>NW_026294551.1:51592600-52192600 GCF_007827085.1 Peromyscus californicus insignis
GAGGAAACAGGAGTACTCCCACCTGGCTGGCTAGCTAGACTAGTCAAATGCATAAACTCTCAGTTTAGTGCAAAATTCTTCCTCAGTAAATGGACTGGAGAGCACTCAAGGACTGTGGCCCTACAAAACAAATGAGCCCAGACACATACAAGCATACACACACACACACACACACACACACACACACACACACACACACCACCTAAAAAAAGGATGGCATCAGTGGAAAAGGAAGATTTGGGAAAAGTTTGTGACACAAAAAAGACCCAGTGGGTCTGGAGAGATCATTCAGAAGTTAAGAGCACTTGCTGCACTTCCAGAGGACCTGAGTTCACATCATAGCATAGCACCCACATCAGGTGGCTAACTGTTACCTATAGCTCCAGCTCCAGGGAAATCCTATGCCCTCTTCCACCCCTCAAATGCACCCACACACATAGCATACTCACAGACTTACACACATACACATAGAATAAAAACAAAAATTTCAGAAGTGAGAGACCCAGTGTTTGAGGCCTAAAGAGCCATTTACTAAAATGAATAGCCAACAGGTGAAGCAGTGGAGGGGAGGAAGAAGAGAGAGAGAGAGAGAGAGAGAGAGAGAGAGAGAGAGAGAGAGGGCACTGTGAGATGTCTTTCTGTATGCTGTGAATAATGTTCCCATTGGTCAATAAATAAGCTGCTTTGGTCTTATGGCAAGGCAGCTTAGAGGCAGGCGGGAAATCCAAGGAGAGAGACAGGAAAGAGAAAGGCGGAGTCTAGCGAGATGCCAGCCTGTCACCCACGGAACAACATGCCAGCAGACCGGTAAAGCCACAGAACTTGTGGCAAAACATAGATTAATAGACATGGGTTAATTTAAGATGATAGAGCTAGCTAGCAAGAAACTTAAGCCATTGGCCATACAGTTTGTAATTAATATAAGCCTTTGAGTGATTATTTTATAAGCGGCTGCAGGACTGCAGGGCCAGGTGTGGCCAGAAAAACTTCAGGCTACAAGAGAGAGAGAGAGAGAGAGCAAGGATCTAGAGTGATCAAAGATTTTTGCTGAATCAGAACTGCTTCGCAAACCTATAACATCCCACATAGTAAATGGACAAAACTGAGGCTCAAGTAAGTCAATCCTAACCTCAGGGAGTCGGGGCCTCAGCAAGCCTGGATAGATCCAACCCAGGGCTAATCAAAACTCTAAAAATTTGTAGTGATATTTCACAAGAGGAAGTTGAGCAATCTCATTTTCAGCCCAAAGATCTGAGAATCTGCCAAAAGACAGAGATCATCTGCGCAGGCTCCTGATGCCTGGCTTTGTGTGAGGAGCCAAGATCTCTTTCACTTTCAAAGGATGTGTTTACTAGCTGAGGGCTCTGTGAACCACACAGCTGCCTTGGCCTGAGACACACACATCAGTGGGCCCCACAGAAGAGCAGGGTGAGTAGTGGGACTCAGAAAATGCCCCAAACCATGAGAGGTGAGGAAGGATGTTCCCTGGCAAGACTCTGCTAAGTGGGTGCTGTGGTAGACCTGGGGTTCCATCCTGAGAGACAGGGTCAAGGCCCCACCCTGTGTGGACTCTGAAGGCCTGCTCAAATGGGTAGTAGGCTGCTGGGTGCTCCCATATGCTGCACGTGCCTGCACTTACCATAGCCTCCCTGGATGACCTACCAGGATGACTCTCCCCTCTCCTGTCCACACTGCTCTTTCATTTTCTCTCTGGGTGATTTGTTCTTCCTGCTAGGAAGCTGGCTCTGGATTAATACCCCTGTGTGATGTCCTGGGCCAGGAGGTTTCTAAAGAGACCTTCAAAGGGGCTAGCCTGGACTCAACCGTGGCCTCAGAGTGCCACTCTGGGCTGCATCTCACCACCTCACCTTCTGTCAAGGCAGTAGCTAAAAACTGATCTCATGAATGTTCCAGGAAGGAAGAAGGTAGGGACCACAAAACAATGAGTGTCATACATATCCCATTCCTCCATCTCTCTGTCCTCATATCCTCTCTTCCTGCTATCCTCTAACCTTCTAAACCCTTTCTTCCACCCTCCCCCATCCTTTCCTACCTTCATTCTCCCATATGCTAATGTTCCAAGCTGTCCATGCCCAGGTCCATCTCCTCCCATTCCTCCACCTGCCAATATCCCATCACCCATCCTTCGTCCCTCTGATTCTCTCATCCTCCTTTGATTTCTATCCCTACATCTTCCCACTCCTCCTTCCTCCCAGGCCCCACCCTCCTCCTCCCTGCTGCCTGTTACTTTAATGACTAGACCTGGGCCCTTCCCTGCATCCTCACATGATCAGATCTTCCAGTGTATCCTCCTGTCTTCTTCCTATAACTCTTCCTACTTACCAACACCATCTAAACACAGATAGTTTAGTTTTAAATCTGGAATCTGACTGCTGAGTAGAGTTCACAAGGCCCAGAAACATGATCCCAGTGAGAGCCTTGCCTTGGAGGTGGTAAAGGGCAAGGCACTGGGAGACCACTATCCCCTGTGTCCGTATGCCCATCGTCCCCATTCCCAGGGCAGACATGTCTGACAGAACAGAAGATCGCTTGGCCTACTACTTGGAGCAACTGAATAAGGAAGAGCTGAAGGAGTTCCAGAGTCGGGTGCTAACCCGAGTGGCTCCGTCAACCTGTGTCATGGATGTGGCCTCAACCCTGGTTACTTGGTTTGGGAAACGTCAGGCCTGGTACCTGGCCTTCCAGACCTGGGAAGAGATGGGCATGAAGCAGCTCTGCAGCAAGGCCCGGCAAGAGAAGGACTTGGTGCTGAGTGAGTACACACAAGACCCCAACCCTCCCCTCACTGTGACCCTATCGCCATCACTAGCCCTCCTGCCAAGCCTTAATTGGGGCAAGCTAACCTGTCAAAAGAGGTCACAGACTCCATCCTTGGCTAGAACTAGAAGTCTTGCTGGAATCTCTTACTGGACCCATGAGCTCCACATCCCCTTCTGCTCAGATGCATTCTCGGGACCCTGGGTAGTGTAGGGAAAAGAGGTTGGCTAAAGAAACCCACCCTGACCCTGGAGCCCAGAACTAGGGAAAGATGGCTCAGATAAGGCCAGTGAAAGAAACACAGTTTGGCTCAGATCAGAGCCATCTCTGCTCCTGGCCAACTGACTTGTGAAACCAACCAATCACAGAGCAGGACAGTAGAACCCTGGCCCTGGGGCCCAGGACCAGGGAAAGAAACACAGCCTGGGTTTGGGACCTGAACCAGAGAAATGAACACTTTATCCCCAAACCCAGAACCAAGGAAGCATGCCCTGACTCTGAAAGTAGTGCCAAAGAAACACTCTTGGTCCCCAGCATCAGAGTCAGTGGAAGAAATGTGCCCTGGTCTTTGAATTAGTGTCAAAAAGCTAAGTAAGGCCAGTGAAAGAAACACAGTTTGGCTCAGATCAGAGCCATCTCTGCCCCTGGCCAACTAACTGACTTGTGAAACCAACCAATCACAGAGCTAGACAGTAGAACCCTGGGCCCCAAGTCAACCCCTGGTTGAATCTGCCCCCAAGACATCCTATATAAACTGCCCTGCCTGGTCAATTTAAAAAAAAAAAAAAAAAAAAGGAACTGTTCTCTCCACCGTGGTAGAGGCAGCTACTCTCCTGGACTCCTCCTTCCCAAATAAATCTCTTTCTCAAAAGAGTTTTGAGTGTGAAGATCTTTATTCACTGGCGTAGAGAAGATCCTTACTGAGATGTCCCCCAGTGGACAAAGCAAGGAGAAGCTGAACAGAAGATCCTTGCTGAGACATCTTTCAGTGGACAGAGCAAGAGAGAGCTGAAAAAGTAACACTTTTCTCTGGAGCCAGAGAAGATTGCTACATTTATGCAGGGTTTTCCCCTTTTGCAGAGTGAAGCAAAAGAAGCAACATCTTAAGCCAGAGAAGCAGAGCTCTGCTAGAAAGCCCCCTTAAGTGGGGGCTGAGCAAAGCTCAGCTGTAGTGGCTCTCCAGGAGAGGAGCAGGATTGCTATATCCTGTGGTGGGGAGACCATCCCCCACCACACCAGGTATAGCCTGGCTTTCCCCGAAGTCAGGATATCCTTCCCTGCAGAGCTCCTGGCAGCTCCAGGCCTGACTTTCCCAAACAGTCAGGATACCCTTCCTTGCTGAAGCAGTTCCAGGCCTGACTCTCCCAAGCAGTCAAAAAAAAAACTTCCCTTCCAGGGTTGAGCTGTCTCTTTGCAGCTCCAGCTGTCAGAGCTGTCCTAAGCAGCTCAAGGTGTTGCCTGACTCCCCAAGTAGTCAGGATACCTTTCCCCAGAGTTGCAAAACCCACATTTTGGTGCCAAAACCTGGGACCAAACCCACAGAGTTGCAACAAATTTACTTACATGTAGTCCTACCAGGCCCTGGGAAGGAGCACTCTGAAACTGCAGCAGGGAGAAGCTGACATTCAGAAGGGCACTGAGAGGGGTGAACACAGGGGTCAAGTCAGCTCCCAAAAGAAGCACTTGTGTACCATAGTGAGTTGCTAGTGACCTGGGAGCTAGACAAAGACAGGCTCCAGTCATGATATTACCACCCTGGGTAAGTCATCTCACTGCCTTCTGCCTCTGTTTATCTATGTGGAAAACAGAGTAAATACCTGCCTTCTTGGGATCTGTGAGCTAAATGATGATCCACATCAGAGTTTAACAAACAATAAATGATCAGTAAGTACAAGTATCTTTGATTGCTGTTATTGCTTAATTATTGTTTGCAACCCTGGAAGGTGGAAGCTCATAGCCACAAATGAAGGAGTTAAAGATCAGAGAAGGAAGAACCAGGGAAAGTGGATGAACTTCATGGCCCCAGATTAGAACCATATCCCTGCCACACCTGTAAGAGCATCATTCCACACTGAGTCTGTGAAAGAGGGTGTGGAGGCTTAGCATGATGAACTTCAGTGTCTCTGCTGGGCTCCTGCCTCTTCCTGACAGACACCCAACCACTATCTCATTCCCACAGCCCATCATCCCTCATTACTCAGTTCTCCAAGCACATCTAACATGGAGTCCTCCAGCCAGCTTGCTTCTATAGAGATAAGCTCAGACCCTGAAGATTCATGTGACCAGATGCCCAAGAAGAAAACTTTTAAAAAGAAACCTACCAAGTCTGGGTGCAGAATGAGAGGTAAGCTGGGCTAAAAGCCCTGCATGGGGCTATGAGAGCATCATTCCACACTGAGTCTGTGAAAGAGGGTGTGGAGGCTTAGCATGATGAACTTCAGTGTCTCTCCTGAGCTCCTGCCTCTTCCTGACAGACACCCAACCACTATCTCATTCCCACAGCCCATCATCCCTCATTACTCAATTCTCCAAGCACATCTAACATGGATTCTTCCAGCCAGCTTGCTTCTATAGAGATTAGCTCAGACCCTGAAGATTCATGTGACCAGATGCCCAAGAAGAAAACTTTTAAAAAGAAACCTACCAAGTCTGGGTGTAGAATGAGAGGTAAGCTGGGCTAAAAGCCCTGCATGGGGCTGTGAGAGCATCATTCCACACTGAGTCTGTGAAAGAGGGTGTGGAGGCTTAGCATGAAGAACTTCAGTGTCTCTCCTGAGCTCCTGCCTCTTCCTGACAGACACCCAACCACTATCTCATTCCCACAGCCAATCATCACTCATTACTCAATTCTCTAAGCACATCTAACATGGAGTCTTCCAGCCAGCTTGCTTCTATAGAGATTAGCTCAGACTCTGAAGATTCATGTAACCAGATGCCCAAGAAGAAAACTTTTAAAAAGAAACCTACCAAGTCTGGGTGCAGAATGAGAGGTAAGCTGGGCTAAGAGCCCTGCATGGGGCTGTGAGAGCATCATTCCACACTGAGTCTGTGAAAGAGGGTGTGGAGGCTTAGCATGATGAACTTCAGTGTCTCTCCTGAGCTCCTGCCTCTTCCTGACAGACACCCAACCACTATCTCATTCCCACAGCCCATCATCCCTCATTACTCAGTTCTCCAAGCACATCTAACATGGAGTCCTCCAGCCAGCTTGCTTCTATAGAGGTTCGCTCAGACCCTGAAGATTCATGTGACCAGATGCCCAAGAAGAAAACTTTTAAAAAGAAACCTACCAAGTCTGGGTGTAGAATGAGAGGTAAGCTGGGCTAAAAGCCCTGCATGGGGCTGTGAGAGCATCATTCCACACTGAGTCTGTTTAGCTAGAGTTTTCCTGCCTGGCCCACAGTCAGGACAAATCTCTCTCACCTGCCAGTCCCACAGCCGCTCAGACCCAACCAAGTAAACACAGAGACTTATATTGCTTACAAACTGTATGGCTGTGGCAGACTTCTTGCTAACTGTTCTTACAGCTTAAATTAATCCATTTCTATAAATCTATACCTTGCCACGTGGCTCGTGGCTTACTGGCATCTTCACATGCTGCTTGTCCTGGTCGTGGCTGGCAGGCTCCTTCTGCCTTCCTGTTCTTTCTTTTCTCCTCTCTGTTAGTCCCACCTATACTTCCTGCCTAGCCACTGGCCAATCAGTGTTTTATTTATTGACCAATCAGAGCAACACATTTGCCATACAGAACATCCCACAGCAAGTCTGTGAAAGATGGTGTGGAGCTTAGCATGAAGAACTTCAGTGTCTCTCCTGAGCTCCTGCCTCTTCCTAACAGACACCCAACCACTATCTCATTCCCACAGCCCATCATCCCTCATTACTCAGTTCTCCAAGCACATCTAACATGGAGTCCTCCAGCCAGCTTGCTTCTATAGAGGTTAGCTCAGACTGTGAAGATTCGTGTGACCAGATGCCCAAGAAGAAAACTTTTAAAAAGAAACCTACCAAGTCTGGGTGCAGAATGAGAGGTAAGTCCTGCATGGGGCTGTGAGACAGCAGAACATCTCTCGCTATGGGGGGGGGGGGGGTGCTGTAAAAGAAGCTTGGAGCAGCCAGAATGGGGTATTGAGAGGAACAAGGGAGAAATGCTCTTTCTGGGCTCTGCAGTGCTGAAATTGCACTTGGCAGATGGGGAAATTGGAACCCATGTGGGTCAGGCAGTGAGTCTAGCCCAACTGGCCCCCAGACTGAGCTCAGCTCATGATGTTGGTGTTGAGAAGATGTGTGAGGTCAGAGCCTCCACGAAGGTCTCTTTTCTCCAGGTGAACTCTGAGAAGAGATCAGGCTCGGGCTTCAGCCTCAGCAAATTTCTTCTCTTGTCTTCTCTTATTTTAGTCTCATTAACTTCAATCCAAGCCCTTGCTTCTTCCTTCTTTCAATGCCTCACTTAGCCCCACCCTTCCCCTTCTCAGCACAGTCCACACCCTTGCCTCTTCCTCTTCTCACCTCATCAGCAAAGCAGCCACCTGTGTCCCAGTCCAGACGCTAGAGAGAGAAGCTCACTGGTCCAAGTTCACAAGCACTCAGAATCAGATTCCGGGCAGAAATCTAGAACAGTCCTGCCTGGGATAGTGATTCCTCCACTCTGCTATTGCTTGTAAAAGTCCAGCCCTCTCCCACTCTTTCTCTCTCCCTTCAGGGCCCATTCTTACCCCATCACACATCCAGCTCTGGCAATGGTGGCTACAAGTCACACTCCACCGCCCTCAGGTGTTACCACTTCCTGTGTGGTGTGGAACAAGTTTGGTATACCACTATCTCTCATTTCTGTCCTTTTGTTAAAGCCACCAGGAGAGAATAAGACCACTACCACAATTCTTGAGCCAAATTTGAAGCAAGCTTTATCAAATATTGGCCAGGATAATGAATTCTTGCCAACTTTATCCCTGGGACTCCCAAAGAATGGCAGTGAAATATGTTAGTTAGAAACTTATAAAGGCAACACCCATAAGGCTACATATTTCCCACCTTCATCCATCAGGGACAAGCATGCATCCTGATGTACTTCCTGCCTACATTCCACCCACCTATGTGTGATCAAGCACATCCTGTGCAGTTGAGGCAACTAAACTAGTTTACAGAAGCAAAAACACATGGCTTGTTATCTTATAGGAAAAACAACCCCCAACATTCAAGGGTGCCTTACTGAAAGGGTATATGGCGATGGTTTGGCTAGCACTGGTTACCGCAGTGGCTGTGGTTTGGCTGGCAGTGGAAGAGTCAATGAAAGGGTATAAGGCGGCGCTGGTCGGCTCTAGATCGGCTATTGCAGTGGTGCTGGTGACTGGCGCTGGATACCGCAGTGGCGGTTTGCTGTGGTGGGAGAGTCACAAGCCATGGTTACCAGAGTTAGAATGGGCTTTATTAGAGAGAAGGGGGGAGAGGGGGAGGGATTTAGCTCAGTGGTAGAGCACTTGCCTAGCAAGCGCAAGGCCCTGGGTTCGGTCCTCAGCTCTGAAAAAAAAAAAGACAAAAAAAGAGAGAGAAGAGGGGATAGGACAGAGAGAGACAGAGACAGAGACAGAGACCAAGAGAGCGTGCAGAGAGAGGGCGTGGAGGTGCACGTCCAGCTTTTAGGCTGGGACACTGAGACGAAGTCGCCGGCTGCTGATGTATGAAGGTGCCAGACGAGACCCCTTACATTCCAGACTTTTGCTTATTATAAAAAAAAAAGCAAGTAAACAGGAAAGAATAGGGGCGTCGTTTCTCTCAAAAACTGCTTCCAGCTGACTGGTGGACATCGGTTGGCTCTTGTGGGGGGGATAGGGAAGGGGGGTCTTCCGAGGTAGACAGGCATTGTGGGATGATGGGCTGGCTGGCTGCCATCTGTTGATCTGGAGACATGCATCCCTCTTGGCTGTGGCTGGGAACCTTTTGTCTGACAAGATGCTGGTGACACAGAAAAAGCTTAGAGAGAAAAGAATCATTTTTTTTTTTTTTTGGAGTGTTCCCAGACCAGGCGAGTTGGCACTTATCTGAGATCGATTCAGCCTGTCCAGATGGATTTAAGCTGGTTTCTGGAGCTTGGGAAACGTTTTGAAACATGTTAAGAAGCAGCCATGAGAAGATTAGTGACCATATGTGATGTTTAGTACTCTGCTTATATTGGTTAGTGTTAATGAGAGAGACAGAGAGATTGGAACGTGTTAGGCTTTATCAGAAACAGATTATTTAAGGCATCTGTTTCCTTTACTAGTTTGGCATCCAGGAGACAGGTGATCAATTGTTAAAAGCATTTAACAGTAATAGATGGTTATATTAAAATCTGTTTTTGTGGAGTCCAGATTAAAGTCTGTTTTTGTAGTGCCCAGATGCTTTTGGGTTTGGGGGTGTAAATACCTTTTAGCTGTTACAGTTTCTTACTTGATGATCTCTGGACTCTGGTTCTGTGGTGGTCCTGTACCATTAGCTGAACAGTGAGTTAGAACAGGGAACTGGGAAGAGAAAAGCTTGTGGTGCATGAGAACTTATTTTTTTGGAATTAGGGTCAAGGCAAAGATCAGGGCCCTGTCTGTGTGCACGTGAGAAACACAGGCAGGTAAGTCTGGTGTGAGGCACATGGAAGGGAGCAATGAAACGAAAGCTCCTATCTTAGCTGTAAATCTTTTCCCATTAAGTAACTCTGAAAGTGCAATTAAATCTGATGAGGTGGGTAAGGCTGTCCTCCGTACCCCAACAATAGGGAAACGAGGAGAGGTGACATCCCAAAATTTCCAGGACCAAGTCAGTGGCTCTGGTGTCCAGAAGGAAAGAAATGGATCACTTCCCTGCTGCATTCTGGGTTCCCTGCAAGCCTGTAGCCAAGCCTAGGTCTGCTGGAGGTCTTAGTTTGATGTTCCCATGTGTCTTGGCGCCTGGGGGCAGTCAGCTGACCGGTTGTCTTTCTAGGTGGCACTTTCAACAAGGCTACTGATGGCCTGGCAGTGCACTCGCTAGCCTGTAGCCTTTTCCTCACTTAAAACAGGGACCCAACAGCTTTCGGGAGTCAGCGAGTGCCAACACTTGGCAATTTTGTTTTTGGGCTTTTGATCTCTTCCCTGGCACACCTTAAATGCCACAGATGACCCTTTTGCCTGTAGGGTCAGGAGCCTTGCTCTCCAGATGCTTAAGTTTTAGTCAGGGAGGTCTGGGGAACAAGAGACGGATTTTTACTCCATGTCCTGATTTTTTTCCCTGATGATTGTTGGCTTAAGGACAGCTTTTTGGAAGATCTGCCAGAAGGCAGACTATAAACAGGTCCTTTTGGAAGACTTGTCTGAGGCTATAAGCTGATGTCTGGCTTAAGAGCCATCTTGACTACTGTAAACTTATTTGCATGGATCTTAGCCGCTTTTAGACCATCTGTGCCTCTCACGGCAGTTTGAGAATGAGTGGGTGGAGTTAAGGTGAGTTAGGGTGAGAGTCAGCAGAAGCGGGGCCCAAGCCCGCCCACTTGAGCCCGCCCACTTAAGCCCACCCATTTGAGCCCACCCACTGCCAGCAGAAGTCAGACAGAAAAGGTTGCACATGGCAGAGAAAAAGAAAACATCAGAAATGGGGAGGAAGGTTTCAGAGCTTTAGCAGAAAGTTTGGGGATAAAGTAACTCTTTTATTTGCCTGTTTGCTGGCAGAAGTTCCTGCGAAGCTGTTATGTGGCCAGATTTACTGGTATCTGCCAATTTAAGTGGTATCTGCCCCTTTGTCCCATGGCTGCAGCCAAGAGAAAAATAAAAAATTAAAATAACAAACCAAGATCAGACTCCAATCCCAGGAGTCCCTGAGGAGAGGAGAAAGATCTATAAATCAGCACAGGTTAACTCTCCCTCATCAAGGGAGAGTTAAGGGCTGGAGCGTATGCCTCAGGTAGACCACCCGGTGGACCAAGACATCATTGACCCCCTCGTTAGAAGAGAAAATGTGTTGTTGCCAGCACAGCCCGAGGACAACCCCCAGGGTGTCCATCACAAAGAATATAGTCAGGCTGCAGCCATGAGAACAGCGCAGGACTCATGTGTAGTGGAGAAATATGGCAGTAGTGGTGGGAGTGGTGTTGGCGTCCAGCAAAGACTCAAGGGCAGGGGATGTGCAGGCTTGTGGTTGCAGCTGGGCAGGTCCTCAGTATAGGTTTCTGATAACACTCCCCAGACGCCAAAGTGTACAGAATTTCCTATCCAAGTCACGGCACTATTGAAAGGGTATATGGCGATGGTTTGGCTAGCACTGGTTACCGCAGTGGCCGTGGTAGGTGAAAAAGTCAACGAAAGGGTATATGGCAGCACTGGTAGGCGCTAGATTGGCTACCGCAGTGGCACTGGTGACTGGCCCTGGATACTATGGCGGTGGTTTTGCTGTGGCGGAAGAGTCACGAGCCATGGTTACCAGAGTTAGAATGGGCTTTATTAGAGAGAAGAGGGGATAGGACAGAGAGAGAGCCAGAGAGATGCAGAGAGAGACAGAGACAGAGACCAAGAGGGCGCACAGAGAGACAGTGCAGAGAGAGGGCATGGGGGTGCATGTCTGGCTTTTAGGCTGGAACGAAGTCACCCGCCGATGATGTATGAAAGCACCAAACAAGACCCCTTACACTTACAGTTAGAGGCATTTTTGTTTTATATATTTCTTAAGCACAGTCATTTAAACTTAAAACACAGGCTCAACCATCACACTTTGAATTGTGAAACCTACTAAAATGCCCAAATCTTGCTAGGCGTGGGGACACACACATTTAATCCCATCACGTGAGAGCCAGAGGAAGACCAGCCTCTGGGAGTTCAAGGCCAGCCTGTCCTACACAGTTGGTTCCAAGACAGCCAGGCTACATAATAATGCCCCTACCCCACTTTTTAAAAAGCCTAAATTCATTTAGTGGTTGGCTGAATGACTGGGCGAATGAACAAACAACTCGCTGTAACTTTATGTCCCATCTTTCCCTCACTTACTTAGAAACTGCAATAAGAACAAGAAAGAACCAGAAAAGAAAGCACCCTTGCCATACACAGTCCTGGGAAACTGAAGACTTCCTCCAAAAATACATACAACTGCTACTTTTACAAAAATCTTGCCCCAGAGGCCAGAGGTCCATGGTGAGAGAGAGGGATTGGGATGTTAAAGACAGAGGGCATCTGATTGAGATCCAAGACTTATTTCTCCCAAGCCCAGATACCCAGAAGAAGCCTCAATTAGTCGTATTAGAGGGGGCTGCTGGGATTGGGAAGTCAACACTGGCCAGGCAGGTGAGGAGAGCATGGGAGGAAGGCCAGCTCTACAGGGATCACTTCCAGCATGTCTTCTACTTCAGCTGCAGAGAGCTGGCCCAATGCAAGAAACTGAGTCTGGCTAAGTTCATAGCAAAAGGCCAGACTGTGCCTGCAGCTCCCATCAGGCAGATCCTGTCTCACCCTGAGAAGCTGCTCTTCATCCTGGATGGCATAGATGAGCCAGCATGGGTCTTGGAGGAGCAGAATACTGAGTTCTGTCTACACTGGAGCCAGCCACAGCCTGTGCGCACACTGCTGGGCAGCTTGCTGGGGGAAACCATCCTGCCTGGGGCTTCCTTGCTGCTCACAGCTCGGACCACAGATCTACAGAAGTTCATTCCTTCCTTGGGGCAGCCACGTTCAGTGAAAGTCCTGGGCTTCTCTGAATCTGGACGGAAGGAATATTTCTATACATACTTTGCAGAGGAAACAAAAGCAATTACAGCTTTTAGCTTGGTTGAATCAAACCTAGTGCTCTCAACACTGTGTCTGGTGCCCTGGGTATGCTGGCTGGTCTGTACTTGCCTGAAGCAGCAGATGGAGCAGGAGGGAGACCTCTCACTGACCTCACGGACTACCACAGCTCTCTGCCTGAAATATCTTTCCCAGACTCTCCCAGACGGTGCCCTGGGAACCCAGCTCAGAGGACTCTGCTTATTGGCTGCTGAGGGGATCTGGAGAAGAAGCACTCTGTTCAGTGAGAGAGATCTCTCAAAGCAAGGGTTATCTGAGGATGTCATTGCCACTTTCATAAAGCAGCCTAATTCTAACAGGTACAGCTTTCCCCACCTGTGTCTCCAGGAATTCTTTGCAGCAATGTCCTGTATCTTGAGTTATGAAAAGGAAAAGGACAATCGTAAAAACTTTAAAACTGTAAAAAAGCTGTTAGAAGTGTATAGAAAACTTGACCTGTTTGAGGCACCCACCATGCGCTTCCTATTTGGCCTTTTGAGTGACCAGGCAATGGAAGAGATGGCTGCCTTGAAGATCTTTACCTGCTGGCTGCCTCTGGAGAGGAGGCGGGAGCTGCTGAAGAGGGTCCTGGCAGAGGCCGATCACCAACACTCATATTCTCTTGGATTGCTCCACTGTCTGTATGAGATTCAGGACAAGGAGCTCCTGACATGGGCAATGCATAATTTTCAAGGAACAAGGGTTCAGGTCCAGACAGGTACGGCGCATCCAGGGTTCCAGACAAATGTGAAGCATCTGGTGATCCAGACAGACGTGGAGCTCATGGTGGCCACTTTCTGCTTCAAGTTCTGCTGCCATGTGAAGACACTTCAGCTGAATACAGACAGACAACAAGAACAAGCACTGAGGGCCCCCAGGCTGGTTCTGTGAGTATCTAGACATGCCCCTCCCACCAGCATCCCTGTGGATCCCATGAGCCTACATGTTCTGAGTACCAGGAACACTTTCAGCTGGTTCCAGAGTCTGTAGAATACAGGTCTCCAGTGACACCTAGCTGCCTAATCCGACCACCTGTCTCTATTCACCTATGATCCTCTGTGCCTGAGCATAGGATGGGCCTTGAACTGCTGTCTTTCCCTCTTACTCTGTGAGGACCCATCTTCTCTGTTGCACAGACCCATTGGTATGCTAGCCTACACATTGCCTAGACCCTCCACAAGCATCTGAGGGCCCACAGCTTCTACACCCCTCACCTATCATGCTTTGTCTATGAGAAACTGCTCATTCAGCTTCCGCAGACGCTATGCTCCTCCCCCATGACAATGACCCTGGCCCTGAGGTCTTCCCCCATCACCTCATCACCTCTGAGTGTCTGTGTGTGTGTGTGTGTGTGTGTGTGTGTGTGTGTGTGTGTGTGTGTTAGAGTTTTTATTTTTCTCTACAAGGCTTATAGCCAGAAGTTTTCCTGTGTCCCACAGCATCTTGGTCCCAAATAAACACAAAGAGGCTTATATCAATTACAAAGTGTTTGGTCTACAACTCAGGCGTATTGCTAGTTAGCTCTTTCATCTTAAATAAACCCGTTTCTATTAATCTATGTATTGCCACGTGGCCGTGGTGTTACCAGTCTGTTGGCATGTTGCTCCTTGGGCTGTGGGCTGGTGTCTGCTCTGACTCGACCCTTCTTCATCTCTGTCTTCAGTATGAATGTACCACCTAACCTTATTCTGCCTTGCTATTAGCCAAACAACTTTATTTATCAACCAATGAGAGCAACACATATTCACAGCATACAGAAAGACATCCCACAGCACTTCCCCTTTTCTGTCTAATTGAAAAGGAAGGTTTTAATCCAACCCATATGTAATTCAAGTTCACTTCCTATATAATAGGGGTTATTAATGATTTTCATTATAAAACGTTTGGTTTGAGTTGGTGAGGTGGTGCAATGGGTGAAAACCTTTGCCACCAGGCCTGACAAACTGAATCAGATCCCTAGTTGCCACATGGAGGAGAGAAGTGACCCCAGCAAGTTGTCCTCTGTTCTCCACCATTGTGTACACACACACTCACATCTCCCACACATGCAAATGAACAGATGTGTGTAAAATCCATATCAAGAATGAGAATATAATAATATTATGTAGTTTATAAGTTATGAATATTCAACAAATACATAATTTAAGAATGCTATTGAAATTGGAGTGAAAAGGAAGAAGAGATGGGGATCTGGGTGCAAGCTGGGCAACATAAACAGCAGAGGAGTGCATGAAGCAGAAGCCATTTGTACCCCGGAAAAAAAACAATCTCTCCTGGCTCTGTGTGGATTCAGAGGATACACATTTTCTAACTGTTTGATGTAAGGGACATTAGAACAATGGGGAGCCCCAGAAAGACAATTATTTCCCAACAAGGCAACTGAAACAACATCAGCTTCAGGACCGGAATATGGAAAGTGATTTTTTTTTTAAAGTTTATGCTCATTTTAACAAATAAAATCGTTTCTGTTGCATTGGGGGGGAAAAGGAAAGGAAGATTTTAACTTTAACATAGTAAAATTACATGTAGCAAAACAGTTATCAAGCAAGAATTACAGTTACGGTATCTAGTCTATTTGTAATTGACAAAATTAAAGAAAATACTCTATCATCTATACTATTTTTGTGAGTCTAAAGTTTCATATCTAATTTACCTTTTATCATAACCAAGGAAAACTATAATTATAACTATCTAGTCTTCAACTCCATCAAAGACTCCAGAAGAATATTATCTGAGTAAATAAGAAGTGCACTGTATGCAACTTCCAAAATTCTAAAAATGACAGAGACATCTGGTTGCCTGGACAGTCACCCAAAGTTACTATGCACCATTGGGACATCCATCTTTAGCCTACAGGCCTAAAGTTGCTGGCAGACTTTTCAGTTAAGCAGGAAATTTAAAGGATCATTTCACCTATTTTGGCAAAATTCATTAGTTGCTTTTCTCTGTGTCCTGCAGAATGTCTGGCAGTTTCTTCTGTGAAGCAGAAACCTAAAGGACCATCTCACCTTGTTTTGGTGAAGTTCAGTGGTCATCTTCCTATGGGTCCTGCATGTCCAGTTTATCAAGCAGTCCAGGCAAGAGGAGTTTCTTGCCCAAATGGCTAGCCTTTTTCACATTGTAAGCAAAACTCTGTAATGAGTTTCTTTGATGCCCATCATCCTCTTTGAAGTAATTGGTGCTGCCAGGAGCAGACATGTCTCACTGTCCAGAAAAGTCTAAGTTCTTAAAACATTTTAAATGCCATATTCTGTAGGTCTTTGAAGTGTTTGAAGATTACCTATCTGAAATATATCTCTGCATATTTAGAAAACCTAATTAACATAACTATGTTTGACTATTACAGATGACTATTAATTTGCATTTTAACTATATATTACATTTTTAAATGAGCTGCATAAATAAAATACCTTAAACAAGAGTAAAAATATACACACAGCAAAATTGACTTTAAATTTGTATTAATAACCCAAAATACATACCAATGTAAAGTATTTTGAGATTAACAGTTGTTTTTTGGATTTAAGTACATTCAATAATCTACCTTTTTTTCATCATTTCTATATCATATCCCCCTTTTTCTTTAGAAAGTGATTGACTATGACCATTAACCATTTATAATCAACCACCTTTAAATAAAAACAAATATTTATAAACAGTATTTTGGGAATTTGGTCATAGCTTTTTATACTACTTCCTGCTGATTGGGGGTACTGGCAATCTTACAGGAATTTTAGAATGATGGTTAAATCTTGGTTATAGTAGTCTGTGAAGTTGTATCATCTCAGCTGTTGCCTTGAAGCTATTCTGGATGTTGGATCATCTGGGCCATGACTGTCATCAGAGACCTTTCAGGGAGTCTTGGTTGATCAAACCATATTATCCTGGAAGCAATCTAAAGGCTCTCATCTTCTGTGGAAACAAAAGCAGAACCTCTTTTCTTTTTCTTTTTTTTTTTTTTTGTTTTTTTGTTTTGTTTGTTTTTTGTTTTTTTGGTTTTTGTTTTTGTTTTTCGAGACAGGGTTTCTCTGTGTAGCCTTGGCTGTCCTGGATCTTGCTCTGCAGACCAGGTTGGCCTCAAACTCAGAGAGATCCACCTGCCTCTGCCTCCCAAGTGCTGGGATTAAAGGAGTGTGCCACCACCACCCAGCAGAACCTCTTTTCTAAAGCAACATATCCTTAGACCCTAATTTTGAAATCAAAATACCTTTAAAATATATATTGGCTTAACTTAGTAGCCCCCATAATCAGATATCTCTCTGTAGTTAGCACATTAACAGTCAAAAACTTCAAAGAAAACACAATAATATACATAATCCAGACACCGTGTATTTTTCATCTTTACATGCTTATTTCTTTTATAAATTATTTTATTTTTTAAGACTTAATTTTATTTTTTTAAAGAATTAATTTTATTTTCATGACTATCTATATCTTTTCTCTTCTCTCTCTCTCAAACCTATGTACCTTTTTTAAAACAGACTGTGACCCATTTAGAGGGTTTTTTTTTTCCATCTGAATCTGTCTTTATTGTGTATCTTTAATCCTTTTCTGACCAGGAGAGTTTTTAAACTGTTCATCTGTGTGGCTTTGACTGCTGGCTCTGCCCCATTTGGCTTTTCAACATGGCAGAGGTACATTCACTGCCAGCTCTGGGAGTCATGCTCACTGCCCCAACTCTGGGAAGCAGCAGATTCATGCCACCACCAAGCAGCTTGCAACACATTGCCCATAAACCCCATTGAGGTGTTCTGTAGCAGGACCTCTTACAAGAGCCATCAGTGATGCCAGTGTGAACCAGGAAGCCGTCTCTTAAAGGAGCAGCACATGTGTTAGCTGCCAGCAACAGAGCCTATTTGAAAAAAATGCAGCTACCAAGAAGCTTCAGTTGACTCACATTTTGTGGGTCTAGAAGTCCTCTTTTTTCTTATATGAGCCTATGTGGGAAAAAAAATGTGGCTACCAAGATGGTACCAGTTAGTTCAGTTGGTAGAGCATGAAACTCTTAATCTCAGGGTCCTGGGTTCATGCCCCATGTTGGGTGCCAAATGTAGCCAGAAGTTTTCCTGTGTCCCACAGCATCTTGGTCCCAAATAAACACAAAGAGGTTTATATCAATTACAAACTGTTTGGTCTATGGCTCAGGCTTATTGCTCACTAGTTCTTTCATCTTAAATGAACCCATTTCTATTAATCTATGTATTTCCATGTGGTCATGGTGTTACCAGTCTACTGGTATGTTGCTCCTTGGCCAATGGACTGGTGTCTGCTCTGACTCTACCCTTCTTCATCTCTGTCTTCAGTTTGAATGTACCACCTAACCTTATTCTGCCTTGCTATTGGCCAAACAGCTTTATTTATCTACCAAGGAGAACAACACATATTCACAGCATACAGAAAGACATCCCACAAAAAAAGTGACTTACTTGAGTCACTGATACCACTGTGACCCTTAGTACTCAACCTAAAATAGTCCCTATCCATGGGACATGGTGGATGTCCCTTCCCAGGTCCCATGCCTTTGTGCAGCAGTGATTACTCAGTATCAGTACTCAGTATCAGTGGTTACTCAATATCAGACTCCCCTTGAGTCATTCCATAAATATTCATTAAGCACTGATTTTATGATGAGCCCTACCAATCACAAAACAGAAAATAGAATTGCTACCATAATCACCTCACAACTTGGAAGAAAAGACAGTCTTCTACTCTAATTACCATCTGGCATGGCATCTGCAATGATCAGCCACATACAAGGTACCTTAGAAGAGAATGATGACACAAGTGGACCAGAAAGGGAAAGATTCTCAGAGGAATAAATGTTTTGGGTTTGGTTTGGTTTTCAGTCTTCTATTTCCACATTTTCAAGCTTCTTCTCATGACAAAACCCACATTCCAGCTGGACTTGCTGGCATGGGCTTGTAATTCCATTACTCAGGAAGCCAAAGCTGGAAAATTACTGGAGTTTAGGCATTCGAGACCAATCTGAGCAACAGTGGGAGGAAACCCACCTTAAAAATAAAAAATGGATTTAAAAGTAGTAGAGTAACTATTGTAGAACAGGAAGGAGATGGGGAGGGGAGGGGAGGAAATGGGTTAGAGAGAATAAATGCAATCAGCATATGATACACACATACACACACACACACACACACACACGAAGATGGCTCAATGAAATGACTCTCATTTTTATATGATTATTGTCTTAGTAAGGATTTATTTTGCTGTGATGAAACACCAAGACAAAAGGCACCTTGGGGAAGAAAGGATTTACTTAAGCTTACCCTTCTACAACACAGTCCATCATGAAGGGAACTCATGTCAGGAACCTGTAGGCAGGAACTGAAGCAGAGGCTGTGGGGGGACAAGGTTTACTGCACTGCTCTGCATGACTTGCTCATCTCACTATCTTATACATCCCAGGAACACCAGCCCAGGGAGAACACTGCCAACAGTGAACTGGGTTCTACCACATCAATCACTAATAAAAAAAATGCCCTACAGACTTGCCTACAACCAAATGATGGAGGCCTTTTCTCAACTGAGATTCTTCTTCACAGATAATTCCAGCTTGGGGCAAGGTAATGCCTATCCACATGATGAGTTGTGTTTCTTGGAAGCAGCAAAAAGGCAGATTGTTTTCTAATCTAATCTGTTAGTCTGTGTCTTTTTATTGGGGATATGAGACCATTAATATTGAGTGTTATTAATGAGCAGTATTTGTTGATTTCCTGCTATTTTATTTTTGTGATTTGGATTTTGATGATTTACTGTTCTGAGATTATTTTCTAATTTTTTTTTTTTTTTTGGTTTTTCAAGACAGGGTTTCTTTGTGTAGCTTTGCGCCTTTCCTGGAACTCACTTGGTAGCCCAGGCTGGCCTCGAACTCACAGAGATCTGCCTGCCTCTGCCTCCCGTGTGCTGGGATTAAAGGCGTGTACCACCACCACCCGGCTTATTTTCTTGTATTCTTGTAGTCAACACCTTTGGGCTGAACTTTTCCTTCTGGTGCCTTCTGTAGAGCTGGATTTGTAGATAGAAATTAGTTAAATTTCATTTTATTGTGGGATGTTTTTCTTTCTCCAATGTTTGTGATTGACAGTTTTTCTGGAAAGTGTAGTCTGGGTCGGCATCTGTGTCTCTCAGAGTTTGTAGAACATCCATCCAGGACCTTCTGGCTTCCAAAGTCTCTGTTAGAAGCCAGGTGTTGGGCTGGAGAGATGGCTCAGTGGTTAAGAGCCTGGCTGTTCTTCCAGAGGACCTGAGTTCAATTCCCAGCAACCACATGGTGGCTCACAGCCATCTGTAATGGGATCTGGCACCCTCTTCTGGCCTGCAGGCAGAACACTGTATACATAATAAATAAATCTTTAAAAAAAAAAAAAAAAGTCAGGTGTTATTCTGATGAATCTGCCATCTTATGTGACTTGGTCTTTTTCCCTTGCAACTTTTAATATTCTTTCTTCATTCTGTATATTTAGCATTTTGATCATTGTGTGTTATAGGAATTTCTTTTCTGGTCTTATCTATTTAATGTTCCATATTGCTTTTTGTACCTTGATAGGCACCTCCCTCTCTAGATGGGGGAAATTTCTTATTTGATTTTGTTTTGTAAAAAATTCCTTTGCCTTTTATCTGGGTTCCTTCTATACTTATTAGTCATAGGTTTGGTCTTTTCATCATGAGTTGGATTTCCTGTAAGTTTTGTGCCTGTAGTTTTTAGATTTAACATTTTCTTTGACTGACCTATCCATTTCTTCTACCTTGTCTTCAAGGCCTGAAATTCTCTCTTCCATGTCCTGTCATCTGTTGGAAAGGCTTTCCTCTGAGGTTTTTGTTTGACATCCTGAGTTTTTTTCATTTCCACTTTTATTTCAGTTTGGGTTTTCTTTAGTGATTCTATTACTTTCCTAAGTTCTGTTTTCATGTCTTGTTTTCTTATTGTTTCACTCAACTGTTTGTGTTTTCACAGTCTTCATTAAGGCGTTTATTCAAATTTTTGTTAAGGTCTTTGAACATATTCATAATTGCCATTTTGAAGGCCTTGCCTTGTGCTTCAGCTAAATTACATTTCTCAGGGTCTATTTCAAAAGGGTTGCTGGCTTCTGGAGGAAGCATATTCTCTTGACTGTTCATATTTATGTTTTTTGGCTGGATTCTATACATCTGAAGTTATATTTGAGATGTTTCTAGGCATAGATATCTGGTCTTGTCTTTGTTGGAGGTGTGTTACATTCTTTGATTGCTGTTGCCTACTCACAATCCCAGGCCAGTATGGTCACTTCGGGTTCCCTGGTAGAGAGTGTTTCTGCAATTCAGTGGATGATACAAAGGAATGGAGATCAACTAGGAGCAAAGACTGAGAGAGGCATTGGGAAAGAGCTAGGGTAACCCTTAGTCTGCACCAAGATGTGGAGTCCCCAGGGAATAGAGGTGGGGTGGGAGGAGGGGACCCTGCAGACATGCTTCAGCAGGACTAAGAGTAAGCCTGGAAAGACTGGTAAGGAGGACAGGAAGAATAATAAAAACTGTCTACCTATGTCCCAGCCCAGAATGGCCACTGGGATCCCTGTTGAAAGTGTTTCTGTGGGTCAGTACTGACACAAAGAAGTGGAGTTAAGCTAGAAGGGAAGGCTTGGAAGGTCTGTGAGAAAGAGCTAAGGTGATTGAGGATCAGCACCAAGAAGTGGAGTCCCCAGGGAATGGATATGGCTGGGAGGAGGGCCTCTGGCAGGCAGACTGCTGCAGAACGAAGAGTAAGCAAGTATCTTGTCATCCTCATGAGTCTTCTGAGTAGTGGAAACCCCTGTGGCCCAGGCTTTTGCAGCTAAGAAGACTGAGTGAGGCACAGCCTGGTGTGCAGGCAGCTGGCTAGTCACCTCTGCATGGCTCTATACACTGTGGAGGTGGTGGAATGGATTAAGATTGGAAACAAATTGAGACACACTAGGTCAAAGAGTTAACTGAGGTATTGAACTAAAGAACAGAAATAGCTGTCTGAAGTTTGGGATAAACCTTGAGTAGCTGAAACCTGGAAGCCAGTAAGGTTGATAAAGGGGTGTGTAAAAATGGAGAAATTAATTAGGCAGGAGTTATACAGGGCAAAGTCCATTTCAGCAATTCCAGAATTCTCTCCCACTCAGCCTGCAGACATTCTCTCCCAAGACATTCCCTTGGTTCTCTCCATGGAACGTATCTGTGGTCTTCTATTCTTGGAAGGGAGTGGGGTCCATGTAAACCAACATGGTCATAGTGTTTATGATCATATTCAACATCCCATCACAGAGTCTCCCTCAACCACCTCTCCTGAACGCTCCACTTCCCATCTCCAGTTTACCTTTATGGCCACTGTGACTCTAGAATTCTATAAAAGGAGACAGGTATGTACATATCAAAGGAAATAAGACTGTCCAAACTACCAACGTCCTCCTCTGTGCCAGGTCCTATACTAGGCACTGATACTATAAAGAAAAGATGCCACCTATCTGTCCATGGCCTCGAGGAACACCTAGACTGAAATGGAAACAGAAAACAAAATGAGCATACAGCATGCTAAAGACCATAGATGAGGAACTACACAGATAAAGGACCAAGATGTTAGGGAAGAAGAATAGGTGTAGAGGCAAATCTGCCCTGGGGATGGCGTAGTAAAACTGTCTAGTCAGTGTTCTATTGCTGTGAAGAGACGCCATGACCACAGCAACTCTTATAAAAGAAAGCACATTTAATTGGGGCTTGCTTACACTCAGAGGTTTAGTCCATTATCATCATGGCAGGAATCATGGTAACACACAGACAGACATGGCACTGGAAAGGCAGCTGTGAGTTCCACATTCAGATCTGAGAACAGCAGGAAAAGAGAGACACTGAACCTGGCTTGAGCATTTAAAATCCCAAAGCCCACCCACCACAGTGACACACTTCCTCCAACAAGGCCACACTTAGTCCAACAAGGCTGAATGTCCTAACAGAACCATTCCCTGTGACCAAGCATTCAAATCTATGAGCCTTTGGGAGACGTTCTTATTCAAACCTCCACAGAGGCCTCGGAGTCAGGAGGATAGAACTCCACTCTGCAGTGTGGGGCTGTCCACTTCAGATTGCGTATGCAATTCACAGCTCTCCTTTCTCTTTCTTTCCCTCAGGTCCAGGTGGACCCCAATCACTAATGCCAGTTGGCAGGTTCTCTTCTCCACTCTTGAGTTCACAGAAAGCCTGGAGGAGCTGGACCTAAGTGGAAATCCACTGAGTAACTCTGAAGTACAGAGTCTTTGTAGGACCCTGAGACATCATGGCTGCCAACTAAAGATATTGTGGTGAGTCTGGCCTGGGTTCTCCTCTGAAGCAGGGATGGATGGCAGGAGAATAAAGGCAAAATCTGAGTCTAGGGTGAGGCTAGGTATTCATCAAACATTCACTGAACCCTTTTGACCACACCCATGACAGATACCAGACTCGTTATGATAAACCAATGGGGTCCTGTTCTTGGGGATCATGAAAGACTGACATCCACTAGCTATTGCTAACAAGAGGCCCATGAGGTCTGCAGTGGAGCAAACTTCCTGAGGAAGCGGCTACAGCAGAGCTGAAGAACACAGAGGAAGAGGCTAAACGAAGCAGGAAGGAAGAAAGCTCCAGGCCCAGGGAATGGCATCTCCCATTCCCTCCTGCTCTCTACCCTTGTAACCAGCCTTCTACTCTGTTTCTATGGACTCCATCTTTATTAAGATTTCACAGCCGGGTGGTGGTGGAGCACACCTTTAATCCCAGCACTCGGGAGGCAGAGCCAGGCGGATCTCTGTGAGTTCGAGGCCAGCCTGGTCTACAGAGTGAGATCCAGGACAGGCACCAAAGCTACACAGAGAAACCCTGTCTCGAAAAAAAAAAAAGATTTCACATGACGAGTGAGTCATGCCCTATTCTATGTCTTCACAGAATATTTCACTTTTGCATAGTTCTTGAGACACACTAGTGGGATGCTGTGGATTTCGAGGAGCTTGGCCCTCCCTGACCCAGCAGCAGAACAGTAAACCTCTATACGCCATTGGTCCTGCAGCTCAGTTATGGGACATATTGAATTTTCCACCCTGATGAGACATGGATAGGCAAAGATGCATCACAGATGTCAGCTGCAGACATGGTCGTAGCCTGAGTAACACATACTCTAGATCCCAATATATACTGAGAAGCCTAAGACAGGCTCTTGGGTCCAAACAAACCTGCCTTGTTCCTTTTCACCTTCTGTTCTTGTACTAGAAGCTCACTGGTTTATTATCTGGTCTATCAATGACCATAATATTGGAACTACCTAGACATCTTATATCCATTGTCTCTGGTTATTTGGCTGGGCCAATGTAGCTAACAGTTAATCTTGGGTATACAAATTGGGCATTGGGTAAGTTGTACATATAAAGTTGATGTGGTAGAAAGGAGAATTGGTGTGAATCCTACCAGGAGTGAGAAGTAGAGGTGGTCTGCATCCTCAGGGGCAACTTAGGTGCAAGAGGAAAATTAAAACCTTGAAAAGTTACTACAATCCAGTGAAACCCCAATTTCCCTTTAATGAGGACCTGGCAGGTACCAGAAAGGGAGACCCAATCCACGCTATCTAGAGGAGTGAACTCTCAGGAAATGACAGAGTGTATCTCTCATGCAGGCTGGTCAGCTGTGGCATCACATACAGCTGCTGCTGGGACCTGGCCTCTGTCCTCTGCACCAGCGGCAGCTTGACTGAGCTAGACCTGCAGCTGAATGACCTGGGCGATCGTGGTGTGAGGCTGCTGTGTGAGGGCCTCAGGAATCCTGCCTGCAAACTCAGAATCCTGCGGTAAGAAAGACTCTGGGAGTCCCTTCTACAGGGAGGCCTGGGAAGGCAGTAGGTGGAATACCAGAGGATCCGATGTGTAAAAGAAAGGGGACAGATAATGCACAGTCAGTCTGGCTCCTGACCAGCTTGTGCCACTTACACCTGTGACTTCGGCAAGTCCCTGTCTTCTCTGAACTCAATTCCCTCATCTATTAAACGGGAATGTCATACCCACCTTTTGGATTGTAATGACATATAATATACATATATAAAAACAAACATAATACCAGGTGGGCAGGTGGCCACTGTGGAATCATATTTATTAATGAGGCTTCATGTTGGTGGCATGGGCGGGACAGAGATGCGCCCCACCCCCGTCCTGTTACCCCTTGTCCTTCACCACCTGCAGCAGACAAGAGAGCTGACCCTCCCCTTACCAGCTGCAGCACTCAGAAAGCAGGCCTGCACCTTGCCTGGGCAGCACAGTAGAGCTGACCCTATTGACTGGGGTGCAGGTGAACCAGTCCCAAGAACGTGACCATGGGAGATCTGGCCTACCCCCTCATCTGCCATATGGTGGTGTAGATGAGGGAGAGAGGTCATAAGGGTGAGAGAACTATCCCTGTCCCTCGTCAGCTGCAGTACTCGGGAGAGTGGCCCCTGCACCTCACCTGGGCAACACAGTAGAGCTGCCCCTGATGATGCAGGTGTGGGAGAGCTGACCCTGAGGGCACGTAAGCAGGAGAACTGGCCCCACCCCTTGCTCATTGCTACAAGGAGCTAACTAGTCAGGGCAATGCTGGAGAGCTCACCCTGGTGGTGAGGACTGGGGAGAGCTGGCAGGCTGACCAACCCTGCAACTACCCAGGCCCAGAATCAGGGTTATGAGTTGGCCTACTCCAACATCCACCCCATCTATGATCTGCTGGAGCACCTGAAGGGACCGTTCTTGCAGAACCAAAGCTGCAGGATCTCCATGACCCAGGGCAACAACAAGATATCCAAGAGGAGTCCCAGTGAGGGCCCAGCATTGATAGTGCAGCAGAAACCAGAGGCCTTGATCCAGACCAATGACTCTTTGCAATGAACACCTGCAAGTAACTGTCACACTACAGCTCCCATGATGAGACTGATTTTTCCTTTATTTTTTCCTCCTAAACTTTTTATATTTTTTTTTATTTTGTCGGGGGAGGTTGCAAGGGCAGAGGGCAGATACAAAGGGACAGGGAAATGAATGGGATTGAGATGCATGATGTGAAAGACACAAAGAATAAATTAAAAGAAAGGTTTAAAATGAGGCTGCATGTTCAAACGACTTCATTTCACTCCGTGGTAGCTCTTCACTCATTCACTCATTCATTCCTTTGTATTAGGCACCTGTGTGCCAAGCACTGGTCCCGGCCCTGGGTATAGAATCACAAACACACATGGCTCTGTCCTCCTGAAGCTGGGTGGGAAAAGACAGGCATAGATCACCCATCAGCCCCTGACTCTATTGACAAGCTCTGCTGGATGCTGCGGAGTCAATAGTATTGTGAGTGTGTAATGCTGTGGGAGGGGAGACTGTATTGAAGGGTCCATGGAGACTTCTCTGAGGCCAATCTGGGGACAGTAGTCCCGACAAAAGCAGAGTGGAGGAAGACCCTGAAACAAAAGGAGGCCAAAGGGCAGACATAGAGACTTAGAAGAGCTTCAATCGACACTGTGTGGCTGAACTGGAGTCATCTCCAAGCCCTAGATTTACATGCAAACTAGGAAAGCCTCCCTCCTGTATGTCCTTCTCTACTTCCATGCATCCAGCTTCCTCTCCCTTCTACCTCCCCAGCAAGAGCCTAGAGGAACACTCCCTGCAGTTCCTGGCCAGAGCCCTCCTGCTATGTGCTCAGAGAACCACAGAAGGCTCTAGACCCCTGTGTCCAGTGCCCTCTGGTTCTTCCATTTGACAGAGAGAGTCTAAGAAGCCTCTGCCCTGTGACTTTCCCACCAGGACCACCACTTCTGCTCTGAAATCTAAAGGAACAGTCAGAGCAGGACATGGCCAGGAGGAGTCTGCTTTTGACCCCACGGATGGTGGAAACTGGCCCATCCAGCTTTCACCCATGACTCTCTCCACACGCTGATGAGCCTTTCCAATGCTGGCCTCTGCCACAGCTCTGCTTTCAGGACACATCTCGGTTACTTGTCAAATCTCAGCTGCCTCCTTCCCTCCTGGAGACAGGAACAAGCTTCAACTTCACGGGCTCCATCTCCCTCCCCAAGGAGAACAGCCCCTAGGGCAGGAGCAGTGGCACTGACAGCCTCTCGAAAGTGTAGGACTCTTTCCTCTCCTGCCTTGTTCTCACTTCATAGCAGCCTGAGAGGGAGTGATGGTGTCCCTGGTTGTGGACATGGAGGCCCAAGGAAGGTGGTAATTCTCCTAAACCTACAGAAGCCCCGGGACTTGAAGCCTGTAAGAGTGGAATCCAAGGCCTGGCTTGTGGCTCAATAGAGAAAGCTCATGTGTGAGAACACAACTCCCATCTCTAGCACTGAAATGGGGAAGACAGAAATGGGACAAAGATCTGTCCTTCTAGCGGAATTCTCACAGAATCCTAGAACCCGGACCTTCTACATTTTCTTTAAACAGCTCTCCAGAGTCACTTCTGTGACAAAGCCGTGACCTCGTGACCCTCAACCACAGTGATGCTGAGGGCTGTAGGGATGCTCTCTCCCAACAAGAACCTCCACACCCAGTCATGCCCCATTCCTAGGATGGTTCAGATCCAACATCTGCACCATGTAGGAGTATAAAAAGGCAACAGTCCCAAAGGCCATCATCCCAGTTCCGATCTGCCTGTGATCTGGCCAAGACCTCACTGGCACCACTTCATGGCCACATCTGCCCCTCTCCATGGCTACTGCCCTCTCTTCTCTGTCCTGGTGTTGGCCAAAGAACACACCCTAATAAGCTCCCTCGCTGGCTTCATCTCAGAACCTAATTCTGAGGAACCTAACTGTGAGAGTCTTCCACACTCCTTGGTGTGTCCCAGGACAATATGGCTTCCCTTGTGCTTGCAGGCTAGACCAGGCCTCTCTGAGTGAGCAGGTGATGGCGGAGCTGAGGGCTCTGACGGAAAAGAATCCCAAGCTTCTCATCCAGAGCACATGGTAAGGAGTGGTTCAAAATGAGATTCTATGGCTGGTCCAGAGCTCAGAGGTGAGAAAATGGTCCTGGGGTGGCAGGAGAGATAAATCAGAACAGGAAGAAACCAGGAAACCATAGCAACCAACACGAAGTGGGTTATTTTGATTTCATTTGTGTTGGTTTTGTTCATTAGTGAAAATAGAATCACATAACCTGCCTCTTAAATCCCTCCATGTGAAAGGGACGAGATTAAAAAAAAAAAAGGATGGCCCCCATTTTGGGTAACTGTTGCCTTGCTTGCTGACCTTGACCTTGATGTCCTCCCTGTGCTAATTCCCTGCCGGGTTCCACCCTCCTGAATGCTTAAGGGAAGTTCCTTGTCTGTGTATCCTGCATATTGGGCATTAACAGCTTAGATGCAAGACTGTAAAACATCTGTAGCGAACTCCTGCCCTCTGGGGTTCTCCCATTGTGCTGTAAGCCTGTTTTTAAGACCTCCTCCCTCCTTCAATAACAGAAAAAAAGGAAATGAGTAGAGAATCCTCTGGGCACAGCACAAGTAGCTACCAGCTCCACAGTGAACCCAGAACGCTGGAGCAATGGAGTCACCACACATGGGAGACAAAGACACAGAGAGATGTTTGGGGCTAGAGAGACTGCTCACTGGTTAGAGCACTTGCTGCTCTTACAGAAGACTCAGGTTCAGTTCCCAGCACCCAAATGGTGGTTCACAACCATCTGCAACTGAGTTCCGAGTATCCAGTGCCCTCTTCTGGCCTCTGTGGGCACCAGGCATGCATGAACTACACATGCATATGTGCAGGCAAACAATCATACACATAAAATCAAATTTTAAAAACTTAAAAAAAAAAAAGAGTCACAGCTTCTCAGGGCCCACGCCAGACCCATTGGTTCTGCATCCAGGAGTGAAGCAGCTTCCGTCAATAGGATCTCTGATTTAGCAGGTCATCCAAGTGACACTCAAGCACGCTGAGTGTGAAAGCCACGAGTCTGGGGAAGGAAGAAAAGGTGGCATAGTCAGGGCTGGAGGACGACAGGGCTGTGGCAAAGCGTGTGGACTGTGCTAAGGACTTTCTGTTAGTTATTTCGCGGTGCTCTTACCCTGTGAGGAAATGTCACAAAACACGACAGAATCCGCTAACAAGAGTTTTATTAAGATGAAAGGGACAGACGAGTGCCCAGGCCTGTGGAAGACACATGTGTAGAGAAGAAGAAGAAGAGGAGAGAGAGAGAGAAAGCCGGGAATATGGCGCTGGCTTATAAAGGCTAGGCGTGCATATGATAAAGGTCGACGTTGTGAGACCAAAATGAGCCATCTTAGAAATAAGATCAAAATGCCTTCACCCAAAAACTAAGGCCTAAGAGTCTCCTTCTAGGAATAGGCCAATAGTTACTGAAACAAGTCAGTTCAGATTCCAGAAACCAGGAAGTATAAAAGTATAGAGTCACAAGATAGTCACGAGGTAATGCCTGCCCAACTATGGAATGTCCTCTCCCTGGTTTCCAGGGTAACTGACCATAAAAATGCCCCCACCTGAGGGCAGCCAATGAGAAATGGTGGTGGGCAACCACTCCCTTAGAAGTAAGATTAAGCCATGATTTCTAGAAAGCCCCTAGAAGCAAGCCAATCAGAATTGTACCTGTACTAGCACCCCTAAACGATGTAACCTTGTGACTTTTCCCTTTAAAAACTGAGCTTGCAGACAGGTGGGCGCTTCCTCCAGCCTCCACTGTGTTGGATGTATTGGACGAAGTCCCTGCCTAGGCTTGTATTGCTTTTGGATATCCAGAATTAAACCTTGCTTTTGCATTCCGGCATGCTCGTCTTTGGTGGTCTCTCTGGGGGTCACGATCTGGGCACAACAGACGTAACTCCACGCATGTGCGTAGATCACATGGCTGCATTGCGCCATGCAAAGTCACGGATCCTGGTCACACAAGCCGTCTTGACCCGGAAATGACTATTTTGACCTGGAACTGGCTAGGCGGAAGTGTCCAGGTCCGCCGAGCATGTGCAAACACACCCAACCATGGGGGCGTGTTGTGAACCCATCACTTTCTTCCATGAAACAGAAGAGAGCCACTCCAGGGCTTCAGCAGTGAAGGGACACCTGTTTCCTGTCTTTTGGTCAACTACCTTCTAGAAACTGGGCTAGAGGAGGTTGAGAGCAGAAAAGCAGAAAACCTGTTGGAGTGTGATGCAGTGGTTCAGGCCATCAGGCTCTCTCTCTCTCTCTCTCTCTCTCTCTCTCTCTCTCTCTCTCTCTCTCTCTCTCTCTCGGGACATAGTTGGCATCTGTGAAGGTGGAGAGCAGAGAACAGAAAGGACAGAAATGTGGGAGGTGCTGTCAGGGTGAGTGACTGTCTCAGTCCCTCTTCTGCTGCCTCACCTGTGCCTGGCTACATCAAAAAAAGATGATTCGCTGGAGTTGTAAAGACTGGGGAGTGTCAAGCTGTGGGCTCCACATCTGGGGAAATCCTCCTTTGTAGCAGCAACGCCTGCATTACCGATACCCATTCACCATGTCCAAGCGAGGGGCTGAGGATTAAAAAATAAGGGACAAGAGACAGCGAGTCATTCGCCACGGCTGAATGCCAAATGCCTTTTATTGAAAGAGGGAGGAAACCTTAAATACAGGCTTACAGCACAATGGCGGATCCCTGGAGGGCAGAAGTTCTCTGCTACGTTCTTGCATCTAAACTGTTTACACCAAATGCAGGATACAGGAACAAAGAACCTCCAGTTGATCAGTTAGGTGAGAAGGAAACCGGCAGGGAATCTGAATAGGGAGGACATCTGGTTAAGGTCGGCAAGCAAGGCGGCAGCCACTCACAGTGGGGGGCCAGGGCCCACACTCCTTGTTTTGCCATCCCCGGGCAGAACAGGAAAGGACCAGAATGTACAATGAGAGCAAGAGGCTGAGCTGGCTTTTGTGGCAATCCCATTCTGGCCACGAGACTCTGCTCCTGTAATTATGACACTAACCCATTCATGAAGGCAGAGGCCTTGGAGAGATGGCTCAGGGCTTAAGAGCACTGGCTGCTCTTCCAGAGGTCCTGAGTTCAATTCCCAGCAACCACATGGTGCCTCACAACCACTTATAATAGGATCTGGTGCCCTCTTCTGGCATGCAGGCATACATGCAGAGCACTCATACATACAAAAATACAAATAAAATTTTTAAAAAGGAAGGGATCAAGATGATATCAGTTATGACACAGGTACCTAGGTAGACCTGGGGAAAGGGGATCATAGAGATGTGGCCTAGAGGAGAATCATGGGCCTTAGTTCAAATTCAGATGAATTAGATTGTAGGTGGGGATGTCTTATAGACAACCCTAGTTTCCCCTGACCTCTGAGGGGAAGAACATCTCTGCATACAGGAAACCACGTGAGACTGTCTCTACTCTGGGTCTGGATAAAGGAGAAATGAGTGCTGGCCCATCCTCATGCAAGCGGCAGAGACTACAGTCAGGTATGTGAAGGGGCCAGACTTGAAGCATCATGATGGGACCATCATTTCTCTCCCCCATCTCTGATATGGGGAAAAGCAGGTTCACTCCTGGAAAGAGGAACTTGCACCATCTTTCACATTTAGAATCTAGAGGGATGATAGTTTGCTTTCTTCTATCACAGCATCAGGATTCAATGTTATCCCTCTCACATGTCTATGGCAGGCATCAGACTCTATACCAGGCACCCATGTCCCATTGTCACATGCTAAGGCCTGGAAACCACCTCCCCAGCCCTTCCCAGAGACAGGTTCTATCTTCAACCTGTCTCTGGAGAAATGCTGGGAAAAGAAACACTTCTGGGCCAGTAGGGAAGAAGAAGGCAGGGCATTAGTCAGAAGCAGATGCCAAGGTTTGGAGATGCTCAGAAGGTGAGCAGTGAAAACAAGAAAAAAAGGAGATAGTGAGAGGAGAAAAGAGGGATGAAGAGGAGAGAGAGAGAAAATGAAAGAAACAGAGAAGCCTCAGGAGCAGGGACAAAGAGAACAGACTCACTCTCTGATGCAGCCAGGTCTCAGGAAGAGCCTAGCCCCAGTCTAGCTGGAGAGAGAGGCTGGGGAGTGACCACTGTCCTGCCTCTTCCAGAGGAAGGAGCTCCACACACGGCGCAGCTGAAACTCCCCCACTCACCCGACTCTTCCCCTCTGGGTGACAAGCTCACAGAGTCTCTTGGGACTGAAGATGGCTTCTGGGGCAGCACAGGACCTGTGGCTACTGAGGTGGTTGACAGAGAAAGAAACCTGTACAGGTGAGTGAGCTATTCTCCATTCCACGCCCCACAAAGGATTCCAAAGGCTGACATCCAAACCAGTCTCCCGCAGTATGTCCCCTCTGTTGGTTAAACGGCATGCTGCTCGTGGCTGGCCGCCGCTCGCAGCGGCCATGCCGAGGGAGGAGAGTGTTGATCGGAGGAATCACAGGCCATGGTTGCCTTTTTAGAGCTTTAATGGGAGAGGGGGGAAGAGAGAGAGAGAGAGAGAGAGAGAGAGAGAGAGAGAGAGAGAGAGAGAGAGAGAGAGACTCACCTATTTCATCATCATCATCACAGGAATAGCTAGTTGCTCTAGGTGTGTGTTCCCTGTAGGTTTGCTCTAGCTCGCTCAGTACTCACAGATCTATAAGATGATATTGCCATTGCCCCTATTTACAGATAAGGAAACCAGGAGTCAGAAGGCTAAATACTTTGTTTAGGGTCCATATGCAGAGAGCAAAGGAGCCAGGACTCAGAGATTTGACTGAAGTCGGTGTGTCTATGGCCCTGCACCAGATCTGTATCCAGCCTGTGAGCAGACCTTATCCAATGCATGTCTGTTTCTGCATCTTCTAGAGTTCAGTTCCCCATGGCTGGCTCCTATCACTGGCCCAGCACTGGTCTTCGCTTTGTGGTGACAAGAGCAGTGACTATAGAGATAAAATTCTGTGCCTGGAGCCAATTCCTGGGCAAGACTTCCCTGGAACAGAGTCACATGGTGGCTGGGCCTCTGTTTGACATCAAGGCTGAGCAGGGAGCTGTGGCTGCTGTGTACCTCCCTCATTTTGTGGATCTCCAAGGTAACCAAGGGAAGGATAAGGAGGAGGGTTGTGGTAATGGGAGGTTTTTCCACTCATACAGGAGAACGTAGGATGATAGATGGGATGATGAGGAAAGAGCTCGTGGCTTCCTTAGTGAGAGAGAGGGTCATGGAGGTAGAGCTTACCTGAAAGAGTCCTTAAGTAAAGATAACGCAATTTTCTCAAGGCCTGCCCTGAGAAAATTCCTCCCAGAGTCCTGGGGAAGATGCTATGTATGGTGAGGGGTACCTGAGGGAAAGGAATCTACGTACACAATGCTCTTTTGTCCTTTTACTTTATTCCTTTATGACAAAACTCTATACAGCTTCAGTTCCATCCTGAGTCTCAGTTCCTCTTTGTACCTACTCTTTCTGTCCCCTCATAGCCCTGGTAATAACTAAGCCCTCATCTCCCTCCTCTGTTCCTTCTTTCTCCATCTATCCTTCCTGGCTCCTCACCCCTGGCCCTGATAAACTCTACAAGAGATCTGCTTTACCCTCCATAGAACCTCTGTCTTCCTCTCCTCTCTCTGGCCACTGGGTTCTGTCTCCTCTGGAATTCCTCTCCAGTCCTTACTGCACCTGGTTATGCAAAAAGCCCTACTGTCCTCAGTCCATCTCTCTGCCATGCCCCTAGGCCTGAAGGAAGGGGATGGTCTGGGCTTCATTTGCACAAGAAGCAAAGCCATGTATCTATAGCCTACTTGTCTCCTAGACTCAGTGTGTGTGTGTGGTGGTGGGGGGAGTTACCTAGAGGTTCAGCAGGTGTGAGAAGCTGAACAGTTTGCAAAATGGTCTACTAATATATGGGCCCACAAGAAATTCATAGCAAGGTGTAGCTGAATATTATGGCTGTATAACACCAAACATTCCCTGATAAATGGCTTCCCATTTGACGGAGCCTCGGTCAGTCAAAGCATAGCTTTAATACACAGCTGAATCTATAATATATTCTTGCAGCCCGTAAGACTTAAGTAAGAACTGATGTCCTCAGCAGCAATCTTTTTTAAACTTTCTTTTAATTTACTCTTTGTGTCATTCACATCACGCATTTCCATCCCATTCAACTCACTATCACTTCGCATCTGCCCTCTGTCCTTGCAACCTCTACCGACAAAATAAAATAAAATAAAATGTAGGAGGAAAACAAAAAAAGAAAAATCAATCTCATCATGGAAGCTGTAGTGTGACATAGTGAGTCAGACAGTAAACCCTTTTTATCCATATGGCTTTACTTGCAAGTGTTCATTGCAAACAACCATTGGTCTGGTTCAAGTCCTCTGATTCTGCTACACTATCAATGCTGAGCCTCACTAGAACTCTTCTTGGTTATCCTGTTGTTGTCCCGTGTTGTGGAGATCCTACAGCTTTGGGTCTGCAGGACCTGTCCCTTCACATGCTCCAGCAGATCACAGATGGGATGGATATTGGAGTGGGCCAACACATAACCCTGGTTCTGGGCCTGAGTAATTGCAGATTTGGTCAGCCCACCAGCTTTCTCTTGCCCTTATCACCAGGATGAGCTCTGCAGCATTGCCCTGGTGAGTTCACCCTTTGTAGTGATGAGCAGGGGATGAGACCAGTTCTGCTTTCATGTCCTCAGGGTGGGTTCTCCCACAGAGAACCAGCTCTTCTGTGTTGCCCAGGCAAGGGGCAGGAGCCACTCTCCCAAGTGCTGCAGCTGATGAGGGACAGGGACAATTCTCCCACCTGCCTCAGGCATTGATGGGTGGGAGTGGGGTGGGGGAGAACATCTCTCCCCTACCTATGCTGCCACATGACAGATGAGTAATGGGGATAGCTCTCCCATTCTCGACTTTGGGGCTGGCTTACCCCCGCCTCCACCAATGGAGTTGGCTCTATTTTGCTGCCAAAGCAGGGTGCAGGGCCTGCTCTCCCAAGTGTTGCAGCTGGTGATGGGCAGGGGCAGCTCTCCTGCTCAAATGGTCCCAGGGCCAGCTCTCCCACCTGCCTCAGGCATTTATGGGCAGGGGAGTGGAATGGGAGAGGGCATCTCTCCCCTGCCCATGCCTCCCCTCAGTAGCAACATTAACTGGTATTTATTAAGTGCTCTTTATACACGATGTCCCTTAAGCTCCTAGCCAGACATTGGATAAATTAAGCTATTTTAAGAGATCTTGTGAAGACCATGTACAAAGTGAACTAACAAGCAACACTTAGTACCAAAGTCTGTCAACATGTGAAAGCCATTACCATCCCTACAGACATGTGAGAACTGGAGTCATGGAAAAAGGACTTAAGAGAAGAAAGGGGTCATAAACTATCTCAACCTCACTCACCTCCATGGATAAAGTTCCAAGAAGTATTTCTTGTTTTAAGAGCACTGCTCAGTTCCATAGTCCATTTCCTAATTGGGTTATTTGTTCTCTTGGTGCTTAGGTTTTTTAGTTCCAGGGAAGTCTCATTTCTGCAGTCACAGAAGTTTAGTGAGCAACTGAAGCTGCTCACTAGGAGCGGAGCATGGGGCAGGGGAAATGGACCAGAAACTCAGAACTCCAGGAGTCCTGATCCCCTGTAAAGTATTCCCTAGGGAAAGTTCCAGAGCAACACAAGGTTAAGGACAGAGGCCCAAGGAAGCTCTGGAGACTTTATAAGTCCATTTAGAAATGGAAAGGGTGATGATGGCTGATGATCCACAGAGTAGTGAATATAACCACTGTTCTACCATGCTGCCTCTACCACAGTGAGACATGGGCCCAGAGGTTGTCCAGGTGATCTGTTTGGGAGAAAGAGCTCTGCCCATGTCCATCAGTGATAGACCTTCATCTGTCCTCATGCTGCACTAGGGTATCCAAGGCTGGTATTTGACTAATAGAGTGAATTTCTACAGCCAAACAAGAAGAACAGAGAAAACAGTCTGTCTTTAGCCCTTTTCACACTCTAAACCTAGGGAAAGGGGTGGTTGGCAAGCCCACCCTTTCCCATTATAAAGTCACTCTATCCATACCCTTGTTAATCTCATCCATCCACCAAGTAGGCCGGGGAAATGGGATTTTCCCAAGGAATTAGGGAGCCTTTGAGTGCAAAGGAATCTAGCCAAAGCCTGCTGAACTGCAGGTCACATTTGGACAGGAATGAATTCACCAAGCTGGTGACAATGTCTTTGGAGGTCTCCTAGGAAGGCCAAGATCAAGGTGCTAGGATACTCAGTGTCTAGAAAAGACTATCTTCTTTGTAAATGGCACCTTCTACTTTTCTCTCAGGTGGCAGAAGGGGGCCCTTGACTCTCTCCTAAGCCCATTCATGAGGGTTCTACATCATCACTCTCCTAAAGCGCTGCCTAAATCCATTCCCCTGGATTAGGATTTTTGAGAGGACAGAGTCATTTAAACTTCCTCCAATGTCTCTCTGAGCTGAGCCCTGGGCTTCTACTATCCCAAGCCAAGCCTGGCTCAGGCAGGCACTTAATCTATGCCATTTGACTCCATTCTTGGACAGGAATTCAGGAGGACACCTCAAAGTTCCAAGTGGCCCACTTTATGAAGGACGGGGTAGTCTTGGAGAAGCCAGCCAAAGTGGAGCCACATTGCACAGTTCTGAAAAACCCCAGCTTCTCGACTATAGGAGTGATGCTGAAAAGAATCCCTGCCACCTGGCGATTCCTATCCATCACCTCCATCACGTTGCTCTACCATCAACCTCATGCTGAGGAACTGAAACTCCACCTTTACCTGATCCCCAATGACTGCACTATTCGGAAGGTGAGAACCACACAGGCCCATCCAGGGTGGGCTGACAGAAAACACGAAACGAGGAGAGCATCCCAGTGGGATCCTCTCCTGGGAGTGAGGGTGGGCCTCTTGTGAGTAGACCCTGGTGTGGGTGAGTGATCTGCCCTCTGCTCAGCCTTGGTCTGTTCTCCTCAACCCCAAGTCTTCCTTGTGTCTGCTGCTCCTTCACTAACCTCTTCACAGCTTTCTACAGCCTCTTTGATGGCATTGGAAGGATGGGGAGGCTCCACACCCAACCTGCAGCCTTTCCCTGCCCCTTCTTCTCTGGCAGTAACCCTACGACCATTGTGAACATGGAACAAACTAGAGTGGAGCTGTCTGTACAGTGCATGGGGAGGAGGATTGCAGAGGTTTGGTTACCACCACCCCCCACCCCCGCTTCCATGCACACACACAAAAGAACCAATGGGCCATCTCACCTTATTCAGCAAGATTATGTAGGGCAGAAATCACTGTCCATTACCTTCCTTAGGCCATAGATGATGAAGAAATGAAGTTCCAGTTTGTGCGAATACACAAGCCTCCCCCCGTGGGCTCCCTTTATGTGGGCTCTCGATATACCGTGTCTGGTTCAGGGACTATGGAAATTATACCCAAGGTAAGCAGCCTGATACTTGCCCTTCTCAAAGATCAGATGTTAGGCTTGGGAAAACCTGTTAGGTGGTTCTCTCAGGCACTGAAACTTGAGGTTTGGAGGAAAGCAATTGGAATTCATGGTGTACGGGAAATCACAACTGGATGGACTGACTTGGAGCACCATAGTGTTTAGGCTATACTGTGCTCAAGCCATGAAGCCAAATAAACCTGACTTATTACTCATCGTGGGACATCTCAGTAAAATGGCTCTAGGAAGAAAGCACTGTAGGATGTCCGTCGTTTGGTACTTGTCAGGAAGAACTAAGGAAGCCTAATTACTCTATGTTGGGTATTGTCAGAGAGCAGGGACAGTTCTCTGACTGGCGATCTCAACAAACCAAATGTTACCATGGTGAAACTAAAGCAATAGAATATTGGAATGGTTGAACATACAAGATTCATTTAGTATGGGTTGTAGGGTGTTTGGGATTCTGTGGGCTTCGTGGTAAGCTATTTAAAGAAGATGCCCTGTGCATGTCCAATGGAAGAGCTGTAACATGGCTGACCCGCAAGTCTTGGAACTCTTTGTATTGACACTGAGATTTAGCTGAGTCTCAGATTCTTCCAGGACACTGGGGACTGCCTTTGGCTTTTCCCTATTTCTCAGTATATCCTCTCCCAACACTCTTTGACCAAAAGCTACTGAGCGTTAATCTGTATTACCCACATGTCCATAACTGGCCCAGATTTTCTGCTTATGAACAGAAAGCATATGTGAATGGTGGTCTGTGGCTGAACCAGAGTTAGACGAGTGTGAGTTTAGTCTGAAACATCTATCAGGACACTGGCTAGCAACAGCACTTAAGACCCCAGACAGGCCAGGTGGTGGTGCACAGCTTTAGTCCCAGCACTTGGGAGGCAGGGACAGGTGAATGTCTGTAAGTTCAAGGCCAGCCTGGTCCACAGATAGAGTTCCAGGACAGCTAGGGCTACACAGAGAAACCTTGTCTCAAAAAAAAAAAAAAAGACAAAAAATAAATGATCCCAGACAGGGGCTGGGAAGACGGCAGCAAAGTGTGATTTCACGCAAACATGAAGGTCTGAGTTAAGAACCCCAGCACCCATGTGAAAAGCTGCCTGTAACTCCAGTGCTGGGAAGACAGAGATAGGAGGATCCCTTGGGAAAGCTGGCCAGCCTAGCAAAAAGTAAGGTGGAGCCTTATGAGCAAGATGGCTCAGTGGATAAAGGCACTTGCCACCACACCTGATGACCTAGGTTTGGTCCCTGGAGCCCACATGGTAAATGGAGAGAACTGACTCCATCAAGCTGTCTTCTGACCTCCACGTGCACACCATGGCACATGTATACACATACATACACTCACACCTTGATGATCCTATTTAATATTGAGCTAGGTGACAGGTACTGAAAAGGAGGTGATGTCTGTCTGTTACATTTGGAATCATGAACCAAAGGATGAATAGGCAAGCTGCACAGTTTGGAGCCCTTCTGTATATCTGTTGCCAACCAGTGATAAGAGAGAGATAATCTACTCATTCAACAAATGTTAACCTAGTGCCAGAGATATGCTTCAGGGGAGATAGGTCAGAGAGATCCATTTACTTAGGAGGGTAGCATCCCATCAGGTAAGAACTGAATAAATAATAGTAACCAGTAACACCGAGAGCTAGCAAGTAAATACAGCACTGTGAGAGTGACTTGGGATCACTTCTCAGCCTTTTCACCAAGATCAGTTGTAGGATTTGTACTTATCAGAGAATGACTTGGACACTTCTATTGGCAAGTCAGAAACATTTGACATAAAGAGCTGAGGCATGTAGGATTCTGAAGTACTTCAGACACAGGAACATGTACAGAGGCACAAAGATGAGAGCAAGCTTGAAATCTCCAGGTGCCAGAGAGGAAGTTAGCGTGGCAGAGTTGGTGCATGTAGCAGAAAGTGGGGTCACACTAGAGGCAGCACCTCCTAGGACTCATTGGTCCAGTTTGTCCTGTTACGGAATTTTGATTTTGTGCAAGTGTAAAGGCAAGACCCCACCATGGGGTCTGCTGTGGGGTAATGCTCTTGTACACTGTAAATATTTGTCACTCAAATTGGTTTAATAAATTGACTGACTTGCTGGGCGGTGGTGACTCATGCCTTTAATTCTAGCACTTGGGAGGCAGAGCCAGGCAGAGCTCTGTGAGTTCGAGGCCAGCCTGGGCTACAGAGCAAGATCCAGGACAGGCACCAAAACTACACAGAGAAATCCTGTCTTGAAAAACCAAAAAAAAAAAATAAAAGTACTGACTGGTTGGTAGCTGGGCAGGAAGTTAGGCAGGAAAGCCAAACTGAGAATACTGGGAAGAAGGAAGGTGGAGTCAAGGAGTGACTAGCCAGATACAGAGGAAGCAAGATGAGAATGTTGTACAGAGTTAAGGTACCAAGCTACATGGCTAAACATAGACAAGAATTATGGGTTAATTTAAGTGCAAGAGCAAGTGAATAATAAGCCTGAGCTACTGGCTGAGCATTTATAAATAAGCCTCATAGTCAATTATTTAAGAAGCAGCTGCTGGGTATTTGGGAACAGGCAGGCAGGAGAGAAACTTCCACCTACAGGGTCTTAAACATGATCATGCAGGACTTCGTTTACTCTAATAAAGATGTTTCTAGCACTAGGTGAGAATGGATGATAAGCAGGCAAGAGCAAAAGCAAGAACAAATCAAAAGGATGCAGATGAGAGGCCATAGTAGCTTAACTGAGGAAGCAGCCATGGAGATGAAGAATAGTTGATAGAGTCAGGAAACTGACAACACAAGAAACTGTCAAGACCAAAAGGACTATGAGTCTTTATGATGGGTTTCTAAATCAATCGTGTTGGTAAAGGCAACAGACTTCGATAGACAGGTTATTATGGGAAGATACAGGAAGAGGTTACAGACGGTACCCAGATGGGGATCTGGGCACTCAAAAGATGGTTGTGCAATTTTCTGAGTTTGAGGAGACTTGGGAAGGGCATGCTTGAAAGACAGCTGGGAGTCAAGTCTTCTGTCTTAGATTTGATTTGCCTAGGAAAACGGATAGATGTAAGTTTTCTGTTGACTGGAAACAAGTTAAGTTTAGGACTTGTTAGGAATAAAATTTTGTACTAAAGGAATGAGGGCTTTAGATGCAAGCTAGGAAAGAAGAAAAAAGAAAGGCCCAGTTAAAGAGGAAGGAAGGAAGGAAGGAAGGAAGGAAGGAAGGAAGGAAGGAAGGAAGGATGAAGAGGAAGAGGAAGAGAGAAAAGAAAAGATGAAGGGGAAAAGCTTTGGCTTAGAATGTGTGAGCACTACTTTGAGAATGAGCCTTGAGTTGGTCCATGGATTCTCTCAGTGCTCTCACCCTTCTGAGTTAGTACATGTTGTCAAAGCAATTGACTTCAGGAGAAAGGATAATGTCCCTCTGCAATGGAGTAGGACCAAGAGGGTGTTGGAGTGGGGAAAGACTCATCTTCAGGACAAACAATGGCTTCTCACATAGAGGCTCTTGCTTTCTCCAGGAACTTGAACTGTGCTACCGGAGCTCCGCGGAAGCCCAGCTCTTCTCAGAAATCTATGTTGGCCACTTACAATCAGGGATCCGGTTGGAAATAAAAAACAAGAATGCTGACACTGTAGTTTGGGAAACCTTGTTGAAACCAGGTAAACCCAGGACAAATTCAGGGTGCACAGAGGTAGGAGAAAGATCCATGATGGGCCAACTGATCAGAAATGCCCCCAGAAAAATGATGTGGCTTTTTAAGTTATACAGACACTGATTTTATAAGAATTTCAATTCTTCCACGAGACCTGAGTTTATTTCCCAGCACCCATGTTTCATGGCTGCTTATAACTCCAGCTCCAGGAGATCCAGAGTCCTCTTCTGGGCTCTACAGGCACCTACACTCATGTGCACAGACACACACAAACAAGCATAATTTAAAATTACAAAAATAATTCTTTAAAAATATTAAAAAGGAAAAGAAATAGGTTTCAACTCAAAATAAAATATCAAATACTTTAAAACTTCTGGCAAAGGACTTGGTTAGTTCTCCAGGAATTTAATTCAGGCCAAGGCAGGCTAAAATGGGTTGAGATGATGTTGGAAGAAGTTGCTGTTACTCATCTAGAAGCTTTCTTTCTTTTGATTAGTCTAAAATCATAACCTCTGGGCTTCAACTTCCTAAAGACATTAGGAAAGGATTCACCTGGATTGTGTCTATAGGTCCATCCTACTCTTAGGCCAGACTCTGACAGAATTTGTCTCTAGCTTGTCCTCAGAATCCAACCATCTAGACGAGAGTTTCAGGGTATGTCATGTGAGTTTATAACTAGCACTATTATAGATGCATCTCCATCTCTCCTTTCCTCTAGGAGACCTTAGACCTGCATCCACTCCAGTCACTCCAGCCCCTACAGGTCAGTAGCACCTGCCAGACCAAATGAGGCAGTGAGGGTTTCAGGGTGCACTATCTGGTTCTGGAGGGAAGGGAAAGGAGAAAAGAGGGGACCCTCTCATTGCCGGCCTCACCAGGATTGTGTTGGAGAGCTTCACATCCAAGTCCCCGGGCCTTTTGCTCCTGGCCATGGGGACCATAACACACCCTACTCACAACCTCAGTCATGAACCTTTTCTGTTCCCACAGAGTGTCAGACTGGATACTGACATGAGACGAGGCAAGGGGTTTCCAGAGTGGGAAGGAAGCCAGTGACACAATGAGCTAAGAAACAGAAGTGGCCAGGCGGTGGTGGCGGCGGCGGCGGCGGCGGCGGCGCACGCCTTTAATCCCAGCACTCGGGAGGCAGAGCCAGGCGGATCTCTGTGAGTTCGAGGCCAGCCTGGGCTACCAAGTGAGTTCCAGGAAAGGCGCAAAGCTACACAGAGAAACCCTGTCTCGAAAAACCAAAAAAAAAAAAAAAGAAAAGAAAAGAAACAGAAGTGGAGAATGAGCTGTGAGAGGCTCTGCTGGGAGCCTTTCTTTGATTACTGCCAGTCTTGCCTTCATCCACAGTTGCCTGGCCCTCCCTGCACTTTGTGGACCAGCATCGGGAGCAGCTGGTGGCCCGAGTGACATCAGTGGACCCTGTCTTGGACAAACTGCATGGTCAAGTGCTGAGTGAAGAGCAGTATGAGATGGTTCGTGCTGAGGCCACCAATTCAGACAAGATGCGGAGGCTGTTCAGCTACAGTCGGTCCTGGGACAAGGCCAGAAAAAGTCAACTCTACCAAGCCCTGAAGGAGACCCACTCTTACCTGATCCTAGAACTCTGGGAGATGTGGGGCAGGGCCCTTGGGGAATGGGTATCCTGAAATCTGGGCAGCTGAAACCTGAGTCCTGAATCATGCCTCTGCCTGATCTTTCTTTTGGCCTCATTTCCACCGTCTATGATCCCCCTTGGCTTGGTCTTGGTTCTGTAAAACTTGCCTGCTGCAGGTGGCATTCTCAGAGATGTCCCTCTTGGACAGCTTGCCTGTGAAAGCCAAGGGGCAATTGGGTAACTATGAGGCATCCTTGGCAGTGGACATTTTTGTTGTTGTTGTTGCTTTTGTTGTTGTTTTTGTTTTTGTTCTTGTTTTTCGAGACAGAGTTTCTCAGGGTAGCTTTGTGCCTTCCCAGGAACTCACTCTGTAGCCCAGGCTGGCCTCGAACTCACAGAAATCCTCCTGCCTCTGCCTCCCGAGTGCTGGGATTAAAGGCGTGGGCCACCACCGCCCAGCGGCAGTGGACATATTTTATCAGTCCACTCAGAATGGCATACAATTTAGAACTTACAAATTGTTTGTTTCTGGAATTGTCCATGTAACATTTTCAAGCCACAATTGAATTTGAGCTAATTAAAAGCCCTGCCTTTAAAAAAAAAAAAGGACTAAAGTACACAGTAGGCACTGTGTACAATATCTTGATTTCACTGCTTAGTGGGTGGGTGAAGAAGGTCAGCATATCTCTCAGCATCCCACAATTGTACAGTTAGAAAATGTAGCATTGTTTGTATACAAATGTTGGTTAGATGGGGTCCCCCATTGGGAACTTTCCAGTATCCAGCATGCTCAGGTGTAGAGGACAAAGGAGCCACAGGCAGCAGGCGGCTAACAGTAGTTAAAACAGTAGCAGCAGTCCTAAACAGAAACAAAGAGCCCCACCACCACACCACACACACCCAAGAAACAACTAATAGATCAGAGCTGCTGAACTGTAACACGCAGTGTAACTGTAACACTTCTCAGAACTAGAAGAGCGTTCTACTGCTACCTAGAGTTCAAAGCGGTTTCATTTGCATCCCATTTAAACCCCTTGATGAACTAAACAGCCTGGACACAGCAAGCATCTGAAAACATCACAGCAGAAACTTACACAGTGTTTCCTACCTCTATGGAAACAGAGACTGGTGGAGCTTAGGGGTCTTTCCCCTATTAGGTTTGATAGCTCTTCTCTGATTGGTCCTATTTCTTCACCTTATTTACATACCCACATTTAGCCAGCAACATTTAGTTGGCATCCTGGCAACCAAATCCACACATTTCAAGACTATAAAGCCAGAACTACTGCAGGAACCCATGGAAAAAGAGGAAAAGGAAGACTTCTGAGCCTAGTGCTCCTGTTCTCTTCATAGGAAAAAGCCATGAAGACTTCAAGAGCCAGACTCCCAAACACCTCACTCATCAAAGAGGAGGCTGCCTTCACCTGACGTTTTTCTGTCCTGGGCAAGGAGCTTGCTCAAAGCCAGCTTCCAGGACTCGAGGTGTTTCTGCCTCAGCCTCCACGGCTCAGCACCGGCTGGGCGGCAAAGGCGAATTCATTCCTGCGGCTGTTTCCAGCCTCGAAGAACTGCTTCAGAGACCTATGACTCCAACCTTCCAGACTCTCTGGAGACAGGAGAACAAGATACCGTCAGTCCTGCTCCTCTGTGTTGCTCCACAAGAGACTGCTCTTGGCTGGTATCCCAGAGTTCCGTAAGAACTGCTGAGCTGTAACACTCCCGTTAACTGGGAACACTTCTCGAAACTATAACAGTATCCTACTGCTACGGAGAGTTCAAACCTGTTTATTTTAATCCCATGTGGCAGTCTGTTTTAAATTGTTTCATTCCACTTAAACCTTGCCATTTCCAATTTGAAAAAATAAAATACTTGCCATTTGTACTCAATTGTCTGTCCCCTCCATTCTTAGAGAGAGGGACAAGAACGCAGTAGGAGACAGAAGACAGTCTCCACCTACCACTTGACAAGTATAAAAAAAGAAAAGAAAATTAGGAGGCAAGGACCATGCGTCAGTCCCAGCTACTTCCAAAGTATAAGGAAGAAGCCCCCCCCCACACACCCCCATTGCTTTGACCATAGTGTTTAATCACAGCCATAGTAACCCTAAGACAGAAATTTGTACCAGGATAGTGGGGTATTGCTGTGAGAGACCTGACCATGTGTTTTAGGGAGATTTGCAGAAGGACTTTGGACTAGAAAGGCCATTGATTGTTAAGCACTTAGTGGACTGTTCAGCAGGAGCTTGGAAGATAAAAATGTTGATGAACACAGACTCTCCTTTAGAAGCCTGAACTGGAGCCTACAGTTCTAGGTTTGCCAATCTGCTTTGCCAAACCTGGGAAAGGAGGGGAACCCAAAAGTCCTCCCACTTGGGCATACAGGAAGCCCCAGGATCTGCCGAAGGGAGCAGCTACGAGTTGGGCCTTCAGACCTTGCCCGCTCCTGCCACCTGCAGGACGAAGTCACAACTGCAGCCTTAACTCTGAGCGGGGCTGAATGCAGGGTTGTGAGCGAAGGAGAAAGCAAACCAAAGTCCAGGTGGGGAGCAGCTTGTGTCTCTGAAAGTCAACATCTTCCTAATGACTAATGTCACCCATAGACAAAGACACACTCATACACTCACACACACACAAAGTAGCTCCTTCATTAGGTTTTCAGGGTACTGGTAGCCAGTATGATAGCACGAGTCATTCTATAACTTGGTGCCTACCCAAGATAAACAAGTGCACATGGCCATATAAAGACTTGTAAACAAGTGGCCGAGAAGCGAAATTTTTAATAGTTAAAATCTAGAAACAATCCACAACCCACTAACAGATAAGTAGAAAAATGCTTTGTGGTGGCATGCTCATGGCAGAATACTATATTAAAATTAGCAATTAAAAATAAACTAATGGCCAGACGGTGGTGGCGCACGCCTTTAATCCCAGCACTCGGGAGGCAGAGCCAGGGGGAATCTCTGTGAGTTCAAGGGCAGCCTGGGCTACAGAGCGAGATCCAGAACAGGCACCAAAACTACACAGAGAAACCCTGTCTTGAAAAATCAATAGATAGATAGATAGATAGATAGATAGATAGATAGATAGATAGATAGATAGATAGATAGATAGATAAAATAAAGATAAACTAATGGGCTGGAGAGATGGCTCAGAGGTTAAGAGGACTGTTTGCTCTTCCAGAGGTCCTGAGTTCAATTCCCAGCAACCACAAAGTGGCTTACTACCATCTGTAATGATCTATAATGATATCTGGTGCCCTCTTCTGGCCTGCAGTGCAAGCATACATGCAGGCAGAACACTGTATATACACATAATAAATAATTTTTTTAAAAAAAGAGCACTGGCTGCTCTTCCAGAGGTCCCACATGACAGCTCACAACCGTCTGTAACTCCAGTTCCAGGGAATCTGACACCCTCACACAGGCATATATGCAGACAAAATACCAATGCACATGAAATAAAAATAAATACACTTAAAAAATAAACTATCAAGTGCCAAAGGGTGGGAGTGTGGGCCTGGGAGGAGTAGAAAAGTGAGTGTAATTGAGATGAAATTCCCAAATAATAAAATATTGTATTGGAGAGAAAAAAACTACTAAAAAGCAGCATAAACCTTTTGGAAAGAAAGTATTAAATTTAAAATGCTAGAGGGGAAATAAATGGCCACTACATGATTCCAGTTACACAAAATTCTAGGTCATAGAATTCTTTGGAGAGGGGTGACTTAGAGTACTATGTTAGTTCCTGAGAGTGAATTCTTATAAGTAGCCAACCCTTCTTGTCACTCACACCGCTGGCCTTTCATACAGGCTCCCTCCATGGTGTTGTAACTGGCTTAGCAGAAGCCATCATCAGATAAAGCTGCCTAGCTAGCCTCCAAAACTATATGCCAAACTTTAAAACACAAAGCAAACCAGCTTCACATATTTTGCTATAATAACAAAAGTCACAGTGCCTCGTGCCTGTAATCCAAGCTACCTAGGAAACTGAGGCAAAAGGCTCATTTGAGCACTGGAGATCAGGGCCAGTCTGCGAAGCATAGTAAGACCCATCTCTTCATAAATAAATAAATTTCTAGACAATGTAAACAAAGCTATAGTAAGATAAAGGCTATTACTGGCTGCCTGCCAGAGAAAGTATGGAGAAGGACAAAAAGGAGTGATTCCAAAGGAGCGTGAAGATATATGAGAAAATGTAGAGATAGTCATTATTGCAATTGTGGTGGCTTCATTTTATATGTCAACACATTTAATTTACGTATATACACATAGCATGCCTCTATTATATAAAATATAATGAAGCTGTAAAACATCTTAAGATAGGAAACTGCCACCTCTGAGGCAGTTCATCACGTTTTCTGTCCAGCTTTGGCTCTAACTGTTCTGCAGCAGGGCGTGCCTTCCTTTTGTGGGAATGATTGGGGCCACATGTCCAATGATGTCCCTGGACCAGCTCATGTTTCAGTAGGACGGCCCAGCATTAACACTGTGTGTGATGACTAACATGTCAGAGTCAGCACCACCAAGATTTCCTGGAAGCCTGATAGCACCAGGAAGAGAAGAGCCCGGACTGTGCTAGAACATTTTGTTCTCCCATTAACTGATCACCCTGCCCAAGTGCCTGAGACTCACAGTGGCTTTCTCACAGTGTCTTTGTCCATTCTCTGTTGTTATAACAGAGTACCTGAAGCTCGGGACTTTGTGTTTTAAAGTCTGGCATATAGTTCTGGAGGCTAGCTAGGCAGCTTTTTATCTGAAGACGGCTTCTGCTAAGCCAGTTAGGGAGGGAACCTGTATAAAAGGGCAGCAGTGTAAAGAAGACAGTGACAAAGGGGACTGAGTGCTTAGAACAATTCACTCTTAGAAACAAATCTGCTCTTTAAAGATCTACTCCTCTGACTATGATTATCCTCCACAAAATAGTTATCTGCCCACAAAACAAACAATCAAACAGAAACCTTGGCCCCCACGATGAAGGCGCATCCCAGGGAGACCTCTGCAGCCAAGGAGCCAGTGCATGTGCCCACACAGGGCAGATTGATTCACTCACACCAAGGATCCCACTTGGAGAAGAGGGCCACTGCTGTTCCTAGAAGGAGGGCCTGTCTAGGGGGCTCTATGACTGCATTTCACGCTGGTTCATCTATTTCCGGTTCTCTGCCAGTTTTTGTTTTTGTTGTTTGAGGCCAGGTCTACTGTAGCCCAGGCTGCTCTTGAACTTTCTGGGTAACTGAAAATAATCCTAAACTCCTGGTCTTGTCCTAAGTGCTAGATTATAGGCGTGCATCAAGCTGAGCAGTCATTGGGGGAGTAAGCAGAGGGTTAAGGGGACCTCCTCAGGGTGAAAGGAATGATGAACTAACGCGGTGGGGGTAGTGGGAATGAGCAATACAGAGGGTTAAGTGTGGCAGCTATTCTTGGTTGTCAACCTGACTATAGCTGGCATGGACTACAATCAGAAATGGAGGGCACACTTGTGATTCAGATCTTGAGGCAGGAAGACAACATACTTCTGATCTGGGTCTTGAGCCTGGAAGACACAGACTTTTGAGGATATCAAGGTCAAGGTCAGCAAGCAAGGCAACAGTTACCCAAAACCTGTAGGTCCCTCCTTTTACTAATAAATGAGCTTCTGACTTAGGTTGCGTGGGATGTCAGCAGGTCACCTTACCTGTTTGTCCAGGCTACACAGGCACTCTGTCTTAGGTTGGTGAGCACCCCCCAGGTATTACCCGTCTTTGAATACTCATTATCATACAGGTTCAATCGTGTGTGAGCTGCAGAGTTAACTGTTGCCAAAGATCTCAAAGTGGTGCTGGGCTTGCAATCTGTGTGTTCGACACAGAAAAGACCAACAGAAATCCTAACCCACCCATAGCCAGTAGGCTGCAGCTAGCATTTTTATGTCCCCCTTGGCCACAAGCAATAAATGTCTTTTCTATCTCTATAAATTTGTCTTTTCTAGACATTCCATATTTATTCTATCACCTATGGCTTTTTCCACCTGGCTTTTCTTTTTCACTTAGCATGATTTTTAGACCCATCCTGGTTAGTACCAGTAGCTCACTCCTTTGCATTGCCAAGTAGCATTCTAGTTGTACAGATAAACCTCATCCATTCACCATTTGATGGTGATTTGAATTGTTCTTAATTCCGGCTATTACCAATAACATTGCTATAGATGTTTATACATTAGTCTCCATGTAGAGCTGTCATTTCTCTCAGGTAGAATCTAGGAGTGGAATTACTGGGTCCTATCATTTTTATTTCTATTTTTCTCTCATTAAAATTAGATTTTTTTTCATACAATGTATTCTAATATGGTTTCTCTTCTCCCAACTCCTCCAAGATCCATCTGAATCCACACCTTTCCTCATTAGAAAACAACAGGCATCTAAAGAATAATAATAAAATAAAACACAAGCAAACCGGACTAGGACAGACACAGTCATACACACAGGAATCATTAAAATACAAATCTGGAAGTCATAATGTATACACAAAGGACCTGTAAGGAAAAACAAGAAGAAGAAAGAAAGTCTGGCACAACACTATGAGACAAAGAACCTCCAAAGATGCCGTTGAGTTCATTTTCTGTTGGCCATCTACTGCTGGGCTTAGAGTCTGCCCTTAAAAGTGGTTTGTTTCCCCAGTGAGACTCCATAGAAGAAAACTAATTTTTCTTTTGTGAGTGGTTATCAATTGTAGATAGCGTCTGGGTTAGGGATGGGGGTTTGTGACCACTTCTCCCAGTTGTGGGACCTCATCTGGCACAGACCCACACAGGCCTGTGCATGTGGCCACAGTCTCTGTGAGTTCATATATGTGTTAGTCCTATTGTGTCTAGAGAACCTTGTTTCCTTGGCATCCTCCATCCTCTGACTCTTGCAATCTTTCCATCTACTCTTCTGCAAGGTTCCCTAAGCCCTGGGAACCTTGATTGATGGAGATAACCCTTTTAAGACAGAGTGTTTGCCAGGCGGTGGTGGCACACGCCTTTAATCCCAGCACTCGGGAGGCAGAGGCAGGTGGATCTCTGTGAGTTCGAGTCCAGCCTGGACTATAGAGTGAGTTCCAGGAAAGGCTCAAAGCTACACAGAGAAACCCTGTCTCAGAAAAAAAAAAAAAAAAAAAAAAAAAAAAAAAAAAAAAAAAAAAAAAAAGATAGAGTGTTGTTGGGGAATATTCAATCACATTGTGAACCCCGAGTCTGCATTTACGTTGATTACATAAAATAAACTTTGGGTCAGGAGGCTGAGTTAGCAATTAGTTGACAGAAAGTAATCATAGAGCATCAGAGGGCATCCAGGAGAGATAGAGAGACACAGGAAGTAGAAGGGAGGGATTTGGAGTGGTGCAGGCTTTTCTGGTTTGGCGTAGTGGAAGCATGGGGCTTTCGGAGATGCCAGCAAGTAGAGAAGGTTAGCTTTTTGCTACTCAACCTCTCTGACTTCTCAGGTTTTCACCCCAGCCTTTGAATTTCAAGTCTTATTTATAAATAGAACGATAAAGATTTAGTTAAAACTACCTTTAGCAGCAGCAACAGGGCCGGTACCTGCAGGAACAGAATTCCCACCAGGCTGCTGCTAGAGAAGCAGGCCGGTAACTGTGGAGTTGCAATTGCTGGCTGAAATAGCAGTAAATTAGGGCACAGCCACTGTTCCAAGGTCTCTCACTCTGCACATTGTCTGGCTTTGGGTCTCTGTATTTGTTTCCATCTACTGAAGGAGGAAGCTTCCTTAATGATGGCTGAGCAACACACTAATATGATTCCTTGGTCAAAGTGGCCAGTCTGTTTTCCAGGGAGTGCCTCCTGGATTTGGCAGCTGAGACAAAGTGATGTGTCATGGAGGAAGGCTGTAGAAGATCTGAGTGATCCATTGGGAATGGGGCAGACACCACAGGTGATCTGCTACAAGCTGGGGATAAGACTTGGGTCCTATCCTTTTTGTAACTTTTAAAAAGAAATTTATGCATATGGGTGTTTTCCCTGCATGTATGTCTGTGTACTATGTGCATGCCTGGTGCCCACGGAGGTCAGAAGAAGGTGTCGGATCCCCTGGAACTGGACTTACAGACAGTTGTAGGCCACCTTGTGGTGCTGGGAATAGAACATGGAACCTCTGGAAGAGCAGCCAGCACTCATAACTGCTGAGCCATCTCTCCAGCCCCCTGAGTTACATCTTAAGTATATGCTTAACTTTTTATGAAACTGTCAGACCGCTTTCTAAAATCTCTCCACCCTTCTCAGTTCCCAGTAGCATGGCTGAGGGTCCCATGTTCTCTTTGTCCTAGCAAAGGAAATGCTCTTATCTGCAGCTGCTAGACTCTGAGAATGTAGCCTCTTGCTGCCAACAGCCCATCATTCATTCGCCTTATCACTTATTCAACAAACATCAGAATGCCGCCACTACCTAATGATATCTGCTATTGCTGCAAGGAGTCCTGAATGTTTTGAGAGTGAGAGACAGCACTCTGGTCACATTATTTCAACACTCTGATCCTGGTTTCTATTGGATGAACTAGAATGAGTTGTCTGGCAGGAGTTGGCTCTGTTGCTCCCAACAGGCTTGCCAGTGGATTCCTCCAACACAAATGAAGCCCCAAATGAGTCATGTGATTGCTCTCCCCAAATCCCACAAGGGACTGACCCTCAGACACAATAGAAGTACCAAGAAACAGTGGTACCCACCAAGTACTAAAGGTGCCAAAGAGTCTGACTAGGAACAGAGGTGAGAAATGGGCTTAGATCATGAAAAGTTTCTGGAAGGACTTTTTTCAACACTTAAAAAACATAACTAGTGTGTAATAGGTTTTCTGTACCCCAATAATAGGTTTCTCTGCCAATGCAGTAAGCCAGATCAAGCCAAATTGAAAAAGTTAAAGAACAGGTTTATTTTGAGCAAAATAACTCCCAGGTGACTCCTCCAGCCCCCAGAGACCGAGGAGGGAGAAGGGGCAGGAGAAAATCACATGGCCAAACTAAAGCAGGGCACTTATGTACCCTGTAGTCGAGGGGTGATGATGTGTCTGCCATAAGTTGGGTTTGTGCCCAAGTATGGTATGCTTTAGGTGGAGACTTTAGGGGAGGAGCTACCGTGGCCACCAAGAATGTGGTACTGGGATTTTTGGAGCCTTCCCTTTGTTAGAGATTCTCTGAGAGGGCGGGGTTTGGAGAGGCAGAAATGGGGCTTTCACAGGGGCAAGCTGGAGATTCCAGCTGAACAGTGTGAGCAGGTACATTTAGTGTGTCTGTGTGTATGAGTGTGTGCATTACAGCATACGTGTGGAGTTCAGGGGACAATTTGCAGAAGCCAGTTCTCTCCTATCATGTGGATTTTGGGGATCAAATTCAAGTCATCAGGCTAGGTGGCAAGTGCCTTCAACCTACTGAGCCACCTTACTGGCTCCCTGAGAGGACTTGTTCCTCATCACAGATGAAATGCCCCGAAGGATGGAGGCAGATGAAAAATGTGAAAATAGGATGTAGATAGCAGCGAGGGGAGAGGGAGAGAAACATGAGTCTTTAACTTTGTTACTTCTGGACCCTCGGTTTGTGGAAGCTTTATTGTGATATTGTTTTCATTAGGTTATTTTGTCTTTATCTTTTGAATCAGAGCCTCCATATACATGCAGGCTAGACTGGAACTCATGCCTTCTTCTGCCTCAGTCTCTTGTGTGCGTACACAGATAAATTTACCATTTTTCCTATAAGATTGTGTCAGTTTTTCATGCATTACACACACACACACACACACACACACACACACACACACACACACACAAACACACACTCACACTGCTGGAGCCTCATGGGGATAGGGAGTTCTGCCTGGGAGGAAGGAGGACGGGACAAAGGGAAAGAGCATTTAAGCAGCCACCACTTAGTCTGTGAGTTGGCCTTTCTCCACTGATTTTCATGTATCTGGCTCTCATGGAGCAACGCCATGTCGTTTGGTTGCAAAAAAAAAAAAAAACTGTGCATTTGTGCATCACCTCATTAAAGTGTTTGTCTATCAATTTTTTTTGGGGGGGGGTTGGTTTTTCAAGACAGGGTTTCTCCGTGTTGTTTTTAAGACCTTATATTATTCATGTCTTTGAAAGGAAGAAATAAAACCCTGGGGAAGCTCATCACGAAGCTTGGAGCTTTAACTCCTGCCTTTCATCTTCCATAAGTGCCACGTCCGCCTAATAGCTGGGGGATCCCAACAAGCGCCTCTCGCCTCCTCCCCCCGACTCCCCCCCTCCCCCCGGAAGGCCAGTCTCGTTGCTATGGAGACAGGCCTTGCTGCGCCAAGGCTTGCGAGGTGCCAGAAGCTGGCTGGCCAACCTCTGCAACAGGCTGTGGGCAGAAAGGAGGAGTCAGAGAAAGTGGCGCCTGGGCAGAGAGGCCCGGGACCCTCAGAGGCCCCCTGCTCTGCTGGCTCCGCCTCTGCCACCCCCACTCACACCCCCACTGGGTGTAGAAATACTGCTGCAGTCCCGGCCACCGCCCACTGCACTGCGACCCTGTAGGGACTTCGTCTCCCAGTGTCAGCAGCTGACCCGCCTGCCCGTGCTCTGCGCCGATGGCTAAAGGTCCCTTTCAGCGCAAGCCCTGGGGTCCAGAACAGATGTATTTCGACTCTGACCCTGAGTCCGAGGGCCTGTTCGATAAGCCGCCCCCGGAGGAGAGCTACACTGCCCGCGCACCCAAGTCGGCGTCCTGGGCTAGCAGGAAATCTGGTCCGCGCGCGGGCGGGAGGGCTCCTGGGACCCGCGCTGGGCAGTCCCGGAAGGCCGCCGTGCGCTCCGAGCCCGAGGAAGAGGAGCCTCTAGTGGAGGAGGGCTGCTACCTCGATCACTTCCCGCACCTCTCCATCTTCATCTACGCGGCCATCGCCTTCTCCATCACTTCCTGCATTTTCACCTATATCCATTTGCAGCTTGCCTAAGCGGCCTGGGTCCGACGGGGTGGCCGCAGAGTTGGGGTGGGGGTGGGGGCGGTTGGGGTAGGGGAACACGCAGCCTTTTGTTTTGGTGATGCGCTGCACCCCTTCCATCTAGCCTTTGATGCTTTTCTTTGTTGTTGCTTTGTCTAACTGTTCATCAGAAGGTCCAAAGTCGCTGCCGGCAATGAATTGACGGTGTTGCTTGCACCCACGCATTGAGTGCAATTAGTCTCTAACGTTTACGATCCTGGATTGGATTGAACCCCATTTGTAATTAAGATGATGTCTCTATAGCCTACCACTTTGTGACGTGAGGGCCCAGTGTTTTTGTGTTTGTAGAGCAAAGAATGAGTCCAGCCTTCTGTTGCTTAAAGGATGAACCAGACCCGAGCCCGCGGTCTCCCAGAGGTTACCGAGAGGAGAATCGGCGCCCTAGCTGTAGCGCTGGAGCCCCATGATGATGCGTCGCTCCAGAACGAGCTAGTTTTGTTTAGGAGCTGTTTCAGTCAGAACTCTGCACACCAAGCTGGCGGACCTGGGAGAGCAGCGGGTATGGCTGGAAGCTGGAGGTGAGTGGTGTTTGTCAAGGTATGATTCTGCGCCCTCAGGAGTTGGAGCTGACGCGGGATGGGCATTTTTTTTTTTTCCCTGCTTTAGGTTTTGTGGCTACCAGGAGGACCCAAGGCCTGTAGTAAGCGGAGCTGAATATCAGCAAGCCAACGCTTAAGACAGGTTTCTTGGACTGTATGGAACAGGGGACAGCAGACCTTCAGGGACGGAGGACTAGAATTCGTGGATTCCATGAAATGAGACTGAGGGCCTTCCTTTACTGGGGTCCATGGGAGGACTATGCTAGAGAATTCTCAGGCGACTTCACTTCAGCCTGGAGGCCCTCTGAAGCTAAGGGACCAAGATGAAGGGGCTGGGTTTGGGGACTGTCGATAACAAGAGTTCCTGCTGGACTTGTCATCTCAGCCTCAAAAAAGTAAATACCAGAACTCATCTTTGCAGGTTGTTCGCCTACCCACTTTGTTTACTCGTGAATGTCAGTTGTTCAGATGCAGCACTCCAACACTGCTATACTTTATGGAAATGTCCACAATTGTGGTATATCTGATGGAATAAATCACATTCTCAGTCTCCTTTGTATTCAGTTGTTCATTAACTTCCAACTATACGATGGCCCTTGACAGACTTCCTATCCCCTAACATCAGGTCTGCCACTGCTACATGGCCCCACTGCTCCTCAGTATTTAGTCCCCACTTGTCTCCCTATTAAGGGGCTCCTGGCCCAGCAGTCCCTCAGCTAAGCTCTGGATCTGCCCCACTGATTCACCCATCTTGGGATTTTATAAACTGTTTTCCAATAAAGGGGCCTTCCTCCACAGTTCTGGCCTTCCCTAACACCGTATCACCATGTGACTTGGTATCCTGCTTCTCTGCACTTTAAGTGCCAGTCTGACGCCCACTCTTCCCTGATGACAGCCTATTTACAGTAATTCTAATCATCAACCGCAGTTCCCCAAACTACATCTCCAAGGAACTGAAATAGGTCAGTAATTCTAACCATCAATGGCAGTTCCCCAAATTACATCTCCAAGGAACTGAGACAGGTATCTGTCAGTTTCTCTTTCTTACCCTTGGATACTGGATCTAGTGCTATCCCTTATAATGCTCCCCCCGAATCCCTTTGTATGGGCTCATGCTTTCTAAGCATTGTCTCTCACTTTACAGTCCTAGGTATGATCGTATCATCCTGACAGTAGATTCCTTCCTCCAGTCCCCAAACCAAATTACCCATTCGTCAATATTTATTATTCCATGTTATCAAATTTTCCTGATATCTAAGTTCCCATTTTCTACCCCAAATTCAAGCATCTAGTTCTACCAATTATACCACTGTTAGACATATTGCCTTTATTATCTTATCATTGACTTCAATGTCCGGACTGGAGATGGTTCAGCCATTTAGAATGCTTGTTACATCGTATTTGACAGCTCATCCCTAGGAAGACTAATTCTCCCTCGCTCCCTCTCACTCTCTCAGCATTCCTTGGTTGCCTGTAGTTGTCTATGGGTGGGACCCAGTGAGATCTCCCCACTTCATGTTAGTATGTGTATTAGTGTTGTCCTTGTTCAGATCTTGTTTAGGCAGTCATAATGTTGAGGTATTATGGGTAAAGCTTATACATACAAACACTAAATAGACTCAGCAGGTTGTATTTATATATTTGTGTGTGTGTGTATGTGTTTTAACAATAACGATTTAAGAAAAGGGACATGAATTTGAGAAGAGGGGCATGGGAAGGGTTGGAGGGAGTAAAGGGAATGAGGAAAATATGTAACTATGTTTTAATAAAAAAGCTGAGCAGGCCATAGAGTAAGTAGCATTCTTCAGTGGCCTCCGCTTCAGTTTCTGCCTCCAGGCTTGAGTCCCTGCCCCGACTTCCCTCAGTAAGACTTACCTTGATATATAAGAGGAAATGGAAACTTTTCCTCCCATGAGCCCAAACCAAACCCACCAACCACGTAACAAAAGAATGCTTGCTGCTCTTCCAGAGGACTGGAGTTCAATTCCCTGCATCTATGTTGGTCAGCTCACCATCACCCTTTCACCCCAGCTCTGATGCCCTCTTCTGGCCTTCACAAGCACCAACAAACATATGGCATATACAGGGATACAAATAAAATTTTAAAATCTCAAATATCCCCAATATTGGGATGTATTTCAATGTTACGAACCCTAGGTTCAGTGCCCAGAACAGCAAACATAACCTATATTGTCCCTCACTTCTGAATGTATTGTTGTCCCACCAAGTCTCCCTGCTGTTGTACTGCAGCCTTTACCATTCACCCACCACTGCCTTCAAGTCTACCCAGACCCAAGACTCAATGACTTTCCTTCCCATACTCCAATACGTCTTATTGGCCTGTGTTCCCTACATCTGCTCATTTTCTTTGAACTTTCTGGTTCTATTCAGCTCCAGTATCTGGCTCGTATTTTCTTTTTGGTTTTTGATTCAAGATGTCTTTGTGTAGCCCTGGCTCTCCTGGAACTCTCTGTAGACCAGGCTGGCCTCAAACTCACAGAGATCCGTTTGTCTCTGCCTCCCGAGTGCTGGGTGGTCTGTATTTTCTAATCACTGCTTTCCCATCATCCACATGTTGCCTTAGCATCATCACCTGTCTGGCCTACCTTCCTGTTAGGCAGTTTAGGTTTCCCACAGTGATCATGCATTTGACTACTTTATTTTGAAGGAGACTGCTTCCCTATGATCTCAAAAATAAACCAATTTTGAGGCTGCATACCAAGTCTTTTCCTAATTAATAAGCAGCCTTTTAGAGTGTGACTGTAAAATCACCTGTGAGCTGGAGAAATGGCTCAACAGTTAAGAACACTCAGGATTCTTGCAGAGGACAGGGTTTAGGCTTCCATGACCCACATGGTGACTACAGTTCTGGGGATCAGACACTCTCTTCTGGCCTCTTCAGGCATTCACTCCATGTACATGTAGGCAAAACATTTATACACATAAAATAAATCTTAAAAATAATCAAATGTTTTATTAATCCTTTTGGCCCATGTTTTATGTTGCTAAATTCCTAGGAATGTATAGTTCAGTATAGCTTAGTGTGAACACGCTTAGGTTCAATCACTAGTGCCAAAAATATGTATTTCTAAAATTCTAGACTCTTATTGGCCTAGCTGAGATCACATATCTACGTTTGGCCCAAGGGACAAACATCAGCTATCTACTTCGAGCAGATCAAAATTAACCCAGTGTCAATTGTTTGGGGCAAGTGTCCTGTTCTACTCTGAGTTGTCAGTGGCAGACAGATATATGGACACACGAAATCATTTCTGATTATGAAATATTATGCTTGAGGGCATGTAGCTAGTTTTCCTGCCTGGCCCACAGTCAGGACAAATCTGACATCCGCCACTCCCATAGCCATTCAGACCCAACCAAATAAACACAGAGACTATATTGGTTACAAACTGTATGGCCGTGGCAGGCTTCTTGCTAACTGTTCTTACAGCTTAAATTAATCCATTTCTATTAATCTATACCTTGCCACGTGGCTTGTGGCTTGTGCCTTACCGGTACTTTACATCTTCCTTGTCCTGATGGCGGCTGGCAGTGTCTCTCTCACCCAGCTTCCTGTTCTCTCAATTCTCCTCTCTGTTAGTCCCGCCTATACTTCCTGCCTGGCCACTGACCAATCAGTGATTTATTCATTGACCAATCAGCAACACATTTGACATACAGACCATCCCACAGCAAGGGCAATGTTAGAACTTCGTTATCTGGGATATAGCATGAAAGGCCTCAGATTTTATTTTCCTAACAGGTATCCTATACCCTTATAAGTATCATACTCTGATTTCACTAGGCCATGGCTGCTGTAAAAAACCCAGTGACTCAAAACACCAGGAACTCTTATCATAGCTGTGTAGGTCAGAAATCTACAATGTGTCCACAGGACCACACCACTTCTAGAAGCTCACAGATGCTTACTGTGCCCCACCTCTTCCACCTTGTGGCTGCAGTATCCCGAAATGTCTAGGGTAACAAGACAGCTTGTCTTTCATCTCAAATCTTCTCTTGGCCTCCCTGGCCCTTGCTTTCTCCTTAGAGGTATATTTAGTTAGCATCACTGGACTAGGGCCCACCAAGGTAATTCAAGATGGTCTCTTCATACTCAATGATTATACTTACAAAGACCCTCTTTCTAAATAAGGCAACATTTAAGTCTCAGGAATTACAAGACAAACATATCTTCTGAGAGATCCCCATTCAACTACAATGTTTCCAATGTGCTACAAATGTGAAAGCTCTCATTTAAGTAAAAAGCCAAGGAGCCAGGTGTAGTGGCAAACAGTAATGCCAGCATTTTTTGTAGGTAGAAGACAATCTGAGTACATGAAACCTTGCCTCAACAAAACAAAACAAAACCCCAAATAACAAAAAGCCATAAAGGAGACTGGCTTTTCTCTAAGTCTTGCTGGACTCCAAGGTTAACTGCTTACCACCACCAGGGCCTTGCTCTTGCGAAGGATTTGTTCTGGAAACAGCAACCTTTCTTCTGTACCAAAGCCAAGAATGGTCTTTTTTGCTACTTATTGCAATCAATTAGCCAGTTCCTGGTGTAAGTAAAGCTACTGGTAAGTGTGCTGTACTGGCTGGCCCAGTGTGATGCCCGGTTAATAAAGGAATCAGTTGATTTAATCCTTCTCTTAAGTTGTCTTCAGTCAGTCAAAAGGACTGAGATCACAAAGGGCTCACGACCAAAGTACAAGTATCTTTGGCTATGGCATCATTCTTTAAGCAGTCCCCTCAAAGAAGCCAGTGCTGAATTAAGAATCTCTTCCCATATATTAAGCTGCAAGGTAGCATGTAAATACCTCAAGAAAGTATTTACTTACAAGTATAGAGATTAGGAAGTCCAATGTTAAGGAAAATGCCTTCTTGCTGTCTCTTCCCACAGTGGAGGCGTTATAGGGTGAGATCACACCAGAGAGTGGCCTGAACTCATGTTTTTATTGGAAACCTACTCCCTAAAAACTCCCCCACTCCCACAGGCATTAATCAAAGTATAAATATTCAACTTCAACACTGTATCACTAGGAAATCAGTTTTAACACATGAATTTTGTGGACACTTCGAACCCTAACACTGACCCTTTTAGTAATTTTCCATCCAGTGATGACCTTTTGTCCCTACAAGTCATTCTGTTCCTTAGCTGCATATCCCCAACTTTTCCTTGTTATATTCAGAATCTAACCTTTCCCTCAATGCAAATCCCTGCTGCAATGGTTCCTGTATCTAACCCAAGAGTCCCCAATACAGTCTGTTTTACCAACATAACAAGTGTCATGAATCAGATTTGAGTTTTATTGTTTTGTTTGTTTTTGGTTTGTGAGACAAGTCTCTCTATGTAGCCCTGGCTGTCCTGGAACTCTTTAGATAGGCCAGGCTGAACTCCCAAGAGATCCATCTGCCTATGCCTCCCAAGTGCTGGGATCACCGCGTGCATGACAGCCAGCGAGGAGTCAGTTTTCTAGTGGCACACACTCAAACATACAGAGGTTTTGCTTATCTCTTAAAACAAAATTATTATTATATGTGTATATGTGTGTATGCACACACAATGTGGGGGATGAGGGGTGCACATACCACAGTGTACCTTTGGAAGTCAGAGTACAATTCTGTGGAGTCAAGCTTTTCTTTCCACCTTTACATGGGTTCTGGGGATCCAACTAGGGTCACCAGGCTTGTACTACAAGTCCTTTTACCTGCTGACTCATATCATCAGCCCCTGCCTGTCTTATACTTCACCCCATATCCCTGACCCCCTCTGCCACACCATTTCCCTTTGTTTTTTAATTTTTGTTCTTCCCCCTCCTCCTTTTCTTCTCTCCAGAGTGTGGCATGTTAAACCCCAAGACACCCACATGCTGAGCATACTCTACCACTGAGCTATGTCCTTTCTGCTTTATTAGTTCCTGATGTACTTCATGGCTGCACTCCAACATTCAATGAATGAATATATAGGCCTCACTTACACAGGATTCCACTCCCTCATGAAATCAGACTAAAGCACCCCTAACAGCTGAATGGGTACAAACCCAAAAGAAGAACTAGAGGCGTTACCAGATACAAGGGCAGTTAACCCAAATCTCAGAAGGGGGAAAGCAGATGAACACAAACTCTGCTTTAGAAGTCTGAACCGGAGCATGCAGTTGCCAATCTGCTTTGTGGAATCTGGGAAAGGAGGGGGAAGTAGCCCCAAAAGACTTTAAACATAAGAATAATCAAAGAAAAGCTGCTTATTTACATGTTCTCTCTTTTCACTACTGAGAAATTACCATGTTTCCAGTCTTTTGCTTTGTTTTTCTACATTGTCTCTAATGTTCTGGAGTTTTCTACAGTTCTGGACCAGGGAGACCAAACTCTCCCTAAAGTTACTAGTTCCGTGATCTCTGCCAATGTTTTCAAGCTCATCGAAGAAAGTCAAGGTCTCTTTAAGTTTGGCTTTAACAGTTTTTTGCTCTTCTAATTCTGCAAGAAGGGCCTGTTCAGTGCATAATTCGACCTTATACTTCCCCTTTAACTCTTCGATTTCCTTTTTGAGGAGCTGGAATTTCTCTTCACTGAAAGGATGCGTCTCCTGACACTTATCTTCAGGAAGCAGGATGTTTGGGGGAATACACAAAACCGACTGCAAAAGCAGCTGCTCCATTTTGCCAAAAAGGTTATCAAAACGTCCTTTCATGAAGCAAAGAAACTTCTCTGTGCATTTACGAATTTGGACAGGGCTAATCTCAGAGTCTGGGATGCCCTCCAGCTTCTTTAGGATAACCTGTTCAACAGCCTGCATCACTTCAAACAGGTGGTCTTGAAATGCTATGTAGATCCTCAGCAGGCAAGTCTGTGGTGTGAAGCCAAAGAACTGGGCCTCATAGGCCATCGGATCCACGGACATCCTGCTTTATTTTGCTGTCCTCAACTGTGAAAACCTGCAAGTACAAAAACACAGAAATTTCATTTGGGCAAAATCATCAGGGGAAAGAAAGTAACAAACCTCTCTATTGATAAGCAAGCAAACAAAGGAAGCAAATCGAAAACTAAGGCATTTGTGCTCCTTTGATACCTGATGTTCCTTCCAGCCTTAACTGTCCACAGAAAGACAGAAGCCCTTGCCTCTTGAGTCTCTTTCCTATACTCTCTTTATTGTTCATTTCCCTCAGTTATTATTACTGAAGACTTAGATATAAGCCCAACCTTCTCAATTCTGTTATCTTGGGCAACTTTGAAAGTTTAAACAGATGGCCTCAATACCCTAGAGACCTGCTTTTTGAGCTTCCATGATCCACATGTGCCCCCACATTTTGAGAAAATCTCTTACTGTGCAGCCCACAGGTTGGCCTCAAACTCTTTCTTTCATTTGTGACAGGGTCTCATGTAGCCCAAGCTGACCTCAAACTTGGTATGTAGCTGAGGATGATCTTGAACTTCTGATTCTTCTGTCTCTACTACCAGAATGCTTGGATCATAGGAGTATACCAATAATGTGGTGTTGGGGTTAGAACCCAGGGCCCAGACAAGCACTCTACTAACTGAACTACATTTTAATCAAGTCCTATACTAGTCTGTCAGTCACACTGTACCTTTAGCAGCTCCACCTAACTTCTTTGCTCATTCCTTTTAGTCCCATGTTCTACCATTTTAATTATCTCATTGTCTCCCACCCTAGCCATCAGAGAAAAATCCAACTAAATGACCAAGCCTTTACCCTGATTTGTTTCAAGGATCTGAGAGGCATTCTTTTCCAGTGTAAGCATCTAGAAACATGTCATCCCATTTCCTTAACCTTGGAACCATGGAACTTAACCATGGCATTTTTGTCCTACTAGTAACCATATGCTTGTTATGGAAATAAGAGACGTTTCACTCCATTCTCAGGTTAGGGCACTTAATGTAATCTACAAACTGCTACTTCCCCTACCAGATGAATTTTTTAAAAATTTAAGTGAAAAAAAGTATAGCCAATGGTGTGGACAATCTTATGAGAAGACAGGATGTCATCAACCTTGAAAAATTATATATGCAATGGTTTAAAATATGGCGGTGGTAACTGTGTGGCTATATAAACAGAATTTGTTTTTTGTCGTATCGTTCATAGAGTATCTCTGGCTTGTAAGATTTTTACTTCCTGAACACTTCTCACAGATTATGCTCCTACTAGGGTTTGGTTTTGTTGAGACAGGGCCTCACTATGTTGCTTAGGCTGGCTTCAAAATTTCAACTTTTCTGCCTTAGCCTCCCAAGGAGTAGAATGCCAAAACTACTCTTACAATTTGTGGTGCTGTTTTTAGACAGGTAGCTCTGGCTGGCCTAGAACTCACTTTTTATGTGTATATGCATATATCCACCTGTGTATGTACACATACATGAAGATGCCTACAAAAAAAAGAAGGTGCTGGGTTCTCTGGAGCTGGAGTTATAAACAGCTGTGAGTGCTGGCAACTCAACTTGCTGGGAACCCAACTCAGGCCCTCTGCAAAGGCAACAAGAGCTCTTAACTTTGGAGCCACCTCTCCAGCCCCTACAAATAGTCTCATATACACATTTACATTTTAATGGCCTAATCACTTCATGTTACCACACTCATTACTTGACTGACCCTGACCACAGCAGTATAGCAGTTCTATTACACACACACACACACACACACACACACACACACACACACACACACACACACACACACATATCCCAGGTAAAGTGTCCATGCCACACCTCTAATCCCAGCATTCAGGAGGCAGAGGCAGGTGGATCTCTGTGAGTTCGAGGCCAGCCTGGTCTACAGAGCAAGTTCCAGGACAGCCAGGGCTACACAGAGAAACCCTGCCTCGAAAAATAAAAACAACAAACAAAATGCATCCTTTAAGCGTTTCAGCTCTGCATCTATGCTCCCTCTTAGGCATCCCCACAGCCATCCCCACCCAGTTTAGTAAGAAGCTGCTGTTCCAAAAAGGAGAAGGAAAGGGGCGGCACAAATTCAATGATTATGCATGAGAAGTAAATCTTAGAGCTACCCTGTGTTTGTGACAGTGGTGTTAGGGGGACTGATACACAGTGTAAAACAAGACAATCCTTCCCCACCAACCAAATAATCAAGACACCTGTCAGACCTTTGAGCACACATCAAGATGATGAGGAGTAGGGCTGCCAGAGATGGCTCAGCTGTTAAGCGCATCTGCTGCTCTTGCAGAGGGCCCAAGTTTGGTTTCCAGAATCCATATAAAAGCTCACAACTATCTGTAATTCCAGTTATCTGACACCCTCTCCTGACCACCTTGGGCACTGCACATAGTGCAGCATACATATATATGCAGGCACACACATAAAAATAAAAATACATTAATTTTTAAAATGTTTTAAGCTAGTGAGGAACAGGACTGGAGAGATGGCTCAATGGTTAAGAGCACCTGTTCTTGCATAAGACCCAACACCCACATGGTGGCTCATAACCATCAATAACTCCAATTCCAGGAAATCCAATGCCCTGTTCTAATAACCTCTTTGGGGGACATGGCACACATATGGTACATATACAAAAATGCAAGCAAAACACTCATACACATACATTTCAAAAACTAAAATCATTAAGCAACAATAACAAACAAGATAGTTGGGGATGGAGAAATGACTCAGTGATTAAGAGCACTAGCACATGACGGCTCAGACAATCTGTAACTCCAGTTCTAGAGAATTCAATGCCTTCTTCTGGCCGTGTGGAAACCAGGCACAGGCATGATGCATATACATACATGCAGGCAAACTAAATAAATGAATAAACAAACAAAATACACTTTACAAACAAACAAACAAAATAACTTTAAAAAAAAAAAAGGTAACAAGGAACCAGGTAGAAGTCAAACTATGACACTGAAATGGATTAATGTGAGGCTCTGTCATATTTGGTCCATGATACTCCAATATAAAATTCTGCAGGTGCAGCTGAGGCTAGGCTTCACTGGCAAGCCACAATGATAAGATTAATAACAGCCCATATCAAAGCAGAGTATTCTTTCTGACAATTCACTTTTCTACTTTCAAATCAGCTAAGGATACATTTGCAAGAACTTTCATTCAAATGGTAACAGTAATAGCATCTGACTCCATAGTCTAAGATCAGTGATCACCTGCTTTAACTATTTCTAAATCACTCTATTCATTTGTTCACTGTTTTGATACAAGTTTGCATGCTCCTTTAGTGCCACAGATTGTACAGATCTATAAATCAGAGATACATTTAAGAGATTATGTTGGGAACAAAGTCAGAAACATGCCATATGATATGACCTTAAAGTCAGAATAGCCTGCATTATTGCTGGAATAAACTTTAAATTACTCTTCCTCTTCTATTCTCATTTGGCAGTTCCTTTATCAGACCTCTTCTTACTTTTGTCTTTTGCTTACCACCATTCAGTCACTGGGTCACCTAAGAAGACTTCAGCTCTTTCAGTGCTGTACAAGAACTTTTAAAAGATTTAGTCTTACTATTTATGTGTGTATGCTCACGTGTGCATATGCCACATGCACACAGGTGCCCTTGGAGACCAGGGGAGGGTGTCAGTCCGGCTGCAGCCAGAGTTAGAGGCAGTTGGGAGCCACTGAACAAGGGCGCTGCGATGCAAACTCATCCTCTGGAAGTGGCATGGGGACCTTACTGTTGAGCCATGACTATACCCACACAATAACTGCTGTTTGGAAAACTGTATTATAAGGTAACAGTTAATCAAGATTACGATTTACAGGGTTTCTCTGCGTAGCCCTGGCTGTCCTGGAACTCACTCTGTAGACAAGGCTGGCCACCACCTGGCTACATTTTTTTTTAAGTGGAGCAAGTGTATTATGTGGCCATGCCTTCACTCTAACTTGATGAGACTAAACCATTCCTCACTGATCTAACACTGGAGAAATCATCTGAGTGGGGAATAGACGTGGGTATTTAGTTGTCCCACCATAGGATGAAACATTTTAGCAGCAACTGTCCTTGTTTAAGCCTTCCACTGTTAAGTCTCAGTTTACAAATATTCTTTATGCTCATAACTGATGGGTTAAAGAATTGGTTTTGAATCTGTAGCATTAATATGGAAAGACAAACATCCTTTGTATTCCAAAACAGTCTCAAAACAGTTCTGAATTTTCATCTAAATTGCTAGGAGGCTTGGAGCTATTAATTTATCTCCCAAGGAAAGATGTTGGGAGTTAATAATGGAAGAGGGATCACCTAATAGGTCTGATAGTAACTAATTTTGTTTTCTTCAATAAAGTTGCCCAAACACCGGGGGGTGGGGGGGGGTGGGTTATATGGAGATCTTCCAAGTCTCTTAGGGACTTGCCAGATATTTGCATATATTATGTCACTAAATACTGCTAAAACATTCTCAGAACATCCAGACTGGGTTACACTCACTTGGAGTAGACCAGAACTTCTTTTATCTGCCAACCCTCTTAACTTTTGCCAATTTGGTAGTCATAAACTTGTTTTTCCTTCCTATAGTGCTAAGCATTATGTCCAGGGCCTTTTATAAGCTAGGTTTGCACTCTACTGATACATTCCCAGCCCCACACTGTATTTTAAAAATTAAAACCATCTGGCCTCACATACTGTTTGGACACTGAAACTACCTCCACCCTCCACATCTGCTGTTTATACTGCGATGCCTTTTCTAGAAGATTTTAATATTTTCATTATCCAAGTAGGATGGATGTCTGTTACAAATTACCCAAATGATGAGTCAACCTACCGACAACTTGCACCCTATAATTAAGTTTGCATTCTAACTTTGCTTCAAATGTGTGTGTATATATATGTATGTATGTGTATATATATGTATGTATGTGTGTGTGTGTGTGTGTGTGTATATATATATATATATATATATATATATATAAAATAGCAATTCTAACCAAGTTCCTAAATCCAAACTTCCAGTTCAGAGAAAAGTTCCAAGTTTGCCTTTTCTCTGTTACACAGCCAATGCTATGGCGAGGTGGTAGCTATAAAGCTGCAGTTTTATCAACAAGACCACTCTTCTTGTGTTTGCCCCCAATCTCCTCTATGTTGTCCACGCTGGCCTACAACTTCAGGACTCAACAAAGCCTCTGGCTTCAGCCTCCAGAATGGCTAGGAGTCACAGGCAGGTGCCACTACTGCGTTCAGCCTTATATTCCTTCTAAATGCCATTCTCTCTTTACAGTCACACTTCCCCCCCCACACACACACACACAATTTTTATGCTTCTTTTAACTTACAAGAATACTTCGGCCACGATCTGGATAGCCTTTGCTCCAACACAACCGAATTCTATTTTCTTTCCTTCAAGTAGGCACGCACTGAGCACAGATCCTTCAAGAGGCAGTTCCAATACAGATCCCCGAAGCAGCAGCCACTACCTCCTTCGCTTCCCCCCCCTCAGTGTTATTAACTCATCTACCATCTCTTCTCTGCCAGACAGAGTTCCTGCGGCTGAAGTTAATAAACATGGGAGGTCCCCACACCATCTCGACGAGTGGAACGGAGCCCACGACCACCACAGACAAGGCCCAGAAACCGCAGAGCGGGAGGCGCTTCCGGCAGCTCCAGCTCCCGTCCCACCCTGCGGCCGCGAAGCATGCCGGGACCTCCAGGTCTCCAGGCCTAAACCGGCCTGGTGGGAGGGATACCCTGCAGAACGCTCCGGCGCCCCTGAAACGACACCGCTCCTCCTCAGAGAGCACACAGCCCCTACCGAAGCGATCCCGGGGGTGATGGAGTCCGCCACACACCGGCTTCCCGCCACTTCCTTCAAACCACACGGAGCTGAAGGAGGGAGGCGGCGGCACCGGCTCCTCGGAAGCGACTGAAATGCGCCTCTGCGAACAAACCAAAGGCGGGATGGATCGCACTCCTGATTGGCTGGCCGCGGGGTCGAAAGGGAGCACTTGGATTGGTAAAGGGAAGGGGACAAGGAGGGAAAGCTAGCTGTGGCCGGCGGGGATTGGCGGAAGGAACTGGTACTTTCTCTCTTCGTTGGTAGGCGGAGATGTAAGGATGGGCCGACGCGGAGGCGCAACTCGTGATTGGTGGATGCGCAGTCCCCAGGGCGCCAGCGATTGGTGGCTGGCCGGGTGCGCGGCGCTGATTGGACAGCGGTGGTAAGGCTGAAGGCCGGCTTTGAGTCCGCCCCGCCGCCTGGCATACTGGCGGAAGGGGAAGGGGGGCAGGCGCGGTGGGGAAGATGGCGTACCAGAGCCTCCGGCTGGAGTACCTGCAGATCCCGCCGGTCAGCCGCGCCTACACTACCGCCTGCGTCCTCACCACCGCGGCCGTGGTGAGCAGCTGTGGCGCCACGTCCTCTTTTTCAGGCTAGCTATGACTGGGTCTTCAGAAAACGGGTTTGGGCCGCAGAGAAGCCCAGAGGGTTTGGTCCCAGGGGTGGGTGGAGACATCCGGAGCTGACTCTAGGGTTCAGGATAGTCCCAAGGGTGCCAAGCCAGTGACCTGAAAAGGAAGTGCTCCTCCATGCGAGAGTAGGTCAGTTTCCGAGAGATGAAATCGAGACCTGTAGCGAGTCAGACCTGCGGGAGCCGCCCACCCAAAAATGTGTCTCAGAGCTCTAGATATGGCCAGGTGACTAGTGTGGGAGCAAGGTCCGCTAGGTTCACAGACTTCCATATTAAGAATAAAAATCTCGAATTGTCTGGAAGCATCTTTCAAAAGACGGCCCGTGGATGAAAGAACTGGTCGCCTGTACCTAGCCCTAAAGGTATCGGGGCCTCGAATCTCTTATTCGGAGTTGTCTCACCCAGCTGTTTCAGGTGGTGACCACGCGACACACAGATTCGTAAAAGATACTGTTGCCTTATAGCATCCTCAAATATTGCAACATAAAACTTGCATTGTGTATTGAGGATACAAACGGTTGTACGAATTCTAAAGATCCCTTACCAGCCGTCGCAATCAAGACATAGAAATTTACTCCAAGTGACAACAGAAATTATTAGAGCTACTGATCCTTTGTTGTTAATGCTGAAATTTTGTTTTGTGATCGATCTGATTTAAGAAGTTTTTTTTTTTTCCATTTCAGCAGTTGGAATTGATCACACCTTTTCAGTTATACTTCAACCCTGAACTAATTTTTAAACACTTTCAAGTAAGTGGTCTATGGCTACTATGATTAATATTTCCACTATCATTTTTTCTTTATTGTTTAGTAAGTAATAAATCCTATCAGATACAGTCTCAAAAAATAATCCAGTGGAGGAAGCTCTGATTATAAGTCTTACTGAAATGTAAAGAAGGAATTCTGCAGCCTGGTTGGACTCCAGAATCATTTAAGAGCTGCTAGGTATTTGTGAGCATATACCAAATTAGAATTGCCAAGGGTGGATCGCGGTCCAAGCAGATTAAGCAGGAAGATGGCAAGTTCTGGGTTAGCTTGGACTACCTAGGAAGACCCTGTCTTAAGAAAATTGCTACAGGTGGGAATTTATAATTCATCTTCTATTTTTAGTATGTTTTGGGTGTATTGAGTTCCTGTATTTGATTACAGCTAGTTAAGAATTAATGTGGCCATAATCCCAGCAGTCAGGAAGCTGAGGCCAGCTTGAGCTACACATCAAGGAATTATCTTAAAACACAAGCAATAGTAACAACAACCAATGTTAATAGTAATAATTATGATGGTGATGATGATAATGATGTGATTTGAGAATAGACTAACCAGCTAACTGCCCAGGGAGTCTCACAGGATAGCCCTTATTTTGTCCATTCACCACCCAGACACAACCTGGGTTAATTGTTGTTAATCCTCTTGGTCCAGCTCATAAACCAGTTCTGGTAGAGCTTTAACACTGATCTGTCTTCCAGAAGTCAGATCATACTAACACAAGTCTAAAAGGCCATTCTCTAAAACAGTATGTTGGCTTATTAGAGTACAGCTTGAAGAAGTCTTTTTCCAGTGATTAAAATGCTAAAGAGCAGTGTGTTTTCATGCCAGGATGGTCATTCACACTCTAGGTGAAGGCAAGATCTCATTGGCTGTAATTCTGCTTTATTCGTGCTGTTCCCTGCCCCAAATGGATTATACTCCCTTTGTACCCATTGAACTCTAGTTTGCCTTTCAAGATGCAGCTTTTGTGTGCCTTCAGATATATTACCTTTCACGATAGAGTATCTCTCACCCTTACTTGGGGTTTTCTGGTTGGTTGGTTGGTTGGTTGGTTGGTTGGTTGGTTTGGTTTGGTTTTTCTATATGGGGTTTCTCTGTAGTCCTGGCTGTCCTGGATCTCGTTCCCTAGACCAGGCTGGCCTTGAACTCCCAGGGATCTGTCTGTCTCTGCCTCTGAGTGCTGGGATTAAAGGCGTGCACCATCACCATCCAGCTTTACTTGGGAGCTTTTATGTGTGGTGTCCTCACTGGGTTGAGGATTCTATGAGCTCCTATGTTCAGATAACACATAGAACTGGATTGTTTCCATGTAAACAGAGTGCTGGTCACTGTTCTCACTGCTGTGATGGGAATACTGACAAAGCAGCTTAAGACGGAAGGGCTTATTTGGCTCTCAGTTTGTTGGTAAAGTCCATTGTGGTTGGGAAGTCACTGCATCCAGAACTTAAGGCTGTGGGTCCCCTGGTACCCTTAGTGAGGAAACAGTTCACTTCTTCCTGCTCAGTTGTTCTAGGATCCCAGCCCATTGTATGGCGCCCCCAGCTAGTGTTTTCCTTCCCACCTCAAGTGACAGAGTCTAGAAACTCCCTCAGAGAGGGATGCCCAGAGTTTGTCTTATAGGTGACTGTCAACATTAGTTGTCACAAATAGTTACCAGTGGTGGAGGGTTTAATGGTGTATGAGCAGTCGGTCCCCTGGCAATCTGGTCTTTGCCAGGTTGTTTTCCTGTGGCCTTTCCTGGGATTGCTTCCTACTGACTGCCTAGGGTTAAGTTCTTTGGTTGTTTTTTGTTTATTTTCTGAGATAGTTTGTTTTGTGGCTGTGACTGTGGCATGGTCCTCATGGTGTCCTCTTGCCTCAGCCTCCTAGGATCACAAGGTGTACATCACCGTACTTTTTTTTTAAAGCAACAACAAAACCACAGGATCTCTTATGAAGCCTGGGCAACTTTTGAATTTAACAGCAATTCTGTGAACTTCCTGCCTGGACTCCTTAGTACTAGGATTATAGACATGAGCAACCATCCCTAGCCAAGGTTAAATTCTTGTATTAAGTTTGGAATTAGGAGTTCTAGCTTTGCTATCAAGAGGCTCCACCCAGCTGCCATGCCCTTCAGCAAGCCCTAAGTCTTAAGATTTCTTATCTGTGAAGTGAGGATGGTCACATCAGCTTGCCTGTCTCACAAGATTGCTAAGATCTCACATGATAGTAAATTATGTAAAGCTTTGTGAGTAGTTGTAGATTGAGTAGGTGAGACTGTTTTTGTATCTCTCCTTGACTCTGGGAGCATCAATTCTTGTAGGAAGTCGACTTCAAACCAAAACCTGACTGTCTTAGAATTTTTCCATTAGGATGTTGGGGCTAATTTAGAAACTATTTTCAGCAGCTTTATTTACTGGATCCCTGAAGTTTTTAGTATCTGTAAACTCCTCCTTATGGTGACTACACATATAAAAGCACTCTGTTCTGCAAACTAACCTAGGTGTTTATTCAGACGGCTAATTTGCTTAGCCACATGGTGTGGGCTTTTTGTGTTGTTTTATGAAAGACAATTATGATTTTGAATTTTTGTCCTATCATCCGTATAAATTTCACAGTCCAATTAATATCTTTTAGTCTTTTAACTAGAAGCATCACACACACACACACACACACACACACACACACACACACACACACACACACAAAACAAACCCAGAATCAGATGGATGTCACATTTGAATGGGCCCCACCTAGGACTTTGGAGCCTTAGAGTCATAGAATGTCGTTTTTCTCTTACTATAGAAATGTTTCCTGGTTATGTATTTTACTTAATGTATCTTTCTCTCTCCCACCCCCACCCCCACCCCCCACAGATATGGAGGCTAATCACCAATTTCTTATTTTTTGGTCCAGTTGGATTCAATTTTTTGTTTAACATGATTTTTCTGTATCCTTTTAAGTGGAGTCAACATCAAGACTTTAGGTTAACTTGGTATATATTGTAAGTTGAAACTATTACTCTTGTTTATTTATTTTTAATAACATTGTAGTTATGACTTCGGGGTCTGTAGTTTGTAATCAAATCATAATGTTTTGAAATTCTTTGTAACCCCTTGTTTACACAGGAAGTTCCAACTATTAAAACATTTATGTCCTTCAGCTGTGATTTATTGTAGACACATTTGTAAAACAATGTCAGCATCAGCTGGCACAGTAGTAAATCACCCTGAAACATTGCTAACTCCACAGAATTTTCCCCGGGGTTTGGAATGAGTTTATGACATAGCGTGGGGACCATGATTGCAAGGCTGAAAAAAAAGTGAGTGCCAAAATGTCTGCTGGGCGCGACATATTTAGGTTTGTTGACAGACAGGAAGAGCCCTGGTAATCGAAGAGTCAGATGGGAATCAGGTGTGCTGAGCACCCAGCACTCCAGCTCATCTGCAGGAGACAGAGGACCTGTAAGTCCTAGAACGGTTTTTTTTTTTTTTTTTTTGTTTCCTGTATAGGCTGTATTCTGATAAGTTTCTAATAAAAGGCTTTTCGTTACAGTTTTTATGAACTGGAATATAGAAATGCTTGGCCTACCTGGCCTAGAAAAGTAGTTATCACACAAGGCTTCTTTGCAGGGATTTCTTCCAAATTAGCAAACCAAGGATGGTGCAAATTCCCATGTAGATGAACATGGGAAAGACAGTACTACAAATTGGAAGAGATGTAATGGTGATTGGAAGCGCATTCGTGCAGTATTTGAATTAGCTACCCAACCAGGAATAGGCTTTGTATAATATGGTGCGAGTTTTGTTGTTGCCTAAAATGCTTGATGGGAAAAAAAAAAAGAAACCAGATTACTACTTAAACATTCTTAGAGAAATGCAGCTTTCCTGTGTAGTCTGAAGCCTAAGTATGTTTCAGTGGTTCATTACATTTTATTTTCTTCTTATGTATGTGCTTAATATTTTCTTAACCTGAAACTTAAGATACCGTTACTGTCGAATGCTAGAAGAAGGCTCTTTCCGAGGTCGGACAGCAGACTTTGTATTTATGTTCCTTTTTGGTGGACTTTTAATGACTGTATCCTTCAACAAATAAAATACAGGAAAATATTAAAGAACAGACTGTCTACTCCTCAGTCTGTCTCCCATGATTCACAAGCTACTCTGAACAAACAGATAAAGTAGTTCCCCAAATTGTAGCCTCGGGGCGCTCCCATTTATTTCACAGCCCACTTTGACAGCTTCCAAACCTAGAGGCTGGACAGGGCCGAGCAAGAACTTTTAACCCGGGTGGGTTTTCAGTTATATCCCTACTGGTGGGTGACTTCACTTCACTTAGTTGGTAAGACATGTATTAAGTCACTGTCAAACTGATACAATGTTTTCTAGAAAGAAAAGAACTTCGTTGTGTGTACCAGACTTCGATCCAATCCGTGCTGTGTGCCAAGGCTTCATTCCAGCATGCATGCTTCGGCACCTGTGAAGGCGTCAGTGGAGAGTGCTCTTCGTGGCATTTACTTACAAAGGAATTAACTTTTTCCAAAAAGGCAAAAGCCTCACAAAAGCACAAGTTTAGTCTGTAGTAGCTGTGAGCCGGACAATTTAGCCCAAGCCAGTTTTGCCTTGGGTAATTAATTTTCTTCTTACACTTTGAAAATGTCACTACTTAGCTTTTTTTAATTCAGATTTTAGCAAAAGGATAGTCTTTAGTTCTCTTACTTAGCCTTCCCTGGCATGCTTTCATGTTGGTATTTTCCTTAATTCCATTTGCTAGCTTTTTGGTTTGTTTGTGAGCTTAGTTTTTTTAGGCCAGGCCTTTACAATAATGCTGGTCTACGTGTGGAGCCGAAGGAACCCGTATGTCCGCATGAACTTCTTTGGTCTTCTAAACTTCCAGGCCCCCTTTCTGCCCTGGGTGCTCATGGGGTTTTCCTTGTTGTTGGGGAACTCAATTATTGTGGACCTTTTGGGTAAGCATCTTATCACTACTTTTTGTCTTATTTTACCTGAACTGTATTTTGTCACTGTCTTTCATGTTTATTCTGTTCAGTCTTCATATATAGCTATTGCAAGATTGTTTAATAATTATATCTGAAAGATAATATTAGCTCATTGACTTTCAATAATTACCTTACCCTAAATAAAGCGTATATTGGTAGGAGACTTAAAATTGAAACTTTAATCTTCCTTTTTATCCTTTATTTCTGGTTGATTATAGGTATTGCAGTTGGGCACATATATTTTTTCTTGGAAGATATATTTCCCAATCAGCCTGGTGGAATAAGAATTCTGAAAACACCATCTCTTTTGTGAGTATTTAATACCGTGTTTCACTGTCCATGCACACAAACTGTGATCATGGTGTATTCTGGGCTCCCTTAGCTCCTGATTCATGTGGTTCATACCAGTGTTTGAAGATTGAGCAACATGGCTGCAATGAAGAACTTTTGTATTGGCCAGGCGCAGATTAGGCCAGGGTTGTAATTACTTGGCTCTTGACATCGTGGGGGTGACTTTGCATTTATTATCCTGAGTGACCACTAGAACTTGTGTGCCAGAGAAGAGCCTGCCGGCTGTATGAAAGCTGCTGTCCAGGTTGAGAGAAGTAAACATTGGAAGGAGCCACATAGTTCAGAGGATGTTTCTGATGACTTTGTGACCAGCAAAGCAGGTGGTGGAGATACACAGGGAAATAGAATGGAAAAGGCTTTGGACCTGAAGCCAGACTAGCTGTGCCACCACCAAGCAGTGTGACTTGAAGCACTTCTCTTCATTTGTATTCTGCAGTTTCTTGAGCTAGAGTTTTGATTTATAAGACCTGTTTCTGCTCTAGAATTTTGTATCCTTGGAAACTACTACGTTAAGGGGCAGAGAAGGGGGCTTGCTGGGAGGTGGTGGGTTACACAAAGAAACTCTGTCTCAAAAAACAGACAAACAAGGCTCTACTGAGACGACCAAATGCTTTGATATAAATTCTCTGTTGTAAAATGGTTAAGCAAAAAAGAATGAAGATGGCTCAGTGGTTAGCAGCACTGGCCGCTCTTTTAGAAGACCCAGGTTCAATTCCAGCACCCACATGGCAGCTAACAACCGTCTATAACTTCAGTTCCCTGGGATCCAGCGCCATCCTCTGGCCTCTTCAGGCACTGAAAGTACATGCTACGCAGACATACGTGCAGGCAAATACCCACAGGTGTAAAATGAAAATAAGGGGCTGGAGGGATGGCTCAGAGCACTGGCTGCTCTTCCAGAGGTCTTGAGTTCAGTTCCCAGCACCCACATGGTGGCTCACAACCATCTGTAATTATGATCCCATGGATCTGATGCCCTCCTTTGGTGTACAGGTGTACATGCAGACAAAATACCCATATACATGAAATACACAAATAAATAAACCTTTAAAAAAGAACTAAAATCAATAGAAGGGAAGTAAATATATCTAAGAAAGAGAAAAAGAAGAGTGAACTAGCAAGGTATGCTAGTATATGCCTGTCATCCCATCCACTCCAAAGGCTGAGGCAGAAGAATTCAAAGTTTGATGTCAACCTAGGTAACATACCAAGAATCCATCTCAAGAGGAAATTTTTTTTTTTTTTTTTTTTTTGTAATTAACGAAAAACAAGTAAGTGTCTTAATTAGGGTTTCTATTGCTGTGAAGAGACACCATGACCACGGCAACTTTTATAAAGGAAAACATATAATCGGGGATGGCTAACAGTTTCAGAGGTTTAGTCCATTATCATCATGGCAGGACATGGTGGCATGTAGACAGATATGGTGCTGGAGAAGAAGCTGAGAATCCTACATCTCTGCTCACAGGCAGCAGGAAGTGGTCTTTCTCACTGGATGTAGCTTGAGCATAGGAAACCCCAAAGCCCACCCCCACAGTGACACACTTCCCCCAACAAGGCCACACCTCCTAATAGTGCCATGCCTTATGGGCCAAACATTCAAACACATGAGTCTATGGGGGCCATACCTATTCAAACCACCACAGGAAGCAAAATCTTCTGTAATTCTGCTTATACATAGCAGTTTCCTTTGACTGACGACAGCTAGTCTTGTATCTTTCATACCTTTTTGATAATTTCCTACGTGATTCTTGTATTATATCATTTCCACTTCTCCCTCTCTCCCCTTCAACTCCTTTTGTGTATCCTTACTCCCTATCCAATTCATGACCCCTTCTTTAATTATTACTATACAGACATAAACAAAATCTATTTACCTATTTAGTCCATCTAGTGTTGTTTGTATGTAGATGTGTTTAGGGCTGAACACTTAGAATTGGGTAACTATCTATCTGTATATGCTTTTTTATTAAAATAGCTTTATAATTTTAATGTATTTCAAAGATTTATTTTATAAATATGTTTACAAGGCTGTATGCCTGCATTTTATGTGCACTGTATGTATGACTGTGTGTGCCTGCAGAGGCCAGGGACAGTATGTCCCCTGGAACTGGAATTACAGGTGATTGTAAACTCCCCGATGTGGGTGCTGGGAACCAAACCTTGGTCCTCTACAAGAGCAATAAGTTCTCTTAACTGCTAAGCCATCTCTCCAGCCCCTATCTGTATACTTCTTAAAATGTCTTTTTTTCAGCCAGACTTGGTGGTGTACACCTTTAATCCCAGCACTCTGGAAGCAGAGGCAGGTAGATCTCTGAGTTCAAGGGCAGCCTGGTCTACAGAGTGAGTTCCAGGACAGGCTCCAAAGCTACACAGAGAAACCCTTGCCCAGCTAAAATGTCATTTTTTTTTTTTTTTTAGCCTAATATGTAAGAATTACTTTTCCTAGCTAGGTGTGGTGGCACATACTTTTGAACCAAGCACTTGGGAGGCAGAGGCCGATGGATCTTCATGAGTTTAAGGCCAGCCTGGTCTATAGAGCTAGTTCCAGGACAGCTAGGCCTACACATAGAGAAACCCTGTCTGCAGGGGTTGGGTGAGGGGAGTGATTACTTTTCCATTATATGCCCTACAGAATTTTAGTGGCTACATGACATTCTGTGGTTCATATTTAACATACTGTGTTACTTCCTTATTAATGGACACTGACATTAGTTATTGCTTTTCCTTCTGTAATTGGAGTGATGAATGTCCTTGTAACTAAGTCAACACACCCCAACATGAAATTCACCGTCTTAACCGTTTTACCACGGACAGTGCAGTGGTGTTACGTGCATTTGTGTCGTGCTGCTGTGGCCACTGTCCTTAGAATGTTTTGATCTTGTAATCCTAAAAGTCTGCCCATTGAGTAATTCCTGTTCCCGTCTACCAGCAACCATCGTTCTTTTTGTGCCTGTTTATTTGACTGTTCCAGGTACCTCATCAGCATTTATCATTTCTATAGTAAACATTAGTAAAGGAGGTAAGTTAATGTAAATGCTAAATAATTGTGGAGCCCTTACGGTATAATACCTCTTTAGTTGGCAGGCAGAGATGACGCTTCTCTGTTTGTGGAAGCCCTGTGGGAATGAACTGCTTTCTAGTACTTCCAATCTAAGATGGCTCTGGCATTGAATAGTCTTGTGTGTTTTAGGAGGACTATTTTTGATACACCAGATGAGGATCCCAATTACAACCCACTACCTGAAGAGCGGCCAGGAGGCTTCGCCTGGGGTGAGGGCCAGCGCCTTGGAGGGTAAAGCAGCTGTGCCAATTTATGAAACCCATCTGAGAAGGACTCAGTGAAATGCCCATTGGGATTCTTTTATCCCTTGTTGCGAAAGTGTGGACACTTTTGACAGCTTGACAGATTTTAACTCCAGAAGCACTTTACGGAATGGTACACTGACTAACACAGAAGACATTTCCAGCAGTTTGCCAGGGGTTCCTCACTATGCTGGTACTAAAAGTATAACAACCTCTTGGAGCCAAAAAACTGGAGAAACAGATACCCTGCCGCCTCTAACAAGTACATGGGTACTTGAGCTCTGGCATAAGGCAGGGCGTTTCCTCCTCCGCCTCTTTGATAGACAAGGCCGTGGTGTAAATGGAAGTTTCAGAGAGGACAAAATAAAACTGAATTCCATCTCTCTCACACTGTATTTAAGCTTTCGTGTGATCTTTTAAATCATGGTAATGTGTTCTAGCTCTCCTGCGTAGGTCTGAACACAGCAGTTTCTGTGTCTGCCTCGTGTCTCCACGGCTTTCGACTGGATTTCATTTCAAGATTGGAAATACACAGCTGTTATGTACATCTGACTAGTTCAGAGTCATAGCCTCGGTAGGAGGAAGATTGGTTTCTGCCATTCAGATAGTTCTCCGTCTGAAAACTACGAAGCTTCAAGTTACTAAACCACAGGAGGAGAGAGAAGGGAGGGTGATTTCTTGTAGCAGAGGAATCCGTAGGAGAGTCAGCTGTAAACAGAAAGCAACTGTAACATCTCTTAGCTGGAATTTCTCCACTAAGAACTACCCAGGTTAGTAATGGCCACCCTTTGTCAAAGCACAGGAATATGAATGGGCAGCAGTCGGGTATGTCTTCCTCTTGTCATTCCAGAAAAGCTCAAAACCTTTCCAGAGGCAAGTGCCTCATTCACCTTCGCAGTCAGGTGGAAATTAGGGTATTTGGAAGCAGCCACACTGACGGTTCAGTGAATGCTTGTCAAAGATAGTACATCTCGTTTTACATTCATGCTGCTTCATCAGAACCCAGGAAGATGAGCAGATAGTTTTCATAAACATCATATAGGCGCAGGACTCCCCAGACTGGCTTGTCCTACTTCGGCTGAGCTGCTTTCCAGAATGAGATCTTTCTCAGAGGTTGACAAAGGGTTAACAAGCTGTAGTAACCATTCTAGGTGAGAAGCTGCAGATTGCCCTTGAAGTGGGAAGTATTTTAATGACTAAGTGGAATATGCAGAAGGAATGGAATGAGTACTGGCGTGTTCCATGTTGCTAGTAAATAACTGAAGAGGATTTTAGGGAGCGTGTGTTAAAGGGGCTGCTTTTTTCTCTTGTTTAAAAATCTCTTACGTTTAATGACAATCTTAGGCTGTATGATCCTTATGGGATTCTTACGTTTAATCATTGTTTTTGTTCAAGAAAGCTTTACTGGTAACTTTTAGGAATTTATTTTTATTATTACTGCTTGCTGTTGAGCCAGAAATGAGTTTCTTTAGGTTTTATTTATTGTCCCTGAGTGAATTTTAGACTTAGCTAATTGATGGAATTTTTGTGGTAAAGTTTTAATTCTAAAATCTCTTCACCAGCTGTTCATTTTAAGTAGCAAATACCTGTACATATTAATGACCGGGTAAAACAGGAAATACATTTTGGATGTATAGCCTAAAGCAGTCTGGTTTTTAGGATGTCAATTCCTAGTGGCAAAAATGCCATGCTGTGCTCCACACTGTGCCCTTAGAGTGCCAGTTTCAGGCATTTGGCCTCTTAGGAGTTTGGCCAGTCCCACATTTGTGTCCCTGGTCCTGTGTAGTTTGATAGGATCTCTGTGCTTACCTGGACAAGAGGGAAAGTCTTCATTTCCCCAGCAAACTTCTGATTTCTGATTCTTCTAAAACATGCTTCCTTTTTGTAATGTGAGTCAACAGAAAAGTGAGATTGGATTGTGGGATTTTGACTGCTTAAGTTTACATGAGTATAGTTTGAGACATTTCCTGGATTGTACCAGAAATAACTGAAAAGCACACCTAAAGCATAGGGAGTTTTGTTTTGTTTTTATAGAAATACAATATATGTTCATTTAAAAATGAATGGACATACCAATTGCATCTCCCTAGGAGATACATTTTATATACTTTGGTGTGTTTTTTTCACTATGAATTTTTACTTGTTTCTTCGACTTCTTTTTCTGTCATTCTTCTGTGTCCTGTCTTTTATATTTCTTTTGTACTTGTGTGAGGCAAAACGTCCACACCCTGGATCTTGAAATGGAACCATAGCACTGTCTCTGGGGTCCTCTGGGAATTAGGAAACATTGGAGCTATTGGCATGTTGTGTAACATGCTTCCTAGAATTGCCATGCCTTCTGCCGCTGTTTTATTTTGTGGCTGTGTTTTCCTTTAACAGGTGAGTTCTATCTGTGTTAGCCAATATCCTGCCCTTCGCTCCTCTTAGGATGACTAAGCTACTTACTATTTTGAGTTTTCATCAAAGCTCTTGAACCTTGCTTCTATGGTTAAGCCACTGTGCTCAGAAACCTGCAGTCCATTCTTGGCCCTTATCAAATGCATATCTCTGTCTTCCTCTGAACCCTGCTCCCACTTCTACTTAGCAGGGACCTCGATTTAAGTCTCTTCCGTCTTTCAAGACCCTGACACTCAAATCTTAATACTAAGGTCTATTTCATTGTCTTCTTTAAATCCCTGTGAAGCTTCAAATCTGTACTAAAGTTCTTATAGCAAACCATATATTGTCTTGTACTGTTCCTAGCTGCTACATGTATGTTAGTTTTGTTTCCTTCATGAGAATGTAAGCTCCTTAAGGGCAGGGACTATGTCTTAATTTTTGTATCCACCACAGTGCCTAGCACTGTGCTTGGCACATGGGTGCTGAATAAATACTTTGTTCATTGATCAGCAAACTATTATCTTGTATTTTTAATTATGAGAGGATTAATGCGTATGTATGCGAACTTGTACCTAGTTGCTAAGATTTAACATTGCTTCTGGAAACAGGATGGAGCAAAGCTGAGCATGATCAAGGGCAATGGTTTGGTGGCCATACAAGCTAAGGTGACCATGAGCTTATATAGTCACGGTCAGATCAGGGAGTCAAGTGTGCAGAATTAACCGCCTCAGATTAGAATGCAATGTGTATGATGGATTGTCTTCCAGAGGAAGGATATCTTTTGAATACTTAGTGTAGTAGCTTCTCGATATGAAAACCACTGAACCACAGGAGACTTGTTTTGGAGCGGCAGCAGATTTCAGACTGCCAATGAAGGACATGTGGGCAACATGGTTTATGTGATAAAGGATTAAAGTTTCCAACTCTGATTATTTTATCATTGAGGCTACTGAATGAGTGGGTTACTAGGAATGAGTTCCTTATAGAAATGTTATGTTTTGCCTTCATTAAAAAAAATTGAGCCAATATTTTAAAAACATACCAAATTTTTGCTTTTCTTGTCTTAAAAAAAAAATGGCTTGCATGATAACTGTTGCCTGTGATTAGTGGGTGCTTCTAGAGAAGGGGAGTCTGTGTGTGTGTGTGTGTGTGTGTGTGTGTGTGTGTGTGTGTGTGTGTGTGTGTGTGTTGTAGCTGGTGGGATAGCTCCAGAGATAATGGCACTTACCACCAAGCCTGAAGACCTGAGTTCAGTTCTCAGGCCCCACATGGCGGAAGGAGAAGCAACTGACATGAGTTGTCCTATGATCTCTATTCTCTCAGTCTCCCTCCCTCCCTCCCTCCCCCCCCCCCAACACACACAATCAATAAATGTATGGATTTAAGAGGTTTTTTACCTACTAAGTGTTTCACTCATTTATATGACCTATTTGGATTCTTGTAATCATTTAGGGATATAAGACCTCCCACATTAGGTTGCTTGGAATGTGCATTAAGAAAAGACTGGCATTTGCCTTCTATTTACTCAAGGTCCATAACTTGATGTAAGTTGTTTTTCTTTATAAGGGATTGCTTGCCTTCCTAAGGGGGGGGGGGGGTGGACAAGTCAACTTAATCTTTTTTCTAAGATTTATTTTTGTTATTTTTATATAATTTAAAATAATATGTACTTGTATGTGTCTTTGTATATATTGTATGCACATAAGTTCAGGTGCCCTTGGAGGTTAGAAGTGTAGGATCTCCTGGAGATAGAGTTACAGGTGATTGTGAGCTGCCTGACATGGATGGAACCCAAGGAAACAAACTTGGGTTCTCTGAAAGAGCAATATGTATTCTTAACTTCGAGCCCTGCCTCCAGCCCCAAGTCAATATGTTCTGAACATGCATCCTAAACACATGCAACATTTTTATTAGCACCTAGTTATGCTGTCAGAAGCCAGATAAAAATATCTTTTGTTTTGGTTCAGTTTTTAGCTACTCAGATACATTTATTAAGGCCACATTGTAAATGGTATTTAGATAAGTATACATCAATGTTCCATGTTTCCATCTAACTAACACAGCTGCTGTCACGATTCATTTCGAGTGGACATGGATCGGTTAATGATGGCTGTGGGCAGGTGCAGGACTGAATTTCAAAGCACTCCTGATTTTATAAAGGATGGTTATTAACCCCATTCCTACTCAAATTTCCTGATAAACCTGGGTATAGTAGGGTTTAATGGGGACCCAGACATTCTTAATAAGGCTTTGAAGCATCTCAGCAGGACCAAGGCCAAAGGCCACACCAGATTCCACAACAGACTGGGAAAAGTCCATGTCTGGGGGTTTTAAAAAGCAGGTCCACATACTAAATTTGGTAGATATCATTCACATGAGTTGAGAGTTATAGTTTATTCACTGGCAGCCACATTCACTATAAGAAAAAGCAAACCAGGCTGAAGAACTGGCCCATCAGTTAAGAGTACTAGCAGGTCTTCTGGGGGACCTGAGTTCCAAGCACTCAGGAGGCTCACAACTGCCTTTTCCTCCAATTCCAGGGGATCCAACACCCTCTTCTGGCCTCTATGAGTATTGCATGCAAATAATACAAACATACAAGTAAAACGCCCACACCCTACAAAAAACAAAAAGCAATGCTAACCATTTGTTGCTTGCCAGCCTTTCTGTGTTGAATTAGCAAAACATCTAAGAGCTTGTATTTGGAACAGGAAGGAAGAACTGGTTATATGCAAGTTTTCTGTGGGAGTACTAAATAATCCCATTGATTAACGTGTGTACAATAGGACTGGGAAGCTGTGTAAAGAATGAGAATCTGGTAGGAATTACTGGGAGATGAGTTAAAGATAATTTCCTTTTTTTCCTTTTCTTGTATTATTTGAGCCTATCATTTTGTGAGGGAAATACATGCTATCAGAATCATAGGTCACTTTTCTGTAACTTAAGATACTCACTAGTAGCATTTTCAAAATTCTTTGCAGCATCTGAATGACTTTAATCTCAGAAAATTCATTTTCTACATTTGTAAATCGGACATATCAGTGGGTTCCTTAAAATGTGCATTGTTTAGAAAATTAAATGTTTGTGTTCCTCGTTGATTTTTACAGAATTAAGTAACTTCCTTAAAACGTGACTATTGTTGGAGACCGAGGTGGGACACTCATTTTTATTGGAAAGAAATAGCTTTGGTATAACGAGAGCCCAAAAGGACAACGTCGTTATCCAAGAAGGGCCTACGGAACTCATAGCTATCGTTCCCTGTTGTTGCTCGGGCAGTTTTTTTCTGTCGCACCTCCGGCCTTGCTCTCACAGGATGTAAACGCTACCCAAACCCACAATGCATGTCGGGAATTAGAGTTCCTTTCCTGAAGTCTGGAGGCGGCTGTGAAGTCATCGGTGGTCGCCCAGACACGCCTGCACGTGGCGAGAAAGGGGCGGTGCGCGCTTGCTGTCCGGAGCGGAGCGGAGCGGAGCGGAGCTGACGGCGTCCGCGCCTCCTGCCGCGGTCCTCCCGACATGCCGGAGGAGGCGGGCTTCCCGCCGGCCAAGAGATTCCGGCCGGCCTCCTGCCCTCCCGGGAGGCGAGTGGTGATGCTGCTGGCGGCTGGCGGCGGCGGCGGAGCAGGAGGAGGCCGGAGGCAGACGCCGCTGCTGGCCCAGCCCTCGGCCAGTCCCTACCGCGAGGCCCTGGAGCTGCAGCGCCGGAATCTGCCCATCTTTCGGGCGCGGGGGCAGCTATTGGCCCAGCTCCGAAACCTGGACAGTGCGGTCCTCATCGGTGAGTGGCCACCTTGGCGAGGCCTTCCTTGCTGTAGATTCCTGGCCTGGCGAGGGCAATTTTTCTTAGGTGCTTCTCACTCTCTCTGCGTTGGTTTCTTCAGCAAACTTGAAAGGTTTTCTGTGTCAGGCCTGAACAGGGACCTCGGGAAAGAGGCGGACCGAGTTATTCTGCTGGCGCTGACTGCCCTGTGCGAGTGCCTGGCGTGTATGGGGGTAAAGACTCACTTTCCGTGACAGGGTGTGGGTGCATATCGGGGGCTCTGAGAGCTTGGAACGACGGGCCTCACCCAGGCTTTGAGGAGGCAGCTGCGGAGCGGGTCCTTGGGGACTGGCATGCTGTGCAGCGATGGAGAGACTGGCGGTCAGAAACAGTTCCGTTAACGAGAACCAATTTCTTGGGTATGAGAAGAGCTCGGGAGAGTTCGAGGTCAGGGACTGATTTCAAGGGGCTTTGATGCACAACCTTTAAGAACGAGGAGCCCTTGAGGGAGTGTCAGAAGCGAGGAAGAAGACCAGCTAATGCTGGCAGTCAGTGGACTGGAGTTCTGTGGAGGGCGTGAATAGATGCAACAGTGAAGTCCACTGCTGTAAAGACCAGCTTTCAGCAGCTCAGGAGCTGAAGCGGAGGCGAGGAGGTGGCGAACTCATCACTCCATTGACTTTTTTTTTTTTTTTTAACCTGAGGGAGTAAAATTTGATTCTGCGGGGCTCACGCACATATTCTCTCTCTGTCTCTGTCTCTCTCTCTCTCTCTCACGCACACGCACACTCCGTCAGGATCTCTCTATCTTCTTAGTTTATTTTTTTCTTTACAGTTTATATATCCCAGCAGAATCTTTCAAGCAGTATAAAAATTACAATATGGTTACATTCTATTTTCCAAATAAATGCTTATAATGAATACAAGTAAAAAAAATCATGCTTCTCATTTCCCTTACATGATTAAACATTTACGTAGTACAAGTGAAAAGCAAATTATTCCCCAAAACCCACATACATTCATGTCTAAGCAACTTGTTATAGATTAACAAAGTGTAAGAAAGCAAGGTACTTTCTAAGACAGTTCTTTTGCTGTCCAGCTGCATTTTGTGGTTGCAAAGAAAGGATCAATCATTTTATTATTTATCTCAAAAGACAATTATCTCAAAAGTAATTTTATAAAAAAACTTAAGGATCACAAATCTAAACTTTTATATATGAAAAACAATCAATCATCTCTATTTTAAATCCTCAAGGTGCATCTCCACTCATCAACAGTTTTTTTATTAAATCATATCAGGAAGCTGAGGGCAGAAATGGGTACAAAGAATTAATCATCACCTTTGATCACCAACCCACCCTAGCAAGAAAGGTATCTCAGCCAGCAATAGCCAGACTACCATTGTTCTTGTCTCCCTCGCTCAACTATGAAGTGTGCCTTTCTAAATTTTAAATTGTTCCCCAAGGTTTTCTTTTCTTTTTTTTGGTTTTTCAAGACACGGTTTCTCTGTGTAGCTTTGGAGCCTGTCCTGGATCTCACTCTGTAGACCAGGCTGGCCTTGAACTCACAGAGATCCGACTGCCTCCCTGGTGCTGGGATTAAAGGCGTGCACTGCCGCCGCTGCTGCTGCTGCTGCTGCTGCCGCCGCCGCCGCCGCCGCCGCCGCCGCCGCCGCCGCCACCACCACCACCACCACCCAGCTTCCCCAAGGTTTTCTGCATCAAAGTCATTAACGAAAACATCTTAACCTAGCCTTACTAACACCTCTACATGTCTAAATTCTTTCTAAGGGTGGTGGTTGAATCGTTAATCTGCTCCAGCAGCAATGCTTGGAAAAAGTCAGTCACTGTTATTGTAAGTACCAGTAACACTGCCCAGTGAGAGACTAGAAACCCCCTGAGAGTTTTCATACAACCCACAGCTGATGAGGGACATGGTGACCACGAGGGCAGTAAGCAGAGCTGTGCTCAGTAACAGCATGTGGTCCTCAGGACATAGCATCCTTGGGGCTCTGCCTCTCCAAGGCTCACTTGATGAAGTGACGCCAGGCCATGTCCCATGAGTTCCGGTGCTGCCTGTTGGTCTCCTCCCGTGGATCCCAACAAAGTTCCCTAATCATATATACACAAAAGAGGGGAAGGTCCATGCTGGATTTGGATGCGTGGTCTTGATCACAGCTCCTGCTGAGGACCTCTTCAGGAGAACTTTTGGAACAGATCTGGCACTGGACTGACATTAGGAGGTGAAAGGGTGAAGGCGGTGGAAACAGGCTTCTGCTTTGGCCAGACGAGCAAAGCTGAGGAGCTAGCAAATATTTCCAGATTTGGTGAACTGAGCAGAGAGGCACTGCAGATAGGATAGAGCTAATGGAGCAAAGGTCAGGAAGTGTGAGGGAAGGGGGGGCCCTGGCAACAGGGTTATGGAGAGCCCACCTGGCACAGGAGAAGGGCCATCTCAGAGGAGGCAACGGGGTGCAAGAGCCTTGTAGCAGGGAGTAGAGGGAAATCACAATTGAGGACTTTATATGAGACAGATGCAGGAGTCCTGATGATACCTGAAGCCCCAGAGCCTCAAGTAGGCCCTCGGGGAGATGGAGACAGAAGACAAGGTGGACGGTAGAGCTAGTGCCTAGGTGCATTTGGCTCTACATCTGCACGGTTGGCATATTTTATTTTTGCAATAGTCAGTTGCCTTAGAATAAGAATAGGAAAGATGCACACGAGACATTGATCCAAGTCTCGGGTCGTGTGGAGGATTCAGCGGGAAACTGCAGGATAATCAAATTCTTAGTCTAAGATTCTTGGCTAAGTCAGGAAAGGTGAGCAGTCAGAGGCGGCTGGAAGCGGGGAGAAAATGCAAGGCACACACATTAAAGAGAGTAAACGGTAGAAAGAAGGGTGTGCACATTTCCTGAGCTCTTCTACTCAGGTGCTGTTAGAGGTACCAACAGAGGGTAGAAATGAGGTGCTCAAGCTTGTGAAGAGACCTCTGCCCTCTGGCATTAGAAGAGGGATTAACAGGCACTAAAGATTTCAGAGATGAGGGTGAGAATTTGCTGCCTGACTTACCCAGTAACTCGACAATTAGTATGAAGGCTGGCAGGTATCGTACCCATAATAGTGTAGGCAAAGACTTGACGAGAACAGCAAGCAGCAGCCAGAGAAGGGCGAGCAATATATGAATAGACATCTCTTCATATCAGTATATATCAATCTACATGACTCTCATATTTCATTTTATGTTGTAACTATACCAGTTACCTACTGTCTTAGTTAGGGTTTCTGTTGCTGTGTGAGACACTATGACCATGGCAACTCTTATAAAGGAAAACATTTCATGGAGGCTGGCTTACAGTTCAGAGGTTTAGTCCATATCATCATGGCAGGTGGCATGCAGGCAGACATGGTGCTGGAGAAGGAGCTGAGAGTTCTACATCTTGATCCATGGGCAGCAGGAGACTGTGTGCCACACTGGGCTTAACGAGCATATGAGACCTCAAAGCCTGCTTCCAAAGTGACACACTTCATCCAAAAAGGCCACACCTCCTAATAGTGCCACCCCTATGGGCCAGGCATTCAAACACGTGAGTCTGTGGAGGCCATACCTATTCAAACCCCCACACCTACTATTTATTATCCATATTTCCAGTATTTTTGCCATCATGGGGCAAATTGAATAAACATCTTTGTTTTCCTAAACTCAATTTCTGTAAATGGAATTGTGAGCCAAATCATATAAACGTCCTAAAAGTTTAGGGTGTTTTTATTGTTTGTTTGACAGTCTCTCTGTGATGTAGCGCTGGCTGTCCTGCAGCTGACTATGTAGACAAAGCTGGTCTATAACTCAGAATGATCCTCCTGCCTCTCTGCCTGCTGTAACAGGCCTGTGTCACCATGCCCAGCCCATTGTAAAGGCTTCTGAAATGTAATTGGGCCTCCTGGGAAACAGTAGCCATGGCTGTTTTCTGGCAGGATACCTGGGTGTTTTCTTTTGTGTTTTTGTTTTGTTTTTCTTGACTTTAAGCTTTTTATTTGGTGAGTTTACCTTAGTCGCACGTGAACAGGAGTTTCTTTTCTCTCCTAGGGGAAACTGGCTCTGGGAAGACAACTCAGATCCCACAGTACCTCTATGAGGGGGGAATTAGCCGCCAGGGCGTCATTGCTGTGACCCAGCCCCGTCGAGTGGCTGCCATCTCTCTTGCTACTAGAGTCTCAGATGAGAAGAGGACTGAACTCGGGAAACTGGTACCTTGTTGCTTTATTGACTGCCGGTTCCTGTTTACTAACAGGCACCCACTGTGCTTCTGCCCTTCATTTCTTTGAACAAGCTCATCCTCACCCCTTCACCTCCCACTCCATTGTTATGTTGATTCGAGGTCTCCAATATGTAGCGCTCTGAATCCTCAGTCCTTATGCCTGGGTGTGTCACAACACCCAGTTGAACAGCATGCTGTTTCCTTGCCACAGTTCTTAGGCTTTTAGAGTTTTCCCAATTCCAGAGAGATCAGTGGCTCTTAGTCCTGTTAGCTTTGGTCACAAAGCTCTTGGCAGATTGAATAAATCAGATGTTTTCTTATTTGGAGGTGCTGGAGACTGACCCTATTAGGCAAGTGCCCTGCCACTGCGCTGGACCCTTTATACCTAGTTTACGAGTATACACTTTAAGACACGTCATTTTTATGTTTGTTGGTTTGGTTTGAGTTTTTTGAGACAAGGTCTCACTTATAGCCCTGGCTAGCATGGAACGTGTAGTATAGACCTGTAGATCAGGGTGGCCTTGAAGTTATGGCAATCCTCCTGTCTCTCTGCTTCCAGGGTGCTGGAATTATAGGCATGTAGTATCATGTCTGTCCAGAAACTTCTTTTACATCTATTACATGTATGTATGTTTTATATATATGTATATGTATTTGTATAAAAATATGAACACTGGCCAGTCAGTGGTGGCGCACACCTTTAATCCCAGCACTCAGGAAGCAGAGGCAGGTGAATTTCTGTGAGTTCGAGGCCAGCCTGGTCTACAGAGCGAGTTCCAGGACTGGCTCCAAAGCTACACAGAGAAACCCTGTCTCGAAAAACAAACAAACAAAAAATATGAACACTGTTCTTTACTTAATGTAGGTTTATAGAATGAGTCTTGGAGCTATATAGGAGACAGATTCAAATTTGTATTATATATGTGTGTTACAAGTAAAAATATTTTGGACTTCTTTTCATGTCTATTCATAAGTACCTTAAAGTAAGAGGTTAGGGTGCGTGTTTGTTTTCCTTTTCTTTATTAGTGTGTGTGTCACATATGGAGGTCAGAGGACAATTTGGGAGTCAAGACTCTCATCTCTGTGGGCTCTAAGGAGGAGTGGGGCAGAGTGCTGTTGGTCTTGTTTACTGTGATACCATAGTGCTGAGGACAGTTCTGGATATATAATTAATATATATTTAACATATATTTATAATATAATAGATATGGGTTTATGTTTATTAAATAAAGGAGTCATATTTTCTCTCAGGTTGGCTATACTGTGCGCTTTGAGGATGTCACTTCAGAAGACACCAGGATCAAGTTCCTGACAGATGGCATGCTTCTTCGAGAAGCAATTTCAGACTCCTTGCTTCGAAAGTACAGCTGTGTCATTTTGGACGAGGCCCACGAGCGGACTATCCACACAGATGTGCTCTTTGGAGTGGTGAAGGCAGCTCAGAAGAGGCGGAAGGGGCTAGGGAAACTGCCTCTCAGAGTATGTGCAATGTGTTGAAGGACTGGGCGGTCTTTCTGGGGGTGTTTCTCCGCCCATTCTGCTTCAGCCACATGGGAGGAAGTTAGCCATGGTGGGGGTAACACGGGCCTCAACCATCTGCTTTATAGACATGCTGTCCACCATTTATTTCCCATCCTCCTCGTTCTTTTCTGTAGGTGATTGTGATGTCAGCTACCATGGATGTTGACCTGTTTTCTCAGTATTTCAATGGAGCCCCTGTCCTCTACCTTGAAGGTCGGCAGCATCCGATCCAGATTTTCTATACCAAGCAGCCTCAGCAGGATTACCTGCATGCAGCGCTTGTCTCAGTCTTCCAGATCCACCAGGTATGGAAAGGGGTGAAAATTCCTGGCAAATTCTCTTTCACCTTACAGCTAATTGTGAGAACAGTTAGCCTCTGAATCTTGGAGCTTTGTGAACTGTGTCATCAGGAATAGGCTTATTTGTGGCCAGTGAGATGCCCAGAGGTAAAGGGGCTTCCTGCCTAGGCTGTTGACCTGAGTTTAATCCCTGGGATCCACATGATCAAAAGAGAGAACCATCTCTAAAGTAATTGTTCAGAAAAAGTTCACTTGTTACATCTGTTTTGCCTCTTTTATGAGATTTCTTATTTTCTCTGAAAAGAAAAATAATTCAACTATCAGCAGCTATTCTCTGAGCTAGAAAGCTCTCATGTTAGAGGAGTGACTTTTGTACATCTCTTTATATCAGAACCCGTGGGGGAAAAGCATTTATTACGTTACAATCCAGTATGCTATACAAGTATGTCTAGTCTTGCCATGTACCCGAGCTGGCTTCCAACTTGCCATCTTCCTGCCTAGGTTTTCTGAGTGCTGGAATTATAAGTATGCACCACTACACATGTCCTGAGGTGTTTCAGAAGTTTTAGAGAGATACTGCAAAATATCTTTTAATTTTGTTAAACATTTACATGTGAGTGATTAAGGGCTGGGGAGTGGTTCAGTGGGTAAAGTGCTTGCCAAACAAGTATGAAGAGTGAGTTCAGATCCCCAGCACTCACATAAAAAGCCACTGAAGCGATGTGCATCTGGAATCCCAGGAGTTGTCAGGGAAAGAGGGATGGAGACGAGTGGATCCCTGGAACTTCCAGATTCAGTGAGAGATCCTGTCTCAAAAATAAGGTGAATAGTAGTAGATGAAGATTAGATTTCTGGCCTCCATATGCATGACACACATAAACACATGTACACACACAAAAAAGGCTTTGAGTGATTAAATCCTATTGTTTTGATTTAATTTGTATAGACTTCTTAATCTTTGTATTAATTTCCTGAGAAAATCTAGAGGCAAACAATTTTATTTTAAGAAAGGCATCAGTTGGTCTGGGCATGTAACTCAGTCTGTAGAAGGAAGGTCCAGCATGCATGAAGCCCTAGGTTTGATCCCCAGCACTGGATGAAGCAGGCATGGCAGCACTAATTGAGGGTGGAGGCAGGAAGGTCAAGAGTTCAGGGTCATCCTCCCCACATAGTGAGCTTGAGTTCAGTGTGGGTGCTTGAGAACTTGTCTCAGAGAAGAAATCAAAGAATTGATCTTAACAATCTCTTGATTAAAAACAGCAGTTGAGCCGGGCGGTGGTGGCGCACACCTTCAATCCCAGCACTCGGGAGGCAGAGCCAGGCGGATCTCTGTGAGTTCAAGGCCAGCCTGGGCTACTGAGTGAGTTCCAGGAAAAGCGCAAAGCTACACAGAGAAACCCTGTCTCGAAAAACCAAAAAAAAAAAAAAAACAGCAGTTGAGCCAGTCATGGTGGCTCACATGTCAAGCAGATACCTGTGTGAGGCCACCCTGGTCTATATTGAGTTCCAGGCCAGCCAGGAGTGAGATCACAGAGAAACTCAGCAGTTGCTATGAAACTACTTTTGAATTTTAAAATACCCTGTTTATGTTACTGTTTCTTGATTTATCATTCACTATTATATGCTTATTTCTTAAAATAGTAAGCCAGGAGGAGCCAGGCGATGGTGGTACACACCTTTAATCCCAGCACTAGGAGGCAGAGCCAGGCGGATCTCTGTGAGTTTGAGGCCAGCCTGGTCTACAGACCGAGATCTAGGACAGGCACCAAAGCTACACAGAGAAACCCTGTCTCAAAAAACCAAAAAAAAAAAGTAGGCCAGGATTAAGACATACTCCTTCCCACACCCTCCTGTGCTCTCCATATTTCAACATAGCTGTATCATATGGTCTTTAAATTCAGCATCAGTGATTACTATTAGGAGCCTCCATTGTTAGCAACCCTCTGTCCCTATCCTGGTCTCCTGAACAATTGGTGCACGCCTTCAGTGTAATACGTCTTACACTGTGTCTCATATCCCAGTCATGGGATGCTGTGTGCAGTCTCTCTGGGGTCGCTCATGTTGCCACCCAGTTGGTGCAGGTTGCTTTGCGAGATGTCCTCGCTGTTCTCCTGCACCTTGCCCATGCTAGACCAGTGCTCTACCACTGAGCCATATGCTCCATCCTCATTTCTCGTCACTATCTCCTTAGTAGGTATCCCCCAACCATCCTTCTCCTCCATGTCTTCCACCTTTCACAAATGAGTTGAACCCTCTTATCTCCCATTCTCTTGTCATTTGGGGGCAGTGATCTTTTTTTTTTCTTCTGGGGGATGAAAACGGTGGTTTTTTACTGTCATTTGGTAATGTCTGAAAGAGAAGAAAAAGCCAGGTGCTTCTTTCAACTGCCAAAATTTAGTTGAGTGGGTTTTGTTTTGTTTTGTTTTGTTTTAGAATTTTATTTTAAAATTTAATTGTGTGCGGGGAGGTGTACGTGTGCTTGATGTGTGTGGGGGCAGGGGCAGAGTACACATGTAGAGACCAAAGGATGACTTTGTGGAGTTGGTTCTCTATTCCCACCTTTACATGGGTCCCTGGGCTCAGCTTCAAGTGACGAGGCTTGCACAGCAAATGCCTTCACCCGGAGCCGACTCACAGCAAGCTTCCAGTTCAGTGAGAGACCCTACCTCAGGCAGGGTCTCTCACTGACCATACGTGAGCACAGGCACACATGCTCACAAACACACCATACCACACATACAAATACCACACTTACAAGAAAAAGAAGAAAAAGAAGTCTTAAAAAATTATGGTTTGCACTTACTTATTGTGTTGTTCGGGGGAGGGGTGCTCAAGTCACAGTGCCTGTAAGGAGGTCAAAGAGCAACCCAAGGGGCATTTCCTTCCTTCCACCCTGTGGGTCCTGGGGATCGAACTCAGGCTAGCAGCCTTGGCAACAAGTGTCTTTTCCCACTGAGCCACCTCACCTCAAGAAGTTTTATGCCAAGTTTTCTTGTCTCTGATTAGGCTTTCATTGTATTGTCTTACAAAAGCGATGTTAATTTCCTTTCAAAACTTCTTGACCTGGTTTGGTTGGCTGGCTCTCGTGTTAACAACTGCGTTGCTGGTAAGCATTCTCTCCCAGGGAGGTGCCACTGCCTGACTTGTTTTATCTTAAAAAGTGAAACGAGCCGGGCAGCAGTGGCGCATGCCTTTAATCCCAGCACTGGGAGGCAGAGCCTATCGGATCTCTGTGAGTTCAAGGCCAGCCTGGTCTACAAAGCGAGATCCAGGACAGGCACCAAAACTACACAGAAAAACCCTATCTGGGGGGGTGGGGTGAAACAGAAAACAAAAACCCTCCTGGAAACATCCGCATCATCAGTATTCCCTCTCTTTAGGAAGCCCCCTCTTCCCAGGACATCCTGGTCTTCCTTACTGGTCAGGAGGAGATCGAAGCAATGAGCAAGACCTGCCGAGACATTGCAAAGCACCTCCCTGACGGCTGCCCTGCAATGCTCGTCCTTCCTCTGTACGCCTCCCTGCCCTACTCACAGCAGCTTCGAGTCTTCCAAGGGGCCCCAAAGGTGAGTGTGCCACCTTTCTGCCAGCCACGTCAATGGGCATCAAATCACATCGACCAATGGGGCCTGTGTGCCTGTCCCCATGATCCAGAGACGTTGGAGGAATACTCAGGTACCAGGTGTAGAGTACAGAGCTGCAGGGAGAGCTGTCCTGTGAGGAGAGATGAGGGAGGGCACAAGGTGGATGAACGGTTCCTCTAGGGGCTGGTAGAAACTCATTGCCCATGTACCATTTGTTGTGTGCCAGACACAGTGCTGACGCTCACACAGACCGTCTCTCCTCCTCATGGAACCCCATGAGGGATGCGAAGGCCCCCAAGAAGGGAGGTGAGAATTGCTTAAGGTACACACAGTAAGATGGTGGCAGGGCCGGGGTTCCAGCTCCCACCTATTTACCCACCTTGAGTCTTGTTCCATTGCATCTCCTCGCCTCAAATTAACCTTCACGACCTCAGGGAAAGGACCAGTGTCCTCTTTGCCTCTGTCTCTAATCAAGTAGAGTGACTGAAATCGGTATGACTACTATTACTAATGAAGTCACCTCTTCTTGACCATAAGCAAGTTGTGGAAATGCATGGTTAGAACGTCCTCAACTTCTGAATCGTGTGTGTCATATGGCTTTTTGGTTTTCTTCCTCCTTTAGGGCTATCGCAAAGTGATCATTTCAACCAACATCGCCGAAACCTCCATAACCATTACAGGAATAAAATATGTAGTTGACACGGGCATGGTTAAAGCAAAGAAGTATAACCCTGGTGAGAACTGTAGCTCCTGAATGTCCCCTGCGTGTAGCGAGCAGTGGTTAAAGCTGTAACCCCACCATTTCCTCCAAGGAAACACTTCATGTTTGTGAGGAGCTGAGATTTGAGTGACAGGGACAGTTCCAAGTCAGGTCCATAAAAGAGACCTGAGGCAGGAAGGCAAGAGAGGACTCAGTTGCAGAGAACCTGGAAAGGACAGATGAGATCCTGGACTGAGGTGTGAAAGCCCACTGGAAGCTGGGGGAGAATGGTAGCAAGAAGGCCAGGGACGGCCTGGTACCGGTGGCAGGCTCTCCGGAGGGCTACCAGAGTGTGGATGTCTGGGCTTTTAGGATTCCCAGTAAGGAGACAGGTGCCCTGGCTGGACAGGGTTCCCAGTAAGGAGACAGGTGCCCTGGCTGGACAGGGTTCCCAGTAAGGAGACAGGTGCCCTGGCTGGACAGGGTTCCCAGTAAGGAGATGGGTACCCCTGGCTAGATGGGGTTCCCAGTAAGGAAATGGATACCCTCCCTGGCTGGACAAGGTTCCCAGTAAGGAGACAGGTACCCTGGCTGGACAGGGTTCCCAGTAAGGAAATGGATACCCTGGCTGGACAGGGTTCCCAGTAAGGAGACAGATGCCCTGGCTGGACAGGGTTCCCAGTAAGGAGACAGGTTCCCTGGCTGGACAGGGTTCCCAGCAAGGAGACAGGTGCCCTGGTTGGACAGGGTTCCCAGTAAGGAGACAGGTACCCTGGCTGGACAGGGTTCCCAGCAAGGAGACAGGTTCCCTGGCTGGACAGGGTTCCCAGCAAGCATAGAGGGAAGCACTTGCAAGTGTCAAGCTGCCTTGAAGTCAGTCTTATGCATGTCTGATTCATACCTTGCTTTATTCTACAGAGGATTTAGGGCCCCTACAATTATTATTGCTCCTCAATATTTAATTGGTATGTTCTACTAAGCTGGAGGGATCGACTTTCACACATATCTCCTGGTGACAACATGTCAACCTCTAGTGCCTGGCACAAAATATTCCCGTACTTGAGAGAATTGATGTCTTTTACTTCCAGGGGAAAAAGTCACATGATCTGTTCTTATAGAACTGGGAGGGAGGACAAAGGACCCTGTCATCATTGGTTGGTGTGTGACCAGCCTTCCCAGTTAGATAGAAACTCTCTCCGCACCAAAATCCCCAAGAAACCCTCAGTGCCGCTCGGCTGGGTAGTCAGTCTTCCCATGATGTAAGCCCAAACTTCTTCTTTTTCTTTTCTTTTTTAAATTCATTTTATATACCAACTACAGTACCCCCTCCCACCCCTCCTCCAGCTCCCTCTCCATGCCTCCCCCTCAACCCACCTCCCATCCACTCCTCCAAAAGGGTAAGGCCTCCCATGGGGAGTCAACAAAGCCTGGCACGTTAAGTTGAAGGCCCAAACTTCTGAAACCATTCTGCCCCCTTGCTTTCGGAGGGTGTTGTGGTGTTTTTCATAACATTTCACACATGATTCATTGCTAGGCTCAGTTTCACTGTGAGGTTTAAAGTGGCTGAGCAGCCTGGGTTTGTGCTTTCTTGCTTAGCCTTGAGTTTTTCCGGACCCCCGTGTTGCAGAAACACTCAGTGGTACTCAGCATCATTTCTTTTTGCCAGCACTCTAGAAACAGTTTGCTTATGTGATAAAGCAAAGCACTCATGGCCTTTTCTCCCTGCAGACAGTGGTCTTGAGGTACTAGCTGTACAGCGAGTGTCAAAGACACAGGCCTGGCAACGCACAGGGAGGGCTGGCCGAGAAGACAGTGGCATCTGCTACCGGCTTTACACCGAGGATGAGTTTGACAAGTTTGAGAAGATGACGGTGCCAGAGATCCAGAGGTAGGTCCATGTTGTGCCTGCACCATGCCATATATCCCAGCCTCCTTCCCATCTGCTTCTGCCCACGGGCTTTGGCTTTCACTAACGCTCTCAGCAGGTCAGGGACGGACGACTGACCCTCCTTTCTCCCCTCACAGGTGTAACCTGGCAAGTGTGATACTGCAGCTCCTAGCGATGAAAGTCCCCAATGTGCTCACCTTTGACTTCATGTCCAAACCATCTCCAGGTAAGCTGGAAGCCAGACAGACAGACAACAGCAGAGGACTTCTTCCCCCAGGAAAAGTATTTTGAGGAAGAAAAAAAAAAGTATTTTGGTCATGTTCTTCTGCTGATTTGATTTCATTTGTTATGACATGATAGGTTCCGTGTTATAGCACCCTTATGCAGGGTCCAGGGAGGTCATCAGGCATCAGGGACGCCCCTGAAGGCCAGTGAAAGGATAAAGAGAGCATGGTCCTTTGTGTGAAACTGGGATTTGACTGGTCCTCCTTCATTAGTAATCACTCCTGGAGGAAGAACCGACACAAAATGGTGGCAGCTTTGGACCTGGACCCTTATTACTGTGCCATTTTCCTTTTCTTTAAGGAAACGCAGTTGTAAGAGAGAAAGTAAGCTGTCAATAGCTATCCCGGGTCCCACCCTGGTCCTCAGTTCAGGTCTTCTTCTCTCAAGAAACATGTTCTGGCTGTCTTCTACACAAAAATCTGTAAATCTTAAAAAAAAAAAAAAAACACATAGGGCACACTCCTATGTATATATTTATATTTCATTTTGAAATTCCTAGAAAGGAATAATAAATATAAACTATAAGGGTAAACGGCCAGCATCTGTGTGATGCTGCCCACACCGTGGGAGCCAAGCCCTGCCCAGAGCCATTTGCCTCCTTCCCATCCCTCTTGGTAACTGCTCTCCACAATTGCTGCATACTTCTCTTCTTCTTCTGTGGTACCATTAAGGCTTAGAAAAGTATGAGCACAGTGGCGGGTGGCCTTGGGGGTAGAGTTATAAGCGCCCAGAAGCACTCAACTAGCTGCATCTTCTTCCTGTTTTGGACTTCTGGCTCCTTTTTGTGTCTCCGTTTCTGTAGATCACATTCAGGCGGCCATTGCCCAACTGGACCTGTTAGGTGCTCTTGAACATAAGGATGACCAGCTTACCCTGACTCCAATTGGAAGAAAGATGGCAGCATTTCCTTTAGAGCCCAAATTTGCCAAAGTAAATGACCCCTCCTCCTCATTACCTTTCTCTGTATTACAGGTCAGGAAATGCCCAGTGCTTCTGAACTAACCTCATTTGCATTCTTAAATATGACATATCACCCCACTTTGTATACAGTGCTGATTTGTGTTGTGTGTGGGATTAAGACATCAGTCATAGCCCTACCCACAAATCCTCTGTGTGGAATCCTGTGGGGATGGCATCATTCTGTTTTACAAAGAAGTGAATGGCATTGACACTGCCTTGTGGTCTTAAAGCCACCACGCTCCTTAAAGGGAAGCTGCAAGAGTATACAGAAACACTAATCAGAAGCTAGGAAACTTGACTCATGCGTTTGCAATCTGACTTTCCAGACTATCCTCCTGTCCTCCAAATTCCACTGTACGGAAGAGATTCTGACCATAGTCTCCCTGCTATCTGTGGACAGTGTCCTTTACAACCCTCCTGCCCGGAGAGATGAAGTGCAAAGTGTCCGGAAGAAATTCATATCCAGTGAGGGGGATCACATCACCCTGCTCAATATCTATCGGACCTTCAAAAACATAGGTGGGAATAAGGTGAGCCTTGTCCGTGCTTTCGGGCATGTGTTTTTAAGTATACCTTTTCTTTTTTTTGACAAAATCATCTTAAAGAGTCACACACATGCCGGGCAGTGGTGGCGCACGCCTTTAATCCCAGCACTCAGGAGGCAGAGCCAGGCGGATCTCTGTGAGTTCGAGGCCAGCCTGTTCTACAGAGCGAGATCCAGTACAGGCACCAAAACTACACAGAGAAACCCTGTCTTGAAAAAACCATTAAAAAAAAAAAAAGACACACACACACAAAAAAAGCCAGCTGTCATCAGAAATGTGTATGTGCTGGCAATCACTAGAATGAAACATTAGTTCAGGTATTCCTTCTGCTTGGTTTAACACACACTGTGTGGACAAGTTAGTTAAGTCATTGACTCTGTCTCAACCACCACAATTATCCCTTTTTCTTTTCTTTTGATTGTTGTTTGTTTGTTTTGTTTTGTTTTGTTTTGAGACAAAGTCTCTGTAACCCTGGCTGTCCTGGAACTCATATATAGACCAGGCTGACCTGGAACACATAGATACCCACCTGCCTCTGCCTCCAGAATGCTAGAATTAAAGGTGGGTGCCACTACGCTTAGCTCTAGGCCATTATTCCCATTATTCATTACCGTAAAAAAATACTTGAGACAGGCCATTTTATAAAGAAAAGAGATTTATTTTGGCTCATGTTCTAGACTGGTAAGACTTAGAAGCCTTATCTGATGCTTCAAGGTAGAACAGAGCATCACACAGCAAGAGAAAGGCAATGTGTGTGTTTGGTCTCTTCCTCTTTGCCTAGTTAGGAACCAGTGGGAATTCAGTCACGGGGCTCTACCTTCTGGCCTTATTTAAACCCAGTCATTTTCCAGATTTCCTGCTGCTATTATAAACACCATAATTTTTATATTGGGGTGTGTGTGTGTGCGCCTTCTTGTGTATCTAAGCACCACATGCTTGCTGTTCTTGTGGAAACCAGAGGCGTCAGATTCCCAGAGATGGTTGTAAGCCACCGTGTGAGTGGTGGAAATTGGACCTGGTCCTCTGAAAGAGCAGGCTGGGTTAACCATTGACCTGGCTCTCTAGCCCCAAAGTTTTTAAAATTTGTTTTGTTTTTTTGAAACAGGTTCTCACTACATAACTCCAAGGCCTGGAATTCTCTATGTAGGCTGACCTCACGTAGAGATCTGGCTGCCTTTTCCTGCCAAGTGCTAGGATTAAAAGCATGTGATACTGTTATGCCCAGCTATTTATTTTAAAGGGTTTTAGTTTGGTTTGGTTTTTGTTTTTTCAAGACAGGGTTTCTCTGTGTAGCTCTGGCTGTACTAGAACTTGCTCTATAGACCAGGCTGGCCTCGAACTCACAGAGATACGCCTGCCTCTGCCTCCTGAGTGCTGGGATTAAAGGTGAGCACCGCCGCCATCGTCACCATCCGGCTTGTTTTCTTTTGTGAGACAAGGTTTTACTATGTAGCTCTGGCTATCCTGAACTCACTGTGTAGATCAGGCTGGCCTAAAACTCAGAGATCTGCCTGAAGTGCTAAGATAAAAAAGACATGTCCCACTATACCCAGTTTATTTTAAATTTTAAATTGTACTTTATTTGTTCATATAGGGAAAGAGGGAGCATATGTGTGGAGGTCAGAAGACAACTTTTGGTTCTCTCCTTCCACCATGTGCATCCCAGGGCTCAAACTTGGGTCATTAGGCGTGGTGGCAAAAACCTTACTCACAGAGCCATCTTGCTGCCCCACAAATACCATGATTGAATTAAGTTTCCACTTAATGTTTCACAGTAGGTATTCAGTGAAGCATTGGAGAGTGTTCAGACCGTATCTAACCATACAAGATGGTTTGCTTGCCCCACTGTTGTGCTAGTTTTTTGATATCATATTTTAGTTCCTCATACTAAGATGGGAAATGGCAGTATATTCTCTCATGTGTTAATAAATTCATAATTGTGCCTTAGTGTGTATTCTTTAAAAAATGCTACCCTACATTTTTAGTATTTGCTAACTTTGCTGTATTTACCTTTGCTTGTTTATGTTTATACTTTGCATGTGTGTGTTCAAGTGTGCATGGGTTGTGTGCACACACATATATACATGTTGCCGTATGGCACCTATAGAGGTCAGAGCACAACTTGTAGGAGTTGGTTCTGTCCTATGGTTATGAGTACATGGGGCTTTAATTCAGGTATTCAGATTTGGCAGCAAGCATCTTTACCAGCTGAGCTCTCTCGCTGGCCCTCAATTTATATTTAAACAAAAAAGAGTGCTGATTGGGCTGGAGAGATGGCTCAGAGGTTAAGAGTATTGACTGGTCTTCCAGAGGTCCTGAGTTCAATTCCCAGCAACCACATGGTGGCTCACAACCATCTATAATGAGATCTGGTACCCTCTTCTGGCGTGCAGACAGAATACTGTATACATAATAAATAAATATTCAAAAAAAAAGAAGTGCTGATGCAGTCAAAGCACTGAGTCCTTCTTTACTGAAGACTGTCCTGCCCTTGGTGTGTGTTCCACCAAGAGGATATCATCAATTTGTTTGTCACTAAGCAGAGTCTTGCTTATGTGTGTAACCCAGGTTGACCTCCGACTTGGAATCTTCAGCCTTCCAAGGGCTGAACCACGGGTATGTGCCACCACACCCAGCACTAAGGATATGCTTTTCAACAGGGTCTGGTAGGCTGTGCCAGGATACATAATAAGCTCCCAAATAAATCACACGTACAGAGGCTTATTATTACTTATGAATACCCTGGCCTTAGCTTGGCTTATTTCTAGCCAGCTTTTCTTAAATTATCCTGTCTATCTTTTGCCTCTAGGCTTTTACCTTTCTCTAACTTGTGTATATCTCACTTTCATTCTTACTACATGGGTGGCAGGGTGACTGGGTGGCTGGCCTCTAGCATCCTCCTCTCCTCGTTCTCTTGCTCTTTCTTCTTTCTTCTCAGATTTCTCCTATTTATTTCCCCTGCCTGCCAGCTCCCTGTCCTTTCTCCTGCTCACTATTGGCCATTCAGTTCTGTATTAGACCATCAGGTATTTTAGACAGACAAGTATCACAGCTTCACAGAGTTAAACAAATGCAGCATAAAAGAATGCAACACGGGCTGGAGAGATGGCTCAGAGGTTAAGAGCACTGGCAGCTCTTCCCGAGGTCCTGAGTTCAATTCCCAGCAACCACATGGTGGCTCACAACCATCTGTAATTTGATCTGGTGCCCTCTTCTGGTGTGTAGGCAGAATACTGTATACATAATAAATAAATTAAAAAAAAAAAAAAAAAAAAGAATGCAACACATATTTGCATCATTAAACAAATATTCCACAGCATAAACAAATGTAACACATCTTAAAATAATATTCCACAACATCTCCTTTTTTTTCTTTTCAGGACTGGTGCAAAGAGAATTTTGTCAACAGCAGGAATATGCTGCTTGTAGCTGAAGTCAGAGCACAGCTAAGGGAAATCTGCTTAAAGGTAGTACCTCCCTTTCAAGGAGGAGTTTTTATTTTACTATGGGGATCTTGGATTGCTTGCTGCTGCTGGTATGAAAGAAATTCTCATTGTAGAAAAAAAATTTTTGGTTTTTCGAGACAGGGATCCTCTGTGTAAGGTCCTTGTCCTGGATCTCACTCTGGTTTTTTGTTTGTTTGTTTGGTTTTGGTTTTTCAAGACAGGGTTTGAAAACTCTGTGTACCTTTGCGCCTTTCCTAGAACTCACTCTGTAGCCCAGGCTGGCCTCGAACTCACAGAGATCCGCCTGGCTCTGCCTCCTGAGTGCTGGGATTAAAGGCGTGCGCCACCACCGTCTGGCTGTAGAAGAATTTAAAATGCACAAGAAAGTAAAAGTTACCCATAATTCTACTGGCCTTTTTCTCTCTCTCTCTCTGTCTCTCTCTCTCTCCCTCTCTCCCTCTCTCTCTCTCTCTCACATACACACACACACACACACACACACACAATTGTGATTTGTTCCTAGAAATCCATAGTGATTTGGGTTTGTTTTTTTTCTTCCCCTCCCCCCCCCACCCCAGGCCCAGTGATTGGACCCACTAGGCAGTGCTCTGCCTCTGAGCCCTTTAGCTTATCTTTCACATAGTTACATTGTATCTGTAACCTACATTCCTTTTTTTTTTTTTTTTTTTTTTTTTGAGGGGGGCAGTACTGGGCATGGAACCCTGGACCTCATGCATAAATTTTATAAACTTTGTAACTATTTTCTGATCTAAAAAAATACTACTAAACTGAAGAAAAATCAGAAAACACCAGAGAGGCAAAAAGATGTAGCTTTTTTTTTAAACCAGGGTCTTGCCTATGTATGTAATAACTTTGCTGTATACTTGAAACTTAGAGGCTACCCAGTGTTCAGTAAGGAGAATGGAAACTCTGTCCCCATCTTTCCTGTGGTTTGTGCTGGTGCTGAGCCTGTGTTGGACAAGCATCCTGTCTGCTGAAGCTGTCTTCATTTTAGTAGCTTCCCTTCTTCATGGTCCAGACGCCTCTGGGACTGCGCTCAGCTTTGCAGTGTCCGGGCCTCCCTAGTTCATGCACCCAGGACCGCTGCTGTTCTAATTAGGGAGTTTGTGTGCAGTGTGCTGGGTGTGGGGGAGCGGAAGGCAGACTCTGCACTGGGATCTCCAGGAGCTTCAGGGTCTCTATCAGTGAACCTCATGGCAGGTGAGTGGCTCCACAGGTTGGTCCACCCAGCACCCTCAGGTTTGGGACTGTCAGATTCCAAAGCTGTCCTCAGCCCTGTCCTCCTCAGTGATCTCGTGGGGCTGGGCTGACTTCAGCCTCCCTGGACATGGAGACTAGACAGTTGTGAGCTGTCACATGGGTGCTTTGACTTGTGCCCAGGTCCTCTGGAAGAGCAGCCAGAGCTCTTAAGTGCTAAGCCGTCTCTCCAGCCCCCATCCTGCTTGTTTGTTTGTTTATTTTGGTTTGGTTTTTTGAGACAAGGTTTCTCTGTGTAGCTCTGGAACTCATTCTGTAGAACAGGCTGGTCTCCAACTCACAGAGATCCTCGGCCTCCCGAGTGCTGGGATTAAAGGCTTGCGTCACCACCACCTGGCCCCCATCCTGAGTAAGATGCTTCTCTCCAAGCTGGATGGTTTCATCTCAGAGGAAATTGGTGCTCAACACAGCCGACCTGTGTACAGCGTATAGCCTGCGTGGAGGTCTCTCTCCTAGGACCACCTTTACTAGGCTGTCATTTCCCTGTTTTTGTTTTTTGTCTTTCTCATCCATGCCTTCATCCTCCCCCTGAGCTGCTGCCTGTGGCAATTGAAGTGCCACCTTTTGTCTGTAGATCAAGGTTTCCGTTGGCATTGGCTGCACTGGAGATCTTGCTGCCCTCTGCTCTGTACAGTGATGGGGAGGATTAATGTTTGGGGGCTTTTCTGTTTCCTAAAACAGATGTCAATGCCAATCATGTCATCTCGAGGGGACATGGAGAGTGTCCGTCGCTGCCTCGCTCACAGCCTCTTTATGAGTACTGCCGAACTCCAGCCAGATGGCACCTATGCCACCACGGACACGCACCAGCCAGTGGCCATCCACCCGTCATCTGTCCTCTTCCACTGCAAGCCTGCCTGTGTGGTATACACCGCACTACTCTACACCAACAAATGCTACATGCGTGACCTCTGTGTTGTGGATGCCGAGTGGCTCTACGAAGCCGCCCCTGACTACTTCCGGAGGAAGCTGAGGACTGCCAGAAACTGATCAGGAGCTTAGATCACAGTTACTTCCAAGTAGACTCGGAAGCTGGAGAAACCACACACTTCAGTGCAGCCAGACTTGCTGAGTTCAAGAGCTTGAAAGTGTTGATGAAACTTCTCAACCTCAGCCATGCAGACAATGCTCATACTTAGACCACAAGAAATGAGAATTGTGCTTTGGGTTTGACTGGGCGATTTTGAGGGTCTGAATTAACTCCTGAGCCTCAGTTTCCTTATAGGCTAGAGGGGGATAGGATTTAGAAGTTTAGAGAAAATGAATAGAAAGCTACCCAGAGATTTGCCTGGCATAAGATAAGACAATCAGTGAATTGTAAGCCATTGTGCTTTGTGATACTAACTAGGTACAACACAGCCCTTTGAGCTCTTGTGACTGGGGGAGGGGGAGTTTCTGGGAGGAGCCATAGGAAGCTACAGATCCAATTGATTGACCTCAGTGTTTCTCCCCCTTGCCACCTCCTCCCCTCATGGAACCCAGGGCCTCATGCATGCTATGCAAACACTCTGCCACTGAGCCAAGCCCCAGCCTTCACTACTATTTTAATGTCTACCTATATGTCTTTTAAATAGAAAACAGAAGAAACGAACTCCCACAGACAGTGCCAGAGTAAGGTGTATTCTGATAGCTCGGGGTGTAGCACATTCTCTTGTCTGTCTCCAAGCAGAGACCAGCAAGGAGTTCCTTGACTGGTCCTCAGTGCCTCTGTGGTTGCCCGTCCCCAGTGATGCTTTCAGGAGACATGCAGGTTTCCTGAAACTGGAAAGCCAGCTTTTCAGTGCAGTGGCCTTCTGAAAAGCCCAGTGGTGATTTTCCCTTGGACTGTGCACATGAGGGAGGCTTCACACCCATTCAGCATCCTCTGTTCAGGTGGGGCCCAAGTCAGAGCTGCTGGGTGGCAGGGAGGGGACAGATAGTTGATGTTTCAGAAGCCAGAGTGTCAGTTTGTCCTTTCACCACCCTCAGTCTTTGTGCTTTGGTCTTGATGATTTTCAGTATCCTCTTTTCTTCTCTGCAGGGACCTGGGGACAGTTAGCTTTGCTACTTCCTAACCAGATGCTCTCTCAGACCTTCATTATCTGCATTTGTCAGAGGGAAGTAGAGAAGCCTGTCCATCCTGTACCTGTTTGGAAAAGACTCATCTTAGTTGATTGTTAGGAGCAAACAATCCCTGGTGTGGTGGTTCATACCTGTAACCTGGCTGAGAGGGGAGGAGTGAGGCTTCTGGGCTAGCCTAGTGGAGGAAGAAAAAAAAAGCACACTTTCCCAGAAAATGTTTGAACCTAGAAACAGCCAAATTTAGCCCTTTTATTGTACTTAGTTGGTCCAGACATATCTCTGCTACTAGGTTTTGTCATTTATACAATGAATTGTGTTGTTTATAAGCAGAGGGCCAAACTGCCTACAGTGTACCTCAAAGACAGAGGGCAGTTTCTTTTCTCGGGTCCAACAAGCTCTTTCCAGAGGGCCTAGCCTGCCTGGACACTTCCATTCCAGGGCCTCATTGGTCCACAGTGTGTATGTTGAGTCCAGTCTAGGCTTTATTATAACCCTAACCATGAGCAGTCAAGCTTTTAGCCAGTGTTTAGGGTTGTCTGTGTACTCGTGACTTAGTTCTTTGATAAAATGGTTACATTATCAACTTTATGAAAAGCTATCAAGAAAGTCTTTCCTTTTAAAGTTTATTTTTTCCTATTTAAACAAAGGGGCTGGGGTGTTTATTTAGCCTTGCTTGGGAAGAGAAACTTTTGTATTTTTAATAGAGCATTCATTATGCTGGTTAAAGAATACAAGGGGGGCAATAATTTCCTCAACAATGAGCAGTTTCTGTTCCCCAGTAAACGAAGAGGGTGTTTTCTGAGTCAAGGAAAACTTAGCTTCCGTTGAATGACTCCAGAGCCGGCACTGGAAACGTACCCTGGGTTGACTAGCTGCAGTGAGAGTGCTAGGCACTTACCAGAAAAGGAGTGAAGGGTGGAGTTTCTGAATAGCTTTAATGTTTCTGTACAGAAATGCGTTCATCACTTTAACATTGGGGTAGAATTTTAATAGAGTATTTAGTTTTTTATTGGGCTTTTAAAAAATAGCTTTTTAACAAAGCTGCTCAGGGATTAAATCAGATGGAAACCCCATTCTGACTCCACATATTACTACAAAGAAGTTAATAATTATCTTGAACCGCAGGGACAGTGCCCTTTAAGCTTTCTTAAGAATGGAAAATGTTGCCTGGCAGTGGTGGCACACGCCTTTAATCCCAGCACTTGGGAGGCAGAGGCAGGTGGACCTCTGTGAGTTCAAGGACGGCCTGGTCTACAAAGCGAGTTCCAGGTCAGCCAGGGCTGTTACTTAGAGAAATATAAAATTTTTCATGATTTTACTGCAATACAACCTGAACTACTTTTCCAGTTGGTAAACTCTCTCCAACCTGAAGAATCCTATCTGGACAGAAGAGCCTCAAACATGACCTTCAACAGCCCTGCAACACCCAGGGCCAGGGTTTTATTACCAGGTCCCCAGTGAAAACCTTTACACCTCTGTCTGTTGTAATAGGATTCCAAAACAGCAAAACATTTACTGTGACACAAATCCTTGTACTCCAGCTACCAGGATCTGTTTGGAACTATGGCCATGCATCTAAGATGCCATTCCTTGAGCACATAAGCTAGACTGTACCTGTGGGGAAAATTTTTATATTGATTGCTATAGTGTAGAAAAAAACTAAAGAGCAAAAATATCAAGTTGATTTGGACTTGTGCTGTATTCTATCTGATCTCAGACATAACATAAAAACAGTTCTTGTGTGTAATGCTTAAATTTGCCTTGGACTATCAAATCCATAAAAAAAATGAATCTTGTTTATGATCTGTGTGCCCTCTTTTGTTGGGCCTCCTTTCCCTTATTTATAGACTGCTGTTTAGAATATTAAACATTAGCCTTATTGCCATTCATTTGGTAAGACTTGGTATCTGTGTTTTCTTTTGGTTTTGGTGTTTTGAGACCAGATCTTTCTATGTAGCCCTGGCTGTTCTGAAACCCACTATGTAGACCAGGCTGGCCTAGAACTCAGAGAGAGCTGTCTGCGTCCCAGGTGCTGGGGAGTGTAAGACACGAGTGTGTGTTTGTTGTTTTATGTGTTTGTGTGGTTTGCCCGCATGTCTATGCACATACTCGCCAGGTGTTCATGGAAGTCAAAAGAGGGTGTCTGATGCCCCAGAACTCGTTAGATGGTTGTGAGCTGGCATGCAAGAGCAACAAATAAATGCTCTTAAGACCACTGAGCCTTATCTCCAGCCCCTGGTGTCCTTGATTCTTAACCTAAATGTGATGGTGTAAGCCATGAATTCCTGCTCCATTAAAACCTGGATGAATGTTAGGGGGTGCAGAGGTTTCCAAAATGAATCCATCCTGCCCTTGGGTCCGGGTCTAGTGTGGTGGGGGGCCAGGATGCCCACTCCACAGCAGCTGGGTGCAGGTCAGCCTGAGCTCTCCCGATATCTAGGCTGTTCCAGAAGACCTTTAAGTGAGATGATCTTGGAGTATTATGTCCGGCGCGAGTTGAGGTGAGACCTGAGCGCGTTCCACGAAGTAACAAAGCCTGGTGTGGCTTGAGAAAAGGGTGGGGAGAGTGGGCAGCCAGGCAGAGAACACGGCTACGGGATTCGGGGGCCTCCCCCGCTGCACTGGCGGCTCCCAGCAGAGGGCGCAGTCTGGCCCGGTGCCTGCCGCCCTCTGACGTAAAAGAGCTTCCCGGGCGGGGGCGGGGCTTCCGGCGGTGCGCTAGGTCATCCGGTGTCTTGGCCCGGTCGTCCTTCCCTCGGCACGTGTCCTCCCCGCGATGCTTCCCCTGCTGCGCTGCGTGCCCCGCGCCCTGGGCGCCGCTGCCACGGGCCTCCGCGCCGCCGTCCCCGCCTCGCCGCTCCGGCAGCTGCTGCAGCCCGCGCCCCGGCCGTGCCTCCGGCCCTTCGGGCTGCTCAGCGTACGAGCGGGCTCCGCGCGGCGCTCCGGCCTCCTGCAGCCCCCGGCGCCCTGCTCGTGCGGCTGTGGAGCTCTGCACACCGAGGGTAAGGTTCGCACACCTAGGCTGGGGTGCAGGGGCCCAGCTTGGAACGGATCCCGAGCTGGACACTCGTGATCGCTGGCTCCCCTCCTCGTGTCTTGGAAATGTGACTTGGCAAAAGCCCGGAGGGGTCGTGGTTTGAAAATGCTGGTCATGTCTTTCGGCAAGTGGAAGCGGGTAGTTGGAAATGCTTTTGTTTTGTACGGAGAGTAATGATAGTCCGTGATGAGAAATAACTTCTGGAACCCAGTAAATACATCCTGGTGTTTTTACAGAGCGGAAACGGACGTTTTTAGGCGTCAGTTGGGCTAGAAGTCTTAGAGCAGCCATAGAAACAGATTAGACACAGTTCAGGTCTACAGGGTAAAGCAAATGGGCTTTTCTCTTTTTGGACCATCTTGGTTTTTCCTTTTAGGAGACAAAGCCTTTGTTGAATTCTTGACGGATGAAATTAAGGAAGAGAAGAAAATCCAGAAGCATAAGTCCCTTCCCAAGATGTCTGGAGATTGGGAGCTGGAAGTGAACGGGACGGAGGCTAAATTATTGCGCAAAGTTGCTGGAGAAAAGTAAGTACTGGCCCAGGGGTTCTAGGAGACTGAATCCCTTACTCTGCAGCACCTTGTCCTGGCCATCCCAAGAAGGTCCTGATTAGGCTCAGTGCTTTGATAAAGTGGTTTTTGAGGAAGAATGTAATTAGAAATTTTCTTAGGTTCCAGGGAGTACATTCACTGATACACATTTGCTAAGGCCTGGTAATTAAGGAGACATTAAGCAGCTCCAAAATGTGTATCGGGAGTCTGTTGGGATGGCAGACAACCAGCATTGGGTTACTGATGACAGTTCTGTGCCTTGCCTGGATTTAGGCACTGGAATTTTAGGGATGTTTAAAGTACTGACAAATTCACTTGTTTAGGATTCACATAAAATTATCCCCTCTGGCTGGCGATTGTAGTGGTTGAGAATGAAAGCTATGTAACTCTTAAGTAACAGGATGAAGTTACAGTATAGAGAGGCCATCAGAGGTAGAGAGTTCTTAGCCAAGCTTAGCTCACCCTGTCCCCTAAACTGCTTTGTTTTGGAAACAGGGTCTCTATCTTGCGCTCTAGCACAGACTGGCCACAGACTCTTGGTCCTCCTGCTTGAGACACCTATGTGCTGAAGTCATAGGCCTGTGCCACCACACCTGGTGCCCTAAAACTGTGAAGCCCTTGTTTGTGCTATTTTGTGTTACTCATTCACCCCGTCTTCCTTAGAGAAGTCCTACTCTGGCTCTGCTAAGTGCAAGGCCCAGGATCAATCCCCAGGGCCTCGAGAGCACAGTGCGCTCTCACAGTATAAGAAAGCAGTTTTACTCAGTGGGGGCCTGTCATCCTAGCAATAGATGTGGGCGGAGATAAGAAATTTCAAGGCCAGGCTGTGGTGGTGGTGGTGGTGGTGGTGGTGGTGGTGGTGGTGGTGGTGCACACCTTCAATCCCAGAGAGGCCAGTCTGGTCTACAGAGTGAGAGTCAGGACAGCCAAGGCTGCAGAGAGAAACCCTATCTCAAAAAACCTTTAAAAAAAAAAAAAAAAAAAGAAGAAGAGGAAGGAAGGAAGTTCAAGGCCAGGAGAGGGTCTAGACTGTGGGTGCAGCTAGTGATGGCCTTCTGGCAGGGTGATAAAGTTGTGGTTTCTGTCTCCTTAAAGCCTCTCAAATTCAATCTTGGGGAATCACCCTCCCCTAGCCCTTACCAGATTCTCCCTATCCACCCAGCTCCATACCCTTTCTTTCTCTCTCTCTTTAAAAAAAAAAAAACACAAACAAGCAAAACAAACTGCCAGGCATACCTTTAATCCCGGTACTTGAGGCCAGTGGATCTCTAAAGTCAAGGCTAGTCTAGTCTACAGAGTAATGTCTACAAAAATATCCTTGAGATTGTTTTGTGTTGGCTTTGGGGGCCTACCCTGAAGTGTGATTGATACAGGCACTGATACTCCTTTGTAGAAGACTTGATTTTTTTCCCTGGCAACCAGTGCCAATTGCAGATATCTTGAGTGGGGCGGGAGCCCATCTGGCTTGAGTATGCCCAGCAAAGGCCCCCTTTCTAACACCACAGTTGACACTTCCACTCTTTTAGACTAGGAGGTACCCTGGACTTGATCCCCATCACCGAGGATCGGGGAGACGTCTCCCCCTCTTAATATTCTCATTAACTTTGGGGATTGAGTTCTTGCATACGTAAGGGGAGAGTGTACGCCATATTCAAACTGCTTGCCTGACGTGTGAGGCTCTGGGCTCCATCCCCACCGCCGCCGCAGCACACACTTAGACTTGTTAGTGTTAGGGCTAAGAAACCATTGCCTGGGCAAGGGTTGCAAAGATTTGAGTCTGTTTTCTTACAGTTCTACAGTTTCAGACCTTACGGTCTGTGACCCATTTTGTGAAAGGTTTCGATTTGTTTTTTTGTTTGTTTGGGGTGTTTTATTGTTGTTGTTGTTGTTGTTGTTGTTGTTGTTTTGCACAGCATAATATACATAGATCACTTGTAACTTCACCTAAATCATTTTAGGGTTTTTCAGCCCATTTTGTGGCCCAGGAACCCAGCTTAGTCCAAGTTAGGCGTGTTTTATGGTTCAGCCTGCCATTCTTTTTCTATGACAAAGCAGCCTGACAGCAAGGCATTGACCAGTTCGGCTCCAGGAAGCAGCATTCAGTGTGCTCTTACATGGGTTGGCTCTGCTGAAGTAGAAATAGTCCCGAACTGCTTCCAGGCGTCATGGCAAAGGAATTTATCTCATTTTAAGACATGCTTTGGCCGGGCGGTGGTGGCGTATACCTTTAATCTCAGCAGGAGACAGAGCCAGGTGGATCTCTGTGAGTTCAAGGCCAGCCTGGTCTACAGAGCAAGTTCCAGGACAGGCTCCAAAGCTTCACAGAGAAACCCTGTCTCGAAAAACAAAACAAAACAAAAACCCAACAACAACAAAAAAAGATTCGTCACATAAAGATTCGTACAACCTAAAGTTACCACAAAAGGGCCAGGATGCAGCTGTGAACGTTTGCCAAACATACACAAGGTGTTTGAGCTCCAGAACCTCAAAAAGGGAGAAAGGAAAAGTTACTGGGTGTTTCAGTTCCTTGTTTGTGATTGTGCAAAGTGTGATTGTGCAAGGTGAATCTGTTGGGCTGTGTTTTGTGAGGCTTTTTTTCTGGGGCAGATGACTGCTCACCTCCATCAGCTTCCCTGGAAAGACACCAGGATGCCAGCCTTGTTTAAAAGTTTCTCAGTTCCCAGCACAGCCAGCTGGGGTGGAGACATTGTTTCAGCGTGCCTTTGCACGGGTGTTACTGTAGCAGGCCTCCCTCTTCTGTGTATCCCTCAGTTAACATTGTACCTTAGTGTGTTTTCACTTGCCTCTCTAGGATCACTGTCACTTTCAACATTAACAACAGCATCCCTCCAACATTTGATGGTGAAGAGGAGCCCTCACAAGGGCAGAAGGCTGAAGAACAAGAGGTAAGCTAGTGATACTGCAGCCAGCCATTTATCTGTCCTGAAAGGTGGGGGCTGGGGTTTTTGTTTGGTTGGTTGGTTGGTTGGTTTGGTTTTTTGAGACAGGGTTTCTCTGTGTAACATCCCTGGCTGTCCTGAAACTTGCTTTATAGACCAGGCTAGCCTCGAACTCACAGACATCTGCCTTTCTCTGCCTCCCAAGTGCTAGGATTAAAGCCATGTGCCACCACACCATGCTAGAAGGACTGTTTCTTTTCCCATCTTTTAAAAAATTTCTCTCCTGAAGCCAGGCCCTAGTATTACATGCAGTTAATCCCGGCACTTGAGAGACAGAGGCAAGGGGAATCTGAGTTTGAGGCCAGTCTGGTCTATAGATTGAGTTCTGGGACCGCCAGGGCTACACAGAGAAACCCTGTCTCAAAAAAAAAATCCCCCTTCCCTCCCAAAAATAATTTTTCCTCATGCTAGGAGGAGGTGGGGCTGTCACTCCCTGTGACTAGAGCAGTAGTTTGGAATGAGTTTCAGCTGGAGTTGAGGGCCCTGTTCTAGTGTACATTGCCTCCCTGCAGGTTCTAGGCTTTATTGTTGGGCCTGTGCTCTCTTAAAGCAAAGGAGCTATGCCTGTGTTTTGGGGCGGGGGAGTTCTTGGTATCAAGACAGTATCATTTGACGTGTTTCAGTGTAAAAGATGTTCTAACAATTGGGTGGTCAATACTAGTCATTTGGCCAAAATAAGGCTGAGGGACTTAAGGAAAAAAAAAATGTAAATTGTGTTTATTCATTCACTTACTTGTTATGTTATTTGTATGTGTGCACTTGAAGTCAAAAGCAACTTCCAGGAATCAGTTTATCCTTCTGCCATGCGGGTCCCAGGGCTGAACCGAGGTCATCAGGCTTTAGCAGCAAACACCTTTACTTGATGAGCCATCCTGCTAGCCCAGCCTTAAGAGATTAACATTTGGCCAGCTGAGATTTTCCCTTAGGGTGCTGGCCCACATGGCTGGATCTAGGTAATATTCAAGTGTTTTAGAAATGGTATGCCTGGCTTAGAAGCCAACCATTGTGAGGGCCACAGGATCCCCAGGCCATCTGACTAAGCAGATGTCAGCACTGTTTACACACAAGTGTGAACAGCAGAGTCCCTGTTGTGCTTGTCATAGTGTGCACCCCGACTCCTTACCCACTGTCTGGGCCTGTCCCTTAGGTCACCGTAAAAGGAAGCTGCTGCATTTTCCAGTTAAGGTGGTCACTTAGCCAGAGCTCTGTGTGCCAGGCTCCAGTCCTGATCTAAAGCAGCCGCAGGGGAAGGAGCTCCAGGTCCATGCTTTAGCCATCTCTGCGGGGTGTAGGAGCAGAAACAGCTCTCAAGAGCTGGTTCACAGCTGTGCCTGGACTTCAGACACCACTGTAAACCCCGTGTTCTTTTAGAAAGGAAGTTGCTAACAGGATTGATGAACTGCTTTAGTGCTATGTTGGCCATGGCTATCACACTCTGCACCACCTGAGGCTGTCGGTCCAGGTGTGTGCGCCCCAACAGCCTGGCTAATGTTTTTGTTTTCTTTATCCAGCTGCCAAATAAATTACCCACAGAGGCTTATTATTACTCATGAATGCCCGGGCCTTAGCTTGGCTTATTTCTAGCCAACTTTCCTTAGCTTAAATTATTCCTTTTACCTTTTGCCTCTGGGCTTTTTTTACTTTCACTCTTACTCTGTGGTGGTGGGTGGCTGGGTGGCTGCCCCCAGTGTCCTCCTATCCTTGTTCTCTTGCTCTTTCTTTTCCTCCCAGATTTCTCCTATTTATTCTCTCTGCCTGCCAGCCCCACCCATCCTTTCTCCTGCCTCGCTATTGGCCGTTCAGCTCTTTACTAGACCATCAGGTGTTTTAGACAGGCAAAGTAACAGCTTCACAGAGTTAAACAAATGCAACATAAAAGAATGCAACACATCTTAAAATAATATTCTACAACAGGCTAAAGTTATCCCAACCTAATGGCAGTGGGTATCAGACACTGCACCACCTGGGGCCATTGGTCTGGGTGTGTGCACCCCAACAGCACTGGCATGTACTGACTTGTCCCTGTTTCTCCAGCCAGAACTGACATCAACTCCCAATTTTGTGGTTGAAGTCACAAAGAGTGATGGCAAGAAGACCCTTGTACTGGACTGTCACTATCCTGAGGATGAGGTTTGTAGGGTGGAGTGTCTTCTGATCTCATGTAGCATGTACAAGAATCTGGTAATCTAGACCAGGACGGGAGGGGAAGGAAGGTGAGAGTGGGTGGGAACTGCAGGGCCTTTCTTGGCACCTCAGTTCTTAACCTCTGCTGTCCCTCAGATTGGACAAGAAGATGAGGCCGAGAGTGATATTTTCTCTATCAAGGAGGTTAGCTTTCAAGCCACTGGTGACTCTGAATGGAGGGATACTAACTACACACTCAACACGGACTCCCTGGACTGGGTGAGTGCTAGCTGAGATGGAGGATGCTCGGCTGTTGCAGAGGGTCAAGGAATGGAAGTGGCATTCTGTGTTTTCATACGTGCAGTAGCCCACGTGGGAATGTCACAGGACAACTCTGGGGACTTGGTTGTAACTAGAGTTTTCCTGCCTGGCCCACAGTCAGGACAAATCTCTATCACCCACCAGTCCCACAGCCGCTCAGACCCGACCAAGTAAACACAGAGACTTATATTGGTTACAAACTGTATGGCCGTGGCAGGCTTCTTGCTAACTGTTCTTACAGCTTAAATTAATCCATTTCTATAAATCTATACCTTGCCACGTGGCTTGTGGCTTACCGGCATCTTCACATGTGGCTTGTCATCATGGCGGCTGGCAGTGTCTCTCTGACTCAGCCTTCCACTTCCCAGCTTTATTCTCCTCCTTGTCCCGCCTATACTTCCTGCCTGACCACTGGCCAATCAGTGATTTATTTATTGACCAATCAGAGCAACATATTTGCCATACAGAACATCCCACAGCACTTGGTTCTATCCTTCCACTGTGTGGGTCCCAAGAAACCAACACCTTTACCTGTTAAGCCATCTTGCCAACCCATTTTCAATCTTGTTCTGCTGTTGTTCAAGCTACTCGATATTTTTCTTCCCAGGCCTTGTATGACCACCTGATGGATTTCCTTGCTGACCGCGGGGTGGACAACACTTTTGCAGATGAGTTGGTGGAGCTCAGTACAGCCCTAGAGCACCAAGAATATATCACCTTTCTCGAAGATCTCAAAAGTTTTGTCAAGAGCCAGTAGAACTGTCAAGAGACTGAGGGCTTTAATTTAAATGGCAAGCTTTGGCCAGTGAACAAAAGCTACCTTGACATCAGAATTATGCTTTGAAATGGCTGTCATCCTAATACCATGGGAGGAAGGAAGCAGGTTTGCATTATTGCTGCTACGCTTCCAACTGCTACTCATTTGGGTGTTTTTCTCCTGTATAAATCTATTGTTTGTAGGTTTTTGTATAACATAATGATGGACAATAAAATTGATCTTATCTCCTCCAAGAAGAATCAGATTCTTTTTCTTTTGCCCTGCATCAGAACACCAAGAGCAGAGATGTTTGAACAGTTTTAATGTAAAATAAGTTATATACAAGAGGCTTGTGCATGCAGAGACCCTCTCAGAGGGAATGAGTTGTCAGCCCAGCAGTGAAGTGTGAGGCCAGGATGACTAGAGGATCACAGCCCAAGTGTCACAAGCCTGGATTAAACAGAAAACAAGTTAGTGTAAATTACATTCTAGCCATGAACTATTAGGTGAGCTGGTCTTAAACTCCTGGGCTCAAATTATCCTACCTCAGCTTCCCAAGCAGCATACGTTGTCATGCCTGCCTGCTTGCTCTTTAACTGCCCTTTCCATCCTCTCCAGTACTTGGTCTGAAACTGACATTTAAAAGAACTTGGTGCACACCTTTCATCTCCAGCACTGGAGAGGAGGTAGGCACATCTCTGAGTTTGAGGCCAGCCTGGCATATGTAGCAAGTTCCAGACCAGCCAGGGTAGACCACATTTCCCCCAAAAAAGAATTTAACATGAGCTCTGCTACCATTTGAAATTCTACAAGGCTGATGTGCCATTTCTCTTCGTGTGTGTGTGTGTGTGTGTGTGTGTGTGTGTGTGTGTGTGTGTAGGCCTCAAGTTGACAGATGTCTCCCTCAATTGCTCTCTATTGACCAAGGACTCCAGCTGAACCTGGAGTTCCTTGATTGGCTAGTCTGTAGTCAGCTTGTCTCAAGCATCTCCCTGCCTCTGGCCTCGTGAACTGGGGGATTATAGGTAGCCACCATGCCTACATGGCTTTTTTGTTTGTTTTGTTTTTCGAAACAAGGTTTTTCTGTGTAATAGCCCTGGCTGTCCTAGATCTCGCTCTGTAGACCAGGCTGGGCTCAAACTCACAGAGATCCGCCTGCCTGGGATTAAAGGCGTGCGCCACCACCGCCCGGCCCCTACATGACTTTATATGGGTTCTGGGATCCAAACTCAGTCAGGTCCTCATGCTTGCAAAAGAGCCATCTCAGCACTGCACTTGCTTTCTTTTTATTTTATTTTATTGTTTTTATTTTTCGAGACGGGGTTTCTCTGTGTAGCTTTGCGCCTTTCCTGGATCTCGCTCTGTAGACCGGGCTGGCCTCGAACTCACAGAGATCCTCCTGCCTCTGCCTCCCGAGTGCTGGGATTAAAGGCGTGCACCACCACAGCCCGGCTTGCACTTAAACTTTCTAAGAAGGCAGAGGCTGAGGTCATTTGGCCTGTGCCTCTTCAACTCTTCCACTTTAGTTCACTTGTAAAAACCCATTAACGGCCGGGCGGTGGTGGCGCACGCCTTTAATCCCAGCACTCGGGAGGCAGAGCCAGGCGGATCTCTGTGAGTTCGAGGCCAGCCTGGGCTACCAAGTGAGTTCCAGGAAGGGTGCAAAGCTACACAGAGAAACCCTGTCTCGAAAAACCAAAAAAAAAAAAACCCATTAACTACATACAGTGGGTGTAAGAAAAACAAGTGGGAGAAAAATATTCCTTGTCTTCAAAAACAAAGACAAACAGGTCACTCCAGCAGTGTTAAGGGAAACCTGGTGTCAGGTACAGCTGGAGCCCAAAAGTACTGGACAATTTTATGTGTGGTTCAGGTTACTACTGAATATCTGGCACATTGTAGCACTCAGTGACTCCAAAGTTCCCCTGTTTGGAACCTGGAAGCTATAATATGTCATATATACTAACACTGGTTCCCACAGCAAACTCATTCCATATGCTTCAATTCTTCGTGCGTGTGTGTGTGTGTGTGTGTGTGTGTGTGTGTGTGTGTACACACAAGCACACTATATGTTGTGGAAGACAAAAGACAATTTGCAGGAACGTTTCTCTGCTTCTACCACATGAGGTCCAAGGCTTGAACTCGGGTTGCCAGGCTTGGCAGCAAGTGCTCTTACCTACTGAGCCATCCTGCCAGCCCAACATCCGGTTTTGAGACAGGTTCTCACTATGCAGTCGAGGCTGGCCTTAAACTCCCTGTTTCAGCCTCCCTAGTACAGGATTACAGGTAAGTGCTACCACACCCTGCTGATACTTTCTGTGAAGTAAATCCCTCAAAAAAAAAAAACCATGTTTATTTACCTTTTTCTAAGCCATTATTTCCACCAAGAGGGGAACAGAACTGACTGCTGGTGTGCTCTTACAACTGACTAGATCCCATGGAGGCTTACCAGGCAGCTCATCAGAAGACTGGGCTTATCTTCTGTTCCACCGGTGACTGAAAATTCAGGCGTGTGGGGACAGTGTGCACCGTGTTCATTTATGTTATCCTCCAAACAGGCACGCAGCTTCTGCTCTGTCAACCCTGGAGACTGGCAAAGTTCAACCACAACTAATCTTTTTAAATTTTTTTAAATGGTTTTTTTTTTTTTTTTGTTTGTTTTTGTTTTTTTTTTTCGAGACAGGGTTTCTCTGTGTAGTTTTGGTGCCTGTCCTGGATCTCACTCTGTAGACCAGGCGGCCTCCTGAGTCCTGGGATTAAAGGCGTGCGCCACCACCGGGCTTAAGAATTTATTTATTGGTGTTTTTGCCTGTATGTATGTCTGTGTGAGGGTGTTGGGTTCTGGAGTTACAGACAGTTGTGAGTTGCTATATGGGTACTGGGAATTGAACCCTGATCCTCTGGAAGAGCAATCAGTGCTCTCAACCCTGAACCATCTCTCCAGGCTCAGCTAATCTTAAATACTGTATAACCAGCAGGTTGACAACCTGAATCGCCAATCAAGACAGTTTGATTCTTTGGAGGCTTAGATGGTTGGGGGCTGGGATTGCAGCTCAGGTGGTAGAATGCTCGCCTGGCAAACATACCCAGCACAGTGTAAAGACCAAGTGGAGTGGCACAAGCCTGTAACCCAGCACCTGGAAGGGACGTCAGAAAGACCAGAAGTTGAGCTATAAGTGAGTTTGAGGCCAGCCTGGGCTACTACTAGACTCTGCCTCAAAACCAAAAAAGGGCATCTGGAGAGATGGCTCAGTGTTCAAGAGCACTTGCTGCTCTTCCAGAGGACCTGGGCTGACAGCACCCACATGGCAGCTCACAACCAACTATAACTCCAGTTCCAGGGGATCCAACACCCTCTTCTTACTTCCAGGGCTCCAGACACATACACAGTACACAGACATACATGCAGGCAAAACATAGGAAGTCTATCTGGTAGGCTACTAGGAACAGATCTTGTTCCTATTGGCCAAGATGCTAAGGAGTCCTGGCTTTCACCCCCAGGGAGCTACTCTACCATGCTTTCTCTACCATGATGCACTGACCCCTCTGAAGTCCTAAACCAAAATAACCCTCTCTCAGGTTATTGCTGCAGGATCCTGTCAGTGACAAGAAGGGTAACGCACGGATGTGTACAACTGACTCCAAACCGCCACCAGAGGCTCTTTAATACAGTCGGTGTAATAGGGAATGTGTGTGGACACTTACGTGAAATGGGATGTGCAGGCCACACGGACACGTGACCACACTGTTCATTATTCTCAGGTTGTACCTAGAGACAGAATTAGGATTCCCAGATCACTGTGGTAACAAGACCTGGTTCCCTATACCTCTCAGTCAATAGACTAGGGTGCAGAGGCATCACCCTTACTTTGGAGTAGGGAATGAGAACCAATAATACTAAAAAGATTTTGAAAAGCCTTACTTTATACACACAGGACAGATGAGGGGGTTTGCTTCCCACTCAGCCAACATGCTGTTGAGACAATTTTCATCAAACTGTAAGCTCTTCTCATACTCGCTTATGATGGACTTTTCTGCAAGGCAAAAGGCCCAGGATTGTCCTGTACCTGTAGGGCAGGTCTATTCTATTTTACAGATAAATGTGAAACCTAGTCAAGACAAGGCTATATGGAGTAAGTCACTGTGATATAAGATGCAAAACTGTGTACTCTACACAATGCTCTCAGAACCTCAAGAAGCAGATGGCTCGCAAACTCATGGGCAAACAATAAAGAATGGATGAAAGCTGGCCCTCGGGTGTACATGTAAAGATATGCCCACACATGCAGAGTGACATGTTTACTATTCAAGAGGCAGGTTTCGTTATGCTATCCTGGCTAGTCTGAAACTGAGGCTCAATTGCCTTCCTGAAAGCCTACCCTCCTCCATGAGATCACAAGCAGCTGGCCCTACAGGCACAGCCGCAGTGCTCAGGTGAACGAAGAAGCAAGAGGCAGGATAAAATAAACATGGACACTGCTTCCCAACTCTACCACTGAGTAGCTATGGGACCTGTGTGAGGATACTGTTTTCTATTTGTCTAATCCTATCTTTCACAGTAGTCAGATGGAGGAAACGGCATCATAAATGAGAAGTTCATGGCACAGAGCCAATGGCCCTCACTGTTGGGATGATAGACGGCCAAGAATTAAAGGTCCAAACAGCCTTCTGGACACTCAACTCATGATTGAAGTCGAAGAACAGGGATTAAGAACTAATCCTAGGGCTGAGGATATAGCTTTAGAGTGTGCCTCCATGCCAAGGCTCTGGGTTTATCCCTAGCCCCCAAACAATCGAAAACAACGAAACCAATCCTGAGTCAAGGTAGGGCCAGCCTAAGAGTAGGTGCACGTAGGTAGGAGAGACTACATCTGGAATTACCTTCATCACACAGCTCCTGTTCGATGTCCTGCAGCACAGCTAGGTCCCCTGGCAGTCCCAACTATAAGAGAAAGTAGAGGGAGGGAGTATAGCTCAGACGAGCAGCACTAGCCCAGCATGCAAGAGCCTGGGTTTGATTCCTGAGCATGGCACAGACAGACAGACAGACAGACAGAGCAGAAAGTGGTGTCTTCACCTTCCATGTGAAGTATTAATCGGCCACCAGGTCCCATGGGGATTTTTAAACGAAAGCTGCCTCAAAGACCCCAGATTTACCTGGCAAAACTGGTCTAGTTTGCATGCAGAATCTGCTGACAGTATAGCAATGTGGCCACGCTAAACTAACAACAAATGATCAAAGTACCCACCACCAAACTTAAGGGAGATAAAATCAGGCAGCACTTAAGGAAAAGTCCTAAGACAGGCCACGTGAAAAGGTCTAGTCTTAGAAAAGCTATTTTAGCTTCTGTAAAGCTGGAATAAGACCGACCTGAGAGGCCTGTTGTGAACACTAACTGTGGTGATGTTATGCTGACCATTTAGCATACTGTAGGACACATAGATGCCCCTGAGAATGCATCATTATTATACAGTGCTTTGATGGTTTCAAGGGTTTTCATGTTTTGCTATACAATTCTATAATGTTTCTGCCATTTTCTCTATTTTATGTAAATGTAAAAACTAAGGCTCAAAGAAACACAGTACAGCTGTGAGTCAGTCAAACTAAACAGAATTCTTAAATCCTGATGCTAGCCCATAGCCTTGCCTGATACACTGTAAATAGTTTTCTATGGACACACAACTCCAAACTCTGATTGGCTGGAATCAGAATGTTGCTGTAGACATCCTTTTCAAAGAGAGGTCCCTAACCCATTCCTAGTGAGTCAAAGTTTCCAATGGGGAAAGCAAGAATGACATTTTCTTCCCTTTTAGCTTCATAAGTTATTAAGTTTCATTACAAGGTTGCCACGTGCCTAAAGTCTAGTATTGCAGAACCATCAATATAGAATAATCTACTCAGAAGGAGAAAGGCCTGAGCCAAAAGGCTCTTAGAATTATGCTTGGGGGCTGGGAAGTGGGTAGGTTGAAAAGACCTGGATAAACAGAAAGATGTCACCAGAAGTTCTTTGTAGAGCAGCCAGCCCCTAGCCACAGCCCCCTTGACTGACCTGAATCAAAGCCTCTGGATAATTCTCTACTGACTGCAAACAATTCCACTCTTCCTCCATCACTTCTTGCACAAGCAATCTGTCTGAGGCTCTCCCTGGTGTACCACTTGCAGCCTGGCGGTACTTGTTCAGGAGCCTGTGCCGGCTGTTTCTCATTCTCTCGAGACATCTCTTGGGGGGGGGGGGGGGGGGTTCAGAACAGTAAAAGAAAGAAAAGGTCAATTCCACTAAAAAAGAAAGGGAAAAAAACTCCAATTAGTTCGTAAAATATTGAAAGAATCTTAGATGCAAAATTTCATATTCTCAAGTCCTCATCCACACACAGACAGGTAAAATCACAGTGCTTTGCTCATGCATCTCCAGATTCCTATATTTTAGATTTTATCTTGAATGCAAGCAGTTGGGTACGCAGCACCTGCATCCACAGACTGACCTCAGACATTGATATGGCTTCCAAATTCCTGCTACTGTACATATGGCTTTAGTAATGATCTTCTACAACAGTACTTCTCAACCCTGATGATTTTTTTTATGTGCGTATGTGTGTGCCTGTATGGGTTTATGTGCACTGCATGAGTGCAGGTGCCCACAGAGGCCGGACGATGGCAATGGTGGATGCCTTGGAACTGGAGTTACAGCCACCAGGTCTGCTGCAGGAGCATAAGTGCACTTAACACTTAGCCATCTCTCCACCCTCAACTCAGGACGATTTTTGGTTGCCACAGCTCTGCTGGTAGAACTGCTATTGGCTGATGCCATTTAGGAGGTAGGCCAAGGAATCTGCATCTAAGTGTTCTACATCGGACAAAACAATCTCCCATAACCGAACTTTCCCCTTCAAAATGTCAGTATTCACGGCTGAGAAACCCTACTCTGCATAATATTTCCAGCACTGCGATTGTTTTTTCTAGAATATACCCACTCCTTTAGAGACTGCTGAACAGAGAGCTATGCTATTTCTCAGAGGGACTATTTGACTTCAGAAGGCTTACTACAACTCTCCTAACAGTAACTGAGATTCTTCTGACTCTTCAGAAGAAAAATAACTTCTATCTCATACGACAAATGAATACAGAGTGCTTCTCTCCGTAACTCAACATTAAGTGGCGGTGTCACAGCAAGCAGCAGCTACCGCTGTCATGACACTTAACATCTGAAACAAACTCGAATCCAAAACCAAAGCTTCCTGGGATAGCACCTACTCCAGCCAAAAGCCTGAAAGGTAGCAGGCGGTGGCCAGGACCCAGGCCTGTGGCAGTAGTCTTGAGTTCGAGATCCATCTCGCTGGCTAGGCACTCCGGGCACCTGCTTCACGACCAATAGCGAAGCGAGGGAACAGAGGACAGTGGTCCTTGGGACAGATTAGGGAAGTGATTACGACCCAAATCTCACACTTACCTTCCTGAAAGCTTCTTTCCAGGGCGGCGAGCCCACTTGTTTGTACAACCAGCGGTGCGGAGACCCCGAGGACTCTGCCATCTCTTAACCGGAGACGGCTCCCAAATCCCCGCCCCCTAGCCGCGCGCAAAGGATTCCGGAAGTTCTAGTTTCTGGGCGCTGACTGCCCTTCAGGTCGTAAGGTCTTCTAGGAACTCACTAGTGTCTATCCCCTCACAGAGACAGGCTTAGGGAAATCCACGGGTGGACGAAGTAGTGACTGATGAGGAGTAAACACCACCTGGGCTGAGGGAGGTGAGTCTTGAGTGAAAGTTCTGAGTTTATCCAGGGGGAGGCGTCAGCAGACAATTAGATACACACATCCCGTTCTTAACCCTACGCACTGGCCTTCCAAAGCCGTCTCTAACCCCGCCAAGTGGTTGACCCCGCCCCGCCCCGCCCACTTTGGCGTCATTCTGCGGCGCTGTAGATTGGCTTTCCTCTAGTGATGCCTGCCTAGCGGGCCCACCCCTCGGGATTCCTACTCGCTGATAGGCTGAAGCCGTGAAGTGCTGGTCGCGGATTGGCTACGCGCCGCGGCGGGGCTGAGCTCCCAGAACCGAGAGCTGCTGCATTCAAGATGGCGGCCGCCGAGGGGCCTGCGGGTGATGGGGAGCTGTGGCAGAGCTGGCTCCCTAACCACGTCGCGTTCTTGCGGCTCCGCGAGGGCCTGAAAAACAGGAGTCCGGCCGAAGCGGAGAAACCAGCGGCTTCGACTTCTCCCTCGGGCCCTCCTCTGCCGCCGCATTTGCTGACGAGAAACCTGGTCTTCGGCCTCGGAGGGGAGCTCTTTCTGTGGGACGCAGAAGACAGCGCCTTCCTGGTGGTTCGCCTTCGAGGCCCCAGCGGGGGCAGCGTGGAGCCCCCTCTCTCCCAGTACCAGGTGCGCCAGTCCGTCTGGAAAGCGACCCTTAGCGGGCACCTCACTCGGCTCTTTGGTTCGCTTCCCATCTTGGGTGTTGGGCTCTGTAGTGGGTGTGCTCGCGGACTTGAGCGGGCGTCTTTCGGGAGCATCCCGCTTCGAGTGGAAAAGTCCGTCTTTCGTATCTTTATTCCTCTCCAGCAGGCTTATTGTCTCGGTCCCTGCCAGGCACTTCGAGGAAGTGGTGTTCTGAGTGTCTGGGAGAAAAAGAGAGGTCCGTGACATGATAAATGGTCGGTGCTCTGAGGAAGACAGCGGTTTTAGTTGTTTGGCCCAAAGAACCCTGTTTAAAGATGTGAACTTTAGGACAGGTTTATTGTGAGCTTTAGGACAGGTTTAAAAGGACCAAATTACCTGACTGAAATGAAAAAGGGAGTCCCTGTGTTTTGTTTTTTTGTTTTTGCCCCTTTGGGCGCTCGCTAAAGTTGGAAGGGTTTGTGCGTTTGTTGCAGCGCAGGGACTCAACACACGCGCGCATGCGCACACTCCCATTAACGCATCCTTAGGAGAAATACACACACCTTCACCTCCACCAGGGCAAGCACAGGAGTTCCAACTCTGAGCTAGGTCTTCATACCTTTTTGATTTGATGAGCCAATGAATGGCATGTGAAGGTTGATATAATCAGAATTATTCTAGACTTTCTGTGACCGAATACTGCTTTATTGAAGTGTTCGTTTGTAGTAAACTGATTCTGTTTTAAAGACTTGCTCCCCAAGCCGGGCGGTGGTGGCACACGCCACTAATCCCAGCACTCGGGAGGCAGAGCCAGGCGGATCTCTGAGTTCGAGTTCAGCATGGTCTAGAGTGAGATCCAGGACAGGCATCAAAACTACACAGAGAAATCCTGTCTTGAAAAAAAAAAAAACTTTCCCCCCAATATTTTATTCATATATATATATGTATGTATATGTATATATAACATAATTCTTTATTGATTCTTTGGGAATTTCACAACATGTACCCCAATCCTGCTCACCTCCCAGTCCCTCCAGATCTGCCCCTCACCCCTGTAGCATCCCCCAAAGTAACCTCCCCCCAAAAAATTAATTGGAAAAAAAAAAGAAAGAAAAAAAACTACTTTGCTCCTCCGTTACAGACTTTTTTTAAGCCAGGACTGGTGCGCAGGTCTTTAGTCCCAGCACTTGGGAGGCAGAGGCAGGAGGATCTCTTTGAGTTTGAGGCCAGCCTGGTCTACATAGTGAGTTCCAGGACTGAGAGACCCTGTCTCAAAAAGAAAAAAGGAGCAAGCAAACAAACAAGAAAAAAAAAAAAAAAAACCCAAAATGTGGCATTCATTCCAATGCATGAAATCTCCTGTGTGCCCTGGACTAATTCTTGTTGAGAAGTGATTGATTTTAACAAGGTGCAGCCAGTACTCTTGAGAAACTTGGTCAATATTTACACATTTACCTACTGTAAAATTCCCATTAAGAATAAATATCAGGCCGGGCGGTGGTGGCGCACGCCTTTAATCCCAGCACTCGGGAGGCAGAGCCAGGTGGATCTCTGTGAGTTCGAGGCTAGCCTGGGCTACCAAGCGAGTCCCAGGAAAGGCGCAAAGCTACACAGAGAAACCCTGTCTCGAAAAACGAGAAAAAAAAAAAAAAAAAAGAATAAATATCAGAAATTCGTGCATTGTTTCAATTAATTATTTTCTTTTGATTTTCTTTTTTTCTGGTCTGAAATCACTTATGTAGCCCAGGCTGGTCTGGAACTCCTGCACCAGTCTCTGAGTGTTGAGATTACAGGTCTGAGCCAGGCCGGTCTGTGTGTGTGTGTGTGTGTGTGTGTATGTGTGTGTGTGTGTGTGTGTGTGTGTGTGTGTGTAAGATGATCCTATGTTACCAGACTCTGTATTTTTGTTGTATTTTCTCATTTGTAAACACCAAAACAGAGATTCTGTCTACCTTATTTCTTTATGTCTAGCACTTGACCTAATCCTAGAGCATGCAAGAGCTCTGTTAATATTTGGTGACTTTGTTTTTGTTTTTATGTTTTTTTTTCAAGACAGGGTTTCTCTGTGCAACCACCCTGGCTGTCCTAGAACTTGCTCTTCAGACTGGGCTGGCCTCAAACTCAGAGATCAGGCAGATCCTGATCAGAGCTGGAATTAAAGCTGTGCACCACCACTGCCCAGCTCTGCAACAGGCATTTAAAAACAAACTGGCTTACAGATACAAAAGCAATTAGAAATCTTATTATATTCAAAAAAGCCTTATCTTAAATGATTTTGGCTTAGCATGATTCTCCATACAAAGGTAAATAATATAGTGACAGTCTCATCATTATTTACTAAGAGTAAAAAGAAAAGAAAGTAGTAATCTGAAATGGTCATAAGAATAGGTAGTACCAGTATAAAAGTGAGTATTTTTGAGGATGTATGATGCTATCACAAATTATTGGAACTCCCTTAAAATATCACTCTTTTATACTATGCCACATAGATAAATCAGTACTGTTTGCTGCAAAACTCTTGAAGCTAATCTGGGGTTTCATTTTGTAGCATTGGGTGGCCTGAAACTCAAACAGAGCCACCTGTATCTTCCTCCCGGCTACTGGAAATAAAGGTGTACACTACCATAATTGGCCTGAAGCTATTCTTTATTCTACAGTACTGTTTATAAAATGTTATCTCGTATTAATACATCTAAAGTTATTTATTCACTAAGTATCAAGAGTCTGCTTGATGCCAGAAATACAGAGAAGAAAAACAAATCTTAAGTAGTGCCTATTAGGTTATGTGAGGAGGCAAGTTTTTGTGTTTTGTTTGTTTTGGGTTTTTGTTTTGTTTTTTTTTTTTTTTTTTTTTTTTTTTAAAGATTTATTTATTTACTATGTACACAACATTCTGCCTGCATGTATGCCTACAGGCCAGAAGAGGGCACCAGATCTCATTACAGATGATTGTGAGCCACCATGTGGGTGCTGGGAATTGAACTCAGGACCTCTGGAAGAGCAGTCAGTGCTCTTAACCTCTGAGCCATCTCTCCAGCCCTGTTGTTTTGTTTTTTGAGACAAGGTTTCTCTGTATACAGCCCTGGCTGTCCTGGAACTCAGACTGTAGACCAGTTGGCCTCAAACTCAGTGATCTTCCTGCCTTTGCCTCCCAGAGTTCTGGGATTAAAGGCATATGCCAGCATACTGCCTGGCTAAAGTTTTTTTGTTTTGTTTTTAATTTTCTCTTTATGCATGTTCTGTCTGTATATGTGTGCATGTACTATTCATGTGCCTGGTATCCACAGAGGCCAGAAAATGGTTACAGAACCACCATGTAGGTGCTAGGAATTGAACCCAGGTCCTCTGGAAGAGTAGCCACTGAGCCATCTCCAGCCCTAAGACTTATTTTAAGTGTGTGTGTGTGTGTGTGTGTGTGTGTGTGTGTGTGTGTGTGTGTGTGTATGAATGAATGAATACAGGTGCTCCAGGAAGCCAGAAGAGGGTGTCTGATTCCCTGGAACTGTAGTTACAGACTGTGAACTAAGAATGTGAGTGCTGGGAACTAAACTCTGGTCCTCTGCAAGAGGAGCAAGTGCTTTTAGCGGCTAAGTCATCTATCAAGCACCCAGAGATAATTTCTTGGGGAATAATCAGTTAATAAAACAAGTGTTAGTACTTATCCAGAATGCTGTTATTTTGTAACTATAGAAAATTAAAGCATGATTGTGGTTTCAAGCAACTCCCAAATATATTAACATTAAAATTAACTATTTTTACTAAATTTTCAGAGATTACTTTGCATAAATCCACCCCTGTTTGAAATTCATCAAGTCTTATTAAGTCCTACGCAACATCATGTAGCACTTATAGGAATGAAAGGACTTATGGCATTAGAATTACCTCAAAGATGGGGAAAGGATTCTGAATTTGAAGGTGGAAAAGCAACTGTGAATTGTAGGTAAGTTGCATTTCCATTTAGTGTTTAACTGTAACTTGCTAAGATCAGAGGTTGTTGAAATGTATTTTGGGATTCTACTATTGGAACATTTGAGCATTCATGTGATCCTGCAGACTGGCTTCCTGTGTTGCTATTGCTGTTACCATTTTTTTTAATGTGTATGAGTGTTTTGCCTTCATTTATGTAAGTGCACACTGTACTGCTTGTGTGCCTGGTACCCAGGAAGCCTAGAAGAGAGAGTCAGATCCCATGGAACTGGAGTTACAGATGGTTGTGAGCTGCCATGAGGGTGCTGGGAACCAATCCTGGGTCTTCTGCAAAAGCAGCAGGTGCTCTCAACCACTGAGCCACCTTCCTAGCCCCTTTTGTTACTGTTTTTGAAGAATACTGTATTAATATTTATTTGTAATTACAAGAAACAATATCAGTCCGTTATTTTTACGGAAATAGCTGAAAGTTTGCAGTTAGGTGCATGAGCTTAAGAACTATTCACATATTGAAGTAAAGTGTGTGGATTAAGGATTTTGTCTGTTGATTAACATCTTTGTTCCAAGATACCATTTAGATGTCAGGCCATTTTCTGGTCATTGCACTTTGTACTGTGACATCATAAATGTACCATGAGCTACTCATGCCCTAAGGTACATCAGTTGGTCAGCTGCCAGGTGTTCAGTCACAGAAAGAAAACATCTAAATTAAGGCTCATGGCTTCTTCCAAGTTTAAAAAAAAAAAAAAAAAATCAAGGGGGTGAGGGGAGTCTTAATACCTACTGTAACAAAGCCTACCAAGTAATAGCCCTTCCCTGCCTCCCTGCCCCACACAGGGGTGAACCTGGGACTGCAGAAATATGATGCCCAACTTTCAGTTTCATTTTTATACACACACACATAAATTAAAAAATAAAAATCCAGGAAAGTGGGAATCTAAAAGGTCTACTGAAAAGAATATAACGTAGAAACCTAGACTTACCTTTACCTCTATAACATAAAGAGGGTCTACTTGAATTGCTTAATAGTATTTAGATCACTGTTTCTTAGTTTTCAGAATAATCATATCTGCCCTTATAGTTTCTTTACTACATTGATTTGCAAAAAGACCAAACAAGAGGCAATATCAAAACACATCTGTAAAGAACTATATAAGCTGGGTATGGTAATACACAAATGCAATCCCAGCCCTCAGGATGCTGTGCCAGGAGAATTGCTGTGAGTTCAAGGTCAGCCAGGGTTACATTGTGAGTGCTAGGCTCTAGCCAGGGCTATGTAGCAAGATCCTGTCTGAACCAGCAAAACCAAAATGTATAAAATATATTACTGTAATGTAGAAAATATTTGCACTTTGGTTCCTTGGATAGTTTCTTGGAATGCTCTCAGAATGACAAGAGAAGGAAAGGAACAGTGTTACAGTAGGTTAGAATGTGTTTCTTCCAAGTTCTACACACAAATGTTTTTGAAATTGTTTTATTTTAGTACCACGCCGATTGCTGAGAGATTTTTCACCAGCTCTACCTCTCTGACTCTGAAGCATGCTGCGTGGTATCCAAGTGAGATGCTGGATCCCCACATAGTGCTGTTGACATCAGACAATGTGATAAGGTGACCTTTACCTTTCCTAGTTTACCTTGTGAATGGAAAAGCTTTGTGTCTTACTACTTATTTACTGAATAGTTGCTCAGGCTAACACGCATAAGTGACTGAATATTGTAATGATTTGATCTGATTGCCTATTGTGAACCATTCTCTCTTTTCCCCCCTTTGAGATAGTGTCTCACACTGTGTGGACAAGGCTAGTCTTGACCTCACAGAGATCCACCTGCCTCTGCCTCTGTCTCCTGAGTGCTGGGATTAAAGGCTTGCCTCCTCCCATTCTCCCCCTCCCCACCCCCTTCCAAATCCACTCTTCCTGTTTCTGTTGAGAAAGGGGCCAGCCTCCCATGGGTATCAACAAGCATGATATATCAAGTTGCTGTAAGACTAAAGGTGTGGGGAATGGAGCTCAGTGGTTCAGTGCTTATGCTTGAGGTCTTGGGTTCCATCCTTAACGCTGTTATCCACCCCCCACCCCCCAAAAAATGTTGCTAAAGATAGAGAGCATTTCTTTGGGTCATAAACTCCCCTTCTGCATGGTTAACTAGAAGAAATAGGCAAGCTCTTTGGCAAAGAGATGATTTGAGAACTAGTAGGAAATTCTTTATAAATTTTTTTAGATTTATTTTATGTGTATGGGTGTTTTGCCATATGGGTGTTTTGTATATATGTGCACCTCATGCATACCTGGTGCCCATGGAGGTCAGAAGAGGAAGGAACCCCACAACTAGAGTGGCATGTGTGTGCTGGAGATCAAACCCAGCTCCTGTATGAGAGCAACAAGTACTCTTAACTGCTGAGCCATGTCTCCAGCCCCTAGTAGGAAAATACTTAAGAACTGATTAAACTGTTTTGATGAGATAATGTCTTACTCTGTAACCCACACTGGTCTGTAAATGTAGCCCAGAGTTCTTCGTGGTCCTCTCACCTCAGCCTCCCGAGTGATAGAATTACAGTGTGAGCTACCCTGCCTGACATCAAAGAGAACTTAAGTACTATTTTCTTTCTTTTTTTTTTTTCTTTTGACTGCTAGAATTTACTCTCTCCGTGAGCCTCAGACACCCACTAAGGTGATTGTACTTTCAGAAGCAGAGGAGGAAAGCTTAATACTCAATAAAGGGTAAGTTTTTATTTGTCACAAAATGTTGTGTTTATTGAGAATGTAAATGCAGTTTTACTAGTAACTACCAAAATATCCAAAGGTAAGTTTCAACATGCTTGTGGTAATAAAACAAGTCACAAATCTGTCATTGTAACTAACAGCTTGATCTCTTTTCTAAGAAAATTCTAAAATTTTTTTACTGGCAGAAGTAATACATCATAAAATTGTACAGTTCTAAAAATTGTAAAAGTGTTAGGCTGGAGGCCTACCAGTGCACTCTTATGGGTAAGGCAGATTGCCGAATTCCCAGCACCTGGAATAGAATAGACTCAGTCCTGATTACCGTTTTTTGTTGTGTTGTGACAAGGTCTCAATACATGGTCCTGGCTGTCCTGGAACTCACTATTTAGACTAGGCTGGCCTCACAGAGATCCACCTGCCTCTGCCTCCTGAGTGCTGGGATTGAAGGTGTGCACCTCTATGCCTGACCTTCTGATTATTTCTGGCTTCTTTTGTTTTCTTACCTACTACATGCCCTGGCTTACTGTTAATGGAATCATCCTTTGAACTTGCAGAACCCAGCCCTCTGGCCTCCTGATCAGTCTTTCTGGTGGGCACTACACATAGTCAAATACAGTGTGCACACTTAGAATGAAAGCTAATGTCAATATTTTTGGAATTTCCATTTAGTTATCTTCATGTTTAGTTTTTCTTGTTCTAAATATAATTTCTTGAACATTTTATGCATCTTTATTCTGTATTTGATACTTTGGTTTTTGTTTTTGTTTTTCAAGACAGGGTTTCTCTGTGTAACATCCTTGGCTGTCCTAGAACCTGATTTGTAGACCAGGCTGGCCTTGAACTCACAGAGATCTGCCTGCTTCTTCCTCCTGAGTGTTGGGGTTAAAGGCTTGTGCTACCACCACCCGGCCTGTATTTGACACTTTTAATACTTGAAAGTCTTACTGGGAGTGACAGTGATGTACTAAGATCTGTGTTTGTTCTTCTCCTGACCTACAGTCAGGTTGCTTTCCTCTTCATTGATGATCTCTTACTGGGAATTTATATTTACCTGATCTTGAAGTGTGGGAATATTGAGAATCTGAGTTGGGAGTTTATTTCTCTAGGGTGGATTTATGTCTACTGCTAAGAGCCAGGGGTTGCTACCGCCTGGAACTGTTTACTCCCTGATTGTCCCAACCCTGAAAGTTTCACTTAAATGATGTGAAGAAATACAGTACCAGCTTAAATTCCAGAGCATTTCTTTCCATAATAGGGCAGGACCTAACTCAGAGGTTAGTCCTGTTCTTGAGTCTGGGCATTTTCTGTCCTGTAGTGTCTTTCTGGAACTAACCTCGTTAGGTGGTAGGGTTTTGTTTGGTTGGTTTTTGACAGGCACAGTATGTATATAAGAGTCAGTAGAGCAAATATAGTGTTAAGTACTCTGATCTGGCATCAGTCAGCCCACCTGGTTCCAGTCTAGACTCTGCCACTTGCCTTCTATGGCATCTGGGAAAGTTTCCTAATTGTACTAAGCTTCATTTCTGTGACTACATTCCATAAATATAAAAAATTGACAGTGCTCATTTCTTAGGATTTTGTACAGAGTGAATGGGATCATTCATTAAAGAGTGCTCACAACCTGGAATATAACTTAATGGTAGAGTACTTACCTAATGTGTGCAAAGCCCTAGGCTCAACCCCTAGTATCAGAATAAAAGATTGTTTAGCATTTGTGTTGGCACAGAGTATTCATTCATTCATACCTACTTCCTATCAGCCAGTAAGTCTGTCCATCTATCTTTATTTACTGTGTGTGTGCACACACTCATGTTGCATGAATGTGTGTACTCCTGCATTGATGTATGTGTAGGCCAGAGGCCAACTTGAAGGAGGCAGGTCTCAACTTCTCCCATGAGTATCACAAGGATAAACTTAGACTGTCAGTCTTGGAGTCGAGCACCTTTACCCACTGAGTTCCTCCTTTGTTTCTTGATACAGGTTCTCACATTGTAGCTCTCTGACCTAAAAGCTTCACTATGAAGCTTAGGATAGCAACAGAGTTGTAGCAACCTTCCTGCCTCAGCCTCCTGAGTGCTGGGATTGGGTATAATGAAGCTTCAGTTAAGTTTAGTGACTTAGGAGTTATTTTATTTCATTAACTTCTCTATTTGTTCCATTATCTTGATATTTCTCATATTCTGATACCATATACTTTTTCATGTGATAAACTAAAATATGGTATTTACACCTTTAGGTGATGTTGATTATTTAAACTGAAGTTTTGGTTGTAATTTACCCATACTCATTATTAACCTTTTGTTAAACAAAAATCATTTGGGGTAATAAATTATACCAAATTTTGATATACATAGGCACCATGGTTTTATAGTCCCTTCCTAACTATACAGGTAATGCATATCTATTTGGGAAAAATAGAAAAAATCATTATAGAGAAAGTGGAAATCCTTTATAATCTATAGCCTGTGTCCAACACAGCAGCCAAAGGAATACTTAACTTCCCTTTGGGTGAGATCACTCTACTTACCTGTTTTCCATACCCTGAACTATGTGATGCCCACAGGCTTACCCCTGACTTCCCGTCCACCTTCATTCCTCCCACTGTGCCCTTGCTCTCCAAGCTCCAGATGCCCTGGCCTCTTTGCCATTCCTTAAACAGCACTATCCACCTTAGACCCTTGGTGTGTATTGTTGTATTCAACTGCTCCTTCCCCAGACAACTAGACCAGTTCCTGTACTTTCTTCAGACCTGTGCTCAGATGTCAACTTCTCAAAGTCCTCCTGTGCCATACAGGCTACTAAACAGCACTCCTACAAACACCATTTGGCCGTCCTTTTTCTTTATAACACCACTTTCTTTCAGAAAAAAAAGACACACATCTGTAATCTCAGCACTCAGAAGGCCAAAGCAGAAGGATTGTTACAGTTCAAGGCCAGCCTGGGTTATAGTGTGTGACCCTGTCTTAATAAAACCAAAAGTAACAACAACAACAAAATCATTTCCTGAATATGTTGTTTATTTTTTCTCACTCACTAGAAAGAGAAGTCTTTCTTTAATTTGGTTTATTTTATGAACCTAGAACAGTGCATGGCACATAGTAAGTGGTAAATGTTATTGGAATAAATTAATTTGTATTCATCTGATTTTCATCCTTTTTTGGTTTTTAGAGACAGTTTCTCTGTGTAGCCCTAACTGTCCTGCATCTCGCTCTGTAGATCAGGCTGGCCTCAACTCACAGAGATCCGCCTGCCTCTGCCTCCCTAGTGCTGGGATTAAAGGTGTGAGCCATCACCTCCCGGCTCCATTTCTTTTTATATTTCTATATATGTGTTGTTTGTCTGTATTTAAACTATTTCAAAATTCAAAATTTTCACTAATTATTATGGTATTCATTTTTTTATTAATAATTTAATTTGTTTATTCTTCATAATAGTTATTGTTTTCAACAAACTTTTTTTGAATCTCTTTGCAGAAGGGCATATACAGCATCTCTAGGAGAGACTGCAGTTGCATTTGACTTTGGGCCACTGGCAGCAGTCTCAAAGAATATATTTGGACAAAAAGGCCAAGAAGAAGCGGTGGCATATCCACTGTACATCTTATACGAGAATGGGGAGACCTTCCTCACCTACGTTAGTTTGTTACACGTGTAAGTTAATGCAGTAACCAGTGTTAGTGTATACATCATCACTGTTGAACTTGAGATGCACATTCCTATGTTCTGGGTATAGATAAGAAATGGTACAGATTATTTGATTGTCCTCTTTCTTGTTTTTTTAGGGAAGTTGTGTAGTTTAAGAAAAGACTAAATTTGGCTCACGAAGTCTAGTTAACTGAAAAAGCATTGTTTCTCTTATATAAACAAGTTAGCATGGGTATGATTAGATGTAATCTGATATCTTACATTGAAATTGTGGAGAAAAGCCATGTGTACACATGAACATATAAGGACTCATTTCCTAGTACTGGGACACATTAAGTACTAAAAAGGAGACATTATTTTGACTGCAGGAGTTAGGGGAATTTTTGCAGAGAACTGATGTCATATGGGACTCAAGCAGGATTAAATGAAGCATCAGGAAGGGTGAGACCATTTTAGTCACAAGGGCATCCCAGACTAGAGTATACAAATAAGCACAGAAGCCATTCAAGGTTCAGTCATTTGACGTCTTGGTCTAGAGCGGTGAATTCGGGTAAAAAACAACAACAAATACTGAAGCTGGAAAATCGATGGAGCTACATTTCTAGGTCATGAGCATGGTGAGGTCTGTTCTGGAAGACAGGGAGGTTTCTAAGCAGAGTAGGACAGGGAGGGCTGAAGTGGTGTTTCTATCCAGTACACCCAGGGTTTGTTTGTTTGTTTTTCAATGTCAGTTTTGCCTTTTTGTTGTTGGGTTTTTTTGTTTTGTTTGGGTCTTGGGTTCACCCTTTGAGCCCAGAAAATGAGAGAAAAATGAGAACAAAGCTTAGGAAGGACGAGTTCAGAAAGGTAGAGAACACGACCAGAAAAGAAGCTGTTAGGAGTATTGACAGTGGTAAGCAGCCAGGCGGGTGGTGCAGATCTTTCATGGCAGCACTGGGGAGGCAGAGACAGGCAGAGTTTGTGAGTTTGAGGCCAGCCTGGGCTGTGTAGTGAGTTCCAGAACAGCGAAGGCTTTGTGGAGAGACCCTGTCTCAAAAAAACAAAAAAGAATGTCAGGTGACAACAGTAGTTACCCAGTGATAATATAGCTGGTCAGGTTAGACTTGGGATTCATAGGTGATCTTTGCTAGAGTACTGTCAGTGGAGTGGGAAAAATGGAAACCAGGCTACATGTGTTGGTACATGCCATAATTTCAGCACACAGAAGGCTGACACAGCAGTTCTGAGTTTGAGGCTAGCCTGGGCTGTGTAATGGGACTTTGTCCTTTTTTTTCTTCTTTTTTTTAAGATTTATTTTTATTTCATGTGTGTAAGTGTTTTGCCTATATATATGTGTGTGTGTACCATATGCATGCAGAGGCCAGAAGTGGGTATCACATTCCCTACAACTGGAGCTACTGACAGACATTCATAAGGCACCATGTGGGTACTGGGCATCAAACCCAGGTCCTCTGCAATGGTAGCCAATGCTCTTAACCACTGAACTATGTATCCAGCCCTTTGTCTCTGTGTTTTCTGGTGGTAGTGATTACTGGGGATGGAACCTCTGATCTTAGTACCACCAATAGATGCCAGTCATGCCCCTGAACCTTGCAGTATGACAGTCTACAGTGTCTTCAAAGGCACAGTGGCATTCTAGAATCCTAGCTCTGGAAGCTATGACAGGAGGATCAAGAATTAAAGGCAACCTAGATTACATAGGACTTTGACTGGAAGGAAGAAACCAAACAAAGCAAAAATCTGGAATCCCTTCAGGCATTGCTGCTTTCCTTTCAAGGGAAAATTATCAGATCAGGAATCACTATTGCTGGGATGTGAGTGGGAAAATGAAAAATAAAGACCTTTATTTGAAGTTACAGTAGCTGAAGGAAGACAAAAATCAAAGAGTAGGGGACGATTGTCTTCTGTCGACATTTTCCTGATAATGTTTTCATTCTTCCGTTAGCCCTGGGAATATTGGAAAGCTGTTGGGACCATTGCCCATGCATCCTGCAGCTGAAGATAACTACGGTTACGATGCCTGTGCTGTACTCTGTTTGCCCTGTGTTCCCAATATCTTAGTAATTGCGACGGAGTCAGGAATGCTATACCACTGTGTTGTACTAGAGGGGGGGGAAGAAGAAGACGATCAAACAGTAAGTGCCAAGCTAGCGCTGCTACATTTCACATCTCCAACAGCGGGTGTATTCTATGGGCCAGTTTGATGTGAGAATAAGTGAAGCATAATTAAGAGTTCCAGTGGAAAGAGTTAGAAGAACATTGCCCAACTTACCAGTCCATGAAACTGTATTGGTTTCTGATCTTGTTTCACACCCTGTGCCAGTAAATTGAATACTCCAAACAGAAGTCTGCTCTTGGGGCTGGAGAGATGGCTCAGTGTTAATGAGCACTGGCTGCTCTTCCAGAAGATCCAGGTTCAATTCCTAACACCCACATGGTGGCTCACAACTGTTTGTAACTCTAGTCCCAGAGGATCCAATGTCCTCTTCTGGCCTCTGTGGGCACCAGGTATGCAACTGGTGCAGAGACAGACTTGCAGGTCAAACACTCATATACATAATGAAAGAAAAGCTTGGACCATGCTTGTTTTTAAGTTTATTTTTTGATTTTCTTAAATTTATGTTTTAAAAAAAGACATATTGAGAAAACGGCATCTATCTGCTGGAACTGAAGTTACAGATTGTTGTTAGTTGTCATGTGGGTGCTGGGAACTGAACTTGGGTTGTCTGCAAGAGCAGCCAGTGCACTTAACCTCTGAGATATTTCTCTAACCCCTGTTCTTTTATTTTTGGACGGTGTTTTACTATGTGGCTGAGCCTGGCCTTGAACTTACACTATAGGCCAAGATGGTCTCTATCTAGAAATCCTTCTGCTTTGACTTTCCCAGCTAGTGCTGGGATTACAAATGTGTGCCCAATTTCCTACACACTTATTAACACCACTGTTAACGGTGATTCTGGCCTCTGTATTCTTTTTTTATTTTAGTTTCTTGAGACAAGGTCTCTCTGTGTAGCCCTGCCTGTCTTGGAACTTGCTATGTAGACCAAGCTGGCCTAAAACTCACAGAGATCAGTCTGTCTCTGCCTCCTGCGTGCTGGGATTAAAGGTGTGCACCAGACTCAGCTTGACCTCTATATTCTAGTCCTCAGTAACAAAAGACCTTTGTATCCCTGGGCTTGCTTTTCCCCAGGCTTCTGTTTTTGTTACGTTGTTTAAGGATAACAGGGGAGCTAGATGTTTAAGGATTGGGGTGGGGGGTAAAATTAACATTTGAAAGGGCTAAGTGACCCAGGTTTTTTGCTTCTGTATTTGTATACCGTTTTTTAATTCATATGAGAGGTTGAAATTTCAGTCCTTTTTTTCTCCCTTTGTGTTTTTAACAGTCAGAAAAGTCCTGGGATCCCAGGGTTGACCTCATCCCTTCTCTGTATGTGTTTGAGTGTGTTGAGTTAGAGCTTGCCTTGAAACTGGCATCTGGAGAGGATGATCCCTATGCTTCTGACTTTTCCTGTCCAATTAAACTGCACAGAGGTAGGTAAGGTATCACTAAGTGCTGTTCTTTTATCCCATTGTATTTATACTAACTTAGCAATGACTGCCATGGAGTTTATTTGTGTGATCTCAGCTTTTGGAAAGTTATCACTGGGGATTCTTTTGGACTTTAGTTACTTACTACACAGCACATTCTTTCCAAGGCAGACTCAAGTTTTAACATACTCCTCTTCATTGTGGGTCCACTTTATCATTGCGTGTGGTGTTTGTATGTGTGTGTGTATCAAGTTTGGGTATCAGAGGACAGCTTTCTGGATGATTCTGTCCATTCTGGGGACCAGGCTTGTGTGGTGGGCACTTTACCCATTGAGCCACTCCACTGGTGCCACCCACATGTTTAATGATGACTTTTTCCTGATCCTAACAAAAGCTGATTTCATAGCCTGGCATAATGTATAACCTCAACACTCAGAAGCCTGAATCAAGAGGTTCAAGGCCATCTCAGACTATATAGTGAATTCAAAGCAGTATTCCTTATTTAATAAGCCTGCAAAGAAAATTCGCTGAGCATGTCTAGTCTTCTAAGCAATATAAACATTAAGTATAGGCACTTGATAGAAGCCGGGTGGTGGTGGCACATGCCTTTAATCCCAACACGAGGGAGGCAGAGGCAGGCGGATCTCTGTGAGTTCAAGGCCAGCCTGGGCTACAGAGTGATTTCCAGGAAAAGCACAAAGCTACAGAGAAACCCTGTCTCAAAACACACACACACACACACACACACACACACACACACACAAAAAAAAAAACTTGATAGATGAACACACAGTGAGGTAAAGTGATATAAGATATTTGATTTCCTTATAAAGATACACGTGTCTTAGTTACTGTTGTATTGCTGTGAAGAAACACCGTGACCAAGGCAACTCTTATAAAAAGAAGCATTTAATTGTGGGCTTGCTTATGGTTCTGGAGGGTTCGTCTGTTATCATTATGGCAGGAAACAGATAGGCATGGCACTTTATACATAAAGAGGCTTTATTAGAGTGGCTTGTAGGCTGTGGTCCAGCTAGCCCAACAATGGCTGTATCCCAGTGGAAAGTCCAAAACCCAGTAGTTGTTCAGTCCATGAGGCTGGATGTCTCAGTTGGCCTTCAGTGTATGTCCCAAAGAAATAGGCTGTAATGTCAGCGGGCAAGAGTGAAGGCAAGCAGGCAAAGAGTAAGAGCTTTCTTCTTTGCCCGATATACAGGCTGCCACAAAAGGTGTGGCCCAGATTCAAGGTAGATTTTCCCACTTGAAATAATCCCATCAAGAAAAATCCCTCACAGGTAACCCAGCTGCTTCAGCTTAGGTAATTCCAGTTGTAGTCAAGTTGACAACCAAGAGTAGCCATTACTTTGCCACTTAGCATGTCTTTGGAAATCTTAATCGCAAACATTTTTTTCTTGGTTCTTCTAATGAAAGTAATATTTCTCTTGTGAAACACATTTCTGACTTGTTCTTATTTGTGTTTAAAGCATAATACAATCACTGAATTAACACTTAAGATTTTTATGGCAAAAGTAAAATGGCTTAAATGTTGGCCTTTAAAAAAAACTTTTCTATTATATCTCAATATTAAAGATTTTTCCTCTAGACTTTAACATCCCAAATGGTTTGAAAGAATATTTTTAATTCTGGTAGATCAGGTGAGCTGGTTTGAGTCTTAAGTCTTAAATTTATTAAAAAAAAAAAGTTTCAATATTTTATTGTTCAGACAGAGGGATGATTTGACAGACAAGGTTTGGTTTGGCTTGAGAGACACAAGGTCTTGTGTAACCCAGGCTGGCCTAGAACTCACTGTAGCCCAGGCTATGCAACTCACATTCCTGCCTGCCTGTATCTGCTGAATGCTAGGATTCCTCATGAGCTGCCCACTCAGCCTCTTGCTGTGTTATCTCAGCAGGTCAGTGTGCAGCAGGGCTGGCTTCCAACTGGGGTCCGCCTCCCTCCTGTGGGCTGGGATTACAGGCTTGTACTGCCAGGCCCAGCACCTGTAAAGGGTTTTAAAAGTTGTCAAAACTCCAGTATATACACCAGATCAAACATGGCATCAGCTTCACAAGATTAACTTAACTATGAAATCAGAATTTAATAAAAGCTTTAACTTAAGTGGTTATGAATTGTTGTTGCTATCTTATCAACTTTATTATATAATTTTTTCTGTATTTTGTTTTAACATTTTTTTCAAGGTGTGTGCGCGTGTGTGCGCATGCACATACACGTGCCAGAAGACGTAGTTAGGTCTCCTGGAACTGGAGTTAAAAGGGATTGATTGTGAGCCACATAGTGTGAATGCTGGGAACCTCTGGAAGAGCAGTATATATTCTCAACTGATAACCTACTTTTCTAGTCCATTTTAATCTTTCAGAGAACTTTTTTTTATTAGATTTATCCATTTTATTTTGTGTGTATGGGTGTTTTGCCTGTGTGTATGTTTGTGCATCACATTCGTGGAGACCAGAAGAGGGTATTTAGCTCCCTTAGAACTGGAGTTCCATACGGTTGTGAGCTACCCTCTAGGTGCTGGGAAATGAATGGGATGGAAGAGCCACTGGTGCCCTTAACCTCTGAGCCACTTCTCTAGCCCCTCTTTAGAAAATCTTAATTGTGCTGGGGAGGTGGCCAACAGTAAGTACTTGGTTAACATATACAAGGCTCTGGGTTCAATCCCTAGCATCACATAAACCAAGGTTGTGGCATGTGCCTGTAATCCCAGCCCTCTGGAAATAGACTCAGGAGGATCAGAAGTTAAAGGCCATTCTCAACCTCATAGCAAGTTTGAGGCCAGTCTAGGCTACATGAGACCCTGTCTAGAAAAGGGAAGACTGACAAGCTGAGAAGATAAGGATAGTTGTCACCAAGCCTGACAATCTGAGTTGGATCCCCAGTACTTATAGGGAGAGAAGTGATTTCTGAAAGGTGTCCTCTGTCTTCCACATGTATGCCCTGGTATGTACATACTACACACACACACACACACACACACACACACACACACACACTTGCATGCACACACTATAAATAAAATTCAAAAAGAGATCTTAACCATAGAGATAACTATTTGTAAGAAGCAGTAGGAAACCGAGAGAGTTGAACATGGTGGGGTGTAGTTGTAGTCGCAGCCACTCAGCAGGCTGAAGATAGATAGCTTCTAGGCTCAAAGGAGCTTATGTCTTACTTTGCATCTGCTTATTATTTCATGAAATTTCATTTCATATTTAGAAATATACTACTGTGCACTGCACAGTCTGTCAGTGGCTTCTGCAGTACCTGTGCTGTAGTAGTGCGGTACTTCAGGTCTGTACTCAGTAGATGTGTGCAAGCATAGGTTTTTACAACTACCCTGTTTTTCTTTCTTTTAATTATTTTTATCTTACGTGCATTGGTGTTTTGACTGCATGTTTGTCTATGTGAGGGTGTCGGATCTTGGAGTTACAGACAGTTGTGAGCCACCATGTGCTTACTGGGACTTGAACTCAGGTCTTCTAGAAGAGCAGCCAGTGCTCTCTTAACCGCTGAGCCATTTCTCCAACCCATTATTTTTCCCCCATTTTTTTTTCTTAATCTTTAGAAATATACTACTATGGCAGGGGAGGTACATGGTATGGGAGCACGGATGCCACAGTACATGTATGGAGGTCCACTCTGTGGAGTCAGTCCTTTCTTTTTACTTTTCCTTGGGCTCTAGGGATTGAACTTGTTGCCAGGGTTGTATGGCAAACACCTTTACCCAGTACTTGCTGAGCCATGTTGCCAGCCCCAGAGCTACCGTTCTTTTTTTTTTTTAATAAAGGAAGAATTCTTTATAATAATAGCATGTGCTAGTTCTGGCTAATGCACAAATGGGAACTGGCCTTGAACAGAAAATTCCCCTCAGCTTTCATAAATTCACACAATATTATACTTCGAACAGTGAAACATATTTTGCAGAAACAGTAATTCCAAGGTTTGGTTGTTTGGACAAATGGGGAAATGTACAGTGTAAACTACTATCAGAAGTTCTCCCCACATAGACCAGGCCTGCTTTTCCTAGGCAGCTGTTAACCAGGATCACCCTCTCTAAACTGCCTGTTAGAGGCAGTTTTACTTTTGTGTGACTTAGTATCTTCTAAGTCAGTTTATCAGTAAGTCCTTTTATCAGGTCAGTTCACGGCCTCCATTTCCCTCTTCCCCAGGGGTTGGCATGACAGGTTTGCACCATCACACATAGCCTGTGTCTTCCACTCCGCTTCCACCCAGACATGCCTTTACTGTATTTCTACCTTTTATAAAACCACTGACGTCTCTTTTATCTGTGACACTAAACTCAGTCTGGAACCATGAGGTGTTTTCTTAACTTGAACTTGGTCACAGAGTGTCCACAAGGGATGTGCTGGCTGACCTTCCCTTGACTTTGCTTGTTTCTCGGTGTTGCCTTTGGATTCTTTCCCTCCTCCCCCCACCTTTGCTCTGCCTTTCTCATCTTTATGATGATTTCTGTTGACTGCTCTTTGTATTGTCCCCAATGTGTAACTAGTCTCTTAGCAAGATTCCAAGTTTTTGATTTTGTCAAGTTGTCATCAGCATACAGCCTTTGGTTCATGATTGCTTCTCTTTTAGAGCATCTGATTCTTAGAGATTAAAACAAAAAATTCTTAGCCCTACAGGATTTTATCCAAGAAAGGTCAGTCCCAGAGGTCAGAGGGCCTCAGTGGGATCATGGCCATCTTGTGAGTCCTGAGCTGTAGGATCTTAAGACAGTATGTGTAGAGTTCCTTTCTCAACCACCCTTACTTTGAACAACTTGAAATAAATGTGAAAAGGATGAATGGTTTACCTGACAGGAAATACTTTTAGAAAATTACATTTGGGACCAGGGATGGTGTGGTGCACAACTTTAATCCTTGCACAGGGAGAGGAAGGTAGATCTGTGAGTTTGAGGCCAGCCTGGCCTACATACTGAGTTTGAGGCCAGCCAGGGCTTCATAATGAGATACTATCTCAAAAGAAGTATGAAAAGAAAATAATATATAGATTGTGTCTGTTGTTTTTAATACTTGTCAATTTGAAAATGGAATTCAGATTAAAAACTTTCAAGTCCCTGACAACAGTGAAGATCCTGTAGACAGCAGTTCCATCACCATGTGTGTGTAGGCTACTGGGTAAATTCTTCAGTTTCCCAGTAGCTACCTTTATCTTTGATGGTCCCACTTTCAGATCCCAAGTGTCCTTCGAGATACCACTGTACCCATGAAGCTGGTGTGCACAGTGTTGGGCTGACTTGGATTCATAAACTTCACAAGTTTCTTGGATCAGGTGAGTTTACTAATACTGTGTATTTCCCAGTAGTTTTCAGAGGCTCTGACAGAAGGTAGTTTGGAGATGAAGAAAAAAAAATAGAATCAGTGGAACTAAACATTCTTTGGAAGGATCATCATCAGAACTGATAAACATTTAGCTAGACAGACCAACTACTAAAACAGAGAAACTAAAATTATTATAGTCAGAAAACAAAGGTAGATTATTGTTAGGCTTAACAGAAATTTAAAATCATAAGGGAAGAGTGAACACGGCAGTCAGAAGGCCTAGATGAAATGGAGAGACGTCAGAACTGACTGGAGTAGGAAAGCGGGGTGGAGGAGTAGACTGCTTGCCCAAGACCTTTTAAAATACAGATTCCTCATGAGCTTCTCCCAAAAAAACAGCACTTCTTACCTCAACCTATGATACCAGAACCAAACAAAATATACAAACTAGAGGCAAATATGTCTGACAAATATAGACACAAAAAGATTGAGTAACTATAGTAATTTTAGTTTTTCTGTTTATTCCAGAAATGGAGGGTTTCTTTAACATCCAACATGGTAATGTGTTAACATATAGAATACAAGGGGAAAGCCATATATATGTTCTTCTCAGATATAAAAAACTTTAAGAATATTTAACATATTTTCATGTTAAAAACATTCATAAAGGCTGGGATATAGCTCAGTGGTAGCTCATTTGCCAAGACCTTGATTATGATCCTCCGCACTACTTAAAAATCATTGACAAACTGGTCTTAGAAAGGAATTTTCTCAAAACAATAAAGAACACTTATGAAAACCCGACAGCTAACACCATAGTTAATGACAGACTAAATGTTTTATCTTTTTTAAAATATATTTATATTTTTTTAGAATTTCATACATGCATACAGTGTATTTTGTTCATATTCACCACACATACACACACACATCTTCCCCTAACTCCTCTCAGATCCACATCTCAAGCCCCAACCCCCGCCCCAACTTCATGTCCTTTTTTTTTTTTTTTTTTAAATAACCTATATCCAAATAGGGTTGCCTACTTTCTCATGTGTATGGGACCATATATTAAGACAAGCTGTCCGGGTAGTGGTGGCTCACGCCTTTAATCCCAGCACTTGGGAGGCAGAGCCAGGTGGATCTCTGTGAGTTCGAGGCCAGCCTAGTCTACAGAGTGGGATCCAGGACAAGCACCAAAACTACACAGAGAAACCCTGTCTCGAAAAACTAAAAAAATAAATAAATCAAGCTCACCACACCCAATGAAAACTGCCTCACCCTCTTCTGCAGCCAGCAGCTCTCAGTAACTCCTCAGCTGGGGTCTATTTGAGAACAGTACCCTCTGTGAGAAGCAGTGGCTTGAAACAAGAACTTAATTGCATTTAACAGATGACAGCATTTTAACTTGCAGTTTTGTCTAAGCCCCAGTTAATTTCTGTAATACATTCCTTTGTAGATGAAGAAGATAAGGACAGTTTACAGGAACTTGCTGCAGAGCAGAAATGCTTTGTAGAACACATTCTTTGTACAAAGCCATTGCCATGCAGGTAAGGACCTTCTCTCTCTGTGTACCCAGAAAATAATTGTTTTGGTAATTCTGACTTCACTTGTAAAACTATCATAATTATCAGGTATTTATCCTAAGCTTTCTTGTGCTTCAGAGTCACCCTATTTCCTATGTCCTCCAACTCCAGCTTTCCATCTTCTCTTAGCTAATGTTTATTTTCTTATCAAATTACTTCTTCAAAGATGGTTCTCTTAATTCCCCAGTCTAATTCTGGGCTGTTCTGTTGTCTTTGTACCCACCCCCCACCCCCCGCAACTCTGTGCCCACGCACACACACACTATGATTGCAGTCTCTGTCTTTTTATTAGGATTCTCTGTTGGCTTTGTGACTGCTTACTCAGTGTAGAAGAGTACCTAGTAGATATTCAGTAAATGGTTGATAAGTAAAGAGAGGTCCATAGAATGAGTCCCAGGTCTCTTGTCTGGGTAAATGAATAGATGTAGTACCCTTTGGAAAACCCGCATGTAGAAGAGCAGATTTGGGAAGATGCTGATGTCCCTCTAGAACACCTTAGTAGAAGAGCCTAATAGGCAATTGTGTGTATGGATCTGGAGTAGTAAAAGTGTCAGCGTTGGAACTGTTATTCTGAAACATCACCCAGGAAAAGGTCCGGAGTCAGATAAGGAGTCCTGAGAGAAGCAAGCAACACATGATGGTGAGCAGTGAGTGGAGCAGCAGATCCTGGGAAGGAAACTTAAGAAAGGGGTTTAGAGAATGGAGGGAACCCAGAGTGGAGGTGTGATGAATATCAAGGAGAAGCTATTTGCAAGAGGACACAGTAGCATTGGATAAGCACTGACGGGCAATAGACTGTAAAGACTGGGCGATGCACTGGAGGGATTGAGGGATGACAGTAAACTGTACCAGGCTGAAAAGTGAACAGGGAACTGTGTATTAGTCTTACTTGGCTAGAGATGGCTCTGAAGTTAAGAGCGCTGGGCTGCTATTGCAGAAGACCCAGGTTCAATTCCCAGCACCCACATGGCAGTGCACAACCATCTGTAACTCAAGCTACTGGCAATATGATGCCTTCTTCTGGCCTCTGCCAGCACTAGGCACATACTTGTTATACAGACATACATGGAGGCAAAACCCCCATACACATAAAATAACTGTTTAAAATAAGTCAAGGCAAAGACATGACAGTATGAAAATAGGACTAGTGATTACCTATGAAGAAGGATGGCTGTGACCAGAGACAGATATGCAGGGTTCTGTGGCTGCTCTGCCTCCTCCCTTCCTTTTTTCTTCTCTGAACCGAGGGCCTTGTGCATGCTAGGGAAACCTTCTGTCACTGAGCTGTAGCCTCAGTTTTGCATTTTAGTTATTGGCCCGGTACTGGTTTCATGGTCTAAATGCACATCTTTATATATGGATTACATACTGATAACTATAGTTCACTGAGATATATAGACTTTTGATTAATTATAGTGTGTGATGGTTATTTGCAAGGTTTGTTTGGTGGGTTTTTTTTAAATATATAATAAAGTTTATTTTAAAAAGAAAAATGGATGGGGAGGTGGGTCTTTGGGTAACAGCACTTGCTAAACAAGCTTGAAGATCTGAGTTCAAACCTCTAAGTAGATATAAAAAGCTAGGTATGGTCATGTACTCCTGTATACCCAGCTCCATTGTAGGAGCAGAACCAGAAGGATAGCTGGAACTTGCTGGTTGCCAGCCTTGCTCATTGAAACCCTGGCTCAAGGGACTAGAATGAAGCTATGCCTACACAGATGTGTGAACAGGCACTTGTATGTATACTACGTACTCATCATACAAGATTGCTGTTACAAAATAAAGAACAGGTTAAGGGGAGCCAGACTGGAGCACAGTGAAGCTTCTCATAAAGCCACAGTGGGGAATGTTTTGAATGGACAAAACGAGACAAAACATGAGCCTATCTATAAGCTGAGAGGAGATGCATAATAGAACACTCAAACTGTAGTTGATGGCACACTGCAGATGGGACAGACTGACAATCAGGTGCAGAAATGTGGTTAGACACAGGTAGAATGGACGTGCAGACCAGTAAGTAAAGCTTATGGGTGGAGACAACAGTTCCCATTTGAGAGCCATGGATTTTCCCCCACCTCTGGTAAAAGGAAGTAGGAAGGAAACAATGCTATGCACACTAAATGAGATGAGGTCCTTGGCAGGTGTGGGGTCACTGGTGTGGTTTCTGAGCAGTTTGTAGACATTAGATGAACTAGGTTCACCAAGATAGGTAGGCCTTAGCAGGGAGAAAGGCGCAGAGGTTTTTTATCCCTGGGTAATTGGTAAATAGCTTATAGATTGCTAAGTGGGAGCTTGGTCTAAATTGATCAGAGTATGTTTTCAAGTCACTGTGGTGGTTACTCCACTGACATTCAGGATGTCATGGCCCCAAAAGGCCGTGGACTCGATAGCATGTAGTTGCTGTTGGTTCTGATGCATTTGCTGCTTTGTGAATTAACTGTGACTGTCTCTCTCCAGGCAGCCAGCTCCAATTCGGGGATTCTGGATCGTCCCGGACATCCTGGGGCCCACGATGATCTGCATCACCAGTACCTATGAATGTCTCATAAGGCCTTTATTGTATGTGCCTTTCTGTGTTCACACAACTCTAATTCTGCCAAATCAAAGCTGGGGAAATGCCCCCAGTAACTGGTTTGAGGCTGTCTATATGGTGTATGGTTTGGCTTGTGAACTGAGTGGGATATAGCCATCTCTGAAAGGTGTCATTTTAGGCATGGTGGTGTTTCGTCTTGTTTTGCCATCTCATAACTGAGAATCAGAGCTTTTGTTTCTGAGATAGGGTCTCAGTCTGCAGTTATATTGGCCTAGAGAAGTCCCTACCTCATCCGGGATTACAAGCCTGAATCCTTGCACCCAGCTAGAGATTTTCTCCCAAGTACAGAGAACTGAGGTGCTGAACTACATATTGTGATTGAATTTAATGACGGTTCATGTCAGGCTCAGATATAAGGTGTTCTCTTGCATGCCCTCCAGGACACATCAGACAAGCCCCTAAGGAATATACTGATCTCCACTTAATAGAAGAAGGCTTAAACAAGTCACAGGTTGCACATAGCTCTCATGCAAGTGAAAGTCTGGTCCCAAATTCTGTACTTAATTTATCTCTTTGTGCCAGTCTCAGAGGGACATCAAAATGTGCAACTCTGAGGAAAGAACATAAAGCTGAGTTCATGTATTAAGATGTAATCACCATTTTCCTTTTCCAACAACCTTGGGAGGTCAAGTTTTTTGTTGTTTTTTGTTGTTGTTTTGTTTTTTAAGATTTATTTATTATGTATACAGTGTTCTGTCTGCATGTATGCCTGCACACCAGGAGAGGGCACTACATCTCATTACAGATGGTTGTGAGCCACCATGTGGTTGCTGGGAATTGAACTCAGGACCCCTGGGAGAGCAGCCAGTGCTCTTAACCTCTGAGCCATCTCTCCAGCCCAGGAGGTCAAGTTTTAAAAAAGTAGAAATAGACATGAAAACCAAATCACTGGGGTGTCAAATGTGAGTCCCTCCAGTCTCTTGATGAGCATTCTGAGGTGCTTCTGAATACTGACAGTGTGAAGTGCTTACATTCAGTTACTGTCCTTGCATGTTCTTTAAAGACTGACCAGATGCCAAGCGGTAGTGGCACACGCCTTTAATCCCAGCACTCGGGAGGCAGAGGCAGGCGGATTTCTGTGAGTTCGAGGCTAGCCTGGTCTACAGAGCAAGTTCCAGGAAAGGCACAAAGCCACACAGAGAAACCCTGTCTCAAAAAACCAAAACCAAAAAAAAAAAAAAAAAGACTGACCAGTTACATTATTTGACAAGGAAAAAAAATAATAGGTATAAATTTTATGTTGCTTTATATTTAAAAAAACATTCTAGCAACTTTAAACAAAAGAGTCACTAGAAAAATATTTGCCAGTGGACCAGTGAGATGCTTCAGTAGTTAAAGTGTTTGCCACTGACCCTGACAACCTGAGTTCAATCTCCAGAACCCATACGATGTATTTACCTATTTTATTTTGTTTTTGTTTTTGTTTTTTGAGAATGGTTTCTCTATGTATCCCTGGCTATCCTAGAACTAGCTCTGTAGACCAGGCTGGCCTCAAATTCACGGAGATCTGCCTGCCTCTGCCTCCTGAGTGCTGGGGTTAAAGGTGTGCACTGCCACCACCTGGCACCTTTAGTGTTTTAAATAGAGCCTGGCCACACTGTTTGGACAATAAAAACATCAGTCTCAAAGAGGAGAGAAAGCTCTTAGATGGTTACCTTTTAATCATATTTCTGCCATTTGCCAAAAATACAAGTTATCTGTAATATTAACACTCTTATTTATAAAGCTCTTTCAAATATGAATTGCCTTCAAAGTATGTTACTTACATACTGCTGAAGTTCATGGTCCTTCGAGCTTTTTCGGGAATTGCCTTTGGAAATGTTTGCTCTTGTGTAATTTTTAGAAATGAAGTTATGTAGAAATAAATATAGTACACAACACTCATCTGGCCCCACACCAGCATTTATCAAATCTAAACTATGCCCCAAAAAGGAATGGTAAGTATTATAGTGCTGGCTTGAGCCCTTTGCAAGAGAGGGGCCATGGGATTTACTTTTTTGAGTTGCCTTGATCTTTTCAAAAAGAATTTTTAAAGAGGTCAAAATGCTCAGACAAATGGCAAGATAGGAGCTTCCTAGGATGACCTTCCAGGACAGAACGCACGTTCTTGTACTTTAGGTGTGCGTGTACGTGGGTTTTGGTAAGTGTGGCTAAAGACATCCTGTAATCCAACAACTAGCTCCACAGTGGACCTGACTTGTTTGCTTTGCAGAAGTACAGTCCACCCAGCATCTCCTCCCCTGCTGTGTACCCGAGAAGATGCTGAAGTGGCAGAGTCTCCGCTGCGCATCCTGGCCGAAACCCCAGACTCCTTTGAGAAGCACATTAAAAGCATCTTGCAACGAAGTGCCGCCAACCCAGCATTTCTTAAGTATGGGATTTGGGACATGCGAGTTTTAAGAATGGGCTTTTTCTTTAAAGTGGGGATTGGACCTAGGGCTTTGTGTGCTTGCTACCAAGTGTTCATCCTTGCTTCTGGCCTTTTCTGTCCTTACTGTGGTGCAGTGGGAGAGGACATAGCCACCTCTCATCAGCTAGTCAGAAGCGGCACCTGAAAAGTGCTCAACGGGGGTGATAAATTGGCCAGGGCTTGATTGCCAGGTGTGGTAGCTCACACCTTTAATCCCAGCACTCAAGATCTCTGAGGCCAGCCTGGTCTACAAAGCTAGTTCCAGGACAGCCAAGGCTGTTACAGAGAAACCCTGTCTCACAAACCAGAACAGGAACAACAACAAACGTAGCTAGGGTTTGTCTGTCGGGGGACTTTATCTGGCTAGCGAGAATAATGACAGAAACTGTTCTAAAGGTCATCTGAAAAGGATTTGGCTCCCCCTCCCGAGGAGTGTCTTCAGCTTATCAGCAGAGCCACCCAGGTATTCAGGGAACAGTACATTCTCAAGCAGGACCTGGCCAAGGAAGAGATTCAGCGGAGGTACAGTGTCCTATGTTGAACAGCCACGGGTCCTTGCTAGGGGTTGGCTCAGTGTAATCACCTGTGGAAACCTGGCTTTCCATTAACCTTTAACTACTACTTTTTTTTTTGAAGGGTCAAATTATTATGTGACCAAAAGAGGAAACAACTAGAAGATCTCAATTACTGTCGAGAGGAGAGGTAGGTGTCAAAACCAAAGAGGAGAAAAGAGTGAGGAATAGTGGAATGCATCTCACTCAGGATGCTGTGCCACATCAGATGGACCCCAAGAGATATTCATTCCTCCAGGAAAAGTCTACGGGAGATGGCCGAGCGCTTAGCTGACAAGTATGAGGAAGCCAAAGAAAAACAAGAAGACATCATGAACAGGTGGGTACACCATGACGCATCCTCCAGTCCCCTCTGCTCAGGATCAGTGATGTTACTAAGTGTTGGGTACTACCAGTGTCCACACACCTACAGAGCAGAACTGCAGCCCTTGAAGTGTCAGGAAAGACCACTGTCCCCTAACTCCTGTGTGCCCCAGCTCCTCAGACACCAAATTCTTGAATTACAAACTCTGTTTCTGTTATAATTTGCAGTCTTAACCCGCATTCCCTTTTTCTTAAGGATGAAAAAAGTGCTTCACAGTTTTCATACTCAGCTCCCAGTTCTCTCTGACAGTGAGAGAGACATGAAAAAAGAGTTACAGCTGATACCTGATCAACTACGACACCTGGGCAATGCCATCAAACAGGTAAGAATGGGTGCAGGGTGGCTAATATATTTTTGTAAAATATGAACAGTAAAATAATTACTGTAAAAATGTGTGGCAAACCATAGTCAAAATATCTATGTTCTGTTTGATACTTAAGGTTACTATGAAAAAAGATTATCAACAGCGAAAGATGGAAAAAGTACTGAGTCCTCAGAAACCCACCATTACTCTCAGTGCCTACCAGCGAAAGTGCATTCAGTCCATCCTGAAGGAAGAGTAAGTTGATGTTTTCCAGTGAGCTACTGGCGTGAGACCATTTTTCCTTGGCAGTATACCAAAAGCTGCCTATTTGCCTGGATAAGAATCCTGATCTGAGATCTGCCTGCAGAATGGGGGCATGATAGACAGGCTTCAATGAACATGGTGGGATGGAAAATAGTGGCTCTCCTATAATAGTTTTGTTGTGTAATGAAAAGTACGTCTCGGGAATGTGGTTAGCAGTGTTTCTGGGGCTGTACTATAGCTCCGTGGCACAGCATCTGTCTAATGTGTGATGCCTTAGGTTTAGTCCCCAACACCACACAGACAACCACCACTGTCCACCCGAAACCCTTTCAAGCTATTCAGTATTCAGAAAGCCATTCTTAAGTCTATTGCAACACTGAGAGTTTAAATTCTTAGACTCCTGCACATGGTGCACACAACTTTAATCCCTGCACTCAGGAGGCAGAGGCAGAGGCAGACACATCTCTGAGTTTGAGGTCAGCCTGGTCTACAGAGCAAGTTCCAGGATAACCAGGGCTACACAGAGACTCTGACTCAGAGCTGGGGGTGGAAAAAAAAAAAAATCATACAATTCAGTACTAATGGCTCATTCATTTGTTTTAAGTGAGTTATTTGATGATTTTGCAGGGGTGAACACATAAGGGAAATGGTGAAGCAAATCAATGATATCCGAAATCACATCAACTTCTGACACCACCTGAAGTGAACACAACTGCAGGCTTACAAACCCGTGCTGTCAAACAAACAGGTAGCACTATCTAATTTATAAAGAAGCATTTTGGATAAACTTTGCTGTGGTTATTCTTTTGTTATGCCTTTTGTTTTGTAATATTTGAATAAATTTTTATTCAGAATTTGACTTTGCATTATAATTAATGTCTATGATTTATTTTTCAAAATTCTGGGACACAGGCTTCAGCTGCACACTGCCAGGTCTGTATCTGAAGATTAAGCTCTGCATCTTAAGTGGTAGCACCAAAACCACCTCCGAAGGGAGCCAGAACCCTAGGATGCAAAGGAAAAGGCCACACAGTCTCCTCAGCAGCAGCTCTTTTAATGTGAACACTTTCAGGACATGCCTTCAGTCCAGTTAACACAGACACACCTGCAGTCTGCTCAGAGCAGAGCAGAGCAGAGCAGACAGCTGCAGAGTCCTCTGCTGGCTCATTTCCTCACAGACATCCTTACCTCTCAGAGCTCAGTTTGCCTATGGCTATGTCTACTCGGTGTTCTGGCACCTAAAGGAGAAGGAACAGTGTGTTCTGCCATGGGTATTCTGTCCTCGGCTTTACGTCATCTTTTCATACCTGCCAGTTTGAGTTCTGAAAGGTAAGTATGGTACTTGCCTAGAAACAACCGAGTGACTGACAATCAAAAGCCACATGATAAGTTAGAGTTATTGGTAAGCCAGGTTAGACATGCAAGAGAACAGGTCTGCACAGACTGAATGCAGCACTGGAACATGTATGAAACCAGACTGATCTTTCCTCTCAGGGTGAATCCCACCTTCTAAACCACATCTTACTTATGCAGAGAACATAGTTTAAAGAACAGTTTCCTACCTGGTGGTGTAGCAGCAGTTTATTTCATACCACAGACAGGTTGTTTAAAACTAGCAGTTTAGTTTCTGTTCCTCTAGAATGTGTTTCTAGAGGATTCCAGCAGTTTGCATTTGCCACAAGTACAGACTGTATAAACAACCTCCTAATCGTGATGTCTTTATTGCTCAATCCCCAGCTTCTGGAGAAAAGTGTCTGTAAGATGCTTGGTCTCAGCAGAACAGCTCACGTGGAGTGACAGTTCAGAGTGATGATAATTACCCATTCACTGTGGCTGACAGTGATCCAAAACAAATTAGCTTGGAGCCCAAGGACTAGTCTTAAATCTAATTTAATCACATTATAATTAATAAAGTCCCTTTAACTCAATGAGGACACTATGTTTCTTTTAAACCAAGTAGTACTGTATACAAGGGGACTTTAAGCCAATTATGTTTCCATGCATTGGCAAGCCTTTAGCACTATTTCTGCAATTCATATTTACTTTTAAATTCATAATCATGAACACAAGATTATAAAAAATAACCTATGGGATGGGGTAATAGAGGCCTTATCTGTCTTACGAAAGAAAATAACAAAGACCTTGAGGGCAAATTTATGACTCACTACAAAGTCCATTTATGTTATGAATTGATGGTAGGTAAGCCTGAAAAGTCTAGTTCACTCATTTCCATGGTGTTCCTTTGGGTACCAGCTGTAAGCCACCACCACTCACAAGCATGACTTGAAAACATTGTGCCTTTCAAAGGCATGAGTTAATAGTATAGCTAGCTGTCCATGGCTGCTCTCCGGGTGGTCTGCGGCTGGTACGCAGTAAATGAGCACACTTCTGATTTCCACACCATTTCATACAGCTATCCACTGGCTGCTTCTCCACACAGGAAAGGAATCTCAACTCTTGGAAAAGAATGAAGCAGATTCTAAACTAGTAAGTTTCCTCAGCTCGACTGTAAGCATGGTCACTTATACTGTAGGTCTAAACTGTAAAACAAAAACACAAAGATCTGTAAACCATCACCATTCTATATGGGACACTTTAAATAGTATGCCTCTGAGGCAAGCTGAAAATAAGCAGATTTCTACATGTGTACTAGATGTCAGAGATAGCTTGTTTTATTAATATTATTTTTTCCACTGATCCAGTAACTAAAACACTTCGAAAGGGTAAGTGGTGCCAGTTCGCCTTTGCCGTGGTACCTGTGGGCCCAGGAGGTTCATCCCGGTGTGCAGAAAAAGTGCTTCCAAGGTTTCTTGTGCTTTTTTCCTTCAATTCAACTTCCAATATATGTGGCCTTAGCCAAGTATTCAGATTCTCCTAATTTTGTTGAATTGCTTTTTTGTTTGCCATGGTCCTATAGTTCTCAGGCAAGTTTCAGTAGCATTTAAGGTCCTCCAATAGAAGATAAAATGGTTAAAAAAAAATGCACTGAGCGAGGGAAATACAGTCAATAGCCAATGGCCTGCTCTCACACTTCATATTTTAATATAAAATACTCATACAGCACACTACACTTCTCTGCTAGCTGAACACTGCTACTGATGAGCCCTAGACAACAGAAAAAAGAAACTTCTCTCTCCCAGTTTGTATGAACAGAAACGTAATTCCAAACACTAGGGGAGTTGCTTTCATGTCAGGAGATGTGTTCCAGAATCCGTGCTGGAGAAAGCAGGCAAGGAAACCGCACTTTTCTGGCACCAAGTCGGATCCCACACCTGCTGGAATCAAGTCCGGTGTCCCATTAGTGTTCCCTTGAAACATCTGCTGGCTGTCCCTGCGCACAGCAGCCTTCTCCCTCCAGACTTGCATTTCTCCTGTCGTCCTTTTGCTGTGACTTCTTCCATTAAGAGTTAAATAATAATTAATGTTATTCTAAAGATGAGTTAAAAACCCAAAATGCAGGTTAGAATCCTGCTACCAGGGTGTCATGTCTCAGGGAGCTGGTTAATGTCTGTCAGTTTGGTATCATTCAGAATTGCCCGGATTCTCTCCAAGGAGTCTGCTTGCCGGATCCTCTCTAACTGCACCTGGAGAAACAACGTTGAGATGAGTGCAGGTGATGCCCTACCTACGTTCCCTCTAACTTGACATTTTAGTTGACATGCAGCAGAGTAATTCACCAGATTAGGCTCTTCAAAGAAAAGAGGAAGAAAGAAAGAAAGAAAAAAAAAACATACTTTTAAAATTCACCAGATTCATCGATCTATGTAACAGATTGGTATCCCTCTGCCCCTCCACCCACACCATTTACACTCTTGAGGCAAAAATTGGCAAGGTAGAAGGGAAAGGAGAAAGGGGCCAAGTCTGTAACAGACCAAGCTCCTGCTTGCGTGATTAAGCAGATATCTGAGGTAGAGACAGAGGCAGTCCAGAGACCTCCAGCTACATTGGTGCCCCCTCCCGCAGAGGGCCATGGTAGTTCCCCAAACACCTCACCTGAAGAGTCTGAGAAAGTTTTACAAAATCTCTCTGGACTTGTTCACTGACATCTAATTCTGTCTGTAACCTCTGAGCTTTGTTCTTCTCTTCAAACATGAGCTGTTCAACAGTAGCCTAAAAAATACAAGTTTTGAGTGAAGATTAATGCCAAAGAGTCAGAATTCCTAAAATTACTTAGGAACTTTAGTTACTGACTAAGAGAAGCTGTAAGTTTTTCCTCTTTCTTTCTTTTTTGTACTAAGGATTGAACCCAGGGCCATAGTTTGTTGGTAGGCAATCACTCTACACCACTAAGCTATATCCTCAACTCTTGCTATTACTACAGCAGAGACCTGAATAATACCTCCATATTCCACTAATCTTTTTCAATTCTTATTAATTTTTTTCATTTATTTTACATCCCAACCACAGCTCCCCCTCCTCCCACCTCCCCTTTGTCTCCTCCTCCCCAATCCACCGCTCCTCCACCTCTGTTAAGAAAGGGACAGGCCACGCTCACACTGCCAGGAGCCCCACAAGTAGACCAAGCCACACAACCATCACACATGTAGAGGGCCTAGGATGGTCCTATGCAGGCTCCCTGGCTGTCAGTCCATAGTCTGAGCTCTCATGAACAGGCCAGTTGCTTCTGTGGGTTCCCTAGTGATGACCCTGACCCCTCTGGCTCATACAATCCTCCCCATTAATCTTTTTTAACTACATTTTTATTTTTCTACTGATTGTGTGTGTGTGTGTGTGTGTGTGTGTGTGTGTGTGTGTGTGTGTGTGTGTGTGTATAATACAGCACACAAGTGGAAGTCCCAGGACAAGTTGCAGGAGTCAACTCTCCTTTCACCATGTGGGCCCCAGGGATTAAACTCAGGCTTGGCAGCAAGTACCTCTAGCTGCCTTGCTGGTTCCCACCTTTATTTTTTCAAGGCAAGGCCTCCTGTAACCCAAACTAGCCCCTGAACTTGCTCTACTATAGCTGAAAATGAGCTTGAATTTCTGATCTACCTGCCTCCGTCTTGTGGGGTTACAGACTGCTAACACACCCAGTCTGCTGCAGTACTGGAGATCAAACCTCAGGGACTCTGGCATGCCAGGCAAGCACTCTACCAACCCAGCTTTGCCCCCACTTCTATTACTTCTTTTCCATTTACTGTGTGTGGAGCAGGGTGGAGCGGGAAGCACTCCCTGGTGGAGGTCAGGAGGGCAACCTTTAAGAGAGCTGGTTCTCCCCTCCCACTATGTGGGCCCCAGGGATCAAATGCTGGTTATCCAGCTTGGCAGCAAGCACCTTTACCTGCTGATCCATTTCCCCCACAACCCATTCTCTCTTTCCACAGGACAACAGCGCCAGTTGAGTAGGTTACTCGCTCCAGGTATGAAACCAGGATAAGAAATGTATTCAGAGTGCCATGTCCCCACTCCCAAGATCAACAGCTGTCACAGCAACACATAGACACTTAAAAGGGAAATTCCTCTGACAATTACTAGGATTAACATCTAGTTAATATGGGCCATTCAGCCCCAGCTACATCTAACCTTCCTTATTCAAAAGCATGGGAGCCTTTTTCTAAAAAAAAAAAAAAAAAAAAAAAAAAAAAACAAGAATCTATTGACCATTAACACAGCTCATTAAGACCATGTCTAGGCAATGCATTTTCATAATTCAAATTCATAATCAAAACCATAATCAGCCGGGCGGTGGTGGCGCACGCCTTTAATCCCAGCACTCGGGAGGCAGAGGCAGGTGGATCTCTGTGAGTTCAAGGCCAGCCTGGGCTACCAAGTGAGTTCCAGGAAAGGCGCAAAGCTACACAGAGAAACTCTGTCTCGGAAAACCAAAACAAAACAAAACAAAACAAAAAAACCATAATCAGCCACATGCATTTTTATTCTACACAGCCCCAAGACAATCTGGAAATCTGCTTCAAGGCAATCTTAGCATTTGATATAGGGATGGAATGGAGTAACATTTTCAAAGCAGCCTCTCCTCCTTCCATGTCTGGGGATTGAAACTAGGGCCTCGGGCTGGAGAGATGGCTCAGAGGTTAAGATCTTCCAGAGGTCCTGAGTTCAATTCCCAGCAACCACATGGTGGCTCACATCCATCATAATGAGATCTGGTGTCCTCTTCTGGCGTGCAGATATGCATGCAGACAGAACACTATACATAATAAATAAATAAATCTTGAAAAAAGAAAAAAAAAGAAACTAGGGCCTCACACATGCTAGGCAAGTGGTCTACAACTAAACTCAGCTCAGAGCACTGCCCAAGTTATGCTCAATAAATGTTTATTGAATTTTGTATGTATAAGTGATTGCTTGCATATGTGTATGTGCACAATGTATATGCCAGAAAAGTATGTCAAATCTGCAACTGGAGTTACAGACTGTTGTGAGCCACCATATGCGTGCTGAGAATTGAACACTAGAGTCCAGTATAAAAGTAGCCAGTGTTCTTAACTACTGAGCCATCTCTCCAGCTCTAGGTTCAGTGATTCTTATCAACCACCTGAAACCATTAAAGCCTATGACCTAAGCCCCCAGAACTGGCAGAGGAAAGATTTAACCCAACTCTAGAGACATTAAAGTCATTTTCTTTTTGCAAGTGGCTAGAAGAACTAACTTTCAGAATATAACTGCAAACAGAAAAGTTGTGGTTTTTCTAAATAGATATGATGAATTCCTACATTCCTTTTTTTTTTTTAAGTTTTTAAAAATATGTGTGTATGGGTGTTTTATGTATACATATGCCTGTGTACCATATGCCTGCAATACCCATGGAGGCTAGAAGGCGGCACTGGATCCCCCTGTGACTAGAGTTAAAAAGATTGTTGTAATACAACATGTCCTCTGAGAGTAGCCAGAGCTCTAACCACTAGCCCATCTCTCTAGGCCACTTTGTTTTTTGTAATTTTTGGTTGCTTGAGAAAGGGTCTCACTCTGTAGACCAGGCTGGCCTTGAACTCACAGAGATCTACCTGCCTCTGCCTCCTGAGTGCTGGGATTAAAGGTTTGTGCGGCCATGCTTAGCCTTGTTTTTTAAATCAGATGACCAATAAACATAATTACCTTAGCAGCAGTTTCTTTCTTTAACTGTTCCTCTAAATTAACCTTTATTTCTTGGAGACTCTCAAGTTGTTGTGACTTCTCTTTTAATGTAGATTCCAACTGTAAAAAGGGAATCAAAAGGGAAAACTGAAACTCACAGAAACTTTGAAGGCTATACAGTACTATCTAGAAGTGTCTGCTGCAACCCAGAGTGCTGTGCTCAGACTCAGGCTTGCTCTTGGCTGTGTCTGGAATGCTCTTCTCAAGCTTCAGAGTGTAGATTCTTTTTGTTCTTCCAAACCTGGTCTTGACCTATATTAGGTACCTACCATATTCTCATACTAAGGCCTGAAACTGAGAAGTCAGGAGAAACAGACATGGAAATAACTAATGCATATCAACATAAAGGGAGCAGCATTTAATACAGGGAGGAAATTGGACAATATTTTCTAGAAGAGATGATGACTGACTTTTGCTTTTAGTATTGGGGATTGAACCTGGGGTCTCACAGGCTAGGCAAGCATGCCACTCATCTCCACCCCTAACTCCTTTGAAACAGGATCTTGATTTTGTTGTTTTGTTGTTCAGGCTGGTTCTGAACTGGTTTTGAGCTCTGTAGCCTAGGCAGGCCTTGAACCTGTGGTTCTCCTGTTTCCTCTCTTTGCACTGCCAGCATGGATTAACATTTTTGCAGGGGAAGGAAAGGGTGACAAGGTAAAGAAAGTAAAGAGATGTTCCAAAAACAGAATGCCTGCCCTGCCCGAGGACGGTGAGCTCTGGCTGCCTGCAGCAAGCCATGCTGGGCTGGGAAATCTGCAAGTCCCGAGAATCCTGAGGTGAGAGACCTCGGCACTAAGGACTATGGACTTGTCTTCAACTGCTAAAGACTTCAGAAAGACTAGACAGCCTGGCTTCAATACAGAGATGAACTGGAACAGGCTCCAGTTCAGAGGCCTCTTAGGAAACAAGACAGACTGTGACAACAGGCTGATGAGAAGTGACATCTCAGAGCTGGGGGTGTAACTCAGGCAGACAGTACTTACCTAGCATACACATGAATTCAATTCTCAGAACCACCAAACAAAAAGTACAAAGTCAAGTCTGACCCCAAACTGACAGTAGAGGGAAAAAGGCGGCCCCTCTGAGCCGGGCATCCATCTTCTTTGTCAGTGCTAGGAAAGTGCTCTTCTAGAGAGCTACACCCTCAGGCCTGGGTGCTGGTCATCTCTGCAGTGTGATCTAGGGAGACCTCTATAGCAGAGTGGAAACAAAGGCTGACAATGGTAGAGAAGTGCCGGGGAGGTCAGGTGGAGGACAGCACTCTTTCAAGAACCTTGGAGAAATAATGACTCAGTAGAGATGTATAATTCAAGGAGAAACTTTGTTTTGTTTTTTCTTTGGAAAGGCCATCTTCCTATGTACCACAGGCTAGCCTCAAACTTGAATCCTCAGCTTCTTGAGTGCTGGGATTACAGATGTGTGTCCCACATCCATCTCACTTTTTCCCTCTTAATGGGAAACAGCTGGGCAATTCTGTACACAATGGGAAGAAAGATCAATCAAGAGGCAGACGTTCAAAGTTAGAGAACACTGGGAGGGGCCAGTGAAGGCACCTATCAGTATTACACTATGGTGAGAAACCGGCCATCACTTTATCTCAAAGGAAAGGCTGATAATAAAGTGGGAGGCATGTAACTGGGGAACCTGGGCTCCAAGTGGTCCTGTCTAATGACTAAGCAGTGAAGGACTGAAAGGAAAGAGACTGAAAGACCTACTGTGAAGAATGGAAGGGGCATATCTTAGGACACATCCAAGACCGCCTAGGAACACTGGAGCCCAGGGCAGCAAGGGCATGAGAGGCCACCAATTCTGGGAGCATTGGCTTCCTGGAACAACAGTCCTAATCCAGAACTGGGCAACAGTTGGGTGAGGGCAGCAAAGAGTTGGAAGACAAGAGTGTGGATTGGAAGCCAACTAAAGAGCCCTGTAAGCCATGTAAGATGCAGCTTAAGAGGAAAGAAAGCAGAGCCGGGAAGTTGTTGCTTCAAGTTTAGGGAAATGGAAGAGGCACTCAGGTACAACAGGAAGAGACTGGAGTCAAAGAATGAGAAGCAAGGTAGAGCCAGCATGACAAGCGGGCCAGCACCGGAGGCAAAGGGCTTTGAGTCAAGTACTCAGAGGCTAGGGGCAGCATGGGCTCGTCTACCACACTGCTGAGGGAGTGAGGAAACATCATGTCCTGGGGTTACAACTGTACCCACACTTGCAGTGCAGCACAGTCATGGAGTGAGCACGCCAGGGGAGGTTCCTCTGCATCCACACTGCCCATCACCACATGGCCCAGCACACAGTGATTCTCAACCCATGTTCTCCAACGTGTTCCCACTAGACACAAGTTTCTTAAAAGCAGGGATTATGCCTCAGCTATCTTCATTTCTTTGTTCTAGCATAGGATTTAATAAGTAACCACTGCATGTTGATAGAATTTATTTTAAACTTGTGACTCACCTGTCCCTTTTCAACTTTTATTCTTTCTAATTCAGCTTTTAGACTAGAAATGGAAGCTAGGACAAAAGGGAGAAATGTTAGCAATCATTTATTATTTTTTTCACTTTTTTCCCCTTAAAATGTCCCCAAAGGAGTCAGAGATACACTGTAGAGGAAAGTGCTCTCTCTCAAACTATACCAGAGAACTGATAATATAACTAGGCTCAGGGAAAGGCCAACTACACACGCACACTGTGTGGTAACCTCAATTTCTACCAAGTGTCCACACCTAACTGTAGGAAAGCAATGCTGTTAGCAACGAAGTTCTGTAAGGAAATGCTGCCCGTGGGACCCTGTCACCCAGTAGCCTTTGGCTCCATTACCATCAGAGTTCATAAAAGGACAGAAGATTGAGAGGCAGGACGAGTTCACAGTTACTGTCCATCTGAACACCTAGGACAGGTGTTCTTTCCTATACAAGTGCTCTCTACATCCATGGTCAGACATTATTCTCAGTATTATTTACTGATGAATCGCTTTTTGTTTGTTAGCTTGCTTTATAAGATAGTCTCCTGTAGTTCTGGCTAGCCTTGAACTTCTGATCTTCCTGTATCCAGGCAAGCACTATACCAACAAAGCTACATTCCCAGTCCCCAAGCGACATTTTTTTCTCACCTATTTCCTCCTTGCAGTTTTCTATTTCCAGCTGTAGAGTCTCTTCAAGGTTTTCCTTTAAACACTGTTCTGCTTGAATCTGCTCTTTCAGGAAAAGTATCTCGGCCTTCAGCTTCTCTTCCATGTGGTCTGCTGCAGTCCGCACATGAACGATGTTCTCACGATATTTTAACACCAGTTCCCGGAGCACCTGCATTCAGCACACAAGAGGTTCCTGGATTTGTGAAGGTGAGAGAAGCTGAAGATTTATGTTTCACATGATTCAAATATTTTGACCGTGAATTTCAATGACCACATAGTGTTCTGCAAGCACATGCCTTGGCATATTAACATCCAACATGGCCAAAAAGTTGTGAACTACATTTTCCCCTCAAAGCTGTTTTATGAGCAGAAAAAAATATAATGTTACATAACTTTCCACACGAAACTCACTAGGAAGAATACCTTCAAGAAGATAAAAAGAGAAACACCCAGGAACAAGTGTAAATGAAGGATAAAATACATTTACTTACCTCTTCATACATTCAAACGCTCACTGAAAATCTTCTTAGGCAAAGTACTGTGTCAATAAGTAATGACCCACCGACCTCACAAAGAAAGGCTTTCTAAGGTGACAAGCTTACATGCCCCCACCACCATTTTTGTTTTGTTGAGAAAGGCCGGCATCAAACTCATAAAGCTCCACCTGCCTTTGCCTCCCAAGTGCTGGAATTACAAGCATATGCCATCATATCTGGCTTCTTTTCCCAAAAATTTTAAATCTGGAAATTTAATCATTTCCTCGAGCAAACCCAAATTACCATTCCCAAATAGCTCTCTAATTACTTACATTCATCTAGGTTTTGGGGATGAGGCTTACCTAAGTTGCCTAGGCTGGCCTGGACTCCCTACATAGCCCATCTAGCCTCAAATTCATGAACTCTTGCCTTAGTCTCTAGAGTGTTGGGATTGCAGGAAAGCAACACCATGCTCATCTTAGATAGCTTTTAAATCTAGGAATAAAAATTCTCTAGAGAACAGAACTTTTTCCAGCCAAAAGGAAAGTTTTACTAAAGGTGAAGGTGGTGGTGAAGTTATTTAAAACTCACGGCTAAGGCATGAGTTTCCCAAGCCTTCTGTATCAGTAATTACCAGTTAAGAAAAGATCCAGAGTACAGGCCTAGGATAGACCACAGCTGTGAGCAGTGCGGGGCATGATAAACAACTGTATCTTTAAAAGTAAAACAACAACAAACCACTAATAGTAATGTTAATATGTGCATAGAAAAAAAATAGGTAGAACTTAAATCTGATAGGATTTAAGGAAAGACAGGACTACAAGAAACTTATAAAAAGATGAATTTATGATACATTGAGACAGAGTCTCATGTATAGGGCTGGCCTAGAACTTACTATGTAGCACTAGCACCTCAAACACACAGCCATCCTCCTGTCCCAGCATTCCAAGTGTTGAGATTAAAGGGCTAAATCACTGTAACCAGCTCATATTTAATTTTTAAATAATTTCAAACAATAACAATTTTCATTCACTATTTTATGTTTGCACACGTGAGTGAGTATACAGGCCCTGGCATATGGCATGTGTGAGGAGGTGTTCTCCTTCCAGCATGTGAGTCCTAGGGACTCTGGCAGACTTGGCAGCAGGCACCTAGGCTTCTCACCAGCCCAGATTTATTTTCTTTTTCTTTCTTTCTTTCTTTCTTTCTTTCTTTCTTTCTTTCTTTCTTTTTTTTTTTTTTTTTTTTTTTTTAAAGAAGAAAACAAAGCCAGGTGGGTAGCACAGGCCTTTAATCCCAGCACTTGGGAGACAGAAGCAGGCACATCAGAGTTTGAGGCCAGCCTGGTCTACAGAGCAAGTTCCAGGACAACTAGAGAAACCCTGGGGGGAGGGAGAGGAAGAAAAAGACCTCGAAAATAAGATTCTCTTATTTTGTTTTGAAACTTGTTCTAAGAAATCTTATCTTTATCTAGGCAGCACTGAGTTTGAGGGTTCTAAGCCTAACAAAAAAAATTTTTTTTGATGTTGAAAGATTTAGAAATACATAGTTATAATGCTTAGAGTTAAGAAAGTCATTTCCATACCACAGAAGAATACAAGTGGCAAAAAAAAATACCATCTTGACAGACAGAAAGACGGTGAGTATGATATAACTTTAAATTTTACCCAAAAGCAAGCATCACAAAGAACCAACCTGGTAAAGTTAAGCATATGGCTTGTTCTACATTTGGTCCTCCATGACAAAAGCAAGACCTTGAACTTCGGCAGTGGAGTTCAACACCGAAAACACAAGCAACACAAAAAATATACAAACTTGGACTTCATCAAAATGTTAAAAAAAAAAAATTATACCTCAAATAATTCGACTAAAAAAAATTAAAAAGATAGCCCAGAGATCAGAAAAAAATGTCTGCAAACCATGGGTTGATTAGAACATATGAAGAACTCATATAAGTCAGTAAGACAAATAATCCAGTTTTAAAATGAGCAAAGAATCTGGGAATTTCTCCAGGGAAGATATAGAAATCACACATTAGTACATGAGAAGATGCTTCATGCCACCAGAATTAGGGAAATGCAAATTGAAACCACAATGAGATACCATTTCATGTCCACTAGAATGATTATAGTCTGAAAGTGAAGTAACTAGCCATGCTAGCAAGGATGAAGACTCAGTCAGATGCCCTGCCACTGGGAAGAGAAAACGGTGGCAGAGTTTAAAGACAGAGTCTCACTACGTGGGCCTGGCTGGCCCCAAACTCACAGAGATCCACCTGCCTCTGCCTCCCAAGTTCCAGGGGGAAAAAACAGTTTAATGGTTCTTCTGGTGTAAAATGGTGAACCAGAACCTTCCTCCATTCAGCTGGGGGGATGAGAAGGTATCAAGTGACAGCCATATTCCAGAGAAAAAAGGACATCACCAATCAAGAAGGACAGGACAATGAACAAGCATAAGAAAATGAAAGGCAGAGCAGAGCAAAGAAATAGTCTACGGCTCCAACCCAGGCCCTCACAAGGGAAGTGCCAACTGACAAGACAAACCTAGTAGAGTAACAGCAGACCTCTCAAGAGAAACCACAGAAGCCAGGAGAACGGGCTAATGTATTTCAAATAAATTCCAACCAAAATTACAAATCCAGCAAAGCCATATTTTAAAATCCAAGTACCAGACATGGTGGCACACACCTTTAATCCCAACTGCATTCATTTGACAAAGCAGATTTTAAGCCAAAAGTGGCCAAAGGGGGCTGGAGAGATGGCTCAGAGGCTAAGAACATTCTTCTCAGCAGCCCATGGAACTTTCTCCAAAATAGATGTTTAAAAATAAAGTTATTGGGGTTGGGGATTTAGCACAGTGGTACAGCGCCTGCCTAGCAAGCGCAAGGTTCAGTCCTCAGCTTGGGGGGGGGGGGGAGAATAAAGTTATTATGTGTGTGTATGTGGTGTGCATATGGAGGTCAGAGGACAGCTTTCATGGGTCAACTGTCTTCTTCCACCTTGAGATCCAGAACTGAACTCTGGTCATCAGTCTTGGAGACAAGCACTCCACTCCCCACCCCCAGGCAAGATCTCATTATGTAGCCCTGGCTGGCCTAGAACTCACTATGTAGACCAGGCTAGGCTGGAACTCACATGTCCTAAGTGCTCATATTAAAGGCATGCACCATCACACCAAATGAAACTAGCACTTCTACCCACTGGGCCATCTCACTGGCCTAATAGATCACATTTTAGACTAATGAAATATATCAATTTTAAAATCTGAAATAGTTTGTAATAGAATAAATTAGAAATCAACAGTAAGAGAAACCATGAAAACTATACAAAAAACGGGAAATGAAAAATATATTTCTGAATGGCCCTTTTAGAAATCAGATGAGCCGGGCGATGGTAGTGCACGCCTTTAATCCCAGCACTCAGGAGGCAGAGGCAGGCGGATCTCTATGAGTTTGAGGCTAGCCTGGGCTACCAAGTGAGTTCCAGGAAAGGCGCAAAGCTACAGAGAAACCCTGTCTCAAAAAACCAAAAAAAAAAAAAAAAATAGAAAACAGATGAAATTTTAAATTCGTAGAGTCAATCAACATGGAAATAAAACTTAACAAAACTTTTTGGATACAGCAAACACAATGCTAAGAGGGAAGCTCACAGCTGAGTATCTATATTAAATAATCAGAAAGATCTCAAGTAAATAACCTAACAGCACACTTCAAGGCCTAAGAAACAAGAACAAGCCAAACCCGATTAATAGATACAAAGAAATACTAATGATCAAGGTAGAAATTAATGAAACAGAGACTAAAAGGAAATATAAAAGATCAATTAATAGAATCTGTTCTTTGAAAAGAGAAATAAGCTGGGGGATGGGGGGAAGTTGTAGGGGGGTGCACACCTTTAATCCCAGCAACTCGGGAGGCAGAGGCAGGCGGATCTCTGTGTGTTCAAGGCCAGCCTGGGCTACAGAGTGAGTTCCAGAACAGCCAGTGCGACACAGAGAGACCTAGTCTCAAAAAATAAAACAAAAATAAAAATAAAGAAAAAAAAAAAGGAGCCAGGTGGTAGTGGCACACGCCTTTAATCCCAGCACTCAGGAGGCAGAGCCAGGCGGATCTCTGTGAGTTCAAGGCCAGCCTGGTCTACAGAGTGTGATCCAGGACAGGCACCAAAACTACACAGAGAAACCGTGTCTCAAAAAAAAAAAAAAAAAGGAAAGAGAAATGAGATTTGCAAACATTTAGCTAAAGTAACCCAAGGGGGGAGGTGTCACCCAAATTATAAAATTAGAGGTGAAAAGGGGATATTACAACAGCCATTACTAATATCCAAAAGACCACTAGGGGAAGTTTTTAATTTAAATTCCAGTAGCTTGGGAAGTCTGGGAAAGGTGGATAAGTTCATAGAGGCATATGACACACCCAAACTGGACCAAGAACAGAAGCAACTTCAGCAGATCTGTGAAGTACCAAGGTAAGGAACAGTCTCCCAGGGTGGGCGGAAAAAAAGCCCTGGAGAAGACAGTCATTTCAGAATGCTACCAGACCTGCAAGAAAAATACCAATCCTCCACAAACTACCCCTAAAACATAAAGGAAGGAACCTTCCAAACACAGTATGAAACTAGTATTAGCCTAATACTAAAACCAGGTAAGAACATTAAAAAAAAAAAAAAAAGAAACCAAAAAACTATAGACCAATTACTTTGATACACAACTGTAAAAATCCTCAATAAAATACAAATGGCTAGAAAGTGGGCTAAGTGGTTAAGAGCGCTTATTGCTCTTGTAAAGAACTAGAGTTTGATTCCTAATGCCAATGTGGTAGTTTACAACCTAGTAACTCCAGTCCAGGGAATCTGACACCCTCTTCTGACCTCTGAAGGCACCAGACATGCATGTGATAGATACATACATTCAGGCAAAACACTCATACACATAAATAATAAAAATAAATAAAAGAGTTCCTGGGTGTTGGTGGCGCACGCCTTTAATCCCAGCACTCAGGAGGCAAGAGGCAGGTGGATCTCTGTGAGTTTGAGGTCAGTCTGGTCTACAGAGCGAGATCCAGGAAAGGCTAAAAGCTACACAGAGAAACCCTGTCTCGAAAAACCAAAAAAAAAAAAAAAAAAAAAAAAAAGAGTTCCTTTTGGGGGCTGGAAAGATGGCTCAGCAGTAAGAGGCCTGGCTGCTCTTCCAAAGAACCCAGGTTTGATTCCCAGAACCCACATGGTGGTTCAAAATTGTCCTTAATTCTAGTCTCAGGGGCTCTTGACTCCTTCTTGAAGCCTCATGGTACACAGACATACACACAAGCAAAACACCTATATACGTAAAAATAAATATAAATAAACAAATAAAATTCAAAAATGATAAAGATTATTCAACAATATGTGCAAATCAATAAGATATAGCACATGAAGAGAACCAAAAATAAAAATCACATGACCATTCAATAGCTGCAGAAAGGGCTTTTAAGAAAATTCAACACACTTTCACAATAAACACCTGATAAACTAGGACTACAGGGTTGGAAAGACAGCCCAGTCAGTAAAACATATGCTACACAGCATGAGGACCTGCATCTGGATCCCAGCACTCAGCTAGAAGCAAAGTTTGGTGGTAAAGGCTTGTGATCCTAGTGCCAGGGAAGCAGACACAGGAGGGTCCTCATGGCTCACTGGCCAAACTGTCTAACCAAATTGATGGGCTCCAGGTTCAGTGAGTGATCCTGTCTCAAAAGCTCTAGAGATTAAGGCAGTTAACCTGCTGTCAACCTCTGGCCTCCACGTGTGCACATGACTCACAAATAAACATGTACACTCAAACCAAATGATCATACTTTACCATTCTAAAGGTTTTATACAATAAGCCAAGTTATATTAAATGAAAAAAAAAAACTTAAAAGCATTTACTATAACATGAGTGAGACAAGGGTATCACCTCTCCACTTTTACTCATCATAATGCTTAATTCTTACCCAGCAATAAAGCAAGATAGATAAATAAAATGGAAGTCAAATTATCCCTATCTGCAGATGACAGAATTCTATACTTGAAAGGCCTAAAAGACATCACCAGTAAACTCTTTCAATGAAATAAAAGTAGAAACAAAATTTAACATAGACAAATCAGTAGTTCTCCTATATATCAATAACCAGCAAGCTCAGAAAGAAATAAGGAAAACAATTCTCTTCTCAATGGTGTAAAAACAAAAACAAACAAACAACAAAAACCATAGGAATAAACCTAACCAAGAAGTTGGAAGCCCTCTAAAATGAAAGCTGTAAGGAAAGCACAGAAAATAAACTGAAGACACTAGAAATCAAAAACTGCCCCATGGCTTAGTAGAACTAGTATTTTGAAAACTGCCATATTATTAAAAAATTTCCTATAGGTTCAATGCAATACCCAAAAAAATTCCAATGACATTCCTCATAGACAAGGGAAGGAAGGAATTCTAAATGTATTTGGAAGCACTGAAGACCTGAAGGCAAAAGCAATCCTGAGCAGAAGTACAATGCTTAAAACTACAGCAACACAGCCAGGCAGGGATGGCTCACGCCTTTAATCCCAGCACTGGGAGGCAGAGGCAGGTGGATCTCTGTGAGTACAAGGCCCAGCCTGGTCTACAAACTGAGTTCCAGGTCAGCTAGGGTTGTTAGACAGATAAACCCTGTCTGGGGAAGGGGGTGAGGGGAGTGCGGACCCTACAGCAACAAAGCTTCCTGAATATGGCCCCGAAGGCTCCGGAAACAGGAACTGACAACAAGACTGCAGGAAACTAAAGGGCTCTTCCAGAAAAGCAGCAGACAGAGAGTAAAAAGACAAGCTACACAGGGGTGAAATGTTGCGGTTTGAATGTAAAATACCCCCAAAGGTTGTGTGTCTGAATACTTAGTCATCAACATGGAACAAATTGGGTGCTTGGGGTAAGTTTTGAGGTTTCTGAACCAGCTCTACTTCCTACCTTTCTGCTTTCTGACTGAGGAGGCACTATGACCAGCTGCCTCATGGACATGAAGGACTGCAACTGGAGTAAAGCTGCCCTCCCATAAACAAACTGCTTTTGTTGGGCATTTTGCCAAAGCAATGAAAAAGTAACTATTGCAAGATTAATACACAGACAATTATATAAAGAACACACACACATAAAATCAACACTTAAAAAAAATAATTGAATCAACAAATTGAACAGACTATTCTCCAAAGAATTATAAGCGAGAAGCAAATGCAAGAAGAAAAAAAAAATGTTCAACACCCTTAGTCATCAAGGAAATACAAAAACTAGACTGAGGTTCCATCTCACCTCAATCAGAAGAGTATCATAAACAATGTAAACAAGCTGGGCTTGGTGGTGCACGTCTTTAATGCCAGCACTGCCAGAGACTGGCAGATCTCTGTGAGTTCAAGACCATTGTAGTCAACAAAGCCAGTTCCAGGACAGCTAAGGCTACACAGAGAAGCCCTGTCTCCAAAAAAATAAATAAATAAAAGCAATACTAATAAACCAGTAAATGTTGACATGGATATAAGGAAAAACAAGACCCTTAAAAGCATTTGGGTAAGAATGTTCAACCACTGTGAACATCACAATACAGAGGTTCTTCACAAAATAAACTTAGACCAGGTGGGTGGTATTCACAGCACATGCCTTTGATCCCAATACTCAAGAGGCAGAGGCAGGTGGACCTCTGTGAATTCCAGGCCAGCCTGCCAGGGTAGTTACACAGAGAAACCCTGTTTCAGAAAAACAAATAAACAAACAAACAAATTTAGGCTGGGCATAGTGACATAGGCCTTAATCCCATCACTCAGAAGGCAGTGTCAGGAGAATCCCTGTGAGTTCAAGGCCATCTTGGTCTATATAGTGAGTTCTAGGCTAGCCAGGACTACACAGTAAAGACCACCCAAAACAGAACTACCAAATAATCCATCTGTGCTGTTCCTGGGTGTACCCCTGAGGAATCAAATCCAGCGAACACTAGAAAAGCCCATGTTTACTGCTGCACTAGTACTATCTTAGCAAGCTTTTATCACAGGTATTCAACAAATAAAGAAAATGTGGCAGTCTACACAAGAAAGAGTAAAATTATGTTATATGAAGGACACGGATGGAAATGAAGATCATCACAGTAAGGAAAATAAGCTAGACTGAGAAAAACAAATGTTGTCTCTCCTAGGCAGAATCTAGATTGTTTTTAAGACAGAAAGAAAGAAGACTATTTGGGAAGAAGAGAAAGACCAGTGGAAGTGGGGATAAGAGATGGAATAAGACAAAACATGATCAATGTATATTATATGCATGTATGAAAATGTCACAATGAAAACCCACTGTTGTATAATTGACATATACTAATTCAAGAAATAAAACAATAGGGTAGTTCCACACAAATTACCAAAATTATCCAAGTTCTCATATGATACAGCAACTCTATACTATTAGGTATATATTCAGGAGAAATGAAAGCATGTCTTACTAGATCCTGTACATGGATATTCACAACTGGTAATGACTTAAATATCCACCAACAGATGAATAAACAAAACATCTATACAATGCAGTATTATTATTCAGCCATAAAAAGTAATTAAAGGTCAATATTTGCTACAACATGGTAGAATCTTGAAAACATGCTAAATGAAAGAAGCCAAAGCAAATACAAAAGACTAAGGAAACATTTACAGACAGAGGCCGATCATTAGTTCTCTAGACTGGGGATAAAGGGAATAGAAGCAATCCCTAAAGGGTAAGGAGGAAAGTTTGTTTGTTTGATTGGGTTTTGCTTTGTTTTGTTTTTTTAATGTGTATGGGATTTCTGCTTACATGTATGTCAGTACACACATAAGTGGTGCCTACAGAGGCGAGAGGTATCTGATACCCTGGGACTGGACATATAGACAAATCAAACCCAGGTCCTCTGAAGAGCAGCGAACGCTCTTAACCACTGAGCTATCTCTCCAGCCCTGAGTGAGCTTTCCTTCTGCAGTGATGGAAATGTTCTAAAACGGCGGGATGAGACAGCACACATCTGTAATCCCAGCACTGGGGAGACAGAGGCAGGATCTTGAGTTTGAGGCTGGAACTGCACTACATACTCAGACGATATTTCAAAGACAAAGACAAAACAAGTTTTAAAATTGACATTTACCTATCACCATGCTACACGATGAATTACATTTTTAAAGGTGGAACTGTCAGGCATAAGAAATTTATCAATAAAGTTTGGTGTTTGTTTTTAAGGAACTTACAACCATTACAAAAAGTACACTTTTTGTATGTTTTTGATGATGTGGCAAATACATTACCTCCACAGTATCTGGGAGAATGAAGTTTTCTGCTAGCTGTAATGATACATGTAAGCTATGCTTTCCCTGGAGGCTGTCATTGTCTTTCTGTAACCTCACCAGCTCTTCTGAAACCTGTTCACGGGACTGCATCAGCACCGCCTAAAACAGAAACAGATGCTAATCACAGCTAGGAAGGTAATTCTAGTTTAGTAACAACCATCAGAGAAAAACAAGGCCAAATAAAATGACATTTGATGATGGGGGAGTATGTTATAAAACAATGTAAGACTTCTAAAAACACACACACAGCTCATAACTAATATTTTATACATTTATTTATCGTGATGTGAACCTGTATGTGACACAGCATGTGTGTGGAGACCAGAGGACAACTTTGTGGAGTCCATTCTTGGCTTCCATGTTTATAGCGCTTCCAGGTATTATATTAAGGTCAAGCATATTCCCCTGCAGAGCATCTCAAACTCCACCAGCCCCACCCTGTTTTTTATTGCAGCCTTTCTATATATTCAGCAAGAGCCAGGCAATGAGACAAGTATAGGAACTCATTTTTTGCTGTTCCTACCAGCAATTCAAAAATATTCAGTTTCTTGTCTCTCAGGACACATTGTAACCAGATTCTATGGCTCAGTGGATCGGCTGACACAAGCAAGACCTGTACCAAACAGAACAAGTATTCCACAGAAGAATGGAAAAGGCATGATCTCCATCTTCCCTTACACCCACTGCACATACAATATTCGAGTCCAGGATCAAGTGAACAGCTGGGCAGCCCCCGGCTGCAAATCTTCAAAAGGATCTCAGGTTTCATTTGGTGGTGTGTATGCCCATGATCGCACCACCCAGGAGGACAGGCATAAGATCCAGAGATCAAGCAAGCCTCGGGTGGATAGAAAATTAAAGGCCAGCCTAAGCAACTTAAAATCCTGTCTCAAGCCTCTAGCATTCCCTCACGGCCACCCAATAAAGAGGATCTGTGCAGCCCTGGCTGGCCTGGAACCCACTGTGTAAACCAGGCTGGCCTTGAACTCAGATCTACCTGCTTCTGCTTTCCCAGTGATGTCACCGTGCCCAGTTTTCTGCTGATTTTTAATATTAAGTCATTTGTTACATGCAGGTCACTCACTCAGGCTACGTTTGTTTATCACCCACTACTGGAAAGTAGGCATTTTTCTGCCCATCAAGAATCCAGAGACAAAGATACATTCCCTGAAGAAGCTTGTGATAGAAAAGTTTAGTTAAAGCCAAAACTACCCTCAGTATGAGATGGTGCTATAACAAAAGCTGCTTAGTGAACATTACAAGAATGAAGGAACACGTAAGTAGGAGGAAGACGTCAGCGAGAGAGTTCAAGAATATCTTCCAAGGTGGCTGATGAGCAAGCCGAATCCCAAAGGCAGGCAGGTCATGTACAAACTTTGGTTAAGCATGGCTTTATTTTCTTGAGACTAGTTGGTTGTGCCTTATATCACTCTCAATCTGTACCTAGCCTAGCAAGCATTCTACAAGACACACATCAGACTCGTGAGACACTGAACCCCAAGGAAATGGAATTTCTCTAGGAGCCTCATGCTGGGAGAAAGAAACAAACCCACCCTGGTACCAGCAGGAGGGAGCTCATCCAGAAACAGATTCCACACAGTTCTGACTTGTCAGACCACCTTAAGACACGAGCAGAGACAATGATAGGTGGCCACAGCTTGACAGAAATGGCTTAGCTATCTGTGCACACCTCTTGCCATCAATTGAAATGCAACCCTCTTGTTAGGAGCATGAAGATGGACTTGGGCGGAGGTGTCACTTGGCCTCTTTGTTCTTCCCAATGTGGCCATGTTAGAGTAGCAGTAAAGGACCCCCCCCCCCCCCCCCCGTGTGTGTGTGTGTGTGTGTGCGCGCGCGCGCATGCGTGTGTATACAATGTATGTGATTCACATGCTTGTGACACAGCATGTATGTGGAGTTCAGAGGTCAACATTGAGTGTTTTCCTTAATCACTCTCTACCTTAACTCCACCTAAATTTTGAAGACAGGGTCTCTCATTAACCCAAGCTCACTGGCCAATTAGTTCCAGAGATCAGCACATCTGTGTACACACCAATTAGTCCCCATCCTTGAATGTGGTTACAGAAGCATACCTGCTGCCACATAGAGCTTTTAAGTGGGTACTACGGATCTAAACTGTACAGTAAAAACCTTAGCAATTGAGCCATCCTCCTAGCCCAAATGTTTCAATGTTAATTATGTCTTTAATTGAACTACTGAGAATGGCTGGCCAACTTTACTTGTTAGGGCTGCTAGGACTCAGGTTCTGACCTTAATTCCAGTAACAAATCCAGAACTAAATATTAGCATCCTGCTACCTTCTGGGTAAGGGAGAAAGAAAAGAAAAAAAGAACATATGCGCCTTTCTAAGTTGGGACTGTTTGAGAATTTGCTGGCTGTCATCTGCAGAGATCAAGATTTTTTTTCCTGCCTTTTTTTTTTCTTTTTAGTTTTTAGAGCTTTATTAAAAGGGAAAGGGGGTGGGAGAGAGAGGGAAGCCAGGCCTGGGGGGAGGGAGCAGAGCAGAGCAGAGAGCAGAGAGCCCTGCCTTTTAATTCTTTAACCTGATCAAGACTCCTAGATAGTAGATAGTGACAAAATCACAGAGTAAGCTGAACTCGAACCCCTCTTAGGCAAGTTCCAAGCTGTACTCCTTACCTGGAGTATTCTAAGGTCAGAAACAACCACAAAGAAACACTGAGCCTGTTTAGTGAGTTCGATGCTAATGGCAATCCTTATGTTCTGGAACTATTTTGTCTCTAACTTCACCAAGTAATCTCTAATAACGGAGCACCCATCACTGCTGTGATAGGACCTTACCACTGAAGAATTCCATCTGTGCAGTATTCCTGCCAAAGCATCTGACCGCCACTAAATCACGAAATACATTCTACAGGACATTAAAGCATTCTGAGTAAAACAACCACTCTTAACCATTCTAAAATGTTAACAGCATTTTTAAAAGTGAGGGTATGGTACTACATTAATTTAAAGGAGTCTAAAATGACAACAAAATGTAATTTCTAATTGGTTCCTGGTTCAAAAATGAAAGTTACAAGTTATAATTATTACCAAAAAACAACTAAGAATTTTGGGGGACGACTGGTTAATTTAAGGACATAAAAAGAATATTCTAGTCACAAAGGACATCTGTACTCCTAGGAAATACATGCTGAAATATTTAAGAATGTCATAGTGTCTATATCTTAATTCCCAATAGTTTATCACAAAGTAGATATACAATATGCACATAATATACCTGCATGCACAGTGAGATGGAAAGAGACTAATGTAGTAAAATGGTAGCAACTACTGAATTGAAGCGATAGTCTTAAGCAATATTGTGGTGTGTATGGTGTGTGTCAGTGTACACACACTTGCCATGGCATGTGTATGAAGGTCAAAGGACAACGTTTGGAGTTGGTTCTCTCCTTCCACTGTGGGTCAAATGTCAGGCCTACATAGCAAGCTCTCTCACCTGAAGTGGCAGTCTTTCAAAAGCTGATTCAACACACTTCTCTGCCAAGTGTGAAGCTTCTCAAAATGCAAAGGGGGAAATATTAAGATGCCCAATCCCTACCACAGCCACTCTGCAGAGGCCTAAGAAATGGAGTTCCGGGCTGGAGAGATGGCTCAGCGGTTAGGAGCACTGGCTGTTCTTCCAGAGGTCCTGAGTTCAATTCCCAGCAACCACATGGTGGCTCACAACCATCTATAATGAGATCTGGTGCCCTCTTCTGGCCTGCAGGGATATGTGCAGACAGAACACTGTATACATAATAAATAAATCTTTGAAAAAAAAAAAAAGAAATGGAGTTCCTCTTTCATAACATAAGAACCATTCATGGTAATTTTGAGAAAATTAATTATTCAAATAACTTCAGTCTGAATCCCAACAATTCTCCAGTGTCACCTAGTACACACTATTTTTAATGGAATCAACTTCCATAGCATTTAGAGGAAATGGGCTTTTTAAAACATAAAAAGAAGGGAAAAGATGTGAGAAACAACTCCATGAAGCTTTGCCAGAATTTAACAATTATGATTTCGTCTTCTCTACTTAGAAAAATAATGTGACTTTCCCATCCATAATTAAGACCTAAGGATGCCCACAGAACAGATATAGGATCCAAGGCTGAGTCGTCATTCAGGTACTGGTTGAATGCCAATCAAAAATAAATTACGGCCGGGCGGTGGTAGCGCACGCCTTTAATCCCAGCACTCGGGAGGCAGAGCCAGGCGGATCGCTGTGAGTTCGAGGCCAGCCTGGGCTACCAAGTGAGTTCCAGGAAAGGCGCAAAGCTACACAGAGAAACCCTGTCTCGAAAAACCAAAAAAAAATAAATAAATAAAAATAAAATAAAATAAATTACGACCATCCCACCGGGAGCCTTCTGATATTTAGAATTGTAGTCCCTGTGAAATCACTAGGTAAATGAAAGCTTTGCAGTCATCCCAGAAAGAACAACCCTGCCATATCTGACTCAAGCCATTAGATACAGAGTCCCACAAGACAAATACAGCCAGACTAGTAAGAAAGGAGACCCAAACCTCAGAACTAGTGTGGGCCGTTTACCCACCAACCCCACAGTTCCCCAGAGTTTTCTTGAGTGTGAGCAGCAGGAAATATTAGATAGAAGGATTTATTGCGGAGAATCTTGCAGAGATAAACAGATAGAAAATAAAGGATAGCCTCGAGAGGGCCTGAAACCTATTCCAATGGGCCCCCGACTGTCTCTGCCCCAGGGTTTTTATAGAGACGCCAAGGGGTGGAGCAAAAGACCTCCTCCCCCAGCACAGCCAAGTGCAGACCATCTCAGACACCTGCACTCAGGCCCATGGTCCTAATCATCCTCTATGCGGACCTGCTGGGTAAAGCCACGAGGAACCCGAGAACGGGCTCCCACAGGTCCCCCTTTCTTTTTTCTTTTTTCTTTTTTTTTTGTTTTTTTTGTTTTTGTTTTTGTTTTTGTTTTTCGAGACAGGGTTTCTCTGTGTAGCTTTGTGCCTTTTCCTGGAACTCACTTGGTAGCCCAGGATGGCCTCGAACTCACAGAGATCCGCCTGGCTCTGCCTCCCGAGTGCTGGGATTAAAGGCGTGCGCCACCACCGCCCGGCTCCCCCTTTCTTAATATATAAAAAATAACTATTAATGGCTTACAGCAATCTCCATAGCTGTTACACCTCCCAATATGGGAGTAGAGGATGATAAAGATGGCATTTCTCGGGCTGGAGAGATGGCTCAGAGGTTAAGAGCACTGGCTGTTCTTCCAGAGATCCTGAGTTCAATTCCCAGCAACCACATGGTGGCTCACAACCATCTATAATGAGATCTGGTGCCCTCTTCTGGCCTGCAGGCTGAACACTCACTGTATACATAATAAATAAATAAATCTTAAAAAAAAAAAAAAAAAAAAAAAGATGGCATTTCTCTTTTGAATTAGGTCCAAGGTGACTACAGCAGTCTTAGCTGCCTCAAGCCCTTTCTAAACCAAAAACTCTTAAGGCGACTACAAACTTAAAGAATCCCTTAGCTTCATCATCACCATTAACAGGGTAACATAAATATTGCTATACATAGTCACAATTCTCTCAGTCTTACAACTCAAAGCAAACTCAACAGAACCATTTGAATTAGCATATATGGTGCTATATATAGTTAACAATTTTCTCCGTCTTACAACTTTAACTCAGTCATTTGAATTTTCTTGCTAACAGAAGATAGGAAAAACTTCAATGTATTCACATCAAACTTAAGTATTTCCTTAACTCCACAAATCCAGGGTGCATTAATATCAATAGGTTTCTGCAAACATAATTCAATCTTATAATTCCTCCTTTTCTTTATAATTTTTTAAACAAAATCTCAAACCTAGTTAGAAGAACCCAAACTCATACAATTCCTACAAACCCATATTGAAAAGCAATCTTCTCAATCTAACCATTAACACTTTGAAAACTTAGCAAAACATCCAAAAGCAGTTTCTTAATAAAACTCTTTACACTTTAAAAGTAGTCTCTTAATATACCCCATTTGCATTTCTTACTAACAAAATATGACATTAATCCACTCAAACAACTTTTGAAATTAGACTAAGGAATATTAACTCTCCCCCTTTATAATTTAAGCAAAATCTCAAGCCTAGTTAGAAAACCCAAATTTTTCCATTTAAACAGTTTCATTTGTAACACAAAACCAGTTCTGTAAGTAATTTCATTTTTACGTAAACAGTTCCACAAAACAATTCATGAATCACCGATTAATAAAGCATATATGAGGCTGGGCGGTGGTGGCGCACGCCTTTAATCCTAGCACTCGGGAGGCAGAGCCAGGCGGATCTCTGTGAGTTCGAGGCCAGCCTGGGCTACCAAGTGAGTTCCAGGAGAGGCACAAAGCTACACAGAGAAACCCTGTCTCGAAAAACCAAAAAAAATAAAAAATAAAAAATAAAGCATATACGCATACACAAAACTGCATCTTGATTCTAGGTAGAAATAAATCTTCATTTAAACAGTTCCATTTTTAACCCAATTACAGCAAACAGTTCGTAGGTCATTACTATGAATAAACTCAAAATTGTTCCATTGCAATGAAATCTCTATTGTTTATTTCATTTCTTAAGTCTTAAAATTCAAATGATAAATTCTGGTACTAGCCTCCCAAATATGAGAAATCCATAACCAAAATCTTTTTGTAATTTTATCTCATTTTAAGTTCAAAAAGTTCAAACAAAAAATAAATTCTGGTATCAGGCTTTCACTTCCAAATATGAAAATACGTTTTTCAACCAAAACTTTTTGCAGTTAACAATTTTCAGTTCAAACAAGCGTCTCTGCAACTTTTATTCTCAAGCCAGAGACCTTTTTAGGTACAGTAGTATTCTAAACCGCACCGTTTTTGATGTTAGCTCAGGTTTTTCTGTGTTGCGTCGATTTTCCATGGATCTCAGCTGCGGATGCCTTGTGCTGGTTCTGGCGTCCGCCATTCTTAGCTTCTTAGCGGCTTCTGGAGCTTTTGAAACCATTCAGACTGCCTACTTTGCAGTCTACTGGGACACTAACCTTCTGTGTCTCACCATATACATTAGGAATAGATTCATATTTAACATTTACACTTTTTTACAAATTCACATATAACATTAACATCTACTTACTTATACTCTTTAAGGGAACTGTAGAACTACTTTAGCAAATATATTTCTTATTACTTCTTATGTATTTCTTATGTTCATTCCATCTTATTTCTTATTTAAACTTACATTTACAACTAGCATCTTTACTTCTTACAAGCTTATTACTACATGTCTTAAGACTACCTTAGATACTTCTTGCAAGCTTATATATATTCTTAAAGGAACCCTATAGATCTATTTTACAAACTTATATAGGGCTACCATTAGCAGATAATTTAGCAAACACCTAAAGATTTCTTAACAAAGAGATCTAACAAGAGAATTTTTACAAACTCACATATCTTATTTTCATCTTTTTCTATTTCTTACTCTTAATTATTATCACTATCTCTATTAGAAAGATTCTCTTAACTAGACAGGAAGTACGTACATCATTTCTAAAGTTTAGAGTTTATAGTCAGCTTTGTTATAAAGCACTGAGATTTAGTGAGTGTTGTCATTACAGAGTTGTGATACTTGTTGCTAGGGGACTGTAACCTTCTCAGGATGAAGCCACACTCCAAAGTTGCTAGTTCTCTCAGCCGTTGTGGACCGGCAGAGATGCACTGTCAGCGGTAGACAGTTTTTAACTAGAGGCTGTTCCTTCACCCAAATTCATAATAGTTCCCCTAAGTGCTTCAATTCAGACAAACATTTCCATTACAGCAGTACTTTTGGTTTGCTCTACCGAAAAACTTCACTTCACGCTGAGGGTGGGATTACCGTATTAAGCTGCTGTAAAGCTCTTCGCCAAATACTGCACAGCTATTAGGTGATATAAAGTATTTTTCTAAAGGATCTAGTAAAGCGAAAGCAGCACAGCTCAGAACTCTATTTCCTCACTGTTTGCATTAACTAGTGACAAAACCTCAGAAACACTGATCGAGCCACTTTCATTCTGGTTCCTTTATAGGAACATCATTGGAGCTGACCCTTCCTTAATTCCACACCCCTTACCAGACGCTCCGGTAACCACCGAGCTTCATTCTCCTCTTGTGAAAAAACACAAACATGTCCTCAACCCCATATTAAAACAGGATCAGGACCCTTTTATAATCCCAAGCAGGGATCTTTCCATTTCGCATTACCCTCAGCTAAAGGACCAGGAAGATTGGAGTGAGCTCTAATATGGCCCACAAAGCATGGCAGCTTTCTTTTGTGGAATAGCATCTTGGATTTGTTGAAACATTTTGACTTGATTGTTGTTAGTTCCAATATTTTAACCAAAACTGTTACTATTCAAAGGAGTCAAGAACACAGATGTTCTTTCATGAAACGTATCCTTCATTAGCTTACTCTGAGAAAAAGCATTTTCAGGATTTAGTATTTTCATTTCATTAGCTTTAACTCCTGATGGTATTAGCAGCTGTGATATTTAGCATTGATTTCTTATAAGGAACTTTCGGGTGAAGCATCTCTTTTTTAAGACAGCTAGATTTTCTGAAGTTTGTTCCCATCTATAAGCAGTCATTTCTTTGAATGCCTGTTTCCTTGTCTCCTTATTAGATTTACAAAGGAATCACTCATTGCAGACTGTTCATTCAAGGCAAAGAACTTCTTAAATTTCAACATGTTTCTTTATATCTAAGACAACGTTCAGTATATAAACTGCTTTCTCTTGTTTTAAGGATTTTAAAGTGGCTTGTTTCCTCTTATAGGTAGCTTTTTGTCTTCCAACTACCATAAAAATTTGCACAGCTATTAGGGTAAATAAGGCATTTTACCAACGGAGCCCCAAACCGCGGAACTTCCGTATCCTTTCAATTTTTCATTGGAACTGATGCTTTTCCTCCTTATTTTCCTCCTTATTCTTTTAAAAGCTGTATTTTAAGTTTACCATGAGCATATTTTCGAGCTTACAAAAGTTTCAGAACAATGTCGCCATCTTTAGCAGAAAAACTACCTTTCCCAGAATGCATTTCCCTTATATTGTCCATAATAATATCAGTCCCATATCAGTCCCTTATATCATTTTCCTTATATCATTTCCCATCAGTCATTTCCCATAGATCTTTTCGGGTCTGAGAGTCAACTGGTTCTTTTACCAGACTTGCTTAGAAATTCTTGTCAGGGAGGTTTGAACAAAGTTTTTTGCTTTTGTAACGGGAGATTTGAACAAGCATTTTACATTTTCAGCTATGGCACGTTGGGAGATTTCTATTCTCTCCTCAACTGGCTTTAACAGGTGTCTCTCCTTCATTTGACACTGGCCCCAAATCAGAACCGCACCTGCCTTGTTAGCCGGCATTGAGGTGGGCATTCCTGATAGCACCTTTCCTCCGGGCTTGTGTTTGTTTTAGCCAGTCAGTGAAAAACAAGATCATGTACAACAGCTTTTCCATAGCTCCTTCAGAAGAGATTTTCTCCCACTAATTTTATTCTCATTTTGTTTGTTCCTTCCTTCCCCAGATGCAGAGCTTCAGGTATCTGTCTGCAGCTCTGTACCTCTGCTAGCTGCCTTTGGAGGTAGGGGCTTCCCCTTCCCCCCTCCCCCAATCTGCCACAGATTCTAGCAGCTTTTCACAGGTCATGCATTTTCTGGGGAGGAATCTGTCCCTTCTGTTTCTTCAGAGTCTTTCTCCCAGACAGTTCCCAGTTTGGTCTCAGTTTATCCCGCTACCCCAGAAACAGTTTCCGACACTACAGTGGTGGCTTTCCCTGCTCCTGAAGGTAGTAGGGCTTTTTGTCTGTTTGTTTTCGGGGTCTGTGTGGTTTGCGTACAGACTGAAAATCTAACAAGGGATTTTTTGCCATTTCTAAACTCCCATTAGGACAGGTGTTTTGTCTCATCAGGCCTTCACTTGGCCCAGTCCCCCAGTGGGTTGGGTTTGCTTGTCTGGGTGCTCAAGGACAGAGCTTATGCCAGAGGCAATCACCCCTTAGGGCCACACTCCCTCATCTCAGGGAGTCAGTTGAAACAAAGCTTTTCTCAAAGAGATGCTTTCTCTGACAGAAAAGAAAACTTTACTCCTGGATAGTTCTGTTCTGCCCTGACTGGGCTCTTTCCCCAGACAGCGTTCTGACTCAGCAGCACAACTGCTTCAGACACAGTTCAGCTTTACTGTTTTCCCAGAAAGGTCCTTACTTTGATAGAAAAGCTTTTTTCTCAGATTTCTTTTTTTTAGCTGTGGACCTATCAACCCGGGACTTGTAGGAAAGCAAGCAACTGTGCCGTTCCCACTGGCTTTAGCTTTGTTCATTGGCAATCTTCCCCTGGGTCCTGCACCTTCCTGCCTCAGCTCTGTGCTCCAGGAAGTTTGCAACTGCAGGAACCCTAGTATCCCCGAAATGCACCCCAACTCAGAGATGCTGGCCAGTCGCCTCTGGGTTTTTGGTCAGAAGCGAGGATACAATGCTAACGGAGTTTGCATTGCTTCAGGGAATCTTTGCATTAGGACTATTAGGAGCACCCTTTCATTCTGAAACGCTCACTCAAACAAAACCTTCGATGCCTCAGCTCGGCTGTAACTGAAAAGCTTGGCTTTTTTGCTTTTCTCAGGTAAGGTTTCCTGCCCTTTGGGGCTCTCTGTAGCTCTTTACCCACACTCTCCCAAGTGTTTCCCTCAGGGTACTAGCTTGAAGAGACAGACAGCTTAGAAGAGGTTTTTAGGAACTTGTCCCTGCCTCCTGCATTGCAAGGAGGATTTTTAAAGCTTGAAAGAGAACTTAGAGAGGTTTTGCTGTCTTAAGAGGTTTGTTGTTTCCCCTTAGAGCTAATCACAGGTGGTCCCCATACTAATATCTTCAGGTGATTCTAATTTTTGCCCTTTTGAGAAAGTTAAAGGCTTTAGTTTTATAAGTTTAAGAGCTTTTGAGAAAGATGAAGGCTTTTTAGAGAGATTTTCCCCCAAAATTTCCAAGGAAAGCTTTATAGTTTAAGAGAAAGATTTTTTTCCCCAAGAGAGAAAGACCAACTTTTCCCAAAACTTCTGAACTTTAAACTTTTTGGCTTTTTATACCCCCATTTTTGCCTCAGGGATAAAACACTTTCTCCTGCCGCTTGGACTTAGCATTTCAGTTGTCCCCAGGACAAAAGCTTCCATAGGAAACTTTTTCTTCCCCATAAGCTCAAAGAAGAGCTTTTTTACTACCTGAAAAGCCCAAAGAAAGATTTTTTCCCCCAGTTTGCGTTCATAGCCCCCAAAGTTAGAAAATTGAAGAGTTTTTCTGTCTAGTTGCCTTATTTTTTCCTACACAATCTTACACTTCTAAGTTTTTCCTACACTATTTTACTACCCTATACCTTATACTTATTTTTCACAGATAAGAAATTGAGAAAGGGATAGAAGATAGAAAATTTTTACAGAAGAGAATTTTGCGCTGCAGCATCGGACATCCTTCCAGTCCGCTTTCCTTTTCTCTCGAGGATAAAACCCCTGCCTCTCAATATATATAAAAAATATATATTTTCCATAACACCGGCATGCCTTATCCACTGGCAGGGCTGACTCAGCACTTTCGCCAAAACTCTGTAAAACTATTATTTTCCTTTATCTTTAGTCCCTATTACTTTGTCTTTATTCCCTGTTCATTTGTCTTTAGTCCCCCTTTTTTGTCCCTTTTTTAGTCCCTCCTTTTTTTTCTTTAGTCCCTTTTTTTTTCTTTTTTCTTTAGTCCCTGTTCATGGCGCCATTCTGTGGGGCGTTTACCCACCACCCCCACAGTTCCCCAGAGTTTTCTTGAGTGCGAGCAGCAGGAAATATTAGATAGAAGGATTTATTGTGGAGAATCTTGCAGAGATAAACAGATAGAAAATAAAGGATAGCCTCGAGAGGGCCTGGAACCTATTCCAACGGCCCCCGACTGTCTCTGCCCCAGGGTTTTTATAGAGACGCCAAGGGGTGGAGCAAAAGATCTCCTCCCCCAGCACAGCCAAGTGCAGACCATCTCAGACACCTGAACTCAGGCCTGTGGTCCTAATCATCCTCTATGGGTAAAGCCACGAGGAACCCGAGAACAGGCTCCCACAAACTAGTCCACAAAGGCTCCCGGTGGCCACTACTCATGAAGCTCTGCTTCCATCCCTCACATCTAATAGCCTCCTGAAAGGTCTCCAGAGCTACAGCAAATATGTAAATTCTGGGAAGTTAATAAGCTGCCTAGGAAAACGTAAGTACTCAAAAGCTGTGTGAGCTGGAGATGACAATTATCTCTATTGTTTTAGCTTGTATTTTAAACTGAAAATTAAATACTGGTTTATCATAATTTACTCTGTTTAGGTTACCCAAGTCAAAAAGGCAAAAGATGAAATGGGGCAGGATGAGGAGCTCTGCTTAGAAGAAATGATGTCTGTACAGTATTTCACCATCACAAATGTTCTGTAGGCCCTGGAGTATACAACAGGAGCTACTTTGAACAGGGTAACAGTCACATTAAAGATAATTTAGAGAAAGAAAAAAACAGGAATAAAGGTAGCATATGACATGTGCTTCACACACTGACTTACCATCTGTTCCTGAACATCCCTCTTTGCTTGAGAAAAGCTCTGTTGTAACTCTTCAAGTAAAACCTCGGAAGCTTGAGCTCTTAGGACAAGTGAAGATATCTGAATAGAAGATGTGCACATGAAAATGCAGTTACAAATTGGTTATCTGAAGCTAACCCTGAATCCCATTACTCCACAGCAAATCCATGGGAACCATTCATCTTTCATTCAACCAATGTGTGCACTTGCTATATGGCAAGACTCTTGGGTACCTTTGTGCATTAGCAAAGGTTAAGTCACATGCTGACTCATATCAACAAACAGTAGTAACTGGTTCTGAGACTGATGAGAACCCACATGACCTAGTTAAAGATGCATTATTAAGAAGCTTTAAAAAATTAAATTAAATTAAACAAAACAAAACTAGAAGCCTAGGGCTGGAGTAAAGGCACGGCAGATAAAGGAACTTGCTGCTAAGCCTGATGACCTGAGTTTGCTCCTCACAACCCATCTGGTGGAAGAAAGAACTGATTCCTGCAAGTTGTCCTCTGATCTCCACACAGGTGCCATGGCTATACATATACATATACATATACATATACATATACATATACATATACATATACATATACATATACATATACATATACATATACATATACATATACATATACATATACACATGAATGGCGTGTGTGTGTGTGTGTGTGTGTGTATGTGTGTACTTGTGCATGCGCACGCACACAAGTAAATATATTTCTTTAAAATGAAGGAAGGAGAGGAAGAGAGGAAACAGCACACCTTTAAAGGATAAATGAATCCTTTCTGAGTTGGTTACAATCTTCTAAAGTAGATACTAAAGAGTGATTAATATCACTTAACTCTCAACTGTTTTGGATTAGTGTTAATATTCCTGGGGAGGGAATTATTGAAAACTGATCATTCACACACAAAAACTTACAAAAATAATTTTGTCTAGGCAAAAAAAAAAAAAGTTAGAATTTTGTTTCTAGCTAGGCAGTGGTGGCGCACGCCTTTAATCCCAGTACTCGAGAGGTAGAGGTAGACAGATCTCTGTGAGTTCGAGGCCAGCCTGGTCTATGGCCTGGTATACAGAACAAGTTTCAGGACAGCCAGGGCTACACAGAGAAATCCTATCTCAAAAAACAAAACCAAACAACAACAACGACAAAAAAAAATTTTTTTGTGGGGCTGGTGAGATGGCTCAGAGATTAAGAGCACTGGCTGCTCTTTCAGAGGACCTAGGTTCAATTCCCAACACCCACGTGGCAGCTCACAACTGTCTCTAACTCCAGTTTCAGGGGATCTGACACCCTCACACCAATGCACATTAAATTAAATTAATTACTTTTTTTAAAAAAGAATTTTGTTTCTAATAATGACAGATTAGGTGATGTGAACAAAACTACTGAAAATTGGGCTGTATAAAAATATAAGATGTATCTTTTCAAAAGATTTTAGTTGTATTTTTACTTATGTGCATATGTGTATGTCTGAGTTTAGGTTTGTGCATGTGAGTGCAGTATCTGTAAAGGCCAGAAGAGAGCATCAGATCTTTTGGAGCTGGAGTTAGAGGCAACTGTAGGTGGCCAGACAAGGATGCTGGAAACCTAATTTAGGTCCTCTACAAGAGCAGTATATGTTCTTAACCTCTGAAGCGATCTCGCCACCCCCAAAACTCTTATCTCCTTGAAGGCACTGGACAACTAATAAATACACAGGACAGGGCATAGTGTTTGAAGCAGCTCTCTAAAAGTACCAATTCTAAATAAACAGCTGTGACACAGAGAGCAGGGCAGGGCATCTGAGAGCCAAATAGGATGGCAAAATAAGAAATCCAGGATGCACCAAGAAAATACCTGGTAAACTAGAGCCACAAGGACCACATTCTTGGGGAAATGAATACTTTTAATAATCTAACCTTCCAAACTTTATACAATCTCAGTTCCTGTAACTGCATAAAATGATGCAGCACTGTGAGTATCACTAGTTACCTGCCTCTCATAAAGAAATGCCCTTGAACTTCTGATCTTATCTCAACCTCCCAAGTGCTGGGATTAGAGGGATGTACGACCACACCTGTGGTGCCAAGGAATGAGCCAAGGGCCTCATGCATGCTAGGCAAGCACTCTACCCACTTAGTACATCCCCAACCCAGTGCATTCATTATTTATTTTTAATAGACTATACAGCATTCAACACAAATACACAAGGAAATGGCTTTTTAAAAAACCAGGCAATAGATATAGGTCTTCAATGAGTCCAGATACATGAGCTATTAGCTACTAAATAGACTTATTCAAAGGCCTAAATGACAAAATTTGGAATTATCAGAGAACTAGGGATAATGAATAATAGCCAATATTAAATAATAAACTGGAAAAAAATCAATTACCTAAGCTAAAAATACAGTCGTTTTACAGAGAAGAGTAAACATTTAAAGAAAAACTAGTCAACTAAAAGATGGATTTGAAGAAAAAAAAGACAAAATATGGAAAATACATTTATGAAATTCTCAAGAATAAAAAGTATTTTAAAAAACTATAAAATTAAAAAAGAAAAGCATACAGAAGCACAGATGTCTAACAACACATAAATATTTGAACAACTAATGGCCAGCAGAAATAGCTAGAAGAACTGAAGGGTGAGTCGATCAAACAACCTCCCAATCTCTCTCACCATTTCTCCCTGTGCTCAAGAAAAGTCAGTCCATGTATCCACCAATAGACATATACAAAAATCTTCATAGAAAATTCACCCTTGTCAAATATTAGAAACACCTAAGCATCTCTCAACTGTTGTTTGGATAAATAGTGATGTGGCTAAAAACAATTTTTGCCAGGAATGGTAATGCATGCCTTTAATCCCAGCACTTTGGAGGTAGAAACAGGTGGATCTCTTGAGTTCAAGGTCAGTGTGGTCTACATAATGAGTTCCAGGACAGGCAGGGCTATGTAGAGAGACCCTGTCTCAATAAGAAGAGGATGAGGACGAAGAAGAAGTGGGAACCAGGACTGAACTCAGGCTTAGTGGTAAACACCCTTACCCACTGAGCCAACTTGCCAGCCCTTGTTTTGGTTTTTGAGACAAGGTCTCAAACAGCCAGATTAGTCTCCAATTCCATAACTAAGAATGGCCTTGAACTTCTAACCTTCTTGCCCCTACCTCCCAAGTGATGAGATTGAGGAACCCAGGCCCCTGCCTGGACCCCTGCCTTGGCTATTCTGCAGCCATGACAGGCTATGAAAAAGACCTAACAGGTCTTCACAGCATGATGTGCCCTTGAGCTCTAGCTCTAGTTACAGGAAAACCCCACTAGATGTCCCAATATAGTAGAAGAAGCCAATTAAAGTTACAGCTAGCTGGTTCATGATAAAGAAAAAAAACGTAGTAACCATAGCAACCGCTGAAAGAGATAATAGTTTTCTTGCTAAAAATACAGTCGTTTTACAGAGAAGAGTAAACATTTAAAGAAAAACTAGTCAACTAAAAGATGGATTTGAAGAAAAAAAGACAAAATATGGAAAATACATTTATGAAATTCTCAAGAATAAAAAGTATTTTAAAAAACTATAAAATTAAAAAAGAAAAGCATACAGAAGCACAGGACAGCACCTCCAGATGGGAGGTACATCAATCCTGAGTCTGTTCCTATGTAGTCTGTAGACCCCAAACCCCCGCATGCTTTACTCCCTATAAATATCCTGCCCCCTTGCTACTCAGGGTCTCTTCTGCTCTGTTGCTGTGTCAAATGGACAAAGAGGCCCGGGTCAACTCGCAACAGTAAAAAGACTCTGCTTTTGCATCAGATTTGGTCTCTTGGTGGTCTTTGGGGGGCTCTGGGTACAACAGAGATAAGAGCTATGTACCATCACCCCCAGTTTATATAGGGCTAGGGATCAAAGCCAGTGGTTAATAAATACTAGATAAGCACTCTACCAACTGAGCTACATTCCCAGCCAGCAATTCCTAACTTCTTGTTAGTGAGGCTCTTGTGCACCAAGGAAAACAAAGGAAACACAAAAAAGAAAAATCAGATCCTTCAGACCCTTAGAAATGCATTAAATACATTAACTGATTATTTCAAAGGAAAACCCATGATAACAAGCTGCTGGAGAGATGGCTCAGCAGTTAAGAAACTTGTTGCTCTTGAAGAGGACCTCGGTTTGGTTCCAGCACACACATGGTGGCTTACAACTATCCATTTAACTCCAATTTCAGGGTATCCCTTTCTTCTGACCTTAAGGGGACCAAGCATGCAAGTGGTGCACATACATACATGTAGACAATACACTCCTACACATTTAAAAATATAAGTTCTTTTTTAAAAAACAGCACAGAGAGATCAGTAAACACTTTTTGTCTCAAGAGAAAATAAAACTGCCAAATCTTCAAAGCAAAAGAAATAAAATAACTACTCTTTGAAGTTTTAAATGTAATTTTAACAATCGAGTCATCTCTCGGGCATCACTCACTTGGTGGCTTGAGTCCTCAGAGCTCTGCTTGATAAAGTCCTCTAGCTCCTGTTTCTCTTTCATCGTCTTCTCTAGCTGGTCATTAGCTTGCCTTAGCATTACCTGCAGTTTCTTCACCTATAGAATTTAAAAAGTCAACAAGAAGGAAGCAGTGGGGTTTTTACTGTAGTTGTTTACAGCGGCACTAGGAGTTCATTCCAGGGCCTCATGCATGCCAGGCAATGGCTGGACTGTGCTATACCCACAGCCCACAACTTTTGTGTAAGTTAAAAATAAATAACTCCAAAAAATTTTTGGAGAAGTACCATAGATTTGTCAATTCAGAAAGAAATGAACAACATCAAGAACTACATTATGCTTTACAGTTAGCAACAGCTTTTCACATACATAATCTCATTTGAAAACCTCTTTTCTGTTAGGCCCTCCAGGATCTAGAGTTGGCCTCCCTAACTCCTCTATCCCCTGCCTCTGATCTACAATTCACATGAACCCTATAAATTTTATAAAAGTGGAATTACAACGATTTTCCCACTTAAAAGCAATAATGCCTCCAAAGTTGCCAGGCTTAAACTTAATCTCCCCTGATTATCACCTCCCCTCACTGGTCTATCTGGCCTTCCTTTGCAACTCCTTCTCCCACTAGTTTATAAACTCCCACACCAGTCATGTGTCCTGGAACATATTCTCTCACAACTCTGCACATTTCCCCTCCTTAAATAGACTTTCTCCTTCTCTAGTTCTCCTAATTTGAAAGCAGGCTGTAAAACAAGCAACACAATGCTGCCTCTCCTGAGCCTACAACTAAGCTGCAAACCCTCCTCTAATGTAGATGTTCATCTCTAGGAACCAGCTAGACTGAACTTATGTTTTGGTTTGTAAAGCTGAAAGCTCCTTATGGGTCAAAACCATCTTTCAGCTGTATCTGAATTGCTAGGATCCAGCAAAATACCAGGCACACAAGAAGCATTAATAAAAGTCTATAGAAATAATTAAGGAATCCAAGATAGCCCTTTTCCACGTCAGGCTATCAGAGGCCAATATATTATCTTAGTTTTATAAGTAGCTTGAAAATTTCACCTGTAAACTATCAAAAAAGACTACAGTGACATTTGAGAATATGAGATCATCATTCTAACCTCCTTCAAATTCTGATGACAAAGGCAGTAAATAATCTTCATAACAACCAAAGAAAAATATTCTTTTTTTCCTGACATGCTTTCACAAGGCCTACTCTTGTTAAATTCTATATGGTTTCCTAAGTGTTACCAATGTCATACTATTCTACTTTGTATTTGGAAAAGAACTTTACCCTCAAGTTCAGCAGTCCAAACCTGCAGAAGCTTAACTTCTATGCCCTATGAATTACCATTAATCAAGTCAACAAATTTACAACAAATAGGCAATAAGCAAAGAGTTCAAATTCTGGCCACCATGACATCCAGCTAGCTTTTACTCTGTCAGAGACCACAGTAAATCTTACCTCCCTAATCTCTGTACCATGACGTATACTATGGGTGAGATCAGGCCAGCATCAAGTTTAGGTGTTGGGGCTTTGGGTGACAGGGTGCAGAGAAAGGAGCTAAGGTGCTGTTAGCACATCTGAGAGCTGAGTTGGCTGATATGGTGTTGGCATGCTAATGAAGCATGAATATCCAGAGTCCTAGTGGGCTCTCACTGAAAATCAGCTGCCATTGTATGTGCTAGATTATTCCATCACCAGAGAGAGACACTCCATAAAGCAGATGGGGGTGGGGGGAAAAGACAACTCTGTGCCTCTAATGAAACTCACCTGGTCTCTTGTTTCAGCTTCCTGAATCTGAATTCCTTGTAACTGTTTTTCATAATTGGAACACATATCACAACGTCTACCAAGCTTATTTCCAGCATTATGTACCTGAAGGGCACCAAAATTACCACTTATCAGGCAGAACAAAATAATTCTATGTCTCATACTTGAGGAATGAATGCACACTCTTACCAATGTTACTAAGTGAATAGCAGAGTAAATACTTCAGAGATTTACAGGAAGAACTTACAGAGTCAGATTCCAAAAGTCATAACCTCCAGTACAAGTATGGTAGGAAAACAAGGGACACAACTTATCACCAAGGGCCACAAAACATCACATTTGAAGAACACACAAAACAAGCAAAAGGGCTACGCCATGCACTCAATGCTCTCTACCCAATGGGAAGAAGAAAAGAAAGGCAGTGCTGATTCCCCCATGGCCGGCTCCAGTGACACACTGGGTACACCACCAGTAAGTAGCATGTTCATTACATGTCCTGCATCCCTCAAGGACAGTGGCTTATTTAGGGTTAGCAGCCTGCTCCACGTACTCACTGAGTGCTTCTTTAAAGAGAAGTAGCCCTGAGTAGGGAAAGCACGAGTGTCAGAAAACCTCGATTCTAACCCAGATTTCACTTGATCTTTCTGAGACAGTTTCTTCATCTGTAACTGGGAACAGTTATGACCTGACTGCCTCATTATAATCATAAAGCTCAAAGAGACGAGGTATGTGAAAAGGCTTGGAAATCTGTAAAGCACTGTGCAAATACAACTTACACCTCCCCGTCATCCCCCCACCCCAACACAGGGTTTCTCTGTGTAGTTTTGGAGCCTGTCCTGAAACTCGCTCTGTAGACCAGGCTGGCCTTGAACTCACAGAGCTCTGCCTGCATCTGCCTCTTAAGTGCTGGGATTAAAGGCATGTGCCACCACCAGCTGACACAACTTACATTCTTATAAAACCTAATCTTTTAAGTTTGAAAATACTTTAAGGAAAATTACCCTTCATCGAGGCTGCCTTTTTTTCTCTTCCATATTTCCCAATCCTCCTTAAACCCACTCTCTGTATCAAGTTCTTAACCACTTTTGCATTTTAGAACTAAAGAAAAAATGAGTAAGTGAATCACGGCATACACTCAGCTTCAGTAAACTAAAAGCCCAAATTCAGGCTGCTCTAACTATGATGCTTGTTAACACCACTGGCCAGCCAGCTTTTTGTGACTGTCATATAGAAGAGACAAGGCAGACTTGACAAGGGTGGGTGTGTGCTAACACATACTTGCTAGCAGCACATGCCTGCACTGACTCCAGGAACTATCTACTGAATCAATAATTAATGCCAAAGTTACCTAATCCCTCCAGAGTTCCGGAGAGCAAGCTGTGGTGGCATACACCTATAATCCCAGCACTGGAGAGGTACAGACAGGAAATCAAGAGTCATCCTCTGAATTTCAAGGTCATCTTCACTATATAATAAATTGGAGGTTAACTTGGGCTACATGAAACTTTGTCTCGAAACAAAAAGAGAACAAAAGAAACAAGATCAGAATAGCTCACCTCTTTCTGCAGGAGATTCCATTCAGTCTCACTCACTAAGCGGTAACCACTGGGAGATACATATGCACTCTCCATACCCTGGGTGACACTAGAGAGGAGGGATGCTGTTTCCTCCTGTTCAGGTGTCATTGCCTTAATTGCTCTTTCTTGATCTTTGGTTAACATAAATCCACTTGGCATCTGCAGTGACCCAAGCGACACAGTATCAAAGTTCTCAGACACAGAATCTGCTCCAACCAGTGGTCCAAAATCCGACTCATCCAAGTTTCCAGCAGACTTTGCTTTGTAGTTATAGCCCAATGCTTTTGATTGCAATGAGCTTGAGGTTCCCAAGCTGTCTGTAGACTGAGCTCTCCGGAGTCCATCTTTAAACATGTCATTGTCTGATTTACTGAATGGATCTCCAGATGGTAACAGCAAGTCTGCATCTAAGGAATGAACTGACCCATGGGTGCTGTCTAAATGCTCCTGAAATGTAAAAACATATATTTTCAAGTTAGATAATTCTCTGAACCCCAAAAGAGAAAAGCTATCATGTACTATATATATTTTGTCACACATTACACATAATCATTATTTTGCTGCCTAGACATAATCATTGAACAACTATTTATCAAATAAATTTCTTTGTATGTTGGGTATTACTCAGGCACAGGTTAGATTCGTAAACAAAATACAACTTCTAATTTTAAGATATGTATAGTTTCTTGAGAAAAAGTAAATGGGCTCTCACAATACTATATGTAATGACAAAAGATAGAGGTGAGCTCCATGCTCTGGAACATCTGTGTTGTGAAATATTATTTAACTAGGCAAAGATGTGTTACATTTGTTTTTGCTACAGAATATTTAACTGTGTAAAGGTGTGTTACTTTTGTTTTAACTATGTAAAGACGTGTTGCATTTGTTTCACATTGTCTGCCTAAGGCACCTGATTAGTCTAATAAAGAGCTGAACGGCCAATAGCTAGGCAGAAAAAGAATAGGCAGGGCTGGCAGGCAGAGAGAATAAACTGGAAGAACAATCTAGGTTCCAGAGAGAAGAGACGAATGAGGGAAGAAGAGAGGAGAGGATGAGGGAGATGCAAATGCAGACTAGTGCTACTGTACAATTCAATCACAGAGTGAGAGTAACAATAACAAGAAGAGGCTAGGCAGTGTTGGCGCACACACCTTTAATCCCAGCACTTGGGAGGCAGAGGCTGGAGGATCTCTGAGTTCCAGACCAGCCAGGGTTCACAAAGAAACCCTGTCTCAAAAAATAAAAAATAAATAACAGGGAGAGTCAGCACCATGGTTCAGCAGTTAAAGGTGCTTGCTTCTTGAAACTGGATAACCTGAGTTCAGGACCCACATGGACAAAACCAACTCAGAAAGTTGGCCTCTCACTTCTAGATGTATGATGCGCGCACGCGCGCGTGCACACAATGTCAAAATAATTAAAGAATAAAAAATGTAGTGAGTTTTTTTGAAATTATATTCCATTTAAATGACTATTCTTGGGCTGAAGAGGTGGGGCTCAGTGGTTAAGACCACTGTCTACTCTTGCACAGGACCTAGGTTTGGTTCCCATCACCTACATGATGGCTCACAACCACTTGCAACTCCAGTTCCAGGAAATTCAATGCCCTCTGCTCACCTATACAGGTGCCTGCACACATGTGGTTTGTATGCTATATTTAGGCACACACACATAAAATAAACAAATCTTTTTTTTAAAGATTAAAATGACAGCCAGGCATGGTGGTGCATGCCTTTAACTCCAGCACTCAGGAGGCAGGCACAGAAGGATCTCTTTGAGTTTGAGGCCAGCCTGGTCTACAAAGCGAGTTCCAAGACAGCTAGGGCTATTACAGAAAGAAATTCTGTCTCGGAAAACAAACAAACAAAAATGATTAAAATGACAATGATTTCTTTTAATTAATTAGTTATTTAAATTTTTTGTGCATTGGAGCTGGAGTTGCAGACAGCTGTGAGCTGCCAGTGGGTGCTGGGACTTGAACTTGGATCCTCTAGAAGAAGAGCCAGTGCTATCAACTGCTAAGCCATCTCTCCAGTCCCAACAGTTCTTTAAAATAATGTCATACCCCCACTTTTTAAAATAGTCTCATTATGTAGCTTCAACTGACCTGAAACTCACAAAGATCTATCTAACCCTGCTTCCAAGTGCCAGAGTTAAAGGCATTGTGCCACCATGTTAGACCGACTTTTTGTTTTAAATATCCTTTTATGGACCAACTAGAAGAGACTGAGGAATACATAAGTTGATTTCATTTGTTTTTATTTTCAAGTGTTTTAAAACTATTATCTGCCTTTAATCCCAGCACTCAGGAGGCAGAGCCAGGCGGATCTCTGTGAGTTCGAGGCCAGCCTGGGCTACCAAGTGAGTTCCAGGAAAGGCGTAAAGCTACACAGAGAAACCCTGTCAAACCCTGTCTGGGGGGGGGGGGGGGGGGGACACGGGACGACAAACTATTATCTGGTGTAATTTTTTTTCTAATTTCTATTTCTTTCCTTTCAAATATTTTCAGTCATCTGAAATTCAAACTGCTGGGAAAATAAACCTAATTTAATTAAGCTAATGATGGCAAATGTCCCAAAAAAAAAACTAGACCACGAATCCATTCTGTAAGCTTACAAAATGAAAATAAACTAAAAAATCCTAACATCAGGGCTGGAGAGATGGCTCAGCAGTTAGGAGCACAGGCTGCTCTTCCAGAGGACCCAAGTTTGATCCCCAGCACCCACATGTTGGCTCACAAACATATTTAAACTCTAGTCCCAGAGGAATCCAACACTTCACACACATGGTGTATAGATACTCATGCAGGCAAAACACACATAATACACAAAATAATATAATAAATTTAATTCAAAAAACTCAACTACTGTGATCACATATATTGAAGTGACATGAAGACAGTGGGGAAAAGAAAGATCAGCTGTGATGGCCACTTAAAGAACTACTAGTCTATCACCTTAGCAAAAGCTTGAGAAATACGAACAGCTAAGGAAGTGAAAACTGTTCCTGGCCACCAAGACAGCTCCACTTTTTTTTTTTTTCAGCTCCACTTTTATAGGCACTTTCCACTAAGTCTGATGATCTGAGCTTTACCTCAAACCACATGGTAGAGGAAGAGAACTCAATTTCACAAGTTGCCTCGTAGCTCCACAAATGTGCCATGACACATATGCTCCCACCAGGATAAATAATAAATACAAAAACAAAAGACTCGTCTGTGGTCTTTCTAATATTTGATTCTACAATATTTTACATTACCTTAAAAACGTTAATGCCTTTAAACTTATCTATTCTTTTTCTAAGGACTTAAATAATGAGATACATTACAGTGATTTGTGCAAGGAAAATTATATATAATAGCATTACAGCATTATTTAATGAAAACATTTACGGCAGCAAAAAAGATAACCAATTTGGTAAGTGGTATATTAGTCATGTTTGTATTCCACAGGAGAGATGATACATACATCCTACTGCCTGCTTGGAGACAGTCCTCACATGTAAAACTGGACAATCTCAAATCCATACCCCAACTACTCCTTTATCCAGTTTTCACCAAGCCATTATTTCCCCTGCCCCAGATCACCCAGGAACAGGTAGGTCCCAAACAACCCATCAAGTTCCTATGGCCCAAAGGCTGCCAGAATTATTCAAACTGGCCGGTCCTGAGTTTCTCCCTGTGCTTGCAAGGCAAGCTATGGCTCTCATTTCTAGGAGAACCATGAGCTGGGAATGCATATCAGTGGTACAACACTTGTTTAAAGCATACTAGACCTGAGGGAAAAGACAGAAAAGTTAAAAGCAGGTTGTTCCAAAGGTACCGACCACTTCATGCTGTCAGGCACCTCATAAATTAAAACCTGGCAACAAAGTAGTAGGAAAATGGCCAAAGGGATTATAGTACATTTACATATTAAAATTTTATTGCATGGATTAAAAAAATTTAAGGGTGCCAAAACCTTAAAGTAGATTTAACCAAGGAGGAACATTCATAAGCATGTAGTCACTATGTAGAGTATGTGTGCAAAGTACCAGTCAGGCATGATGTCACATGCCTGTAATTCCAACGCAAGGAAGACAGAGGCAGAAAGCTCAGAAGCTCAAGGTCAGCCTGGAATACATAAAGTCTGTCTTAAACAAAATAAAGGAAAGCAAACAAACAAAACAAATGGGAACATATTTATGCTATCTTTGGAAAAGGAAACAGAAAAAAGGAGAATGACACATGCCAAAACATTAAGAGACAGTTTTCTCTGGGTAGTCAAAACAATTATTTTTATTTGTATGGCCCCTCCTGTACTTCAGAAATGCTCCATAATATTTTCTATTACTTTCATAGTGAAAAAGCATAATCTAAGTACCAAAATAAAGATGACATGGGAGTGCTCAAAAATATTAAATGTCCTTAGCAATAAATCTAAGTCTCCAAAGCATTCCATATTAATTTTAATTTACCAGCCAAATTAAATTACCATGATTCTGAACATAAAACAATTATATTCAACACTGAAAATGCAAAACATCAGGTCTGAAAGTTGAAAATACACATACACATGGTGGAGGTGACAGTTGTTACTACCAAGAACTAAACCTAGGACCTCATGCATGCTGGTCAACATTCTGCCATGGAGCTGCATCCTCCAGCAGAAAGTCTAAAATATACTTTAAAGGCTGGGAAATGATATGCACAGTATGAGAAAGCTGTTAAAAAAAGAAGCAAAAATAACAGAAATACTTCTTTATAAATCACAAATTCTCCTTTCCTGTTTTCTAAACATTCCCAGATAGATTACTGCATCATGCAAATGCCATGTAATATCTGAACAAAAAGATAGAGACATTCTTTTGAGAGTCTAAGTATTTAAAAAAAATGCAGAGTAGAACTGTCAGTCGGTCCTTAGTGTGTGCTCCAAAACAAACAAAAAAATGTACAAAAACAAGGGCATCATACTTTTCAGTGTCTGTTAGATTTAAAAAAAAAAGAAACTAATGTCAAGCTATCAATAAAGATGAAAATATAAGCCACCAGGAACTGTACTATACATGGTTCAGAGTAAATCTATAAACTAAACAGAAACAACAGACCTGTTAGGAATATGTATTCAACTTAACTGTAACTGTTCACCAGCTGGGAAAGGAGGTGAAAGTTAGGCAAGTGTGTATGACTGAACTCCCCACCTTTCCAATGCTGGAGATCAAACTAGGGCCTTACACATGTTAAGCAAGTACTCTACTACTGAACTGTAGCTATGGACCTTGTAAGTATGAAATCATAAGCAACAAGGATAGCATAAACAACACTTTTTTTTAAAGATTTATTTATTTATTATGTATACGGAAGAGGGCGCCAGATCTCATTACAGATGGTTGTCAGCCACCATGTGGGTGCTGGGAATTGAACTCAGGACCTCTGGAAGAGCAGTCGGTGCTCTTAACCTCTGAGCCATCTCTCCAGCCCAGCATAAACAACACTTACAGGTATGGACCACAAGCAGCCAGGCCTAACTGTGATGAAGTAAGAACAAGAGGAAAGCGTGAAGGGCCATTCAACTGGGAAAGGAGGGTCCTTATTTTGATTCCAAAGGCATTAGATACAAAAGTATTTCCTTTACTAAAGAAAGGATGAGTATTAGGAGACTCTGGCCCAGAGAGATAGCCCAAAGACCTAATTTTGATTCCCAGGTCCCACAAGATGGGAGGAAAAACAGTCCTGACCTCCATATGCATTCTGAGTGCCCCCCACCCCACCCCACTCCATATACTAAAATAAAAATGTTTGCTTATTTGTTTTAAAGAAAATCCTTCTTGGAGCTAAAAAGATGGCCCAATGGTTAAAAATACTTGCTGCTCTTACAGAGGATGTGAGTTTCAATAGTCTATGTAAAGAATCTCCACTCAATGATGTAGGTTATGGTATTCAGTGGTGGTTTTGCATACAAGAGTGGTCTGACCACAACCACACTAAAGGAAGAAAAATGGACAGTAATGCTGAGGGTACAGTAGAGTACGAGAAATCAAAGGCAGGAAGTCAGTGCAGAGGCCCTTCCCGTACTATAGGTATGAGATGACAGACCACAGGCACAACATCTGACATACTACATCCCGACGCTTGCACTCTTCCTCGAAGCTTCAATGCGATCTGCCAAACTGTACCTTCTATTTCAGAACTGAAGCCCTAATGCTAGAGCTGAACAGGTGGCAAGCTTCTGTAATCAATTCCAATGTTCAGGAAGCTGAGGAAGGAGTAACCTTGAGAGCAAGATCAGCCTGGGCTACATACCAAGACTCTGTCGTCCCCCCACCAAAAAAAACCAAGTATTTAGCAATATGTATAATTCACATTAAAAACAGACATCAGGGGCTGGAGATATGGCTCTACAGTTAAGAGCACTGACTGCTATTCCATGTGGGTTTGATTCCCAGCATCCACTGGGATGTCTCAACCATCTGTAATTCTAGTCCCAGGAATCTGAGGCCCTCCTTTGGCCTCTGTGAGCACTACATGCAACATGGCGCATAGACGTACATGCAGGCAAAAAACACCTATGTTTAAATATATATGTATATATGTGTATGTAATATATATGTACACATATACACACATATATATGTATCCATATATATACCAAATCTTTTTTTAAAAAGACATCAGGTGACTTTGAAAAGCTCACACTTGAATGTGTCTTATCCTTTTCCCTGACTCTTTTCTATTAACTCTGGACTTAAATTTGTTATTCTAATAATTTTTTAAGCTGGACAGTGGTGCATGACTTTAATTCCAGCTCTCAGGAGGCAGAGGCAGGCAGATCTCTGTGAGATTAAGGCCAGTCTGGTCTACGGAGTGAGTTCCAGAACAGTCAGAGCTAACCAGAGAAACCCTGTCTTGAAAAACCAAAATAATAATTATAATAATCTTCAATAAACCCTCAATTCTGCTTCAAAACAAAACAAAAACCTTTTCATTTAAAGACTTGTTCTAATGTATGACATTTTGGAACTACCAGTAAAGGAATATCTACTAATTTTAAAGGGTGAATGAAACTTCAGTATGTTTTCAAATAGTGTTATAATATTGCAAGAGTAACTAAGAACAAAGTTACCATTTTATCTCATTTTCACTTACGTAGTTTCCACATAAACAAGGTGTCCTGGTTAGTTTTTTTCAAGTTGAAACAAGTAGAGTCACTTGGGAAGAGGGACCCTCAATTAAAAAAAAAAAAATACTCTCACCAGAGCATTGGCCTGTGGCAAGCTTGAGGAACATGTTAGGGATTAATGTGCAGAGCTCAACCCACTGTGGGCTGTGTCAACCCTGGACAGGTGGTCCTGGGGTGCAAGCCAGTGGCTGCATTCTTCCATGGCCTCTGCATGAGTTTCTGCTCTAACTTCCCTCTGTGATGGAGTATGACCCGAGTATTGTAAACTAAAGAACTTTCCTTTCCAAGTTGCTTTTGGTCATGGTGTTTAATCACAATGATCAATATCCTTACTAATATACAAGGTAACTGACTGACATAGAAAAAAACTAAAAATTATAACATTACGTATAAAATTTTTCGAAATACTTTTGAGTCTTGGGCTCCAGAAAGCCTCTCATCTCAGCCTCTCCCATCCACCATATAAAACAGCTGTAGTCATAAATTCACCATACCTCTTCATTTGATAAGGGTGTTGAAGATTCTTCTTGAGTTAAAGCACATACTACTGGTATTTTTACATCTTCTTCAGTATCTGTTTTTTTGTTATCTTTTCTCTTATTAAGCCTTTGTTGTTCATCCTCCTGCTAAAAGTTAGAAAAAAAGAGCATTATTTAGCTACCTAGGTAATCTATATGTAAGAGTCATACAGTTCTTCAACCACTCAAAACAAGAACAGAGATCTTTATGAGAACAGAAAATTAGACACAAGATTATTTGTTCTTAATCAGTATATAACCTCACCATTTTACTACTATAAACACAAAGTAAGAAAATCAGGAAGCAACTTTTTAAAAAGCACACTACAAAAGTAAGGCAAACAAAAGAAAAGCAACACCCTGCTCCTGATCATCCAAAACAGGAAAACTACATAGAACAATCCCATCTCACTACAGAAAACAGAAAAAGTTAGTCTGACATCACACTCCCATTCAAAACATGTACAACTGCTGGTACTACTGATAATGGCGGTAAGCCCAGCAATTTGGAGGCTAAGGTAGAGGCACAAATTCAAGGCCAGGTTGGGCTACATAGTGAGACCCTATCTCATAAAACTTAAAAGAGAGAGAGAAGAAAGAGGGAAGAGAGGGGAGGGGAAAGACAGGAAAAAGGAGATTAATATAAAATACGAAAGGATGATCAAATTCCAAGTAACAATTCACTCAGCAAAGATGACTTTATCTTTTCTGTCTAGTGAGGAACAAATATAATTACAAGCACACACAGAATACTGCAAGAGAAAGAAATCACGGACTGGATGCATTTAAGGCAGCCAGCAAAGGGGACCCAAAGGTTGTAATCTTGAAAGACAGTAAGACGTATTTGCCAGGTAAGAAAGAGAAGATCACTAAGGGCTCCAGGAGAAATGAGGCATTTGCAAAACAGAAGGCTGACAAGACTCACACGTGGTGAGTGCATGACAAGTGAAGGCAGGAACAAACAGGAGGGTGATTAAGTAATTAAACTCTGGGCTGAACTGCCCCAACCTGGGCACCGCCATCACCTCTGCCTGCTTCCTACTCTACAACACAGGGATGGCTCTGTAATGCCTCCTCAGGGAGAGGAGGCATTTTGTTTGCTGGGAAACGCTGGAGATGCAGCGTTATAAAGCCTTAGCACAATGCTAACACAACAAATATTAATAAAGGCTTCAACAATCATCTTCAAAGTAAAAGACTGTTTTAATGAGATAAAAATCTATACTTTATGAATTAAAAGAAAAAGATTTAAAATTGAAAACTGAGAAACAAAATCTAACCTAAGTCACATACAGCAAATTAAAATATTTTAATACCTAGAAAAGTGGAGAATACTTTTGCACAGCTATCCTGGGGAAACACTGAAATTTCTCAGAAATATGTACTGCTGCATCTTTCAGTCTCCAAAGAGGGTTATTTCTAAATCAGTTTCTTCCCAGGATGAGATAATTTATAAAGTTGAGCTGAGTCTTGCTATCTCATACTCATTACTCTAACTACAGACCCAAGTGCTGGGATTAAAAGTATGTGTTACCAGATCTGGTTGGCTACTGTGTTTTTTCAAAGTGACATTAAAAATAAAGTCAATACGGGTTAGAGATGTTGCACAATGGAGCAGCATCTCCCTAGCATGAGCAAGGCCTTTAGGTATGATTCCCCAACATCAAAAATAAATGATAATAAAATGGCACAAAACATCTTGCTCCAGTTTAGATTAGCCTCCAGCATACACAAGACAATACAGAAGCGAGCACAATTATTAACAATGATACCTAAGAAATAGTCTATCTGGGGCTGGAGGGATGGTTCAGAGTTTCAGAGTGCCTGCTGCTCTTGCATAGTATCTGAGTTTGGCTCACAACCCCCTGTAACTCCAAGGGATCTGATGCCCCAGCTTCAATGTGCACCCAAGTACACAACCCCTACACACAAATACATATAATTAAAAATAAAATAAATCTTAAAAAAAAAACAACAACAACAACAACAACAACCACCAACAACCTACTCACCTGATCTTTCTTCTTCAGTTCTTCAACTTGTCGGAGCTGTTCGGAAGTCAGCACGATCTCCATCCGCTGCATGTCTCTCATCAGCAAACGCTGGGACTCCAGAAACTGGTCATTGGCCTTCTGCCATGTGTGTTTTAACTGGTTGTGTTGTTGTCGTTCTTGCTCCAGGAGATGGCAAACTGTTTAGGAGCCCCCCAATCAAAAACACTGCATTTTAATGGTAGGCAACTTCTTTAGCACAGGACTCCTACAGGTCTGGCCAGCATTCTATTCTGTGAGTTTGCCTCTTGACTGACACCAACAAGCAACCTACACCTGAATATGATGACTGTTCCCACCAACCTCTAAAGCAGAGTCCCCAACTGTGCCCTAAGGAACAGACAAACAACTTCTGCACTTCGTAAGTTTTAGAAAACCTGAATTAAATAAAAAATGTTAGTGTTTCTTGACTGTAGGACATAGAGCTTAAGAGTTTAATTATCACTATGTTCTCCTGGGACACAACACAATACACCACACACAAACCTAATATTGAGAAAATATAATATTGTTTTAAAAATCTTCAAAGGCGCCGGGCCGTGGTGGCGCACACCTTTAATCCCAGCACTTGGGAGGCAGAGGCAGGCGGATCTTTGTGAGTTCGAGGCCAGCCTGGTCTAGAGAGCGAGATCCAGGAAAGGCGCAAAGCTGCACAAAGAAACCCTGTCTCGAAAAACCTTAAAAAAAAAAAAAAAAAAAAAAAAAAAAAATCTTCAAAGGCTCATTTACATCCCACCTGATAAAGCCTGACCTCTAAAGTATAAAGTCTCCATGACCTGGCCCATGTCCACTAGTCCAGTACCATATCTGTCCATTTTCTCTTGCATACTAATTTGCTGAACTACGGGGGTGGGGGGTGGGGGGTGGATTCACTGTGTAGCCCAAGAACATAGAAGCTTCTTTCCACTTCTGGTGTGCTAGGGTTCTAGGTGTGTGCCATCACACCTGCTGGCCCACTTTGCTTATACTCCCTTAGCTGCACACATAGGCCTGTGTTCCATGTTTCAAAAAACACTTAAGCTAGGCGGTGGTGCACGCCTTTAATCCCAGCACTGAGAGGCAGAGGCAGGCGGATCTCTGTGAGTTCAAGGCCAGCCTGGGCTACAGAGTGAGTTCCAAGAAAGGCGCAAAGCTACACAGAGAAACCCTGTCTCAAAAAACAAAAAACAAAAACACTTAAAACTTGACTTTAGAAAAAACAACACCAAAAAATATTTAAAATGAGTTTTAAAAGCACCATTTGAGCATAACTTCTTTCAGCTGGATATAGTAGTCTGAGTACAAGCTAATGAGGGGCTTGAGAGTTCAAGAACAGCCTGGGCAACCTCTGCCTCCAAAAATGTTTTTTAAAAAAATTTTTTTAAATACTTTTTTGTTTTGTTTTGGTTTGGTTTGGTTTTTCAAGACAGGGTTTCTCTATTTATCCTTGGCTGTCTTAGAACTCACTCTGTAGACCAGGCTAGCCTCCAACTCAGAGATCCACCTGCCTCTGCCTCCCAAGAGCTAGTATCAAAGGTGTACACCACCACTGCCTGGTTTGTTTGATTTTTAAAGAAACCTATCTAAAGGACAAAAAGAACTGGCCACTCTTTGTCAGTAGTACTGCCCCATCTCAACCCACTTCCCAGGAGGGCAGCTGTATGGTGGCTCTAACCAGCAGCTGCCTAGCTATGACTACATTCCTAATGACCAGGCTCTAACCAGCAGCTGCCTAGCTATGACTGCATCCCTAATGACCAGGTTAGACAATAACCTGCTGGTAGACTGTTACATTGCTTCTCAATTTTTATCTTTTCTTTTAAAGATTCTATTATTTTTTTCTTTTATTTCTTATTACATTTTTAATTAGTTATTTTGTGTGTGTGGTTGTGTGTATGTGGAGGTCAGGGGACAACTTACAGAAGTTAGTTTTCTCCTCCTACCATGGAGATCCTGGGGATTAAATGTAGGTCATCAGACTTGGCCACAGAGACATCTCAACCACTGCAAGACACTTTTTTGATGTGTTATGTGTCAGTACTGGAGTTTTTGTTTTGTTTTAATTACTTGTTTTTTAAAGCTAAGGACCAAATCTAGGACATTGTGCTTGCTAGGCAAGTGCTCTACCACCAAACTAAGTCCCCAATCACCAGAAATTATTTTACTTCCTCATTTTAATGGACCTTTTGATATTTTCTCATATATATTAGGAAGGTTTGATAACCTCAATGACTTACACTATTTTTAGAAGGGTTAGGACACAAATTTTAAATTTAAATAACTTGATAACTTTAATTTTAATCAAACTGAAACGTCTTTTGGACACCCACTGACAGTATAGGTGTCTTTCTGATTCCAACAGCACACGTAAAAACTGTTTCCTGAAGGTCAAGACCTGCTTAAAGGTTGGGATATTTTCACAACATTTTATGTAGTAATTCTTTAGGCATGTATTTCAGTTTTCAACTATCTGGAGAGGAAAGCTAGATCATATATAATCCTATATATTGTTCACATCTCTATTTTCCACAGCATTTGATAAAAGTATCCACTATAGGATTCTACCACTACAGACTACATCCTAAACACTAAAATATGTTTCCAGTAAGATTTCAATTTGTATAAGAAAAAAATAAATAAATAAGAGGAGGCTGGGGCTATAGCCTAGGAGTGCTTGCCTCTCTCTTTTTTAAAAGTTACAACTTTATTTTCACTATCCCCTAGCTGGATTTCATTTCCTTCTATTGTACTATTGTGAAATGTTGCCAACGAACCACAGGAGCATAACAATACCCACAACCATTTCCAACAGAAATTACACCTGTTTTCATGTTTCAGTATGGTTGCTACAGGTGTCTTCTGGGGATGTGGGGGAATGGGGTCTCTATCCTGAGCTGGATTCCAACTTGATAAGTGGCAACTAAAGATGACCTCGAACTCCTGGCTCTCCTGGCTCTAGGTCCAAGTGGATCACAGGTATGTGCTGCCAGTCTCAATCTTTACTCACTTACACTCATTGTGACCTCAGAATTGCAGTTGCTACATGTGTTGCTCTATCTTGCTATCTGATGTGTTAAGGAAACAGCAGTTATCACTCTATCCCAAGTATTCAATTTTATAGTGGTTTTTTTCTTTTGGTTTGTTTTGGAGAAATTTGTTTGCCTCCTTTTTTTTTTTTTTTTTTTTTTGTTGGTTTTTCGAGACAGGGTTTCTCTGTAGTTTTGCGCCTTTCCTGGAACTCACTTTGTAGACCAGGCTGGCCTCGAACTCACAGAGATCCTCCTGCCTCTGCCTCCCGAGTGCTGGGATTAAAGGTGTGCGCCACCATCGCCCGGCTGTTTGCCTCCTTTTTTAATGTTTTGTTTTGTTTTTAAAAGAGAGGCCCAGAATTTGAAAGAGAACAAGACTTATGGGAGGGTTCATTTGGAGGAAGAAATGGAAGGGGAAAATGATGCAATTATATTATGATCTCAAAAAATAAAATGATTTTTGAAAGTATTTCACTTTTAATTTTCAATTATGCATATATGAGGGGGGTATGATTATATGCACACAAGTAGAGGTACCTGCAGAGGTCTGAACAGGACACTGGATACCCCAGAGCAGGCATTAGTGTTATAGGTAATTGTGAGTTGCCCACCAAATCTCTGCAAGATGTCCTCTATAAGAATAGCAGTGCTCACTGGGCAGTTGTGGAGCACACCTTTAATCTCAGCAAAGGCAGGTGGATTTCTGTGAGTTTGAGACCAGCCTGGTCTACAGAGTGAGTTCCAGGACAGCCAGGGTTACACAGTGAAACCCTGTCTAGAAAAAAAAAAAAAAAAAGAATAGTAGTGCTATTAACTGCTGACCTATCTCTCCAATCTATATTTGTTTGTTTTGGTTTGGTTTTGGTTTTGTGGTTTTTTTTCTTTTTTGAGACAGAGTCTTACTGGTCTCAAACTCATAATCCCTTGGCTTCAGCTTCTCAAGTGTTAAGATTAAAGGTGTAAACCACCACACACAGGCCCAGCTGCTTTTTAATTTTTTTTTTTTTTTTAATTTGTGGAAATACAGAGTTCACTTGTACATCACATTGCTACTTCAATAGTGAAATCAAAACTGGCCTGTAGAAAGCAGGATACTACGCGAGGCCCTCTCTACCCAACTCTCACTTTTGCTAATTTACTTCTCTCTGAATGATTATGCAGACTACAGCACTTTAAGCAGAAAACGTCTAACTTCATTACCTTTCTGTCCTGAGCTCATGCCTTGTGAAGTTATTACTGTGCTGGTGGTGGAAGAAGCTCCTCACAATCCAAATTCCCTTAGCAGTTTTCACAAGAGCTTTCAAACTGACGATAAAGCTTAAACTGAATCACTAGCATGCTGCTTTGGTGGCTTTGGGTTTGTTGTTGTTACTAATCAATATAAATTTTACTTTGGAATTTCTCTTGGAATAAAGTAAAAATATACACAACATATTATTTACCTTCATGCAATTCTTTCCTCAATTTCTCAGCATCTTCCTGTAGAACAGATTTCTGAGTGTTCAAAACAGCTACATACATCTCCAGATCAGTCCTACAAGACTTCTCGGCCTCCAGATAATGATTCAGCTCCTTAACCTGAAAGAAGTACAAAACTCAACTTTACAACCATAGTAGGAATGGCAAATAAAGTATCAGCGGCTGTATTTTAAACTTTAAAATATGATACAAATTTAGAAAATAACAGAACAGATGCTAGCCATAATTCTATCTCTTAGGTAAATATATAATTGAGATTATATGTAATGATTTTATACCATGTTTTTCAAAAAGGTACTTCTAATTTGTATTTCCATAGCAATGCATGTATATACTTGTTTGTTCTCCTTTTCAGCAACACAGATATGATTTGTTTATGTGTGTGCATGCACATATGTGCATATTTAGGTGGAAGTGCACATATATGCATGGGTGCACAAATATGTGTAAATCCCACAACTACAGGTGTCATTCCTCAGGCACCAGCCTCGTGAGGTTTGGTTTTGTTTTTTGAGATAGGGTCTGTCACTGACCTGGAACTTACCTAGTAGGTTATGGTGGCTAGCTAGTAGGCCCCAAGTATCTGCCTGTCTTCACCTCTCTTATGCTATGATTACAAACACATCTACCATGCCCTTTCTTTTCCCCTATAGGTTCCAAGGATTGAAGTCTAACCCATTACCTCTTCCCAGCCATCCCGCCCCCACCTTTTAGATAAGATAAAAATGGCATAATGTTCTTTTAACTCTTTTAAACATTTATTTATTGTTTGTTCGTTATGCATCCAGTGTTCTGCCTGTATGTATGCCTGCACACCAGAAGAGGGCACCAGATCTCATTATAGACAGCTTAAGCTAGCACATGGTTGCTAGAACTGAACTCAGGACCTCTGGAAGAGTAGCCAGTGCTCTTAACCGCTGAGCCATCTCTCCAGCCCCTCTCTTAACTTCTGATTTCTGGTGAGATGATTCCAAATGTCTTCCATTTATAAAAACAACTCATTTTGATCAATACATATACCCATAGGAATTGAAGAAGAAGTTAGGACATTGAGATGGCTCAGCAGATAAAGGTGCTTGCCACCCAGACTAACGACCTGAGCTTGATCCAGGGAACCCACAGAAGGAATGAGCCAACTGCTGCCAAGTTGTCCTCTGACCTTTACAAGTGCATCATGACCAGTGAAATTTCTTTCAAGAGAGGAAGTCATGATGTACAAAATTACTAGTCTCATCATAATCACACACACTTGAAGGCAAGTGCAGAAAAAAATTTAAATCCTGTCTTTTCATAATATATTTTCTGAGACTAGTAACCAAAATAAAATTCAATACTACCAAAACAATGCAGGACAAAAGTATCATTTATTTTATTTGATTTTTATTTTTTATCTTGACATGTAAACTGTCTATCCTAAACTTAGTATTTATGGGTAACTTTCAGTTTTTTCAAATGGTTACACCTAGTTTCAAATTCCAAGATCTTTCTCATGAACCATCCTACTTTTTCAAGTTTAAAATAGCCAGCTCGAAGGGCAATGGTGGTGCACGCCTTTAATCCCAGCACTGGACAGGCAGAAGCAATTGGATCTGAGATAGAGGCCAGCCTGGTCTCCAGAGTGAGTTCTAGGACAGCCAGGGCTACACAGAGAAACCCTGTCTCGAAAAACAAACAAACAAATAAATAAATAAAGCCAGGTCATATGACCTCACAAAGATCTTTATCTTATCTCTAGGATCTAACAATTTAGACCTTATGTACAATAGAGACTAAAATGATCATTTACTGCAATTTAGTGCTTTGCTGAAGCTGACAATAAGTCAGCATGGCAAAGTGCTGAGTGTCATAAGGTGTTTTCTTCAACACCTGTTACCAGGTGACAGTAACAGTCAATTCAGCAGTTATAACAAGGATGGCTTATAACCACAGACTTTGTACTACATATCACCTCTTAATAAACTCCTCTTTGAATTAAAAAGATGATGAATTTCTAACACCTAACAAAAGTTATTACTAACTCTAGGATGGCGCTCAAGTAGCAGCACAGCATATGAACATCTTGAATTCCACATTCCCTAACAGCCCAATTCAGAACCATTCGGAGGACCTGGCATAATGGTACACACTTTTAATCCCACCACTCTCAAAGCAAAGGCATGTGGATCGATGTAGCATGAATCTTAAAAGTTCTTATTAATAAAAACAAACCTGGAGCTGGGTATTGGGGTGAATGCTGGAAGATCAGAGAAGCAGAACAAGACACAGCTACCTCAACTCTCCAGTTCCTCAGCTGATCCTGTTTCCTCAGACTGGAAGCCTCTGAGTCCTCATCAGAATGGGTCTCAGCTGAACTGCTGCTCAAAAGCCTAAAAGCTTAACCAGCCAAATGCTTCTAGTTTCTGGTCTTCACACCTTATATATCTTTCTGCCTTCTACCATCACTCCCTGGGATTAAAGGCTCACTTCATGGGATTAAAGGCGTGTGTCACCATGCCTGGCTGTTTCCAATGTGGCCTTGAACTCACAGATCCAGAGGGATTTCTGTCTCTGGAATGCTAGGATTAAAGGCGTGTGCTACCACTGCCTATCCTCTATGTTTAATATTGTGGCTGTTCTCTTCTCTGACCCCAGATAAGTTTATTAGCGTGCACAATATTTTGGGGAACACAATACCACCACAGATCTCTGTGAGTTCAAGGCCAGCCTGGTCTACATAGCAAGTTCCAGGACAGCCAGGACTACATAGTGAGACCCTGTCTCAAACACACACAGACACAGACAGATACACGCACGCGCGCGCGCGCACACACACACACACACACACACACACACACACACACATGCACTCAAGCAGGGAGCCAGCTGTGGTTATTCATTCCTATAAGTGCAGCAGCACGCAGGAGGCTAAGACAGGAGTACTGCTCTAAGTTCCAGGTTGCCCTGGGCTACACTGTAAGACACACCCCCACACACATCTCAAAAAAAATTAAAAAAGAAAAGAAAAAAATTACACAAATGGACAGTTATAACATTCCAAACAACAGAGACAGGGTAAGGACAAACTGCGGACACTACCTCTCCAAGAAGAGTAGATGTTATTAGGAGAAAGGGGAAGGAAGCCACGTCAGCTGCAAGCTCTATAACAGTCGACTGAACGTGCCCCACAATGAAAGCTGCTATACCTGTTCGGCACACATGAACCATGAGTGGTTCAAGAGAAACAAATCTGGAAGACTTCAGAGCCTTTTTAGACTAAAATAGAATCCCACTTTTATTTGCATTTCCCTGATTCCTAATATATCTGATTTTTTTTTGGGGGGGGGGGGGGTTCTCCATGTACCCCTGGCTGTCCTACAACTCACAAACTAAACCAGGCTGTCCTCCAACTCAGAGATTCGAATGACTCTACCTCCTTAATCCTGGGATTAAAGATATGCACCACCACACTCAACCTTGAAGATTTTTAAATATATACATATTAATTATCTGCTACCTCCTTTGTGACTGTATATTCATATACTCCAATTGTTTTTCTACTGGACCTCTTTTTTATAGAAGGACTTTGTAGAGTTTTGCTAATTTTGGATAGTAACTTTGTCAAGCATGAGGTACACATTTTTTTTTCTTACAGTGTATAACTTTTCTCTTTAACTTTTTAGATTATCTTTTAACAAGGAAACTTTTTTTAAGATGTATTTATTTATTTATTATGTATACAGTGTTCTGCCTGCACACCAGAAGAGTACACTAGATCTCATTACAGATGGTTGTAAGCCACCATGTGGTTGCTGGGAATTGAACTCATTAACAAGGAAACTTATATCATAATATAACCAAATTTTGAATGCTTCTTCCAGAGTATTTTATCTTATTTTTAAAAACTTAAGGAACATTGTTGCACATGCCTATAATCCCACCATCTGAGAAGGAAGCAAGAGGACGCTGAGTTGGAGGCCAGCCTGAGCTATACAGTGAAAAAGACCTTGTCTCAAAAATATAAAAATTAATTAATTAAAAGATGGGGTGGTACTCAATTCCTTATTGCTGGGATTACAGGTGTGTACTAATCTTTTTCCTATTCTGACTCTCTCTCTATGTTGATTTGCATCATCTTGGACCAAAACACAAAACAAGTAAAGTAAACAAAACCACCTAAACAAAATTACTGAGTACAGTTCTTCAGATAATGTTCCCATCATTAATGTTAAGACTGCTACACATTCTTTCACTATATTTGATGAAGGTTTAATAAGTCTGTATTAAGTCACTGTATACTTAAATTGATCAAAATCTTTTCAAGTCCAACATAAATACATTGTTTTGCAATATCATGTAATACACCAGTTTTCAAATGATACACCATATTTAAATTGTGAGAATATGTGTATATTTTTGGCTGTTACCTAAGGTTTTTTTATATCATCTTCCTGTGTGTTATTTGATTCACTAGTCACATTAGAGAAGCTTCTTCTTCTATTAATTGACACTGTTTGTAAAGGTTTATATAAGGTTTATCACTTTGGTGGGACAAACATGGCTCCAAAACCAACTAAGTCTGATGTCTATTGGGAAGGGGAAGCCAGATAAAGACCGGCTCTGACTCAAGGCTGAGGCTATAGCTCAGTTGGTAGAGGACTTGCCTACCTACCATACAAGACACGGTAGACCACTCTCCAGCACCACATGAACAGAGCACGGTGGCACTTGTCTAAAACCCTAGCATCTGGAAGGTATAGACAGGAGGACCGAATTTCAAGATCACTGTAAGTTAGACAGCAAGTCTTAGGCCATTCTGAGCTGTAAAAGCATGAGAACCTCAGTTCAAATCCCCAGAGTCTAGACAAAAAGCTCGGGATGTACTTGTAAACCCCGCACTGTGGGGATGTGGAGAAAGGAAGTTTACTGGCACTTGCTGGCCCCCAGCCTAGCTCCAGGTTCAAGTGAAAGACCTGATCTCAAGGGACAAAGCAGAGAGTGACAGAACACAACGCTGCACACCTTCCTTTGGCCTCCGTGACCTCCTATGGGCTTGCACACCTGCGCACAAACATCAAACATACATACATACATGTACCACACACCAAAAAAGGATTTTTGGCTCCAGATTCTGTAATGATTACTATTTTAGCTTTTCTATTTTATCTTGAGGAAAACTTGACTAATTACCTGTTATAACAACTTGTTTTGTTTTGTTTTACAAAAAGGCCTCATTAGTTCAGGCTGACCTTGACAGTCGGATCCTCTACCACTGCTTCCCAAGTGCTCGGATTACTAGCATTTACTATGACCAGCAGATTTTTTTTTTCATTTTTTTTTTTCAAATGTACTGGTATGACACTATTTATAGTATCTACTATTTTTATATCAGTAGTCATGCCCCGTTTGATTTCTGATTACCATTTTTTTTCTTTTCATTTTCTGTACAAATTTCTCAACCTTTTTATACTGACATCCTCCTCGGTTCTTTAACTTTCTCCTTCACTAATTTCTAATTCTGTATATCCTTTGATTTGTTTTCACCTTTTACTGTTTTTATTTTCCCTTCAGAGTATAATGTTAAATATTTATATCTGTTGGTTGCCTTTCAGAACTAGATGTTACACTCCCACTGCTGAGACACTAAATGCTTTTTTATAAATTTATACAGAAATCAAGATGGGACTAAGCTAGAAGCTTACTTCCTACAGGCTAGCTTTCAGAATACTGGAAGGTGCTACGTAGGCTGCTGGGAGAAAATTGTCACCAACAGTCTCACTCAGTTGCAGACTCTGGGTATAACACGACCAACCAGCCAAGCAAAATGTACCCATGGCTGGGAGGTCACAGCCCTAGTGGGGAAACTATTAATGTTGTCTGACTAAGTGGACATGACATGACTATCAAACTGCCTTCTAAATGTTTATGTTTATTCCTCTAGAAGAGTGCCACTACTTGCTTCTTGTTGTAACAGGTAGTACTGCACAGACTCATAACTGGGCAAAGCACTGAGAGTAAGTTACTGTTGAATACAATGGGACATCTCTATCTCCCTTCCAAGGCCACCTGCAGAAGAGGGGATAGAAAGAACGTAAGCGCCAGATGAAGTGGTGGAGTGCTGTGAAACACTGTTTTCAGGGCAGGAAGTGGCTGCTGCACAAGACTAGACCCATCACCATTCTGTCATGAAGGGCCTCTCCACCCCAAGGATTTATACAGTTAGTTAGTGGTTCCTGGAAGAGGAAAACTTTTTCTTTAGTGGAACAGCCACTAGTCAATGGTCCCTATTCCTGGAAGTAACCCTAATTAAACTCGCTGAGTCACAAAAACAAAAATCGCATGAAATATTTACACCACCCTAAGTATTTTGTGATTTCTTTTTCCATCAGATTTTTCCCCATCTCTAGACATTTTATTATTTAAAAAAAAATGTGACCAGAGTATTGGGTCTATGATAACATTAATTCTGTGAAATTTAATACTTTATGACCTTATTTTAAAAAGTTAAGATACAGAAGGAAAAGATAAATGTATCACAATATTGAAATACAATATAATGTATCTGGAAATAATAATACTTTTTCCTATGCATTACTCAAAGCATTTATATGTTCTAATTTGAATGTGGTTCATAACACCCTTGTAAGGCAGTCTTTTTTTTTCTTGTTATTGTTGTTTTGTTTTTCAAAACAGGGTTTCTCTGTGTAGCCCTGGCTGGCCTGGAACTCAGAGACCAACCTGCCTCTACCTTATCCATATCTTTTTGGACCCCATCTCCCTCATTATCCTAATTTCACAGCTGAAAAACCAAAGGAGAATAAAAATAAGAAATCTTACTAAGTCATCCAGGCTACTAAACGCTGAGTTTCTGGCTACTGAATAGTTATTATTTCTTTGTATCTACTCTTCTTTTGTTGCCATTTTTTCTGTGTATGTGTGTGCCTGCATAAATTCGTGTACACTATGTACATGCTAGTGTCCACAGACAGCAAAGGACAGTGTCAGACCCCCAGGAACTGGATTACAGATGACTATGAGCTGCCATGTGGGTGCTGGGAACTGACCCTGGGGGTTCTCTGCAGGAGTAGTAAGCACTTTTAACTGATGAGCTATCTCGATAGCACTAATCTACTTTTCCCCCTTAACCTATTTTATGTTATACTTGTTTACATCAGTTTTCTTTTGGTTAGACTTTACACAGTATATTTTTATTTACCCCTTTATTCATTTTTTTGTTTATTAAGACAAGTCTCACTCTGTTGCTTAGGCTAACCTTCAATTCACAGCAATGTCCTTACTTCAGCCTCCTGAGTGTGAGTTACCAGACCTGGTTTATTTCTTTATGTTCAATCTTACCTTGTGTTTAGTTATATGTCTTATAAGAAACACACTGTCTTCTTTTACGTGTGTGTGTGTGTGTGTGTGTGTGTGTGTGTGTGTGTGTGTGTGTGTAGATGAGTGCTACAGTGCGCATGTGGAGGTCAGAGGACCTGTGCACAGGTAAAAAGACAACTAGTAGTAGTCAGCTCTCCTTTTCACCATGTGGGTAGCAGAGATCAAACACAGATCATCAGGCTTGAAGGTAAGTACCTTTATCTACCATGCCATCTTGCTGACTCCATTTTCTTTTAGTACAGAATATCAAACCTAGGCCTTCATTCACACTAGACAAGTGTCAGCATTGTACCACTCAACTACACCTCTAATATCTTTCTTTCATTACTAAAGACTTTTTTCAATGGTGGAGCCCTTGCCTAGCATATGTCAATAAGGCCCTAAATTCAATCTCCAGCACTAAAAACAGTCATAAAAACTGTAACACTAATGTTTCCACTTGTTTTTGTTTGGTTTGGCTTTTTAAAAGTAGCATCCCATGTAATACAAACTGGCCTCAAACTCACTATGGAGCTGAAGATGACCCTGAACTTCATGTCCTCTTGCCACCACATCACAGAGAGTTCCAGACATCAGTCACCATGCCCGTCTTATGCAGTGCTGAGGGCCAAAGTCTAGGCCTTGAGCATGCTAGAGAGGCATGTACCAAGAAGCCACATCCCAGCCATGCTGAGTATATGGTCAGTAGGAGGTGCATCCTGTCTAAAAGATTTCCTAGAACCAGGGTGAGGAAACAAAGTCAACTACAAACAGCTGCTTCTGCGAGGTAAGAAATCCAAGGCTAGGAATGTAGCTCAGCTGTCAGAGTGCTCACCTAAAGCCCTGGATCTGATCCCCAGAGCCTCATAAACTAGGCATGGAATACACAACAAGTTCAAGGCCAGCCTGGGTTACATGAAACCCTGTCTTACAAAAATAAACCAATACGGATGACTTGTTAAAAGAAAAAAGAAAATTGAAGTTGAGTCTCACTTGAATAAAATGGATAACTGAACACAAGTCTTCATTCATGATTAGGCATCACCACTGGAGATTTAAATAACCAAAGGTCAAATTACCACACAGCAGGTTTGTTTTCATTTTGTTTTTTGAATTTTAAACAGAAGACTCCTGAGATAGTTGATGAAATGATTTCCCACCACTACTTCTCAAGGGATTCTAATTTTACTCCTGGCATTGGAGCAGATGGCTAACAGCATTTCACAACCTTTGAGGCCTCCAGCTCTTTAATCTTCTCTTCAGCTTCTGTCAGTTTATCTTTCAAAGCTGCAATTTCCTTCTCCATGGGCATCACGACAGAGCGAAGCTTTTCAGCATCTTCTTGGGCCTATGATTAAAAGGAATTAAATGCAACAACTTACTAACTGAATGTTTTTCTAAGAAACTCTAGTCCACCCATTTGCTAAAAAATAGCATTCATAAAACTGAATACCAATTCTCATTTTATTCAAGTTTTTTCTTTGAATTTTTATTAACATATATTCATTACATTTATAAAATGATGGGCTTCAAAAATATATGTCAGTCCAGTTATCGTGTACTTGAACATACTAACACCAATCACAATCCTCTCATTTCATTCTGCTCACTCATCTGTCTTTTTTCTTGACCCAAACAGTTCCTCCTTGTCTTTTATGAAACACGCACACACCCTAGATTCCATAGATGAAACAGTGTGATATTTGTCTTTCTGAATATAGCTTATTTGTTTAATATGATATTTGGCCCTAGGTTCCTGCAAAAAAAAATATGTGTTCTTCTTTAAGCAGAAGAAAGCTTGTCAACTGTGTGGGCCAGGGACATAACTAAGCACTTAAGAGCATGTACTGCTCTTCCAGAGGACCCACGTTCAGTTCCTACCACCCACATTAGGTAGCTGATAACTGCCTCTAACTCCAGGTCCTAGTGTCAATTCTATTTTTAAATAGTTTATTACAGGCTGGAGAGATGGCTCAGAGCACTGGCTCCTCTTCCAGAGGTCCTGAGTTTAATTCCCAGCAACCACATGGTGGCTCACAACCATCTATAATGAGATCTGGTGCCCTCTTCTGGCCTGCAGGCAGAACACTGTATACATAATAAATCTCTAAAAAATAAAAATAGTTTATTACTGTGAATGACCGGCATAATTATGGTTTTCCCAAATATTTCACTTAGAATTTGGCAGTAAGCAGAAAAACAGATTCACTGTAACATATCTGATACCTTCATTGAGCAACTAGTCAAAAAAAATCTCATATATAAATGGCAGAATCAAGAGCTGGGTGTGGTGGTGTACCCTCAGGAGGCAGAGGTAAGAGGATCCCCTCAAGTGTAGCCTACTCATGTCTACATATCAGATCCAACCCAGCCAGAGCTACAGAGTGATTCTGACTCAAAGAGCAAAAACAAACACCTTTAGTCCCAGAACTCAGGAGGCAGAAGCAAGTAGAGCTTTGTGAGTTTGAAGCCAGCCTGGTCACCATAGCAAATTCTAGGCTGTCTAGATTGTGGGGACAAAATAAATAAGTAAACAAAAAGAATTAAAAACTCAGAAAGTTGGGGCTCCTACTAATGAAAATTAACTTTACCTAATGTAAACAAGCTCAAATGTATCCTAAATTGTTCAGAATAGAGAAACAAGATATACTGACCAGTGTGAAGAATATTACACCCCCTCACAGACACAGACACACAAAAGGAATTTAACAGGCTTTCAAATTCACTTTGTTTCCTGATCCTTACAAAACCTATTTTGTGTTGAACTAAATTCTGTTTGGAAAAGACATGTTAGCCTAAAACATCTTCACAGTCAAGGCTTGTTTGGGATGCTTACTGCAGAAAGGGAAGGAAGAAAAGAATTTACCATATTTACTAATGCAAAAGACCTCATAATTTCCAGTGCTGGGTATCATATAAACAAACGTTTAAAGAGTCAATTAAAAGTAGTAGTAAGTGTAACCAGTGAGATGGCCCAGTGGGTAAAAGCACTAGCTGTGCATGCCTGTTGATTGGAGTTCAAACTCTGAAATCCACAGTGGAAAGAGAGAACTGACTCCCTAAAGTTGCTCTCTGACCTCCACATACACATCTGGACACGTGCACCACATTATGTACACATATAATAATAATAAAGAGATAGAAAGGTCATTAAATTAAAAAATAAAAATTGAAAAGCTGTTACAGTCAAGCCAAGCCTACAACTGTGTGACTGCATGACTAAATGCAGTGTTGTTTCTTGGATGGAAGTCTCAAACAGGAAGGAGAAAAGGATATAGGGGACACTGGCTGAAAATCGATACAATCTGAATACAGAGAACAAACCTTTGTTAATGATGAGCTGGTATTAGTTTGTTAACTCTAACAAGTGTAACACACTACATGGTTAAAATGTTAAAGAAAACTGAGCTGGGTGGTGGTGGTGGTGGTGGTGGTGGTGGTGGTGGTGGTGGTGGTGGTGGTGGTGCACACCTTTGATCCCAACACTGGAGAGGCAGAGGCAGGCAGATCAGAGTGAGTTCCAGGAAAGGCTCCAAATCTACACAGAGAAACCCTGTCTCAAAAAAACCAAAAAAGTTCAGAAAACTGAGTATGGAGCATACTGAAAAACAATACAATATTCATAAATTTTTATACTTAAAAAAAATTCTTAAAAAGTAATAGGTGAGCTGGGTGGTGGGTGGTGCACACCTTTAATCCCAGCACTCAGGAGGCAGAGGCAGGCAGATCTCTGTGAGTTTGAGGCTAGCCTGGTCTATAGAGCTAGCTCCAAGACAACCAGGGCAGTTACAGAGAAACCCTGTCTTTAAAAAACCAAAAACAAACAAAACCCTAATTGGGGCTGGAAAGATGGCTCATGTATTGTTCTTGTAGTGATCCAAATTTGTTTGATTCCCAACACCCATGTCAGGCAGCTCATACCACCTGTAAACCTAGTCTAGCTCCAGGGAATCTGACACCTCAGGCTTCCAGGGCACCTGAATTCATAAGCATGAATCCTACAGAGTCCCATATACAAACAATAAAAATTAAATAACTAATAAAGTTCATGGAGGGCCTAGGAGATGACTCAGTCGGTACAGTGCTCACTGCACAAGCACGAGGGCCTCGGTCTGGAGCCATGCAGAAAGCCAAGTGCAGCCGCATGCACCTGTAATGCCAGCTTTGGGAAGTGGGGGTCCTAGGGGTCCACTGGCCGGTCAGTCTAGCCTAAGTAGTGAGCTCCAGGTTCAGTGAAAGACCCTGTCTCAAAAAGTAAGTAACCAATGTGGTGGCACATGTTTTTAATCTCAGCATTTGGGAGGTAGATCTCTGTGAGTTTCAAAGCCAGCCTTGTCTACATAGAGAGTTCCAGGGATGTAGACCAGCCAGGGATGTAGAGACCCTATCTCAAAAAAAGAAAGAAAAATAAAATAAAGTAGATGAAGGAGAGGGATGGGAACTAGGAGTTGGAAATAAATATGACCAAGTTATACTGGATACTGGACACATGTATGAAATTGTCAAAGACTAAATAAAATATGACCAACATATACTGTACACATGTATGAAATTGTCAAAGCCTAAATAAAATATAACTCTTTAGAAATAAAAAAAAAACCAAAGCAGGGCGGTGGTGGCACACGCCTTTAATCCCAGCACTTGTGAGGCAGAGGCAGGCGGATCTCTGTGAGTTCAAGACCAGCCTGGTCTACAGAGCGAGATCCAGGACAGGCACCAAAACTACACAGAGAAACCCTGTCTCGAAAAACGAAAAAAAAAAAAAGAAGATTCAAAAAAATGTAGAGGTAGAACCATAGAGAAAGTCACCTGGCATGCACCTCTAGCATCACATGTGGGCGCGCGCGCACGCACACACACACACACACACACACACACACACACACACACACAAACACACACAATAAAATTTAGTTTTAAAACTAAAACTTTAAAGATGGCAAAGAATAGTGATTGTGGAAATGATTAAATACACACACATTTATATATATATAAAGAATGGAGCAAGGATTTATATAAAGAATAGAACAAGGATTAGTAGCCAAAGATGTTCTCAAGGAGGGTCAGTGAGCTGGCTCAACATAGGCTCCTGCCCTTGAGCCTGATGACTTGAGTCAGTACCTACATGGTGGAAGAAGATAACCAACTTCCAAAAGTTCTCCTCTGACCTCTACACACTTACTGTAGCACACATGTGCACACACATTCACACACAAAATAAATAAATAAATGAAAATTTTTTTAATGTTCTCAATGAGAACATGTTTCTCTCATTTAGTTGCCTGTGTTAAGGCATTGTATGGTATAGTTCAGGCATAATACGTACAGCATTTGTCACACAGAAACCAAGATATGCTTTAAAAAAAATTGGCAAGTATTCTAGAATGTTTAGACACAGTATCAAGCAACATTTCCATCCAACATGAACTCACTGGGCTTCTATATGCTAGACACCACCCTATGTACTTAGTATACACAAATAAAGACTGCATTCTCATGGAGTTAACACTCTAGCAAATGAACAGAAAAAGCAGCAAACAAACACAGTAAAAGCTGAACTGTTTTATGAGGAAATACGCTGTGCAAAAGAAACCCTAAAGCAGGGTACAGAAATCCCGAGAGTCCTGGAAACTTGTGGGAAGAGGCAGGTAGGCTGCAATCTTAACTAGAGAGGTAAGAAAAGCCTCATGAAGAAATGACATCTCATCAAAGATCTGAAGATGGAAAGGCAGTCAGTCACATGTACTGTGGAGGGTACAGGAAAGCACTGACTGGTCCATAAGTACTTCCTCAACAGAAAGAAAGCACAACATTCAACTTCCAGTTCTGCAGCAATGCTTTTAAACAAATTGCTTTTAGTCAAGTAATTCTGTAAGTGAATGTATTCTTGCGTACCTTTTTCATTTCATTTTCTAAATTTTCTTCCTCTTGACCTTCAGACAACCTTCGTCTTAAATCAGCTATTTCCCGCTCTGCAGATTCTCGATACTGTGCCCACTGTGCTCGCTCCTGCTCCAGCCTCAGATGAAACTGATGCTCGTAATCACGAACCGTCTCTATAAAACATCACATAGTCCATGTCTAAGCATCATGGAACAACATCTAGCACACTGAAATTTCTTCAGTTATGTAAAGAGCTTGAGAGAAATTTTTGGAAATAATTTTGGAAAATTCTAGTTCTTATTATGAGTTGAAATAAGGGTTTTACTACTTCATCATCATCATCAGTCTTCATAATAGACTTGCCATATGCTATTTGACAAGAAACCCTAGAGAAGGTTCAAAGTGGGGCTTCCAACTTACATCTAAGACCCACTCCCAAATCCACGTTCTTTGATACTATAATGTGGCTCTCAGAACAAATACATTTCATTATAACTACATGAATGTATAAGGAAATAAAAATTATTTCTGAGATATTTTACTAAAACCTAAGATTCTAAATTGAGAAAAATTCTGTAGCCTTCATGTTTAATACAGTCTTGAAACATCACCTGACAGGCACAACTGGTGGTCCATTAAATTCTACTCCTTTTTTTTTTTTAAGTATTTATTTATTTTTATTTTATGTATATGTTTGAATGTCACCTGCATTTACATACTGCACTATGTGCCTACCTGTTGCCTGTAGAGATCAGGAGAGGATGTCAGAGCCCTGGAACTGCAGTTATAGATGGTTTTGAGCCACCCTGGGGGTGCTAGGAAATGAACCCAGATCCTCTACAAAAGTAACAAGTACTCTTAACTACTGAGCCATCTCTCCAGCCCCAATTTCTGTACCTTCTTCATTACTAACAAGACCAAACTTTGTTAAGGATTTTACAGTGCTCAATATAAATACTCCACTTTCTGGCTGAGTAAATACCTTAGTGGGATAACTTGCCTCACATGTGAATGCCTCTAGATTTGATTCTCCACAGCACAAAACTAAATACCCAGACTTAAAACTACATGTTTCAATTTCTTTTAGTTAAAGGTAACCACATACTTGGTCAACAAAGTATGAGGAAGATACAACATGAAGATTTCTAGAAAAAAATATTTTCTAATGTATATTAGAGGATGTGTAACCATTTCTCAGCCATGAAGCAAAGATAAAATTTTTTTATAATTTATTTCATTATATTTTACATGCATTGGTGTGAGGGTGTCAGATTCCCTTCCCTGGAACTAAGATACAGACAAGTATGAGCCGCCATGGTGTTGCTGGGAACTAAACCCGGGGCCTCTGGAAGGGTAGCCAGTGCTCTTAACCGCTGAGTCATCTCTCCAGCCCTGCAAAGGTGAATTTTTTTTTTTTTGTTTTGTTTTGTTTTGTTTTTCCAGACAGGGTTTCTCTGTGTAGCTTTGCGCCTTTCCTGGATCTCGCTCTGTAGACCAGGTTGGCCTCGAACTCACAAAGATCCGCCTGCCTCTGCCTTCCAAGTGCTGGGATTAAAGGCGTGCGCCACCACCGCCCGGCAAAGGTGAAATTTTTAAAGATCATGGTAACTATATAGAAGCAGACAGCCAGAAAAGTCCAGGATATGGGTGGGGTCACAGAACTGTTATGACCACTCCTAGCTTACCTAGAGATGGATTTGATTTCTATGAGAAAAAGGAACTCCTGCATAGGTAAACCAACATAGTCAGACTATTACATGAGACCAGATTATCACTTAGTAAGAGCTACAGAGTCAGAAACAGAGGTACCCTTAATTGCATCCTCTCAAAGAACATTATGTAAAACATGGGACACAAATGCAAAGACCCCCAGGCACAGGGCAGCTGCCATCAGTTCACATTTGTAAATATTAACTAATCCCAGGATCTCAGAGATTAAGGTAACACCTTATTTCATTTTGTTACCATTCTCAAGAATGAAAGCAGTACTGAGGCATTCATGCTGAAAGGAAAGAGGCTACACACACTATTACAATTCCTTCAGACCAAGGGTCACAAACTGGCATTCCATAAAGCCCATTTTAGCCATACAGATACTCTTGCCCATCAAACAAAGATTTCACATACAAGAATACACTACACTTAAAAATCTATACAAATAAAAATCCAGGTTTAAACCCTGCTTTAAATCTTGCAAGTAACTACAACCTTCATTTAATACATTATCTCTCTAACACTCTAAGTCTTTATTATTAGATCTGTCGAAGACACTGGTGATGTGCCCATTACAATTCCCCTGACTTTCCTTTCATCTGACATCTGGAAGATGACAGTCCATAAAGCCAAAAATGAACACAAAATGCATTTTAAGGCCATCTGAAAATGGTGTCAAGAATCGGAATTTGATCTTAAAAAGTCTAAAATCTGGTCTTTTCTTACCTTTCATTACAGCCTGAAGTGAAGCAACTTCTTCTCTCCACTGCCTTTTAACTTCATCTATAGCTTCTTGCTTAGTATTCTCAGAGACTGTGGCAATTGCCTTAATGTTCTCCATCTCTGCCTGAGCCTCCCACAGCTGTGTCCGAAGGTGACCCAAATCATCCTGTGCCGCTTGCAATACTGCATTTTGCCTCTTCAGATCCTCTGGGGAAAAAGTAAAAGATTTTCCATTAATGTGTAGTTCACTTTATCAGACTTCAAAAGAAATGATGAAACTGGATATTAAAATGCTAGTATAGATTATGAAGCTATTTAAATAGAAATATAAAGTGTGCTGGATTTCAAACAATAAAGTTTTACAAGTTGAGTTCCAGGACAGCCAGAGCTATTACAGAGAAACCATGTCTCAAAAAACAAAAAAAATAAATAAAATATTAAAACTAGATAATAACACACCAGGAAAGGTCACAGTTTTGATGCCATATTTAGGCTTTTCCTGCTCACTAAATAGACATAATCAAAAATTTTTTTCATTTATTTTTATGTGTATGAGTGTTTTAACTACACATATATCTGTGCATCACATGTGTGCCTGGTGCCCTGGGACATCAGGAGAATGCATCTGATTCCCAGGATTGCAGTTAGACAGTTGTGAACTGACATGTGGGTGCTGGGAACTGAACACAGGACCTCTGGAACAGTCAGGGCTCTTAAGCACTGAGCCATCTTTCCAGCCCCAATAAATTCTCTAACTACTCTGGTGTAAGTGTCCAAATCTACAAAATGGAGATTAAAGATGGCCACTCCACAGGGCTGTTAAAATGATAAAATGATGCATTATAAACGCCTGTACACACAGTAACTTTCAAAGAGTAAGCCTTCAAGACATACTTAGTGGAAGAAAGCCAGACTGCACAGTAATTAGAGTTGATAAAACCATGATTACTTTCTCACTCTTAATAATCTCTTAAATATTAAGTTGATATCACATGTACACCACATGCCTTAAGCTAGATAGAACATATCATGGTCATGACTTCCAAAAAAGATGGCAGTGTTGTGAAGGAATGCAGTTTAGTGGTACAGCACTTGCCTGGCATGTACAAGGCCCTGGGTTTTGGTCCCTACCACTGCAAAGAAAACAAGGATAAGCCTATTATCCCTCTATAGAGATGCGTCTATTTTCTCTTACTGCCAACTCTCACTATTCTCTCCACTAAAAATAAACAAACAAACAAAAAAAAAAAAAACTCATGACTATCATGAACACAAATGGTCAACTTTTAAATCTATACTTTCTTATTTATAAGGAGTTTGAGTATGTACTCTACATTGATCAGTGACCAGAACTTTCTGAGATTTCCCTCCCTCACAGTCTCTCACTATAACATAAAATGGCTACAAACTCTCAATCCTTCTGCCTCAGCCTCCTTAGTAACAGGATTTCAGGTGCCCATCACCATATTCTGTTTATCTATTTCTAACGCAAAGTTTTCCTTCTGATTTAGGAAGAGCATTGTGATGGTAATCTTCACTATTGATTAGATAAACAAGTCACCCAGGAAGAAAACCTATGGTCATGTTCAACTGAACTGAACTGAACTGAGAGGTTTAACTGAACAAGGAAGGGTCCACCTGAGCGTGGGTTAACACCCTATGGGGTGGGGTCCTGGACTAAATAAAAAAAAATGTAAGCCAAGCATCAGCTAAAGCATCAGTAAAAAGCTGCCTCAAGTGTTCTCCATGGCCAGCTGAAACTTGTAACAATATCAGATAATAAAGTACAGTTAACTGAAGTAATTAATTTTAACATAGCAAGTTTTCTTGTTTTGTTTTGTTTTTGTGGTTTTTCATTCACCTGGCTCTGTTTTCCTGACTGCAGATCCAATGTGACCATGCCTTCCCTAACATATGTCTACTGTATCTCCTCCAACCACACCAGGGATTTTGTCATAACAACAAGAAAACTAATACACAAAAGTACCAGAAGTGGGTGAGCTGCTGTGAGAAACCTGACCACATGGTTCACAGGTTTGAAACTGGCTCATAGCAGGAATATGGAAGAACTTTGGAGTTACAGAATAGAGAAGACTCAGAATGCTGTAAACAGAGTTAACTGGCTCATTCTGGTGGGAGTGTAGAAAACCAGAATCCAACAGAAAGGTATATAGTAAAGACAGTATTCATGAAGTTTGGAGTAGTCATGCTTGGGTTAAAAACCATTTTTAAGACGGTAATGTTGATGGTCGAGCGGTGGTGGCCCACGCCTTTAATCCCAGCACTCAGGAGGCAGAGGCAGGCGGATCTCTGTGAGTTCGAGGCCAGCCTGGTCTACAGAGCGAGATCAAGGACTGGCACAAAGCTACACAGAGAAACCCTGTCTCAAAAAAAAAAAAAAAAAAAAAAAAAAAGAGAGAGAGAGAGAGAGAAAGTAATGTTGAATCCAGCCACTGTTAGGCCACATCCCTATAGCAGCCTTTTCTCTCTCACAGACACTAAAAGGTACCCTTACTGAGACACTGAATCCCTAGCTAGAGCCAGGACCTCTCAACTGGGAAACTGAGTTTACATCAAAGCAGGTATTGGTGCTCACACCTCCTGCTCCCTACCCCCTTCCCTGACTCGTGGGAAAAAGAATAAAAATGAAAATAAGGCTGTGAGCTAGTACTGTAAACACCCCAATTCCCCACATACTCAGAAAGGTACAAGGAGAGACTTCCACTTCTGTCACAGGTACACACTAGGAATCCTCTCTTCAAAGACCCTGCAATGGTGTCTGTCTCTGGTGCTAGGGCCTCAACTCTCCTTGGAGACCCAACTATGTGTTAATAACTTTTCTAATTAACTCTTTACTACTCAGTAATCCATCTTGGTGTTCTTTTTGACATTCCCAAAAAAAACTTCCCAGATACTCATACTATGTCCTAGTAAAAATCCTAACCCTAATATCCTCAAACCTCTTCTACCAGAAGCATTCCCCTTTCTGTTTTTGGGTCATTTTACATAGTTTTTGTATGAAAAAGTACACAACACTTTTGTCTTTTTTCTTCCCTCACTTATCTCTTAAACCCTTTCCATCACTGATTCTTAAACTTCTTCCTTCTCCCTCACGGTCTTCTACTGCCAAGTCATATATATCACATAAACACACACACCCCACATGAGAGACAAGCTGATACTTTTCTGAGCAAGGATGTTTTATAGGTGCCCTTTATCAAACTGGCAAGATTCCTTCTGTTTCTAGTTTAGTGTTTTTAATCCTGAACAGGTGTGCAGTTTTACAAATTCTCCTTTATCGACTGAGAAGTTTGTGTGCTTTGGTTTTTATCTTTTGTTTTTTGAGACTGGTCTCTCTACTACTTTAGTTTGAATAGGTATGACCCCCTTAGACTCATGTGTTTGAATGCTTGGCCCATAGGAAATGTGGCCTTGTTGGAGGAAGTGTGTCACTGTCAGGGCACACTTTGAGGTCTCATATGTTCAAGCTGCCCAGTGTGCCAGCAGATCGAGATGTAGAACTCTCAGCTCCTTCTCCAGTACCATGCCTGCCTGCAATCTGCCATGTCCTATGTCCTACCATGATGCTAATGGACTGAACCTCTGAAACTGTCAGCAAGCCCCAATTAAATGTTTTCCTTTATAAGAGTTGCTGTGGTCATGGTGTCTCTTCACAGCAATAGGAACCCTAACTAAGACAACTGTGTAAGCTCTGGCTATCCTGGAACTCTCTCTATATAGAACAGGCTGGCCTCAAAAATCACAGAGACCCAATTGCCTCTGCCTTCAGAGTGCCGTTGATTAAAGGCAGGCACCGCTATGCCCAGCCTGGTTTCTATCCTACTGACTGTAATGTATATTATAATGATTGCAATTCTAGGATGAGGTCCAATTGGTTACAATCTTATTATCTCACACTGTTTGATTTTCAAGCTTAATGAGGATTTAGACATCTGTATTTCTTTTTTGTTTGTTTTTCGAGACAGGGTTTCTCTGTGTAGCTTTGCGCCTTTCCTGGAACTCACTCTGTAGCCTCAAACTCACAGAGATCCACCTGGCTCTGCCTCCCAAGTGCTGGGATTAAAGGCGTGCGCCACCACCGCCCGGTGATATCTGTATTTCTAAGGAAAGCATGCATAAAGTTCTTGTGATGTCTTGTTACATCTTTTCTAGGTTTTGTCTGGATAATACTACTTATAGAGTGTCCCTTGCAGTTTATTTTTTATAAAAATTTGGAAAATACCGGTACTAATTCTTCCTTCATATTGAATAATATGAATTATAATCAATATTCAATAACATATATTTTAATATGTTAAATAATAATGGTGAACAATTCTTTAAGCAAACAAAGTTTTTCAAAAGGGGAAAAATTCCCTTTCCTTCATTTTTTAATTTTGTAACTAATTTTTTTTATTTTATTTTGTTGTACTGTCTATGAGGACCTCTGGTAAAATAATAAAGTACTGACAACAGAATACAGAAGTTCCTCAAAAAACTAAAAGTAGAACTATTATGCACTCTAGCTATACCAGGCTTCCTGCTTGAGGCTCCCAAATGCTTGGCTTGGTTTTTGTTTAATTTTCTCCATGTTTTTATTAACAAATATTAATTGTACATGAATTATGCATAATGAATTTCACATTTTCATACATGCATATAATTCTGATCATATCCCCTCCCACTCCAATCACCTTCCTCTTCCCAATCATTTATTTCCCTTTCTACTTTTGTCTTTATTTCTTTCTTTGTTTTTGTGATCCAATAACTTTAATTTTGTCTGTTTATTAGTTTCTTCCAGAATATTTTTTAGTATTATTTTTATTTTGTGTATATATATATATATATTTGCCTACATGTACATATATGCACCAGGTACATGCCTGATGCTAGCAGAGGCAGAAGAGGGCATATATTTGCTGGAACTGGAGTTAAAGACAGTTGTGAGCAGCAATGGGGTGCTTGGAACCCAATCTGGGTCCTCTGCAAGAACAGCAAGTGCTCTCCTCAGCCCAAAAGACATTCAAAACTTTTTTTTTTTTTAACTTTTCTGTAAGTGAATTAGAATAGGTTTTGGGTTTTTTAGTAGTCAAATTTATCAGTTTCTCACCTTTGAATAATTTCTTATGTCCCAAACATTCCATGTTTAGTTCTCTTCTGGCAAACGTAGGTCCTACCATTTACTTCAGTGACTGTGCAGGTGATAAATGCTCTTAGGATTTATATGCATCAAAGATGCACTTTATCCTCCTTCTTCAAGAACTCAGCTAAATATTAAAATTCTAGGTTGACAGTCATTTTTATGTACTCTGATGATGTTATTCCATTGTCCTCTGTCAGTTGAGGGACTAATGTGGTATTTCCTGGGTTCATTTGCTGTTGATGAAGCTGCTGTTCAGACAGGATCCTGCTATCTATCTCCATGCCACCATGCTTGGCTTATTCTCTACTTTAGTATTTTGTTTGCAACTTCTCTAATCAGTTTTTATTTATCTTTATTTCTTCATAGTGTTTTTTGTTTTTGTTTTGTTTGTTTTTCGAGACAGGGTTTCTCTGTGTAGCTTTGGTGCCTGTCCTGGATCTCGCTCTGTAGACCAGACTGGCCTCGAACTCACAAGAGATTTTCCTGGCTCTGCCTCCTGAGTGCTGGGATTAAAGGTATGCACCTATTTCTTCATAATTTTAATTGTAATTTTTAAAATATTCCTTGTTTCATACCCCTATCTAAGTGAACATATGTCACCAGAGCACCATGCAAATTATAGCCATGTGTAAAGTCCTTTTGGACACAACTGGAAAACTCAACCTCCATTTCTATCATTTTCTTCCAGTCTTTCATCTGGAGCATCAGAGAATAGGGCCTCACTAACAATCTGGACTGAGATTTCTAAAGCATAAGCACTGCTGTAGTGCTAAGCACTGATTGAAGCTGGTTAAAGGAAGAAGGTGTGATAAGATTGTATTTTTAAAGTTTAATAGAAAAATCAACAAAACTTTCTGAAATTTTATAATATTCCCAACTGAAGTCAGCTTGAAAAAAATGCACACTAAGACAAAAATAGGCAGTAAAAGAGGTCAAAAAGTAGCCTTATCATCTCTTTTATTAGTAGTCTTCATTACTGTTTGCATTTACAACTCAATGATATTCCAAATAAATGCAAGTCCAGCAGTTATAGTAGCAACAAAATTGTCCCTTCCAGGGGAAAAGCAGTGTTTGGACTTCTGAATCACCTTGACCTATTTTGCCGAAAGACAAAATTGCTGAGCACATCAACACTACCTTGCACACTGTTTATGCCTGTGATGATCATAAAGACTGGCCTCCACCTTCATAGCAGGTACAATAATAACCTGCTAGTTGAAAAAAAAGTTGGTTTTTTGTTGTTGTTGTTGTTGTTGTTGTTTTTGTTTTTTTTTATGAGACCACTTGGCCAAGACTTTTGAGGTCATCCCTTCATTTTTATCCATTTATTTAGTGGGTTTTTGTTTTGGGGTTTTTTTTTTGGCCATTGGCCATTCAGTTATTAGACCACAGTTATTAGATACTGTGTTTTAGACACAGTATCATAGCTTCACAGAGTTAAACAAATGCAACATAAACAAAAGTAACACACCTTAAAATAATATTCTACAACAGAGGAAGAACAAAAGAAAAAAATCCTGCATTGTTACAGGGTTTTACACAATGTTGAATGCTTTATTTCTTTTCTTTTTTTTTTTTTAAATGCCGAATGCCATTTATTGAAGGAGGGAGAAGGTCTTAAACACAGGCTTACAGCACAATGGGAGAACTCCGGAGGGCAGAAGTTCGCTACCAATGTTTTACAATCTTGCATCTAAGCTGTTAATGCCCAATATGCAGGATACACAGACAAGGAACTTCCCTTAAGCATTCAGGAGGGTGGAACCCAGCAGGGAATTAGCATAGGGAGGATATCAAGGTCAAGGTCAGCAAGCAAGGCAACAGTTACCCAAAACAGGGTGGGGCCAGGGCCCTACAGGTCCTCCCTTTTACTAAAAAATGAGCTTCTGACTTAGGTTGCGTGGGATGTCAGCAGGTCACCTTACCCGTCATGGAGATGCCTGCCCAGGCCACACAGGCGCTGTCTTAGGTTGGTGAGCGGCCCCAGGCATTACCCATCTCTGAATACTCATTATCATACAGGCTCAATCATGTGTGAGCTGCAGAGTTAACTGCTGCCAAAGATCTCAAAGTGGCGCCGGGCTTGCAATCTGTGTGTTCAACACAGAAAAGACCAACAGAAGTCCTAACCCACCCACAGCCAGTAAGCTAAAGGCAACTGAGCCATTCCCTTCCTTAACGAGCTATTGGTGAAATTATTAAGGCCACTCCACGTAGTTAAAAGGGAGATTTATTTTGTGGTGTAACTTACAAGTGAATGGATCATTTACAGAGTCTGGGAAAGGCGTGGCACAGTCCGGTGGTGTTCTCTGGAGAACTCTGCTCGGTCTACCTCCGGCATTCAGGGTCCAGGAACTAAGAGAGCCCGTGCATCTGGAACTTGGGTCTTCAGTGTCCTCTCTCAGGCCCGCCTTGTAGGCATGACAGTTACCAAAGCCTCAATGGGGGTTGGAGCTTCCAGGTCAAAGCTGGAATGGCTACCCACTACATCTCCCCCTTTTGTCTAAATAAGAAGGTTCTAACCTAATACAAGACTATATACAAAGGAATGGTTATCAAATATTGTTCAGGAGTAATGAAGGATAATGACCTAGATAAGATAGAACTACAATCAATATAAACAATATCAAGCAAGAAACAAATACTAAAATCCAGGGAAGTCTAGAGTGTGGGTAAATGGCATGTTACAAAGATCATTCCAAAAGGTGTCCTATCCTAAAGAATCTGAATCTAATACTTAATATATTCTATCTAAGATTTTATATATATATATACATACATACACTAAGTTGTAACTATAACTGCTAGTCTTCAGTCTCATCAAAGACCTGAGAAGGAATATAATGGTATCTGAGAAATGGAAGATGGATCCAAGCAACTTTCAGGAATCTTGCAAGAGTAGACAGAGACAGCTGGCAGCCTGGACAGTCGCTGAATGTTTCTCAGCATTGTTGGTGCATTCAAATTGGCTACAGGCCTAGAGTATTTGACAGACCATGAAGGCTTACAGAAAAAGATTCTTTCTCTGGAATCTGCTAACCAGGATTTACATAAAAATATTCTTTCTCTGGAATCTGCTAACCAGAATTTACAAAACAGGCTTGTACCCAAAATTGATTTTATTGATAATAAATATGAATATTTAATGGATAGAACACTAACTCTCCAGAAGTTGTGGCTACTCAGACACTATATAAGGAAGAAAGATTATCATTAATTGATAAGGTCCATGGAATCATGTGTTTCAAAAGAACATAAAAACTTCCATGATTCCATGAGAAATCTGGAATCCCTTGCAAGAGAGGAGGTTTACTCCCTAGAAGAGACCCTAGGTGCTCGTTTGTAAGCCCTGGAGGAAACTCTCAATAAACATGACAAGGGACCTAATAAGCAGAAGGGCAAGACCATACAGGTTGTAACATCTCCAAATGGCTCTCATACAATGGCTTATCCTGTTATCACCCATGAGAAGCCAGCAGATGACACACACCCCGAGCCATATATAACATATACATTATAACCAATTTCAACAAGGGACTTTAAAAATATAAAGGAAGCAGTAGTTACATATTGGATACATTCCACATACGTAAGACAGATGTTTTGTTTTGTTTTTTTTTTTTTGGTTTTTTCGAGACAGGGTTTCTCTGTGTAGCTTTGTGCCTTTCCTAGGACTCACTTGGTAGCCCAGGCTGGCCTCGAACTCACAGAGATCCGCCTGGCTCTGCCTCCCGAGTGCTGGGATTAAAGGCATGCGCCACCACCGCCTGGCACGACAGATGTTTTAAATTCGTGGTCTACCTCCAGCATCCAAGGTCCAGGAACTAAGAGAGCCCGTGCATCTGTGCATCTGGAACCCGGGTCTTCAGCATCCTCTCTCAGCCCCGCCTTGTAGGTGTGACCATTACCGAAGCCTAAATGGGGGTTGGAGCTTCCAGGTCAAAGCTGGAATGGTTACCCACTACAACGAGCCTTACTCACAGAGAAAAGAAAGTTTTAAATTTGATTTTTATTATGATGTGTGCAAGTGTCCACGATAAAAATGAAATAATCAATACTGATGTCTTATATATCACATGTGTTGCCTTTAGGAAGGCCACCAAGAAAGGACCATAGAATTCCTTCTGTCATTTTGTAAAAAGCTGCCTCTGTGTTCTCCATGGCCAGCTGAAACTTGTAACAATGTCAGCTAATAAAGTACAATTAACTGAGGTAATTAATTTTAACATAGCACTTTTTTTTGTTTTGTTTTGTTTTTGTGGTTTTTCAAGACAGGGTTTCCCCTGTGTAACTGCCCTGGCTGTACTGGAACTTGCTTTGTAGATCAGGCTGGCCTCAAAGTCAGAGATCCGCCTGCCTCTGCCTCCCAAGTACTGGGATTAAAGCCATGTGCCATCACCACCCACTGGTTTAGCGCAAGTATTTTTAACTAAACCATATCAAAGCTGTTTAATTCAGCTATAAAACTGATAATACATGTTGGAAATGAGAGGCTGTAGGTCAATGAGATGGTTCGGTGGGTAAAAGCACCTGCTGCTAATGCCTGATGGCCTAAATTTGATCCCAAAACCTGAGAAGAGGTAGAAGCAGAGACTGAACTCCACAAAGGTGTCCTCTGACCTCCACTGCATGCACTAGCACATACACTCATTCCCATACACATAATAAAAAAGAAAGGAAGGGAGGGCAGGACGGAGTGGGAGGAGTTCTTATTTTTGTTTTTTGGTGGTTTTGTTTTTGTTTTTGTTTTTGTTTTTTTACAAAAATTTATAGAAAATAATGTCAATGAAAATAGGAAAACCTAAGAGCTTTATTTGGGAACAAAGGGAAATGGAAAACAAATCAAACAAGCTTTCAAAACTAACTTCACCAGGCGGTGGTGGCACACGCCTTTAATCCCAGCACTCGGGAGGCAGAGGCAAGTGGATCTCTGTGAGTTCGAGGCCAGCCTGGTCTATAGACAGAGATTCAGGACAGGCACCAAAACTACACAGAGAAACCCTGTCTCGAAAAACAAAACAAAACAACAACAAAAAAAAAAAAACCCTAACTTCGATTTGTTGAATAAAGAAAAACTAGGACACAGGTTCAATCTCCAGCATTCACATGAAACCTCACAATTGTCTTTAATTCCTGTCCCAGGGGATCCTATGCCCTCTTCTGGTCTCCACAGTCACTAGACACACATAGTATACAGACATATAGGCAAAGTACCCATACACATAAAAATAAATAATTAAATAATAAATAAGCTTAAAAAAAAAAAAAGCTAGGTGGTTGTACACAACTTTAATCCCAGCACTCAGGAGGCAGAGGCAGGTGGATCTCTGTGAGTTCAAGGCCAGCCCGGTCTACAAAGCAAGTTCCAGTACAGCCAGAGCTGTTACACAGAAAAACCCTGTCTCGAAAAACCAAAAACTGGGGCTGGAGAGATGGCTCAGTGGTTAAGAGCACTGACTGCTCTTCTAGAAGACCTGAGTTCAATTCCCAGAACCCACATGTCAGCTCAAAATTGTCTGTAATTCTAAGATCTGGAATACATGCAGGCAAAATGCATAATATATGCACATAAAATAAAAACAAAAATTATTCAAAAAAAACCCCTGAAGAATCTGTAGAGGATAACCAACATATTCACGTAAGAAGTAAAAGGAGGAAAAAGATGGTATTAACCATGACCATACTGAGTTTGAACTTAGCATCAGAGAAATCCTAGAAGGACCTTTTATATATATATATATATATATATATATATATATATATATATATATATGCATTAAATGTACTTATTAACAGGTCATCTTCAAATCATTGCTCAGAGTTTACTTTGTCAATCGAAGGTAGAAAAAAACTTTAAAAGGAAGAGAGACTGGGATACCCTAGGAATAGAATGCTTGACTAGAATGTACATGGCTCCAGATCTGATCCCCTGTACAGCAAAGAAAAGGGAGGGTACTTAACACATTTGCATGAGCATATGTGTAAGAACCAGGGGCTGGGAACACAACTCAGTAGAGTGTTTACTTGGCATGCACAAGGCCCTGGGTTCAATTCCCAGCACCACTTAAACCAAGCAAGGTACTACACATCTGTAATCCCAGTACTTGGGAATAGAGACAGGAGGATCAGGAAGAGTCCAAGGCCAAACTGAGCTACATGAACCTCTATCTGAAGCAAAGGATGGAAAAGGATAAGGGGAAAGAAAGGTAGGAAATGGAAGGGAGGGGAGGGAGAGGAAGGGGAGTGCTGGGTTAAAAGTATGTCTCACTACATCTAGTTATATGCATAGTTTTGTTATAGAACACAGATTATTTTCTTAAAGACTTTCAAGCCCAAGATGTTACTTTAGGAGTTTAAGATACAGCCTAGCATGCATGAAGCCTGGGTTCAAACTTAAGCACCAAACTAATAACCTAGCACCCAGGAGGTAAAGGTAGAAGGATCAGAACTTCAGGGTCATCCTCAATTATACATGTAACCAGTTCATGGCCAGCCTGGGATACATGAATCTATCTCAACAAAAATTTTCAATTAAAAAATGCAAAAGATATTGCTTTAGGCTAGTGATTCTCAATGTGTGCTACAGCATCACCAAGTAACTTGTTAAAAATGCAAACTGTAGCCGGGCGGTGGTGGCGCACGCCTTTAATCCCAGCACTCGGGAGGCAGAGCCAGGCGGATCTCTGTGAGTTCGAGGCCAGCCTGGGCTACCAAGTGAGTTCCAGGAAAAGGCACAAAGCTACACAGAGAAACCCTGTCTCGAAAAACCAAAAAAAAAAAAAAAAAAAAAAATGCAAACTGTGGGACCCCAGAATCCTAGTCAGAAACTCTGAAGCTGAATCACCTTGGAAGCTTGTTAAAACACCAGCCATTGGACCACTGGACCCTCACCCCAGTTCCTGACTCAGCAAATGTGGGATACGACCCAAGTATGTGTACTCCTAAGAAGGTTCCCAGGAAAGCCTGATGCTGCTGCAGTTGTTCCACAATGACACCATGGAAACCATATCTACACTGCTTCTAGGCCAATAGCTAGAATGTAAACACCTTCCCTGACCCTCCTAAATTATATCCCCCACAAGATTTACTTTATTTAAACACTCATTTAACAACTGATAACACAATGACTCTATATGTTTTCCTCATCTTCAGTTCAATCAACCTAAAGGATCACATGAATTTTGTTCCCATTGTATGCCCAGCATCTACATACAATGTATTTCACAAAGTAGGTACTTAGCAGTATGTACTGAGAAAATAATTGAACACTTGTTCAGTAAATTCCACGAAATGTCAGTTTCTACACAACATACCCAGGGACTGTATCTCAAGTGTTAAAGCAGCCAATTACAACTAAATATCATTAATGTCAGAAAACAAACAAACCTTAATGATGCATTTTCCACTTGCTCCCCAACTCTACTGAAAACCCTAGTTCCAAAAGGCATTATTTTTATATCACACTCTCTCTCTCTCTCTCTCTCTCTCTCTCTCTCTCTCTCTCTCTCTCATGGTTCATTCAATCACAAACACTGTACTATCAGAAACTTAACATTTAACATTTAAAAGTTTTGGCAGGGAAGTTGGGAAAGAGACTGGCGAACTTACCCTCTTTAGCCAAATATAGCTCCTTAAATTTTGCTCTCTTTTGATTAAATTCTTGCTCAAGCTGCTGCTGTGCACGTAAAAATTCTGCATTAATTTTTTCCAATTCTGCTACCCGTTGCTGAAGAGAAACTGGAAAAAGAAATACTAGTTAACAAGTAATAAATGTGTTTACATATAAGTTTTAAGAATAAACTAGTCATCCAGTTACATACTACTATATATACATGGAACTAGTAGGGAGGCTGAAATTCATTATATTGCAATTTTTTTTTAAGAAGCCAGACACTTCTATTAGACTTTATACACATACTGTGAACAAGTCATATACAATGAAACAGAGATCACAGAGAACAAAGTCAATTTCAATACAAGAGCTCCTAACTCTCTTTAGTACACTGACAGAATGTTAATCCACAGTTGGAATTGTTAAATAGTGACTCAGTTAAACTACTTATCCCACACCTAACCCCACTGTCAATGTTGCTACTTTCTGTTTCTTTGTTAGGAGCAAAATCTAATGGGCTCCCTGGCTAGGACAGCCATAACAACTGGAACTATTTTTCCAGTCCCAGAAGACCCATTACATTATATGGAAATTGTTACCATATGGAAAGGACACAAACCTGTAGATCTGTGTCACAGCTCCAATACTGGCAGATCATCTGTTTTCAGACAAGTGTTACCCACAGTCTTAGGGGCTTAGGGGCTCAAGACTTGGTGCTCAGACTGTCTATTCTGGTCAAGGCCAGGGCTGTTTTGGTTAAAACACAAACCTTTGACTCAGCCTTAAGGCTATCAATATAATCCTTCAGGAGATATTTATCAGCACTAGCCAACTACTATCCAATTACCTCGGCCAGCAGAGGTCCCCTTTCTCTACTATACATCACTGGAAACAATGGCAATCTGCCCACATTATAACCAAGATCCAGGATTATCTTTGAAGGTCATTCCTTACCCTCAAGCTACTGCTCAATTCACAACTGATTTTATAATACTTAGAAAATTATAGCAATGGTTAGAACTATAGCTCATTTCCTCCATCTTCTTTTCAAAGTTCTCTGCAATAAGGATACATTTCTCTAACAAATACTAAACTAAGCCTTGTATTGGTTCATCCCCACATCCCAAGGCTAGCTTCCTATTTGACAGCATCAGTACAACTCACAGCTAGAAGGGGAAAAGACTGCTGCTTTGAGCTCCATGTCACTAAAGGCAAAGTGTAATTTTGAGATACATCTACAGATAGACAATGACATCTGACCATTTGAAAGCTTTCTCTTTTTTATTTTCTTTTTTTTTTGGGGGGGGGGTGTGGGGAGAAAAAGGAGGTGGGAGAATATATCAGAAGGCACCATGTAGAATACATGAAGAATAACACTGGAAGAGGGATTACCATCTTAAATCATAAGGAAATTTAGTCCTTGAGGCCCTTATTTCTGCTATTACTTATTGCTAAATCCCAATGGTTAAATTAATAGTTTTCCCACATAACACTAAACTTACTGACACTACTGACTACTACAAAAATAAACAAGACCACTGAAAATGAAGGAAACAACCATTCCACAATGGACATGCACCTCAAAATACTATAATATACATATTTTTTTAAAAATACCATGTAACATAGCAATTTAAAATAAATGGAGAGAAAGAAGACCCTTTGTTCATACTTTTCCCTACATCCTATCCCATCCACATCTTCCACCAAACCATACACATGCACAAAGACTCATGCCATTCATCATTATATTTATATTTAAGTTAAGTAAGACTAATAAATCAACAAAAACAAAAATGCAACCCTTAAAATTACAACTAAAGCCTGGCATGGTGGTTTGTACCTGTAAGCCCAGCACCTGGGTCTCTGAAGCAGGAGGATTACCATGAGTTTGAAGCTAGCCTGGACTACAGACTGAGACACTCACATAAACTATTTTTAAAATATTTTTTCAGCCAAACTTTGTATTTCCACTACTCCCTACTCCATCCTGGCTCTGACCTACACAGTTCAAATCCAAGTTCACACCCACAAGTCTGACTGGTGCTCTCCACTGGAATATTGAAATTTCAGGAATCATGATCCTTGAGGGTATACCAATAACTCCTCTATTTATTTTCATTCTGTTTTTGTGTAATTTTCCAAAGAATCTATCTCAAGTACTCCAAGCATACTGAATTTCTACAAAACAGAAAAGCCAAAATAACTGCTTTTCACAAGCATGCCTTTAACGTCACACCTAGAAAAATCAATTTACCCCAAACAGACAGAAATTTACAAATAGGTATATCATAATATATTAGCAGGCAACCCACAAATCAAACTGAAAAGTTCATCAAATGAAAGTGGTATATTACTTTTCTAACATGATGACTAAATAGTTCACAGTGATTAGGATATAGTCAAAAAGTAATTAACATGGAATGTAGGGAAAAAATGTTAGCTGTCATTTTAAAATTGAAAGTATTTATTGGTTAAAGAAATACAGAGATTGCCAGGCAGTGGTGGCACACACCTTTAATCTTAGCACTCAGGAGGCAGAGGCAAGCAAATCTGAGCCCGAGGCCAGCCTGGTCTCCAGGGCAAGTTCCAGGACAGCCAAGGCGACACAGAGAAACCCCGTCTCAAAGCCCACATCAAACCCCCCAAAAAGAAAAAAATACAGAGATCAAGTCACTCTGTAGCTACAAAACACTAGAAGTCACTGCTAACCTTATGATTCTCACCAAGTTCCATGCTTACTGACTTCCAGGTCACACCCCTCCCTGCTACACACAAACTAACTAGTGTTAACACCAGCTTTCAACAGTACTGACTCTTTTGGGATTTAGTTATGTGGAGTTTTAGTTTATCAGTTTTCACAAACATAGCCCATACATTATTACCTTCATTTGAGTACTAAGGGAGAAACCATCTGATGCCAAGGTTACATTTATTTATTTATTTACTTACTTACTTACTTATCAAGGACAGGAAGAGGGGAAAGGACAAGGTCTCACTATATAGCCAGCCCAGGTCAAGGCAAATCTAGAATTTGTTGTGTTGCCAAGGCTGACCTGGAACTCTCACAGTGATTCAGCTGCCACACGCTGCCAGGTACTTGAATTAAAGGCGTTTGCCATGCCATCATGTCAAGCCTCTGTGGCTCCATTTGTTTATTTAGGTTTTTCAAGAGAGTGGCTACTTTTAATGCTTGCTATCTAAAGAGAAAAATGACTGTCATTTACTCAAAAATGTCTGAATTAAGCAATAATAATCCAAAAATAAAGGGGAGAAATAAAATCATAAATAAGGAAAAGGTCCAGTAATTCTTACATATTTTACCTTTCCTAGTTTTACTGTTGTTTATTGAGACAGTCTCAACTCTCCATCCTCTTTCTTTGTCTCCCAAATGTTGGAATGCAAGAGTGGGCCGCCGCCACCACCTTGCCTAGCTTAATTTTCCCTAATTTTGATATGAAAGAACGAACAGTAACTTAAAGCCCCAAGATGTGTCCTACTATATACCTCTTAAAAAAGAAAATACTAAGTTCGATGACACAAATGAGAAAAAGGGAAAAAGAAATCTGGGTCAAATTTTACTGTAAGTAGAAATTTTTGTTTGAAGATTTTCCTCAAGATCCAAATACACCCATTTCAAGCCACAGAACATCAATGCAGGAAGGGGGAAGAATCTGAACAGTTCTTGAAGCCCACAAGTCTTGACCAGTATCGTCACCTGATTTTTAAATGAAACTACTGCCAGGCACAGGGTATGTGCTTGCAATTCAGCTACTCACAAGGCTAAGACAAGACCACTTCAGCCTAGGAGTTCAAGCCCAACTGGGCAACACAACAAGACCTTGTAAGAAAGAAGAGAGGAAAGAAGAGGAGAAAAGGAGGGTGAGGGAGGAGAAAAAGCATGAAATGAAATTATTAGGTACGGTAGGTATATTCATTTAATGAAATACCAAAGCCAGAAAATGTATAGTAAATGAAAAGAACAAAATATAAAATTACAAATGGCACAATATGAACCATATAATATAATAAATAAATATAATAAAAACAGACTGGAAAGAATATGCCAGGCCATGGCAGTGAACAAAGCAGCAACGCCACTATCTGCCACACCTAACTGGGAAAAGAAAGCAAAGAAGCTCCTGTCAACATCAGCCCAGGCCATGGCATGCTGCCATCAGGAGTTGGCAGAGCAGAAATTCTCTAGGCAACTTGGAAGGGAAATTCATATGGCCAAGGACATCCTGAGGGAAGCAAGGCTGCATTCTGATGAGCTGAACTAGGTACCAGAGTTGAATCAGAAGAGATACCCAGCAGACCACAGAGCTCAAGGAAGAATGCACAAACAGCAATAAAAGAGCCCTAAATTCGGGTTGGGGATTTAGCTCAGTGGTAGAGCGCTTGCCTAGCAAGCGCAAGGCCCTGAGTTCAGTCCTCAGCTCCGAAAAAAAGAAAAAGAGCCCTAAATACATCACAAAGAAACAGAAGACAAGACAATGTTTGGGGCTGGAGACACAGCTCAGGGATTAAGAGCATTATCTGCTCTTACAGGGACTCAGATTCAGTTCCCAGCATCTCCATGGAGATTCAAAACCCTCTATAACTCCAGACCCAGGGGATCTGATGCCCTCTTCTGAACTCCTTGGGTCAGGCACATACAGTGTGCACATACACACACAAAAGCAAAAAAAATTCAAACATAAAATAAGTAAATCTAGAAAAAAAAATAAGCCTGGTAGTGCACACCTTTAATCCCAGCACTCAGAAGGCAGAGGCAGGTGGATCTCTGTGAGTTCTAAGCCAGCCTGGTCTACAGAGAGAGTTCCAGAACAGCTACAGCTATACAGAAAAACCCTGTCTGGAAAAAAAAACAAAATTAAAATACATAAACAAAACAAAAATAAAAAATAAAAACCCTTATGTTGGGTTAAAGGGATAGCTCCATTAGTAGAGTACCTGCCTAACATGCATACATCCCTGGATGTGACCCCCCCCAACACCCTAGATACTGAGCATGGTAGCATATGCTTGTAATTTCAGTGTTTGACAAGTGAAGGCAGAAGTACAAGTTCAATGCCAGCCTTGGCTACACAGCAAGTTCAAGGCCAGGATGAATTAATTATAGGAGACCATGTCAAAAAATGAAAAAACAATTAAAGAGAAAAAAACCTCATGTTCGCTGCTCACAGTTAAGTCTAGCACTCAGAAGGTTGAGGAAAGCTCAAGAATTCCCGGCCATCCTGAGCTACACTTTGGACCCTGTCTCAAACAAACAAAATCTTGGGCAGGGAGATAGCTCACAGGTACAAGTACTTGCTACACAAGCATTAGGGCCTGAGTTCAGATCTCCAGCAGCTGCATAAAAGAACCAAAAACTGCCGGGCGGTGGTGGCGCACGCCTTTAATCCCAGCACTCGGGAGGCAGAGGCAGGTGGATCTCTGTGAGTTCGAGGCCAGCCCGGGCTACCAAGTGAGTCCCAGGAAAGGCGCAAAGCTACACAGAGAAACCCTGTCTCGAAAAACAAAAAAAAAAAAAAAAAAAGAACCAAAAACTTTAAAAATTGAAGACAAATAAACAACGCCTATGTTGTTCAGCTGTAGCTGAACCTGGGTCCTCTGCACGGGGACTCTGGTATGGATTTTCACAAAATGGTCATGAATTCCTGACTGGGAGACTTGGTGAAGAGGTCAAGTCAGGTGGCTGGAGGTCTTAAAACTAGCATCAAAAACGGCCTTGGTAGAGTGCCCAGATTGGCAGTGGGTGTAGTCCCTCCTCAAGCCATGTGTAGCAGCTGTCAATGTCAGGCAGCAGCAGTAGCTGCTTAGACACAGGAGTTTGAATGATGCCAGTGCCCCTGGGAACAGAGATGCAGTACACCAGCACAGAGCTACACCAGCCTTTTTGATACCTTTGTATAGGACAGTATGAGACACACAGGTTGTAATCCTCAGAAGCTTCCTTACAAAAGGACAAAGGAGAAACTAGCCAAGATGGCCCCTCAGATGGTGGTAGCTATCCTTGGAGCACTGGAAACCAAGACCAACTTGACCACTGTTGTCTATGATGGTGACAAATGCCTGAACATGGTCTGCCAGCCAGCTCAGCCTGCTTCTTCTACACGAGCATGATCTCAAAACCTCACTCTCAGACTCAATGGGCAGAAATACATCTCCAAGGGCTTGCACTTCTCTCAGATGAAGGAGTCCAACTTGGTAACAAGCCTCCAGGCTCTCACATTATATTCTAGAAGTATTCTAGCTATGAAATTACTATTTTCAGGCTGAGGGAACAGCTCACTGAGTAAAGTGTTTGCCTTTCAACCCCCAGAACCCATATAAAAAGCCAGACATAGTGGTGTGCTCTTGTAATCCCAAAGCTAGGAAGGCAAAGGCAGTGGGGTCCTAGGACTCACTGGCTAGCCTAGCTGGTAAGCTCCAAGCCAATGAGAGACCCTGCATCAAAGAAGGCAGACAGCGCCGGGCGGTGGTGGCGCACGCCTTTAATCCCAGCACTCGGGAGGCAGAGCCAGGTGGATCTCTGTGAGTTCGAGGCCAGCCTGGTCTCCAAAGTGAGTACCAGGAAAGGCGCAAAGCTACACAGAGAAACCCTGTCTCGAAAAACCAAAAAAAAAAAAAAAAAAAAAAGAAGGCAGACAGCATTACAAAGGATGATACTCATATGCACACATGCACACTTTTTTAAAGATTTATTTATTTGTTTGTTTGTTTGTTTGTTTGTTTGTTTATTGTGTATACAGTGTTCTGTCTGCATGTACCCCTGCAGGCCAGAAGAGGGAGCCGGATCTCATTACAGATGGTTGTGAGCCACCATGTGGGTACTGGGAATTGAACTCAGGACCTCTGGAAGAACAGCCAGTGCTCTTAACCTCTGAGCCATCTCTCCAGCCCAACACATGCACATATTTAAAAATTAAAAAATAAAAATCCAGGAAAGAGATGAGAGATATCTCAGGGGATAAAAGTGCTTGCCACAACAAGCCTGACAACCTAAGTCTGATCTCTGGAACCCACAAAAACAAGATGTGGTTGTTTGTATCCACAATTCCAGCACTCCTACACTGAGATATGGAAACAGGAAAATGGGCTGGAAGCACACTAACCAACCAGACAGAGCAGCAGTAGCAAGAGAGCCCTGCTAAGAGCACCAACTCCCAAAAGTTGTCTTCTAACCCCCACATGAGCCCCATGGTGCACACCACCACCATCATCATCACCATATTTAAAATCCAAGAAAGGGGATAAGAGTTATAAATGAACTCCTAGACATTAGTAATCATGACACGTGGAAGATGGTACATCTACATACTAAAGGGTTTTTTTTGTTTTTTTGTTTTGTTTTGTTTTTTTGGTTTTTTTTTTACTTTTTTGTTAGTTTGGTTTAGCTTTGAGATAGTTTTCAGGCCCTGGTTGGCCTGAAAGTCAGTGTTCTACCTGCCTCTGCCTCCTGAGTGCTGGGATTAAATGCATGAATTTAAGGCTAATTATTTTTATGTCTTATTATTTCTGTGTTTGAAATCAGCTGAAAAACAATGTACTCACATAACATCATTTCTCCATCATTCTAGACACACAATTCATAAAGGAGAATTGTTAATAAAAAGCACAAAACTGCCGGGCGGTGGTGGCGCACGCCTTTAATCCCAGCACTCGGGAGGCAGAGCCAGGCGGATCTCTGTGAGTTCGAGGCCAGCCTGGTCTCCAAAGCGAGTTCCAGGAAAGGCGCAAAGCTACACAGAGAAACCCTGTCTCGAAAAACCAAAAAAAAAAAAAAAAAAAAAAAAAAAAAAAGCACAAAACTATCTCAAATCAATTCCTTTAATATAAAATAACTGGTTTAAGATAATCTGAAGTTATTATCATTTACAAGAACAAAAGCCTGATGCAACATAAACTGTCCTTTAGAACCATGTTTTATTAAATTTTAAGACAAATCAGTTTCCCTTGTATGCAGTTAACACAGAAAATGTAAAATGACATAATTCTTCATTCTTTCTACATTTGTGCTATAGCTTGGCTACACTATAGTATCTATTCTACATTAGGGACTACTTATCAGAAGTTCATAAATAAATAATAATAACACAAAGGTTATATTTTATTTACAAGGAAATTGAATGTATTATTTATGAGTTTTTCAGAACTATCAAGGTCACAGGCAGAGAGGGATTAGAATCTTGATAACTAGCTATCATCCTACCTACATGTAGGTGAAGATTATATTTAAGGGTAGGAACATGAAAACTAAAGAAGTTTCAGAGTGAGAATGCAGATGTTAACATCTGTCATGTAGGGAAAACCTCAAAGCTACAAAAAATGATGAATTATAACAGGAGTTACAATTAAGAATCTCCTATTTGCTGGGTATTATGGCACATGGGTATTGTGGCACTTGCCTTTAATCCCAGCACTCAGGAGGCAGAAGCAAGCAGATTTCTATGAGTTCAAGGCTAGCTTTGTCTACTACACAACTTGTCCCAGGCCAGCCAGGGATATATAATGAGACCCCATCTCAAACTAAACAAACAAAGAACCCCATATTTATTAGATATGTGGCAATCAGTTAACAATATCAGTGTGACAATATAGTTAAAGAAACAAGCTCTGGGATTAGACACGAATGGAAGGGTCAGTCTACCTCTTACGAGCTGGCTTTTATTCATCTATGAAAGTGAGAACTAGTGTTAGCACAATCTACCCTTCTAGGGTACATTTCAAGGCTTTAAAAGGCTATGTGGTAATCAATAACAAAAGCCTTAAATTTTTATGTAATCTTTAAATAGGCAATTTCTCCACTAGGAATTTGTCCTAGGCAAGAGATCATGGATATGTGTGTAAAGGTTTTACTTTAGAAGTATTAATGACCGTAGAATACTTGAAACTCTAGAACATCAGTAAAATGTGAATATAGTATAACCTCCTTTGTCTACAGTCTCACTTCCCATAGTTTCCAATACCAGTGGGCAACATATGGGAAATACCAGAAACGACTCGTAAGTTTTAAACTGTATACTCTTGAGCAGCATAAAGAACTCACACCTTCCCACTCCAGCCTACCCAGGATGTGAATCATCTCAGTCCCACATACCCACCGGCTACTTGGTAGCTACTATCACATGCTTCTGCTCATATAACCCTTACTCAACAATGGTGTCAAAGCAAAAAGTAGTGATGTTGGCAATTTATGGAAGTGAAAGGGAAGTAGTAAAATGCTTCCTTCAGGCCTAAGATTAAAGTACAAGGAGATATTTTGAGAGAGCTAGAGACTACACTTACCCAACTATTACATTTACCCAATTATTACAATATATAATTGTTCTGTTTTATAATCAGTTACTACTAACCTCAGACTGTGCCTAATTTGTATCTTAAGGTAGGTACATATGTAAAAGGAAAGAAAGCAGAAAATATATTGGACTCATTATTATTCATGATTTCAGATCCACCTGGGGTCTTGGAACGTATCCCCCATGGATAAGGATCTGTAGTGTCTACCAATGGAAAATTAATAAAATATACTACGTACATGTTCGAGATGAAACCTGAATGTGAACACAACAAATTCTACCAATCAAAAAGAAACAAGTATGAGCCAGGCATGATGGCACAGGCCTTTAATCAAATCACAGCACTTGGGTGGCAGAGGCAGAAGGATCTCTGTGAGTTTGAGGCAACCCTGGTCTACAGAGTGAGTTCCAGGCCAGCCAGGGATACACAGAGAAACACTGTCTCAAAAAACCAAAACTAGCCGGGCAGTGGTGGCGCACGCCTTTAATCCCAGCACTCGGGAGGCAGAGCCAGGCGGATCTCTGTGAGTTCGAGGCCAGCCTGGGCTACAGAGTGAGTTCCAGGAAAGGTGCAAAGCTACACAGAGAAACCCTGTCTCGCAAAAAAAAAAAAAAAAAAAAAAAAAAAACCAAAACTAAGAAAAAAGAAAGAAAGAAAGAAAAAAGAAAAAAAGTACTTCCTATACTAAAATGTCGTGAATGGGTCAGGCAGTGGTGGTGTACACCTTTAATCCCAGCACTCAGGAGGCAGAGCCAGGTGGATCTCTGTGAGTTCGAGGCCAGCCTGGTCTACTGAGCGAGATCCAGGACAGGCACCAAAACAACACAGAGAAACCCTGTCTCAAAGTAAAAACACAAAACAAAACAAAACAAAACAAAAAAAAAACTGTCATGAATGGAATAAATTCCAATTTATTTTACCACATTAGTATAATCACAGTAAAAAAAAAATCTAGTGAAATAGTAAAGTGAAAAAAATTATGTCAATCTCTAAAATGCAATTGCAAAGATTTTCAAATTAGCAAATCAAATGTAGAATAGCAAACCATCATAACCATCTAGAGCTCATCTCAGAAACACTAAAGCTGTCTAACACCAGGAAATCCATTAATGTAATTCATTTTGTTGAACAATTCAAAAATATGTAAGATAACTCCATGAATCATAAAGGAAAGGAAAGCAATTAAGGAAATCTTTTTTATAAAAAAAAAAAATAGAATTACCAAATAGGATGATCCACACGCCTGAAGTTGGCAAACACAATGCAGAAAGTAGAAAAAGAACAAATATACCCCCAAAGAAGTCAAAACTGAATCTACATGAGGGGAACATAGCAGTAAACAAGAGACAGTAGAAAACAGGAGCGTGGATCCCTGGCAGGTCTGAGAAGACAAACAGACTTCTTGACACGTACGCCCAAAACTGAACCCTTTACATTTTAAACCACTAGCAACTGTATTTCCAATTAATCTCAGGTGGCAGTATTACTAACTGGTAATAAAAGAATAAATCAAAACTTAAATGTGTGGCACTTGGGAGGCTGAGGTAGGAGAACCAGCAGTTCCATAATAAACCACCATGGCTGGCTGAAAAAGGAAAGGTGCAATAATGGTGGAACTGTAACCCAGGGATAGAGGGCTTGCCTAGCACGTGGGAAGCCTCGGCTTTAATGCAAGAACTGCAACACACACAAACAACAACTAATAGATATAAACACACATATATAGTTTTGTATATATACATATATAAAATAATGCATTTCTGCATTTTGTTTTCCATGGCCAACAAAAATTTTTATCTAAAATTATTAAATATTTTAGAAAAGAAAAATAACGTAAGTGAAAGACATAGAAAATTTCACTTAAAAAACAACTCACACAGAAAAAAAACTTAAGAAAGGTTGGGCATGGTGGCACAAGCCTTTAATCCCACTACCTAGGAGGTAGAGGCAAGCAGATAGATCTCTGTGAGTTCAAGGCCAGCCTGATTTACATAATGAGTTTCACAATATCCAGGGCTATGTAGACAGTCACGGTCTCAAAAAAACAAAAAAATAAAAAAATTTGAGAATTAAAATAATTTTAGCCAGGCATGATACCATATACCTGTAATCGCTGAACTTCATTCAAAGAGACAGAGAAAGGGGAATTACAAGTTTGATGCCAGACTGGTCTACACAGTGAGCTCTAAGGACAACCATGGCTACACAGTAAGATCCTATCTCAAAATAAGAAGAAAAAGAACACTGAAAACCTGGAGCTGAAGAGATGGCTCAGCAGTTAAAAGCACTAGCTACTCTTCAAAAGGACCTGGGTTTAATCCCAGCACCCACATGGTTGCTTACAACCATCAATAAGTCCAGTTCCAGAAAACCCACTGGCCTCTTTCCACAGGCCCACATATAAACATGCAGGATAAATATGCACACATAAAAAGAAATAAATTTTTTTAAAGAATACTGAAAAACTTAGCCAGTATTTTTTTAAAAAGTTTATACACTCAAAAAAAAAATGGGTGGGTATCTAATTGTTTTTAAGAAACAGTGAGTCTTTAGAGGTATCAAAAGCATTACCAGTAAATCAGTTCAAATGAAATCTTACACATCCCTCTACGAAAACTACCCAAAAAGCTAACTTAAAACAAAAGCCATGACTGAGGATATAGCTTGTTGGAAGGCCATGCTGCACAGAGGTTTTAGTCTACCATGGCAGCTCTCTACAAACTGGACATCATGGAACTCGCCCTTCCCTCTCCCCCATCGGAGGGCTTCCTGCTCTCTACCTGACCTTATCTGGAGAATGTCTCTAGGCCCCAATGCCTGACTTATCTCTAGTGCGACAGTCCCCTGCAGAATCATTCCAGGTGCTACCCATATGGTAATTAGACATGTACTAGGAGCTTTATGATAGGATTGTGCATGCTGTTTAATGCTAATTAGGTGATGTCATAGCCTCTGTCCCCATCCTTTACAGTCTCCCCTCACTCTGGAATACAGTTGTGCTCTTGTCTCACTGAAGCTGTATCCTGAAAAGCTATATCCACCATGTTCACAGGCCATACAAAGCTCTCTGTCGCCACTTCTGCCCCTTCATCCTCACAGACTGGTGGCCAACAGACTGTGAGGAAAAAGAGGACCCCACAATAGCTCAGAGGTAGAACACATGCCTACTGTGTGCAAGGCCCTAGATTCAATGCCAGGATCACCTACCCCCATCCCTAAAAAAAGAGCAAAGAATAAATCTGAAAGATCTATAGCAAACAAAAATAAAGGGCTTTATCTTCTAAATGCAAAGAACACTGATATAATGTACAAAGAAAGCAAATAGACAGTGTATTTTTTAAAAGCCAATCATTAAAATTCAACATTAAAAACCAATGACACCTTTTCTTGCCTGGGGAACCAAAGGCTACCCATAAACCAACATTCATTCATTCACTCATTACACATACAAAATCTCATGCAGTCCAGGCTGCCCTCAAGCTCCTAATGCTCCTGTCCCACTGCCTCAGTTTCTTGTATATTAGGATCACAGGTATCATCATCAAGTCCAACAAACTTATACATTTTGATTAAGAACACTGTAAGAAATAAAAATGAAACCAAAGATTAATGTTCAATGATGTTTGCTGAAGAATTATTTAACAATGAAAATGTATTTTTAAAAAAAGCAAACTTGGGACTTTGTTTTAATTGTGTACTTTTTTTTTAACGACATGAAAATTTACTCAACTAAAAAAGATACAATAGGAAATGAAAACTCATGGGAACCTGAGTCCCAAGTAGTTGTGTGTGTGTGTGGGGGGGGGGGTGTTCAAGATAGGGTTTCTCTATATAGGCCTGGCTGTCCTGGAATTCACTCTGTAGATCAGACTGGCTTGGACTCAGAAATTCGCCTGTCTCTGCCTCCAGAGTGCTGGGATTAAAGGCATGTGCCATCAAGCCCAGCTTCTATTCAACTTTCATTTATTCAACTCAGAAGCAGGAATGATGCCACCTTGAAAAAGATTAAAGAATTACCTAATATAACTAATACACTTATATTGATATAATAAGTGTAAAGATGTAAGGGCTGGAGAGATGGCTCAGCAGTTAGGAGAGTACACTGCTCTTGCAGAGGACAGGAGCTCAGCTCTTGGCACCCTAGTCTGGTGGCTCACAGCCTCCTTTAATTCCAGCTCTCTGGAGTCAATGCTCTCTTCTGGCCTCCACAGGCACCTACATTTTCATGTGTACATACACAGAAAACATAAAATAAAAATTAAATCTTGAACACACACACACACAAAAAAAAAAACCCTGTTTATTGTCCTTAGTTAATAACTCAATGAAAACATTTTTTCTTCTTATACACATTACTGGGAGTCAAACCTGGGGTCCTAGTGCATGATGTTTTAAAGTCTTGTCTTTGACAAGAAGGACATAGTGGGTAAAAACATATGTGTTCATACTGAATTTTATCTGAATAAATAAATACTCAAAAAAAAAAAAAGGCCAAGAAAAACTCCAGAGAATGATTCACAAAAATTCCCCTCCCCCAAGCTGAGGACCAAACCCAGGGCCTTGTGCTTGCTAGGCAAGCGCTCTACCACTGAGCTAAATCCCCAACCCCTCACAAAGAATTTTTGGCTCTTTAAATACTAAAACATTTTAAATACTAAAACATTACAAAATAGAGAAAAACAATATATGTAACTATGCAGTATGACTATAGTATCATCAACTGAACGGCAATGTGTGGTGATATTGTGAACAAATAAAATTTCCCTGACAGAACAAGCCACTAGATTAAACATAGAGGCCAAACACCTTTAATCCTAGCAGTCAGGAGGCAGAGGCAGAGATCTGTATGGATCTCTGTGAGTTCAAGGCCACTCTGGTCTATACGAGATTAATCCAGTCTAAAAGAAAAATAGAGCCAGGCAATGGTGACACACACCTTTAATTCCAGCACTTGGGATCACATACCTTTAATCCCAGCACTAGGAAGGTTGAGACAGGAAGTGATATGGCTGAGCAGAGAAAGGAAGATAAGGCAGGAGGAAACAGGAACTTGGCTCTTTCAGGCTGAGGAGTTGGTGAGGTAAGAGGTGGTGGCTGTGGCTTGCTCTGCTTCTCTGATCTTTCAGCTTTCACCTTGATATCTGGCTCCGGGTTTTTATGATAAGACCATTTAGGATTCGTGCAACAGCAATGTTAATACTGAATTAATCACTGCATGATGCAAAAACAATAGATAGCCATTTATCTGATTCCTTACATCAAAATAAAATCTCAGTGATCCAATATTTAAAACTAAACACTAGAAAATAACAGGCAGAACATAAACTTTTGATGCCCCAAAGAAAAAAACTGATAATCGAAAATGCTTCCATATGCCAAAACATAGAAGTTAAAAAAACAAATTGGCCGGGCAGTGGTGGCGCACTCCTTTAATCCCAGCACTTGTGAGTTCAATGCCAGCCTGGGCTAGAGAGTGAGTTCCAGGAAAGGCGCAAAACTACACAGAGAAACCCTGTCTCGAGAAAAAAAAAAAAAAAAAAAAAAAAAAAAAAAAAAAACCAAGCTGGCAGAAAAATTTGCTGTTCCTGTTGCACATGACAATGGTCAATTTCTCCATACAAAAAAGACTCAAGTTCACTGACATACAGGGCTATCAGCACTCTTATACCCTAACTGACAGACCTGCCCGGAAAAAAACTTGGTACTTAGTCAGGAGGTAGTGGTGCATGCCTTTAATGCCAGCACTCAGAAGGCAGAGGCAGGTGGTTCTCTGTCAGTTTGAGGCCAGCCTGGTCTACAGAGCATGTTCCAGGACAACCAGGGCTACATAAAGAAACTTGTCTCAAAAAAAAACCAGAAAAATAAAATAAAATAAAAACTTGGTACTTGCATTAAAATGTTTAAGTGTGTACATATACAGAAATGTCATTCAAAGACATGTACAAGAACGTACAAAGATAAGAATGTACAAGAATACTCACCACAGAACTGTGATAGCACAAACACTCATCAATGGAGCACTCTTTAAATTACAATGTATCTACATCAACAAAAATGAATGATTTATTTCAAAAATAATGACAAGATGGGTGTACTAGCAAGTACCTGCTGTCCAAACACATGGGAGGGTAGGCAGAACAATCATTTGACTCCTGTACTTTGAAACTAGCCTAGTGAAGCCAAGTTTTAGCAAACAAAAGATGAAAACAATGACATAATAATTTAGGGTTTTTTAGTTTTTTACTCTTTATGTATATATGTGTTCTGCTTTCACTTCTGTATGTGAACCCATGGAGCCAGAAGTAGGGATGAGCCTCTGGAACTGGAGCTACAGACAGTTGTAAGCCATTGTGTGTGGGGGTGGACTTTTCTGTCCTGCCAGCCAGCTCCCAAATAACCACATGGAGATTTATTAATTATAAAAGCTCGGACATAGCTTAGACTTGTTACTAACTAGCTCTTACAACTTAACCCATTTTTTTTTTGGGGGGGGGGGTCAAGTACAGGGTTTCTCTGTGTAGTTTTGGTGCCTGTCCTGGATCTCGCTCTGTAGACCAGGCTGGCCTCGAACTCATAGAGAATCCACCTGGTTCTGCCTCCTGAGTGCTAGGATTAAAGATGTGCGCCAAAACCGCCCAGCTAACCCATTTCTTTTAAACTACATTCTTCTATGTGGCTCGGTTACCTCTATTCTGTATTGCCCATGTTGCTTCCTCTGCAGCTCACAGTATGCCCTCATGACTCTGCCTTTCTTTTTCCTAGCATTCTTTCTGCCCTGAAAATCTTGTCTAGCTATTGACCATTTAGCATTTTATTAAACCAATCACAGTAACATACTTCACACAGTGTAAAGGAATATTCCAAAACAACCATGTGGATACTAGGAATAGAAGCCAGAGCCTCTAGAAGTTCAGCCAGTGCTCTCAACTGCTGAGCCATCTCCCCAGCCCTCACATATCAATCTATAAAAATCAGGGTTAAGAAAAGGAAGCTCGCCGGGCGGTGGTGGCGCACGCCTTTAATTCCAGCACTCGGGAGGCAGAGCCAGGCGGATCTTTGTGAGTTCGAGGCCAGCCTGGACTACCAAGTGAGTTCCAGGAAAGGCGCAAAGCTACACAGAGAAACCCTGTCTCGAAAAACCAAAAAAAAAAAAAAAAAAAAAAAAAAAAAAAAAAAAAAAAAAAAAAAAGAAAAGGAAGCTCGAGCCGGGTGGTGGTGAGTTCGAGGCCAGCCTGGTCTACAGAGCGAGATCCAGGATAGGCACCAAAACAACACAGAGAAACCCTGTCTCGGGGGAAAAAAGAAAAGAAAAGAGAAAAGAAAGAGAGAGAGAGAGAGAGAAAGAAAGAAAAAAAGAAAAGGAAGCTCAACCAGGTGGTGGTAGTACACACCTGTAATCCCAGCACTCAGAAGGCAGACAGAATCTCTGAGTTCAAGTTCAAGGCCAGCCTAGTCTACAGAGTGAGTTCCAGGACAGCAAGGGCTACACAGAGAAACCATCTTGAAAAAAGAAAATAAATAAATCCAAAACTCCTGGGTTCGTTGTAAACTTTTCTCCTGCTCAGGTTCCGCCTCTTTTTTCAAACCTCTGAGCAATACCCATACTCCCACACCACCAATCCATTAACTGCTCTGCACATTACCACGTCAAGATTACCGTTCTCCTCTCAGGTATCAGTTCCAGCTATCAAAAAAAGTATTTTTTAAGATTAACAGATAAAACTATCATGTACAACATATTCTTAAGAGTGTATATGTGCAATAAAAACAGAATGAACATTACCAAACTCTTTTTATGAGGCTACAGTTACCCTGATAACCAAACCACACAAAGATGCAACAAAGAAAGAGAATTACAGACCAATCTCCCTCATGAACATTGATGCAAAAATACTCAATAAAATACTGGTAAACCATAGGGTGGTGGTGGCGCACGCCTTAATCTCAGCACTTGGGAGGCAGAGCCAGGCGGATCTCTGTGAGTTCAAGGCCAGCCTGGACTACATTGTGAGTTCCAGGAAAGGCGCAAAGCTACACAGAGAAACCCTGTCTCGAAAAAACCAAAAAAAAAAAAAAAAAAAAATACTGGTAAACCGAATCCAAGAACACAGCAAAGAAATTATCCACCATGATCATGTAGGCTTCATCCCAGAGATGCAAGGATGGTTCAACATACCAAAATCTGTCAATGTAATACAACATATAAACAAACAAAGAAAAAAACCTCATGATTATCTCATTAGATGCTGAAAAAGCCTTTGACAAAATCCAACACCCCTTCACGATAAAGGTCTTGGAGAGATCAGGAATACAAGGAACATACCTAAACATAATAAAAGCAATTTACAGCAAGCTACAACCAACATCAAATTAAATGGAGAGAAACTCAAAGTGAATCCACTAAAATCAGGAACAAGAAAAGGCTGTTTACTCTCCCCATATCTATTCAATATAGTACTCGAAATCCTAGCTAGAGCACTAAGACAACAAAAGATCACGGGGATACAAACTGGAAAGGAAGAAGTCAAACTTTCACTACTGGCAGACAATATGATAGTATACATAAGTGACCCCAAAAATTCTACCAGGGAACTCCTACAGCTGATAAACACCTTAAGTAATGTGGCAGAATACAAGATTAACTCAAAAAAATCATTAGCTCTCCTATATGCAAATGATAAATGGGCTAAGAAAGAAATCAGAGAAATATCACCCTTTACAATAGCCACAAATAATATAAAATACCTTGGGGTAACTCTAACTAAGCAAGTGAAAGATCTGTATGACAAGAACTTTAAGTCTCTGAAGAAAGAAATTGAAGAAGATATCAGAAAATGAAAAGATCTCACACGCTCATGGATAAGAAGGATTAACATAGTAAAAAGGCTAAATAAATGTCAGAGCCGGGCGGTATTGGCCCATGCCTTTAATCCCAGCACTCAGGAGGCAGAACCAGGCAGATCTCTGTGAGTTCGAGGCCAGCCTACAGAGCGAGATCCAGGACAGGGACCAAAACTACACAGAGAAACCCCGTCTCGAAAAACCGAAAAAAAAAAAAAAGGTCAGATCACAAAAATTGCTTTCTGTACAATAAAAAAAAAAGTAGATAAGTAACAAACTAGGAGAACAAAATATCTAAAACATAGCAAAAACCTACTGCAATTTATAGTGTTCCTCTAGTTCAACAAGAAAAGAAAGCTGAGACGGCTCAGTCAGTAAAGTATTTGCCACACAAGCAGAAGGACCTGAACCCAACTCCCCATTACCCACACAAAAAGCAAGACAGAGATACACAGCTATAATCTCAGCTCTTGGGGGACGAAGACAGGAGGATCTCTGGGGCTTGCTGACCAGCAAGTCTAGCCAATTTCAGTTGTAACCAGCTGCTCAGTTCTAACCAGCAAGTGCCAAGTTCAGTGAGAGACCCAGCCTCATAAAATAAGGTGGAGAAAGGCTTAAAAAGACACCTAATGTCAACCTCTAATATCCATGTACATGTGCACATGCACCTGCATACACACAAACATATACACCACACACACAGGAAAAAAACAATTAACCAGGACAATTCAATGGGGAAAAGAATGATATAATGGTCAATTTACAATATGAATTTAGTCAATTAGGGCCAGCAAGATGGTTCAGAGAATAAAGTAGCTAGCCATACAAGCCTAGTGAGCTAGCTGAGTTTGATCCCTAGAACCCATGTAGAAATAGAAAACCGCCGGGCGGTGGTGGCGCACGCTTTTAATCCCAGCACTTGGGAGGCAGAGGCAGGCGGATCTCTGTGAGTTCGGGGCCAGCCTGGGCTACAGAGTGAGTTCCAGGAAAAGGCGCAAAGCTACACAGAGAAACCCTGTCTCAAAAAACAAAACAAAACAAAACAAAACAAAAAAAAAAAAAAAAAAAAAGAAATAGAAAACCACCGCTCACAAACGAACCATTAAATAAAGTAATAAAAAAAATAAGTAAAGTATAAAAACATGCATACTTGAAAAAAATATCATCAGCTAAGGCTCAGTGCACTTGCCTGGTATACACAAAAAGCCTGGATTCATTCCACAGCTCTATGAAAATGAACAAGTGAATCAATACACTTTTTAAAGCCACCATGTCATCTACCTGCTTCAAACCCTTCAACAGCTAAGACCACCCAGGTCAGCCCACTAACACCTCATACCTTCTTGCTACTTGCTCCAAGAGAGAGACTCCTGTTCATCCATCAGACAGCAACACCAGAACCAACTCCTCTAAATGACCAAACACCTCAAATTCATAGCACTGTGCGACCCTCACAGGTCCTCAGGCAGAATCTTGGGATTCAAACATCCAATGTCATCAGCAAACCCCACAGAATATTATTTCAAAATAAAGCTGCCATCAAAAATCTTAGTCCAGACTCCATCACCTTTTCCTGGATTCAGGCCTCCCTTGCCTCCCTAAAACTCTATTGCCAATCCAACAACCAAAGCAGCATGGGGTTTTGTTTGTTTGTAGTTTTGTTTATTCATTTGCAGGTTGTTGTTTTTAGTTTTTGAAGCAGATTCTCACTGTGTAGCCCAGGCTGTCCTCAAACTTTGTACCAACCCTTCTGCGTCAGCCTCCTAGTGCTGGGATTACAGGCTTGAGCCACCATGCCCAGCACCTTGCTATGTCCAATCATATCACTCTTCTGCTTAAAACCCTTTTCAATGGTTTCCCATAGTGAAATGGATTGATTCACTTGCTCATTTTTACAAGATGGACCCATAGTGAAAGCCAATTGTTAAAATGTTTCTGTGGCCCTACAAAATCTGCCCTCACTTCATTATCTCTGTGATCTCACATCCCATTACTCTCATCTCTCACTCTCCTAACATCATTCCAATCACAATGACCTCTTCAAATATGTCAGATATGTTCCCTCAAAGCTTTTGCTTCATGGCTAATTCCACTTCGTCCTTCAGGTCTCTGCACAAATTTTATCTATATCAGAACATCTGTATCAGATTATCACTATTCTGACCATTTCATTTAAAACCAACCCCAGGGCTTGAGAGAGGGCTTAGCAGTTAAGATCATTTGTTACTATTGCAGAGGACCCAAGATCAGTTCCTAGCATCCACACCAGGTAGTTCAAACTGTCTATAACTCTTGCTCTTGGGAATCTAACAGCCTCTTCTGGCTTCTGGGCACCTAAATACATATGTACCCACCCCATCCCACAAATACATATACACATAAGTAATAAAAATAAATAAATGATCTAGTCCATACTTCCTTGGACTCTGCTCTGCTGTTTTGCAGAGCACTTACTGGCTAAGACTCTATATAACCTGTGTATGTTCAGTACCTGTTTTCTCTTCATTACGGCAGGACTGTTATTACCTGTCATGTTCACTGATGAATTATAATTACCAGAATTGTGCCTGGCAAGTAGTACACATTAGTAATAGTTAAATAAATGGTTTTATACCAGTCTATGGAATAATCTAATTAATGACTAAATGACTACCTAGAACAGAGACTGGGTCTGGTTTGGCTTATCTCTCTATTTCTTAAAGACTAACAGAGGGGTTGGCATAGTCCAGGCACCAAAGTGTTAATTGAAGAATACCTCCAGTATAGTGGGCATTCCTGTAATCCCAGCACTTAGGAAACGAAGTGGGACTAGTGTTAGTTTGAGGTGAACCAGAGCTACACAGTAAATCCAAGACTAACTTGAGCTACCTGGCAAGAGAGGGTCTGAGAGAGACAGACAGAGGGAAAGAGACAGAGACAGACAGGATGACAAACAGACAGAAACAACAAAATAGCCTTTTAAAAAAAATCTATCAGAAGACAAATTTAAAGCAACATCCATCCAGAACTTTTAATGGGGAAATCTACCTTCTCATAAACCTTGGCAGGTATGTAAATTGATACTTCTTCTTTTTTTTTTTTTTAGCTTAAGCTAACAGCAGCTTTAACATTTAACTCTGTCAGAAGTGCCCTTTAACTCAGTAGTCTCACAGATATAAAAGCAAGAGTACCAGTGATGCAGGCCTGCAATTCCAGTTACTAAGGAGAGTGGGGCTGGAGGATCTTAAGTTCAAGGCCTGCTATGTTAGAGTGAGGCCTTGTCTCAAATTTTAAAGAAACTAGAGCTACATCTCAATAGTATAGTGCTTGCTTAGCATGCACAAGATCCTGGATTCAAATCCCAGTTTGAAAAAAAGTACACCATGTTAGCACTGCTTATAAAATGAAAAGAAGAGATTAGCAACCTACCAGCCCATCAGTGGAAACACAGCCAAGCAGGGTGTCTCATGCCTGTAATCCCAATACTCCAGAGGATAAAGTAGGAGATCATCATGAATTGGAGGCCAGCTGGACTAGAGTGGGACCCTGTCTCAATAATAAAAATAAAAATAGGGGTTGGAGAAATGGCTCAACGGTTAAAGAGAACTGATTGCTCTTCCAGAGGACCTGGGCTCAATCCCCAGCACCCATATGGTGGCTCACAACCACCTGTAACTCCAGTTCCAGGGATCCAATCCCCTCTTCTGGCCTCTGTAGGTACCAGGGACAGACATACATGCAGGTAAAATACAAGTACACATAAAATAATAAAAAGCATTAAAATAATAATGAAGAAAAACAAGCAAATCCATCATGCATGCCACACACGTGATGGAATAGACTTTTAATAAAAACAAAGCAGAGCTATAATACAGAAACAGACAATCAGCCTTCTGATCTAGTAAACAAACCAGAGGGTCCTGGATTCAGATATTCTGTGTTTGAATCCTGACTCTCTAACTTACTGTAACTCCAAGCATATTTAATTTGTCTGAACTTCAGTTTCTTCATCAAAAACTAGGACCAGCAATACTGTATTAATATAATTACAATAGCACCCTCCTCACTGATGTGAAGATTCCTTGAGATAGTATCTGTAATAGTTATGGCATGACACACACAGCCATGTAACCATTTACATACACACACACACACACACACACACACACACACACACACACACACACACACACACAGCAATGATAAGTAACATTTAAATGAGATAAGAAAGTTGCAGACCTATGTATGTAATACCCATCTATTTCAAGGATTTAAGGTAACATATCTGTATAACCATGAATAAAAAGCAGAACAGAAATCTCACCTCTGAGAATGGGGAAAATATACTTCTACTTCTTAAGATTTTTTTTTCTAGTATATAAAGTATCAATGGAGGGCTGGAGAGAGAGCTCAGCAGTTAAGAGAACTAGATGTTCTTCCAGAAGACCTGGGTTCGATTCCCAGAACCCACATGATGGCCCACGACCATCTGTAATTCTAGTCCCAAAAGGACCCAACACCCTCTTCTGGCTTCCAAGGGTACCAGACATGCACATGGCGCATAAACATGCAGGCAAAACACCCATAAAGATACACATAAAGATAAACTTAAAACATAAAATAAAATAAAAGCATCAATGGGGGGTGGTCTTTGTAATGTTTCGAAGCGAGCATATATTATGGAATGTGTAAATGAAGTTAAACATATCTATGTCCTCAAATACTTATCATTTCTTTATGGGAAAATATTCAAAATCTTTTTCTAACATACATTTTCTAATATAGAGGGATTATATAAAAACAAAGTAAAGGGGCCAGTGACATCACTCAGCAGGTAAATGTGACTGCTGTCAAGCCTGATGATCTCAAAAACCACATAGTGAAGAGAGAGAACCAACTCCCACAAGTTGTCCCCGGACCTCCACACACATGCTTGTGGCATGTATACATACACACACAAATAAAATTTAATTTTAATGAAGCACAATCAAGAAAAATGCTTCTAAGATACAGTTTAGCTTAAACTGAAATCTGAGAATTTTTACACTTGTCTTTGAATTTTCAAGGGAAAATAATTTAATCAATTGACATTTGTCTATTAAAATGTACCATCAAAAAACAAAACTTTCAAAAATTATGAAATAAAAAAATTTAAATGGCTACATCTCATCTTGCCAATTACATACAAATCTACTCTTAATATACCTTTATCCTCAAAAACAAAGCAAAGTATATCAAAAAGAAAAAGACTCAGCAACTGCTTCTGAGTCCAAGACTAGATAAGTTTTACCGTCAATTTGATTCGAAGGAATTCTCCAATTCCTTTGGTGGGGTTGAAATTCAAGTGTGCTTTTAATTAAAGTTATCAATATGCACTGAACTAAAGAAGAAAACTAATTCCCCAAGATGAACTTCTAAGCAGACATTGACAGAAGAATTCAAACATACCAAATTCTCTCTCCGTTTGAGAATGATAAGTTATGGTCACCCATTTAATTTACAATTAAAAAAAAAAACTACAATGTAAACTCAATCCCACCCCATAGTCCTGAGATTTGAAAAATCGGAAGTAATCCTGAAGTGGAAACAACAAGACTATGAGATTCCTCAAGGCTAACGTTTTCCTCAGCGCTGTGAAGTGCTTAGTCACTTCTGCCTATTTGCAGGGAAGACCATTTCATATCTTGAAAGAGGCAGGAAATGTGGAGTCCAGACTCCCCATGTCACCTGAGTAGTCCATGGAAGGCAAAAGAAGGCAGCAGCCAGTTAAGCATACCTACCAGAAGCCAGAGCTTTCTCTGTATTCTGCCTCTGTCTGCAGTAACAAACAGGGTTTGTAAAGTTTTCTTCCCCGACACCAAATACAAAAGGTGAGAATTAAAAGAAGGTCAAAAAAAAAAAATCCCTGTTTCCTGACAGCCCACCATCTCTTCTCTTCTACTTGAATAGAACAGTAAGCGAATTAAAGTCCAGGTTGGACATTACCCTTTAGGCAACTAACAGAACCCAAAACAAGAGGCTAACAGGCTTTGGAGCACACTTCCCGGAGAGCAGCAAGAGCCTTAAAATCTGATAACATTGTTTCCAGTTCACCCACGGCAAGAACAGAGAGATTTTCACAAAAGGTTATTTCAAGAGACTATTCTTGGTAAAGGCCAAAAGAAGAACCCTCCTGTGCCAAACACCGTATCCAACATTCTACTTACACTTACACATAAAGATGCTAAGCACAAAGGCCGACTATAGAAATACACCTGAAAGAACTTTCTCAACAGACACAGTAAGATCTTGCCAAGAACCAAGCACATTCTTTTCAAACATAACTCCATGTTGAGGGAAAAAAAAAAAATTGAAACAATGTGGTCAAAACTCTGAAGCAGAGCTCAGTCGGCTGAAAGGTCATGAAGGGCTCTGACGACCAGTCTGGCTTATTTAGGACAAGGCCTTTTTTCCTTTCCAAAAATACGAGCATTATTAAAAGACAGTTTGACCTGCACCTGTTAAGTCTCGGCTACTGAGGCAGGAGGATAGCTCAGGAGTTTCAGGCCAACATGGTCAAGGAAATGAGACACCCACCCCCAAACCCCCATCGCTTGAAAGGAAGAGACGAAATAGAGAGGAAGACTGATTCCTCGACTTTGGCTTTCTCGAGCACCGTTTTCATTCCCAACACTCTCAAAATAATACTAAGCTATCCTTTTACATATGAATGTGGCCATCTTTATCGCATGGCCCAACGGCTTGCCCATCTTTCTCGATAAAGGGGCATGAATCAAGCACTTCTCGTGCGTCAGAAAGTGAGGTCCTAAAGAGACTAAGAAATGTGCCCGGACTCACCGTTAAGCAACACTACCACTCAAAGAACGCTACCAAATCATTAGCGATCCCAGTTACTTTTACAAGTCACAGAACCCGGTGCAAAGAGCGCTGGAGCGTGGCCCGAGGAGGCGGGGGCGGAGGTGGGGCGAGAGGCACACCGCCACTACCGAGACGAGGGCTCGCTTTTTTTTTTTTTTTTTTTAAACGAATATAGCACATGTTCTCCATTTCCATCCTCCCCGCGGGCGGAACCCACATGCTAATCCCACGGCACCTTCCTCTCCGCGCTCCCCCGCCGCCGCCGCCGCCGCCGCCGGCTCCCGCAGGCTCCCCACGCCCTTCCCCGCAGCCGCCCGCGCGCGCCTCCCGCCCCCTCCCCAGCCCGGCTGCCCGGGCCCCGCGCCGCCCGCGCGCTCCCGCCCCCGGCCCCGCGGGTCACCCCCGGGCCCGCGCGCGTGCCCTTCCGGCCCCAAGGGCCCCCGCGCCGCCGCGCCGGGCAGGCCGCGCCCGCCATGGTGGGCGCCTCACCGTCAGGCTGGGGTGCCGGGCCCGGCTGCGCCATGGCCAGGAGGCGGCCTCGGGGACCGGGGATGGGCGGGGAAGCGGCGTCCCGGACTGCCGCGGGCTCAGCTGGCGGAGGAGGCGTCGACCGAGCTGCGGCCGCCGCCGCCCAGGGAGGAACCGCTAAGGCTGGAGCCGCCGGCGCCGCCACAGCCCCGGGCAGAGACGGACCGGAGCGCCGACCTCCGCCTCCTCATCCTGACAGCGGGAAATAAGCAGTGCGCAGGCGCAGGGGGATGGGGCGGCACGTGACGCTGGCCTAAGGGGGGAGGCGGGGCCTCGGGAGGGAGGGAGACAGGGGAGGAGGGGTCCGGGGGACTGAGCATCAGAGGGAAGCTGCTGATGAGAGCTAGGGGTGGAGGAGGCTGGCGGCGGGAAAGCCGAGGACTCTTGAAGCTCCTGGTTCCCAGAACCCAGTCAAAAGGGAAAAAAAAAAAGCCCGGGTGAGGAAATCCTGTGGTGCATGCCAGCCCAGCCGCTTCTTCACCTAGCTCTGTGACCTTGAGAGAGTGAGTCCCTTAACCTCATAACCTTGATGAGTACAGTAGCTAAGAAAAGTTTAAATGAGGCAATCAAGTAGGAAGGATTGTTATGGCCAGAACTTGGCCAGGACTCCGGGTCTTCTGATGTGCAAGCCAGTGTACTTTCCATGAAGCTGCTATGTCTGACTTTTATGTGCCCAGCCCAGGGAAGCTGCTGGAAATATACCCAAGACGCAGTGCTTGCGCTGGGGACTGGAGAGGAGAAATTACATCCAGTACTGCGGTGGTGGCGGCGCACGCCTTTAATCCCAGCACTCGGGAGGCAGAGGCAGGCGGATCTCTGTGAGTTCCAGGCCAGCCTGGGCTACAGAGGGAGACCTCCAGGAAAACCTCCAAAGCTACACAGAAAAACCCTGTCTCGAAAAAAACCACAACAACAAAAAAATGTATTGCCCGTATGCCTGGGCAAGAGAGCCAGCCCTAGGCTCCATTCTTTAAAGATTCCTCTCCAGCCTTGCTGGCCTCTCTAGGACAAGGAGTCCACACAGTCTGGCACTTCAAGACCAAGTCCACCTGCCTGCCCTGTGGCCGAAGCTTTAGTCTCTCCTTTTTCTACAAGACAGGGTGGACATTTCCTGAAGTGCCAAAGGGCAGCGGTACTTGAAGGAGGTGGCATAGCACTTAGACATTTGAGCTGCTTCAGGGTGCAAGACAGGTGAGGAAAGAAGGCGAGCCTCGGGCGGTAGTTAGACATTTGAGCTGCTTCAGGGTGCAGGACAGGTGAGGAAAGGCGACGAGCCTAGCTCGGGCCGGTAGCCACAGCTCCTCTCACCACCCTGTTCAAGGACACATCCCCCCAAAGTCCAGGAATCGAGCTGTTCTATTTCTTCGGGTTTTTTTTCTCCTGCAGTCCTGGGGACTTAACCCTAAGCACAGTAGGCAAGCACTCCACCGTTCAGCCATCGCCATAGCTCTTGTTCTATTTTTTTGTTTTGAAACTCAGTCTTCCTAAATTGCCCAGGTTGGCCTTGAATTTGCAACCCTCCTGCTTCTCCTCCTGAGAAGCTGCGATTCCAGGGCGGGACCACCAAGTCCTACTCTTTGTCTTTCTTCTTCACTTATTTTGATTCTAAGAATTCTAAATTTAAGTCTGCCCCAGGGTCATTGCAAAGCTCTAACATTCAAACCACAATGATGCGCATTAGTCATAGTAGAAGACTAGACTCTAATGAGGTTCACAGTGCATTGGAATGGTTTATAATTTTAAATAATTTCAGTAGTCACCTATTTGTACTTTTGCCTCAGGTCCCACTAACATGAAGGGAGAGTTTAATATTCAGACTTTAAAGCAATCATCATCCCCCATGACCAGTATGCCTTTGACAGGGCAAACAAAGCCTGTCTCCACCCACCCACTCATATCTGCCCTTCCTGGGTGAACAAATCCTTGCTCAGCAGGAAGACCTTTGGCCGGAATAGGGCAGCTCAGTAATCATCTGTCCTGTTGCAATGACTAATAGGAGGCAGGAGCCATAAAGATGGCAGATGCTGATGTCCTCTACAGATGGGACTCCTTCCACTCAGTGAGTGGCATATTTATTACCATTGATAACCAGGGTTGCAGCCTCAAGACCAAGGCCACTCCTAAATGATCGATGTCTGGTATGGACACCCAGAGCCCCCTGTGTCAATAGCTGAAAAGGACGTTTTGAAATCAGCCCAGAGGATCAAGAGTTATTTACCTTTCATATTCATCCCCCCCCCCTTTTTTTAAAGACAGGTTCTAGCCAGGTGGTGGTGGTGGTGACGCCTTTAATCCCAGCACTCGGGAGGCAGAGGCAAATGGATCTCTGTGAGTTCGAGGCCAGGCTGGTCTAAAAAGCAAGTTCCAGGACAGTGAGGACTACACAGAGAAACCCTGTCTTGAAAAGCCGAAAAAGACAGGTTTTCATGTAGCTCAAGCTAGCCTTGAACTCACTGTATAGCTTATGCCAGCCTTGAATTCCTTATCCTCCTGCCTCCCAAATGCTAGGATTACAAATCCAGGGTTTTGTGCCTTCTAGGCAAGCACTCTACCAACTAAGCCACAGCCCAGTCCCATTTCATATTTTTCAGGTAAACCCTAGAACCCAGCAATCAGATGCCACTCCTAGATATATACTAGAGAAAACTAAGGGATGCTCAAAGCCTTCATTAGCTACAAAAGTTGTCATTCTTGTTGTCTTAAGGAAATTATGAAATAAAGCATGAAATAATGACTTGCCAATTATATTGCATGTGAGCCCAGTAAGACTTGTACAAGAATATTCACAGCAATATATTTCTTTATACAACAAATAAATAAATGGCCCAAATGTTCATCAACAGAGATGGTTTTGTTTTGCCTTGTTTGGTTTTGGTTTTGAGACAGCAAAACTGTATCCCTGGCTGGCCTCAAACTTACAGCAATCCTCCTGCCTCAGCCTCCTGAGTGTTGTGATTACAGATGTACACCACCACAACTGACTTTGAAATGTGTGTTTGTGTGATGTATGTGGGTATGTATGTTCACGTGTTTCAAGGTACATATGTACATATGAAGGTCAGAAGTCTACCTCAAGTATCTTTCTTAGTTTCTCTCCATCTTATTTTTTTTTATATAATTTTTGTTTTGTTTTGTTTTTTGAGACAGAGTTTCTCTGTGCAGCCCTTGCTGTCCTGGAACTCGCTCTGTAGACCAGGCTGGCCTCAAACTCAAAGAGATCCGCCTGCCTCTGCCTCCCAAGTGCTGGGATTAAAGGTGTGTGCCACCACCACACAGCCATCTCCACCTTATTTTTTTTTTTAATTTATTTATTATGTACACAGCATATATGCCTGCAGGCCAGAAGAGGGCACCAGATCTCGTTACAGATAGTTGTGCGCCACCACGTGGTTGCTGGGAATTGAACTTAGGACCTCTGGAAGAGCAGTCAGTGCTCTTAACCTCTGAGCCATCTCTTCAGCCCTCCACCTTATTTTTAATAGGATATCTTTGACAATATTCTTTGACAATTTTATACATGAAAACAATGTATCTTGATCATATACCAAGATACCCCCAACTCCCTCTTCCCACTCCTCACAGGCACTCCTTATACGTCCCTCTCCCAGTTTATATCATAACTCTCCTGTCTTTCTTTCTTTCCTTCTTAGTTCAGTGTATGTGTGTGATTGTGCACCAAGTGAGTGTCTGGGAGTTAAAGATGGTTGTGAGCTGTCATATGGGCACTGGGAATTGAACCCAGCCCTCCTGAAGAGCAACAAGCACACTCCACCACTAAGCCGTATCTCCAGTCCCTATGCTGACTTCTCCTGTTGGCTTGATCATATACAGGTGAGTTCACGAGTGCAATGGCGATCCAGAAGATAACATTTCATAGCACCTCTGCCCGTCCTCTGGCTCTTACATTCTATCTGCCCCTCTTCCCAGATGTTCCTCTAGCCTTGCGGGGAGGGGCAGTGTGAGATAGATGTCCTGTTTAGGGCTGAGCACTCAAAAATTACTTATTCTTGGCATTTTGGCCAGTTATGAGTCTCTGCATTAATTGTGGCGCACTGCACAGTGAGTTTCTCTGGCCCAAAGTTGACTCTATCAATAATCTATATGTATAAACATAAGTATTTTGGAGGCGGTTTGACCACAGGTCCACTTAACAAGATAACAACAGTATGATCTCTGACCTCCTAAGCTATGGATTTTCAACCAGGTTTACAGTACCAGGCATGAATTCTCTCCTGTGGAGCAGACCTCCAATCCAATCCAAAAGTGTTGGTCATCCTCAGAAACTTTTACCATGATTATGCCAGTGGGCACATTTTGCCTGTCTGGTTAGTCTTGTAGCTTGTAGGATTGACTACTGGGTAATACCACTGATAGATTTTCTCCCCCAGTGGACTGCAATAGTGTTTTCTGGTCCTATGAAAACTAGTCAGCAGGAAGGGCGTTTTCAGGTCAGTTCCAGATTGGTTTCTGGACCAAAGTCCACCCTTATTTTTTGAGACAAGGTCTCTCTCTGAACCTGAAGTTCACTAACACAACTAGACTAGCTATCCAACCAACCCCAGGGAAATGCCTATGTCTACTTCCCCAGTGCTGGGATTAAAGGTACACATTTTACATGGGTTCTGCAGAGCTGAACTCAGGTCCTCATGCTGTATGGCAAGAATTTTAATGCCTGAACCATCTTCCCATCGGTGCATGCGTGCACCTATATGAGTGTGTGTGTGTATGTGTGAAGACCAGAGGACATCAGGTACCCTCCTCTATCACTTTCTCCTTATTCCCTAGGAAAGGGATCTCTCACTGAACCTGGAGTTCTCCATTTTTGATCTGCACCAGCAGCCATCAAACTCAGGGATCCTCCTGTCTCCCACAACTCCTCAGCATTGGAGTTGTGGGCACACATGGCCACACCCAGCTTTTTATATGGGTGCAGGGATCTGAACTGGAGTCCTTCTGCTTGTGTAGCAAGTGCTCTTACCACTGAGCCCCAATTGTTTTCATTACATATGCACACAGTCACATAGTCAATGCAAATGAATTTCACAAACTTCTTTTTCCACAGAGTCTCACCACATAGCACAAGATGGCCTTGAAGTCATTGTGTGACCCAGGCTTTCCTCAAATGCTCCAGACCTTCTCACCAGCCTCCCGAGACCACAGGCACATGCCATAACACCCTGTTCCTCAAAACATAATTTTGAGAAAAAAAATTATAGAATCCTTCAATTCAGCTAATGTAAAGTTCCAAAACAGGAAAAAGCAAACATTATGAATAAACAGTAAACTGTAAAGATAGGAAGAGAGTCAGTATCACAGAATAATGGGCACCACAAGCTGGTTCGGAACTGAGAAGGGAGTAGCATGCCATTAGAAAGGACTCTTAAAAGCCTACCATTCTAGGGTGCTAGCAGTGTAATAGTGAACATCCTGATCCATTTAAACTACGTAATTGGTCCTCTATAGCCATGGATTCAACCAACTGCTCATCAGAAATATTTGAAGGAAAACTCATATGTTTTGAATGCGTTCAGACTTTTTCTTTTTCCATTACTCCCTAAACAATATGGTACAACAACTACTTTATAGTCTTTACACTGTATTAGGAATTGTAAGTAGTTTAGAGATAACTTAGGCAGTGGTTCTCAACCTTCCTAATGCTGAGACCCTTTAATACAGTTCCCCATATTGTGATGACCCCCAGCCATAACATTAGAGAACCAATTAAAAGAAGGAAATGTTTCTTTTGTCTCGTGGTTTCTGAGATCTCAGTCCATAGTTGTTGGCTCTTTGTTTCTGGACTTTTGGTGAGGTAGAGCATCATGGCAGACGGGCATGGCAGAACATCATGGCAGACAGGCATGGATGAGCAGAACTGCTCACCACATGGCTGACAAACAAAAAGAAAACCAACTAGGAAGTGGCTAGGGACAAGGTTTATCTTTTCCAGGGCATGGCCCCCTGATCTACTTCCTCCAAGTAGCCCTCAACTCCCAGTTTTCCACCTCCTCCCAATAAGGCCATCATATTATGAATCCATCGATCAAAAAATCCATCCATTAGGTCAGAGTCCTCAGGATTCAACCATCTTCGCAAAGCCTCTGATCTGGTAACCATGCCTTTAACACATGATCATCCAAGGGATAATCAAATAATAACACTATGCATTAGAACATGAAGGTCTGAAATATCCCCAGCCCTTGGTATTGGGGGGGGGGCATGCACTCTGGAGCCAATGCCCATGGATATGAAAGGTTGACTTTAAATCTGAGATGTGGGAGGCCAGCTCCCACCTTTTAAAGGGTTCCTATGAGGAGGAGAGAGGAATAAGAAACTTTTAGATAGAAAGATAGCAAAGAGGAGAAAGACAGTAACGCAGGATAGCTTCAGGAGGACCTGGATCAAAACCCAGCAGCCCCTTCTGGCTCTTCAAAAGGGCTTTTTATAACAATGCCAAGGGGCGGGGCAAAAGACCTCCCCCTTGCTAGATCAAAGCACACTGTATAGCCAAGTGTAGATAGACCCTTCCAAACACCTGGTAACCACACCCATGGTCAAACCATCACCTTATGCAGCCCTGCTGGGTAAAGCAAGCTCAGATTCTTGAACTCTGAGTAAGTTCTCACTAAGAAATCTCTGTAGGTCTCTACACTGAGAGACACACATTTTGGTGTAGTTCAGGTAAGAAAGACAGTGGAGCAGCGTGAGAAATGTCCCCCACGGGCTTAGCTGTTTGAACACTTGGTCCCAGGTTGATGTCGGAGGGGGACGGGTAATAGAACCTTGGGAAGTTTAGCCTTGCTGGAGGAAGTATGTCACTGTAGGTGGGATTTAAGGGCTTCTGGTCTCGAACCACATCCCGTTTGCTCTCTCTGCTCTTTGTGTGTTGTTGAAGATGTGATTTCTCAGCTTCCACCTGCTGCTGGGCCTCCCCCATATTATGAACCTCACCTCTGGGACTGTAAGCCAAAATAAACATTCTTCTATAAATCCCTTTTGGTCATGGTGTTTTAGCACAGAAATGAAAAGAAGCTGATATAGACCGGGATCTTTGCCAGTTACAAGCTTAAAATGAGGACATTTGAGCTGGTCCAGTAGCACGTGCCTATAATATCAGCTCCTCTAGAGGCTGAGGCAGAAGGATTTTACAGATATCCTAGAAGCTAGTTTGGTAGTTCCTCAAAGTGTTAAGCATAGAGTTACCAAATAATGCAGTAACTGTAATTTTTTTTCTAGCTATATACCAGTTATATACCCGAGTGAAATGAAAATATGTGCCAGGGCCTGGAGAGATGGCTCAGCAGTTAAAAATACTTGCTGCTCTTGCAAAGGACCCAGGTTCAGTTCCCAGAACCCAAGTAGTGGCTCACAACCATCCATTACTCCAATTCCAAAGGACATGATGCTCTCTTCTACTCACCATGAGCACTGCATGCATGTGGCACACATACCCACAGGCAAAACATTCATACACATAAAATACAAATTAGTTTTAAAAAAAGGAAAACATATCCCATATAAAAGCTCATACACCAACATTCACAACTGTGCCATACGGAAATGCCCGATGCCTCTCAGGTGACAGTGTTTATCAGCCTTTTGTCACTGGGACAAAATACATGAGAAAAGCCTTAAAGGAGGAAAGACTTGCTTTGGTTTACAGTTTGGGAATATCCAACCCACAGTCAGCTTCCTCCACTGAGGACTGATTTCAGTACCCTACGCACAGTACCCTGTACACAGTACCCTGCACACAGCGCACACAAGGCCAGTGCTCTGCCACTGAGTTACACTTCCAGCACTGCAGAACAAAAGTTTTTAATTTGATAAAGTCCAATATATTGTCTTAGTTGCATTTCTATTGCTGGGTTGAGACACCGTGATTAACTTAAAGCATTTATGGTGGGCTTATATTTTCAGAGAGAGTCCATGAGAGTGGATCAGCAGCTGAGAGACGCCATCTTGAACAGCAGGAAACCGAGAGAGTGCACTGGGGATGGTGGAGGGCTTTTGAAACCTTGAGGTCACCGCAGTGACAAACCTCCTCCCACACAACCTCTTCCACTCCTCCTAATCCTTTCCAAACAGTTCCACCAACTGAGGACCAAGTGGACTCACGGGGGACAAGCCATCACTTGTATACGTTTTCTTCTGTCATTTACACTATTAATGTTATGTCTAGGAAAAAAAAATTGACTGGTGTGGATAAGGTATGATGGTGCATGCCTGTAACCCCAGCCCTTGAGAGGCTGAATCAAGAGGACTGAACTGAGAGAGGGTGAACTGACTGACTGACTGACTGACTGACTGACTGATTCAAGGTTGTTCCTGTTTTCTTCTCAGAGTTCAATAGTTTCTTTAGGTCTTTGACCCATTTTCAGTGATTTTTGTCTTTGATGTGAAGTGAAAGTCCAACTTCATTCTGCAACACATGCATATTGATTTGCCTCACACCATTTATTAAAGAGACAGTGCCAGCACTGGAGAGACAGAAACAGGTGGATCTCCGTGAGTTCAAGGCCAACCTGGTCTACAGAGTGAGATCCAGGACAGGCTCCAAAAGCTACACAGAGAAACCCTGTCTCAGAAAACCAAAAAATAAAAAAATAGACAGTGCCTTTCCCTAACAAAGTATATTGATGTCCGTGTTAAGAACCAATTGAGCCGGGCAGTGGTGGCGCACGCCTTTAATCCCAGCACTCGGGAGGCAGAGCCAGGCGGATCTCTGTGAGTTCAAGGCGAGCCTGGGCTACCAAGTGAGTTCCAGGAAAGGCGCAAAGCTACACTGAGAAACCCTGTCTCGAAAAACCAAAAAAAAAAAAAAAAAAAAAGAATCAATTGGCCAGCAAGGTAGTGGTGGCACATGCCTTTAATCCCAGTACTCGGGAGGCAGAGCCAGGTGGATCTCTATGAGTTCGAGGCCAGCCTGGTCTACAGAGTGAGATCCAGGACAGGCACCAAAACTACACAGAGAAACCCTGTCTTGAAAAAACAAAAAAAAAAAAAGAAAGAAAAAGAAGAATCAATTGATCATAATGTGCAAGTTTGGGTTTTGGGACCTCACATCTATTCTACTGATGAATTTTTTAATGATGAAATTTAAGCTGGTTCTACACTGTTCTGGTTACAGGTTACAGTGAACTGTTCTGTTTACAGTGAACCTGTCTGTCTGTGCATGTGTTGGGGGCGGGGCATGGCTCATGTGATAAAGCAGACAACCTCCAGGGTCATGGCTCAGGAGCCATTCGTCTTAAGTGTGTCTCTCAGGCCTGAAGCTCACCAAGTAGATTAGACAGGCCGGCCAGTGAACTCAGGGATCCCCCGTTCTCCACCTCCCAGCACAGACATGGCAAGGCTGTGCAACCACACCCAGCTTTTTTACATAAATTTTAGAAGTGACACTCGGGGGCTTTGTGTTGGGACTGCGTGCACACAAGTACTGAACCAGCTGAACCATCTCTCAGCCTGCTTTGTAGTGGGTTTTATTATTTTTTTTTTAAGACAAGATCTCACTATGTATCCCTGACTGACTTGGAAGTCATAGAGGCCTGCCTGCCTCTGCCTCCAGAATGCTGGGATTAAAGGTGTGTGCAACCATGCCTGGCCTGGATCTTACTGTTGATCTCTTTTTGTGAAGCATCATTCTCATGCTTTAATTTCTTAGAAGTGCTGTCTCTTGGGTTTTAGACATTTGTTTTTGATGTCAAACTCTTCTTAAAAATTTGTATGTGTGTAAATGGCTGCCTACATGTATACATGTGCACTATGTGTGTGCCTGGTGCCCACAGAGACCAGAAGAGGGCCCTTGAAACTGCAGTTACAGACAGTTGTGAGCTGCCATGTGGATTCTAGGAACCAAACCTGGGTCCTCTGCAAAAGCAACAAGTGCTCTTAACTACTGAAGTATCTCTTTAGCACTCAGACATTTCTTTATTGCTTTGGGAATAATCCTGGAGGTAAAGACCAAGTAATAAAGAAATGTAACAAAGGAATGATTGCTGAGGAACATTTCCAAACATCTCAGGCATTGCTACTCTTTTATTCAAAAGCCAAAAACCTAATAGCTAAACTCAGATTCCCTTCTGATGGAATCTTCTGAAAGACCACAGCCACAGTTCATATTAAACACTTTAGGGGTTGGCCTTTACTAAATTAAAATAGAGCTTCAAATAGTTGTGCAAGCCAAGAAGTCTCATCATCCATCTCACTTCATAGTCCTTGTTCAATACTCCCAAGTCCTTAAAGAAATGTGTCTCCTATTGAGAATGGTTTGTTTCGTTTTGTGTTTTTGAGACAGGGTTTCTCTGTGTAGCCCTGGCCATCCTGGAACTCGCTCTGTAGACCAGGCTGGCCTAGAACTCAGAAATATGCCTGCCTCTGCCTCCCAAACGCTGGGATTAAAGACATGCACCACCAAGCCTGGCTTGATAATGATTTTTTTTTTTTTTTTTTTTTTTTTTTTTTTTTTTTTTTTTTGGTTTTTTCGAGACAGGGTTTCTCTGTGTAGCTTTGCGCCTTTCCTGGTACTCGCTTTGGAGACCAGGCTGGCCTCGAACTCATAGAGATCCACCTGGCTCTGCCTCCCGAGTGCTGGGATTAAAGGCGTGCGCCACCACCGCCCGGCGATAATGATTTTTAAATATAATGTTTTGGGGGCTGGAGAGATGGAGAGTACTTACTCCTCTTACAGAGGACCTGGTTTCAATTCTCTGCACCCACTTAGTGGCTCACGACTATCTGTAACTCCAATTCCAGGGGATCCAATGCAGGTTCTGGCATGGGTATGGTGCACATAGATACACTCAAGCACACATACACTCACGTAAATAAATAAATTAATTAAAATATTTTAAAATATACAATGTTTTTTATTAATTTCTTGAGAATTTTATACATGCATACAATGTAGCTTGATCATATTTACCTCCCACTCTTCTCCTTAACTATTGCAAGATCACCCCACTTCCTTATCCCCTCCCAACTCGGTGTACTCTCTGTCTCTCTCATCTATAGACAGATATAGATACAGGTAGAGGTACAGATATCACCAAATCCAATTTGCACTGCCATAAGCCTATGGGTGTGGAACTGTCCACTAAAGGGTGGTTGATCTACAGGGACCACACCCTTAAAGAAAACTGACTCTCCCTGTCACCTAAACCGTCAGCTAGCAGTAATTCCTCAGCTGGGGATGGGGTCGGGCGAGTGCCTCGCACCATGCTGGAATGTTGACCGCCTTGATCTTGTGTGGGCAGCCACAGCTGGTCCAGTTCACAAGGGCAGTGACCCTGCCATGTCCTGAAGACACTATTCAGTCCCAGTCCCCCCTGACTTCTGGCTCTTGGCAATGGTCCCTGAGCCTTGAGGAAACAAGGTGGGATGGAGATGTCCCATTTGTGGCTGAGCACTCCACAGATACTTGTCTATACTTCGGCTCGTGAGCTTCTTCCTTAACTGTCATCTTTGGATATGTTTGTTTCCTTTTTTAAAAAAATTTGTCCAGCTTGGTATTGGCATAAAAACAGACATGTGTATTAACGGAATCAAACCAAAGACCCTAACAGAAATCCACACACCTTTGAACACCTGACTTTTGACAAAGAAGCCAAATTTGTCAATGGAAAAAAGAAAGCATCTTCAATGGTGCTGGCATAACTGGAGGTAAAAGAATGCAAGTAGATCCATATCGATCGCCCTGCACAAAACTCAAGTCCAAGTGGATCAAAGACCTCAACATAAATCCAGTTACACTGAACCTGATAGAAGAGAAAGTAGGAAGTAGTCTTGAACACATTGGTACAGGAGACAACTTCCAGAATATAACACCATTAGCACAGACACTAAGAGCAACAATTAATAAATAGGACCTCCTAAAATTGAAAAGTTTCTATAAGGCAAAGGACATGGTCAATAAGACAAATGGGCAGTCTACAGAATGGGAAAAGATCTTCACCAACCCCACATCTGACAGAGGGCTGATCTCCAAAATATATAAAGAACTCAAGAAACTAGGCATACTGAACAATCCAATTAAAAAATGAGGTACAGATCTAAACAGAGAGTTCTCAACAGAAGAATCTCAAACAGCTGAAAGACATTTAAGGAATTGCTCAACATTCTTAGTCATCAGGGAAATGCAAATCAAAATGACTCTGAGATACCATCTTACACCTGTTAGAATGGGTAAGATAAAAAAACACTGAAGACAGCTTATGTTGGAGAGGAGGTGGAATAAGAGGAACACTCCTCCACTGTTGGTGGGAATGCAAACTTGTACAGCCACTGTGGAAATCAGTATGGCGGTCTCTCAGAAAATTAGGAATCAATCTACCTCAAGACACAGCCATACCACTCTTGGGCATATACCCAAGGAATACTCAGTCATACCACAAGGACACTTGCTCAACTATGTTCATAGCAGCATTATTTGTAATAGCCAGAACCTGGAAACAACCTAGATGCCCCTCAACCAAAGAATGGATAAAGAAAACATGGTACATTTACACAATGGTGTATTACTCAGCAATAAAAACAACCCCATCATGAAATTTGCAGGTAAATGGATGGAACTAGAAAAAAATCATTCTGAGTGAGGTAACCCAGACTCAGAAATACAAAGATGGTATGTACTCACTCATAAGTAGATAGTAGATGTAAAGCAAAGAATCAGATTACAGATCTGATCAGACTACAATCCACAGTCCTAGAGAAATTAGGTAACAAGGAGGACCCTCAGAGGGTCGCATGGATCACCCTGGGAAAGGGAAATAGATGAGATCTCCTGGGTAAACTGGGGGAGGGGTTGAGAGGAAGGAATGGGGGATGGGAACATGAGGGATCTGGATGGTCAAGTTGGGGGAGGGACAGAGAGGGAGAGCAATGAAAGATATCTTGATAGAGGGGGGCATTATGGGGTTAGGGAGAAACCTGGTGCCAGGGAAAATTCCAGGAATCCACAAGGATGACCCCAGCTAAGACTCCTAGCAATAGTGGAGAGGGGGGTCTGAAATGGCCTTCCCCTGTAATCAGATTGGTGACTACAATAATTGTTGTCACAGAACCTTCATCGAGTAACTGACGGAAGCAGATGCAGAGATCCACAGCCTAGCACCAGGCTGAGCTCCCGGAGTCCAGTTGAAGAGAGGGAGGAGGGATATAATATGAGCAAGAGGGGTCAAGACCATGATGGGAAAATCTACAGAGACAGCTGACCCAAGCTTGTGGGAGCTCACAGACTCTAGAATGACAACTGGGGAACCTGCATGGGACTGACCTAGGCCCTCTGCATGTGGGTGACAGTTGTGAAGCTTGGTCTGTTTGTGGGACCCCCTAGCAGTGGGACCAGGATCTCTCCCTGGCACATGAGCTCACTTTTTGGAACCTATTCCCTGTGGTGGGATGCCTGGCTCAGCCATGATTCAGCGGGGAGGAGCTTGGTCCTGCCCCAACTTGATATGCCATGCTTTGTTGACTCCCATGGGAGGCCTTACCCTTTCTGAGGAGTGGATGGGTGGGGGTGTGTGGAAAGGAGGTAGGGGGAAGGAACAGAAGGAGAGGAGGGAGGGAAAACTGTGGTTGGTATGTAAAATAAATAATAAGAGGAAAAAAAAACTGTTTGTCACTAGGGTAGTGGCGCATGTCTTGAATCCCAGCACACTCAGGTCGATCTCTGAGTTCAAGGCCAGTCTGGTCTACAAAGCAAGTTCCAGGACAGCCAGAGCTACACAGAGAAACCCTGTCTGTCTCAAAAAACAAAACAAAAAAATTCATTTGTTTTTAATTGTATGTATGTATGTTTGTATGTATGAAAGTGAGCCTGCTTGAGTATATGTCTACCACCTTGTGGAGTACCTGCGGAAGCCAGAAGAGGTTATTGGATCCTCTAAAACAGGAGTTATAGATGGTTGTGAGCCACCATGTGGGAACTAGGAACTGAACCCAGATTCTCTGCAAGAATAGCAAGCGTTCTGAATCACTAAGGCAGTGGTTCTCAACCTTCCTAATGCTGCAACCCTCTCATACAGTTCCTCATGTTGTGGTGACCCCCAACCATAAAATTATTTTCATTACTACTTCAAAAATGTAATTTTGCTACTATTATGAATTGTAATGTAAATATCTGTTTCTGATGCTCTTAGGCAACCCCTGTGAAAGGGTCATTTGACCCCCAAAGGGGTCATGACCCACAGGTTGAAAACCACTGTACTACACCTTCTCTCCAGCCCCATTGGGCATACTTCTAATGGCCGATTTAAGATATTTAATAGAGTCGGTGTGGTTGAACAGAGTTGTGATCTCAGAACATGGACTGCTGAGGCCAGCCTGGAATATACAGTGAGTCCATATGTAAAACAAAATAAAATAGCCCTGATCTGACGGTCCCCTACCTTCAATGCTATCCCTTGGGAGCTGGATGCAAGAGAAGGAAGAGTTCAAGGGCATTTTCAGCTACATAACGAATTCCAGGCAAGCCTGAGCTACATGAGACCCTGTCTCTAAAGACCCAAACTAAAATCATTAAACAATAAAATAAAATAAGAATAAAACTCTTAATAATTTCAATGCTTGAACTTCCTTAGTCAAGTGTTTATTGACTTTTTTGCCTCCTGTGTGGACCTTACGTTGTTGTTTCTTTATAAATCTCATTTTGGGTTGAAAGGTAGCTTTTTTTAACACGTATTTATTTATTTAGTTTTTTTGTTTTGTTTTTTGTTTCTTTTTTGTTTTTGTTTTGTTTTTGGGTTTTTTTTTTTTGGTTTTTGTTTTTTTTTTTTTTTTTTGGTTTTTCGAGACAGGGTTTCTCTGTGTAGCTTTGCGCCTTTCCTGGAACTCACTTGGTAGTCCAGGCTGGCCTCGAACTCACAGAGATCCGGCTGGCTCTGCCTCCCGAGTGCTGGGATTAAAGGCGTGCGCCACCACCGCCCGGCTTGTTTTTGGTTTTTTGAGATGGGGTTTCTCTGTATAGCTTTGAAGCCTTTCCTGGAACTCACAGAGATCCACCTGCCTCTGCCACCCGAGTGCTGGAATCAAAGGCATGCGCCACCACTGCCCAGCTTATTTAGGTATTTTAAGACAAAAGGTTTCTCTGTGTAGCCCTGACTGTTCTGCAACTCTGTAGACCAGGCTGTACCCAAACTCAGAGATCCTCCTGCCTCTGCCTCTCAAGTCCTAGGATTAAAGGCATGGGCCACTACACCTGGTTGAAACTGACTATTTTAAATAATTAAAATGGTGACCCTGGAAATCAAATCCCCCTATCCTATCCCCAGTACTGGGATATTTCTGCCTTTGCTGTCAAATGCATCTCCTGGACTAACTCAGTGATGTGGCCACTCAACTCACTTATTGGCCAGCTAATAATTGGATGGAGATCTCCTTACATGCCCGGAACCGACAGGAGCCACACTTTCAGTGTGCCCACGCGGCTGACAGCTCTGACTCACCCTTCATTTCCTCCTCGTGTAAAGCCCTGAGGTCAGCCAGAGGTGAGACACTGTCCTCAGGAGCTTTCTCAGGCACAGGAGCCAAAGGACACATTCATGGATCCTTCTAGAATACCGGACACAAATCAGAAATTATCAAACCCCTCTACAGACATCTCATTCACCAGCTCTTCAAGACCATACCGGATAGCTTAAAGTTAAACAAATGCTCCTCATCTGCCACAGAGGACCTGCGGGTAGAGCCGTTCACATTGGTGAGCTCGAGCCAGTTCAAATAAAGACAAACCTTAGGAGTGGAGCTGCCAGACGTGAAACAGGGACAGGTCTGTACCGTAAGTTTCAAACCCAGTTTCTTGGAGAGGGAGGCGGGGGTGTCAAACCTGTCCTGTCCCCTTGAATGACTGCTAATCCTTACAGGTTCTGTGTCGTTTCAAGATCTACACTGTAGAACTAGGCAGAAGGGGACAGGATTAGGCTGTGGTCCCTCAGCACAAAGCCAACCGGTCATTTCAATCTTTCTTGGTAAACAGAGAAGGGCTGACTGGCTAGGTCACCTCAGATTTCTTCTTTTATGTAAGGATTTGAGAGGGAATTTGGTTGCCATGCCAACTGAAAGAGGTCTGCTTGGAAAATATGGCTATTCTCTCTGGAGTCCTGAGTTTTTTGGAAGACCAGATAGTTTGATTGTTGCTTTGGTCCAAAACAATGGGCCCCGCAATCCCTTCCCTCTGGCATTAGGGCAGATTTAGGGCTTTGGCATGACTCCCAGGTAAGTGAGTTCATGATCATACGTTTTGAGTTCTCACTGTTGTAGGCAGGGAGAAACCATTAACTGTTACCATCAGAGTTTGGTGGTTGTCCCAATCCTCATTAAAGGTTCACTGATAATATTCTGGACTGGGTAATGCTTTGTAGGATGCTCCTTCACTCTGTAGAATGCTTAGCAGCATCTCGGGCCTCTTCCCACTAGATCAGGTACCACGTCCCCAGCTATGACAGCTGAAAAATGTCTTCGGACGTTGTCAAATGTACCAGAGGGGGCAAAAATCACCCAAGTGAACTCCACACATCACCTATCTCCACACATCCTCCCAGAGCAGTAGCTGAGTAATCTATGGCTGTGCTAAAACACCATGACCAAGGCAACTTCTAGAAGAGTTCCTTCCATTTGGCTTACAGTTTCAGAGGGTCTGAGACAGAATGAAGAGACAGCTCACACATCTTCATCTACAACCGAGAGGTAAAGAGGGTCTTTTGGTTGTTGCTTTTCCAAGACACAGTTGTTTTGTTTTGTTTTCTGGGTAGCCCTGGTCATCCTGCAACTCACTGTGTAAATCAGGTTTAGCCTTGAACTTGTGTCCACCTGCCTCCTGAATGCTGGGGTGCCACCACACTGGCTTAGAGAGTCATCATTGTCAATCCTTGGAGCCTTGCCCCCAGTGACACACCCCCAAGGCCACACCTCCTAATCTTCCCCAAACAGTTCCACCAACTGGGGACCAAGTATTCAAATATGTGAGCGTATGGGGACCATTCTCATTCAAACCACCACGAGCAGACTCTTCAAAAAAGTCAATGCTGTGAAAGGCAAAAAGAAGGTTGACTGTGGGGAGGGGGTGCTTTTAGTCTACAGTAAAAGAACAGGGACCAGGCACAATGGGGGGATTCTAATTGAGTCTTGGGTTTAGAGGGAATTGTTTGTAAGCTGGAGTTGCCTTTTCTACTATGGTCAGATGTGGAAGAAACTTTGAACTTTAGACTTTTAAACAGTGTTGAGACTATGGTAACTTTTGAAGTTGGACTGAATGCATTTTTACATTATGATATGGCTACAAACCTATGGGGCCAGGGAGTGCAATGTGGTGGTTTGAATAAGAATGGCCCCCATAGCCTCATATATTTGAATTTAGCCACCAGGAAATAACACTACTTGAGAAGGATTAGGGGGTGTGGCCTTGTGGGAGTAGGTTTGGTGTTCTTGGAGGAAGTGTGTCACTGTGGGTGGGCTAAAGCCAGACCCAGTGTATCTTTCTCTTCCGTCTGCCTGTGGATCTGGATATAGAACTCTCAACTACTTCTCCAGCACCATGTCATCTGAGTGCTGCCATGCTTCCCATCGTGATGATAATGAACTAAACCTCTGAAACTGTAAGGGAGCCTCAATTAAAAGCTTTCTTTTATAAGAGTTGCTGTGGTCATGATGTCTCTTCACAGCAATAGAATAGTGACCAAGACAATCTCTAACTCATTTATTTTCATTTTATTAACAGCAGCAGCAGCATTCTTATTTGTGTGTGTGTGCGTGTTTATGCATGAGAGAGAGATCTGAGGATCAAACTGGTTATCAGGTTCATGTGTCAAGCACTTTCACCCACTGAGACATCTTGCTAACCCTAAAGGAGAAAAAATACATAAAATTTCTTAAAACATTAACATTTACAAATATATTTATTATATAACAAAATTTTTGGAAAAATGGAATTTGTTTTGAGATGGGGTCCCTCTACATAGCCCCGCTGTCCTAGAATTCACTATGTAGACCAGGCTGGCCTCAAACTCAGAGAGATCTGCCTGCCTCTGCCTCTGGAGTGCAGAGATTAAAAACATGTGCCACCACACTCAGATTAGAAAATGGAAAAAAATTAATATGGTCTAGATATTAGATGTCACTAATTCTTTTTTTCCTTTATTTCCCTTCTTTCTCTTTGTTGTAGTCCTGGGCACCAAACTTGAAGTTCTTGAATGCTAAGCACTGATCTACACCCCCAGCCTTATTCTCTAATTTCTTAGATGTAATATAGTTATTTGGGAAAATCTTTACTCCAGTTTTGAAATGTACCAGCTAAAATTAAGTGTACAGGACAGGGGAGAGAGGAGGGGGAGAAAGGGAGAGTATGGATGCAGGACAGGGGAGAGAGGAGGGGGAGAGAGGGAGAGTATGGATGCAGGACAGGGGAGAGAGGAGGGAGAGAGGGAGAGTATGGATGCAGGACAGGGGAGAGAGGAGGGGGAGAGAGGAAAGAAGAGTATGGATGCACAAATCTTGGGGAAATATCACCAGTTGCTGAGCTTCTCTGAGGAGCAGAGGCGTTGTCCAATGTCACTGTTCTTCCAGCTGTGGGGAAAATTTGAACATTTTCAAGTTAAGTTGGAGATAAATAGGATAAAATTTGTAGAGAAAAAAGCTAAGGGACCAGAAATCCTAGAGATAATGTAAACCGAGGAGAGAAATGACAGGGCAGAGTTCTCACAGGAGGCCAAGTAAATGAAAAAAGGAGAAAGGAGTGTGCATGCATGAGTGTGTGTGTGTGTGTGTGGGGGTGGGTGTGTGTGTGTGCAGCCCTGGGTCATAAGAACCTGTTACAGAGTGGGCCAAGCATTCAGCAATCTCAAGTTCACTAAGACAGCAAGAGAAAAACCAAACAAACCTCGACTTTGGCAAGATGTAGGTCATTAGTGACCTTGATTAAATAGTGAAACAAGAGCCCAATTGAAGTCATTTAAGGCAAAGTTGGAGACGAAGAGTGTGAGTTTGAATAGATCATCTGGATGACAGAATTTGTTGGGAAAGAGAACAGAGTCAGAGGTGGAAGAGGACACAGGCTCAAAGCAAGCTTCTGTTTTGTTTATGGTTTTGTCATGAGGGATATTAAGAGATGTATTAATGCCAGTAGAATGATCCAGAACAGTATGAAAGGAGAGATTACAGGCACAAGCTGAGTAGGGGAGAGGGGATGAGATACAGAAAGCGAATGGAAGGATTGTACTGGTGGAAAGAGAAAATTTCAACAGACCCCACTGGTTTCCTCTGCTTTCTCTGGGCACTAAAACACCATCTGGATGAGGGAAAGATGTGGGAGATGTGAAGAGAGAGAAAAACGAGATGCTAGCTCAGACAATAACAGAGAATTCCCAAGGAAAGTGGATAGACTAGTCTGGCAATGCTGCACATCCATTTATTCTATGATTCACACATTCATTGTGTCTATTATTTATACATTCATTGTGTCTATTATTCACACATTCATTGTGTCTATACACTGAGAGTGAGTCCAGTGAGAATAGTGAGGTCATGCTCTCTTCCAACCTTCACTTCTGGAGGGCAAAGGTATAGACTAAGAAGACAGTTGGAGTTAACAAGGAAGAAGGGACTTTTATATCCCCACCCCTAATACTGAACTACATTCTGAGACTGACATCATTTTTATTGGCTACTCATATTTGGAAACTCTTATGTACTGAAACCACTTTAAAGTATTCCCTATAGCTGAAACCCCATCCTAACAGTCCTAGTGAACAGTATAATCCTTTTCATAACATAAAAGCTAAAACTGGAGGGGTGGCTCAGCAGTTAAGAGCACAGTTCTTGCAAAGGACCAGAGTTCAGTTTCCAGCATTCACACCGGGTAACTCACAGCAACTCCAGGAGATCCAATGTCCTCCTCTGACCTCTGTGTGTGTATGTGTACAAGAGTGTGTACACACACACACACACACACACACACACACTCCCCTCTCTCTCAAAATTAAATAAAAAGCTAAAATTGCCAGGTATTTACTTCTCCAGACTCCTTTGCAGCTAAGACAAGCTCACCACCCATCTTAGTCACTGTTCTATTGCTTTGAAGATACATCATGACCAAGGCAGCTCTTTTTTTTTTTGTTTTTGTTTTTCAAGATGAGGTTTCTCTGTGTAGCTTTGGTGCTTGTCCTAGATCTCACTCTGTAGACCAGGATGGCCTCAAACTCAAAGAGATCCGCCTGGCCCTGCCTCCTGAGTGCTGGGATTAAAGGCGTGCATTGCTGCCGCCTGGCTCCAAGACAACTCTTATGAAAGAAAGCATTTAACCAGGGACTTGTTTACAGTTTCAGAGGTTTAGTCCATTTTCATCATGGTGGGGAGCCTGGTGGCAGGCAGGCAGGTGCTGGAGCAGTAGCTGAGGGCTACATCCTGATCCATAGGCAAAGAAAAAGAGACTGGGCCTGGCTTGGGCTTTTGAAATCTCAAAGCCCACCCCCAGGGACACACTTCGTCTAACAAGGCCACACCTCCTGATCCTTATAATCCTTTCAAATAGTGCCCTCCCTGGTGAGTAAGTATTCAAATATATGAGCCTATGCAGGCCGTCCTTACTCAAACCACCATACCACCTATGTACATCCAATTAGTGGCGCTGTCCCTAGTTTTGGATCTAGAGCTAGGAAGTAAGCAGAGGTAGTGGAGCATCAGGTGGTGGAGGTGGTGGCAGAAGTCTCAGCAGGGCCAATGGAGGCCTCCAGTTTCCAGTTGCAGCTGCAGCAGCAGGGGCACTGAGTCATCTACCCTCACAGAGCAGCAGCCGAGAGGGGGTCACCAGGACAGCTGTAGGCCAAAGGTTAGCTGTGGTTCTTACTTCCAAACCTCAGGACTGGCTCTCCAGGTCTCCCAGCAATGCTTGGTTTGTCTTTGCTTGGGAAATACTTCATTACCCAATGATGTCACAATTATCACCAAACCACTAAGTTCTTTTCAGATCACATGGAGCGAATTCTGCTGCCTCCAACAAGCATATTTTGTAGTCTAACTAGACAAATACAATTTGTCAGAATAAATATGTTTTACAAATTTCCTGGGTATCCCAAACTTGTGGTTAAAGGTTACATTCCTCTGAGGTTACACAACAAGAAGCCTCTTGTGTTCTCATAGATGAATATCTCAGGGAACCTCTTCGCTTCCTTCTCCCTGGATGGTAAATACAGTGAGAGGAACTATTATTATCAGAAAGACAGAGATGCAAGCAAGTGTGGTTGAATTATAAATTAGATCTTTGGTAACACCTGGCTGTTCTCCCACAGTGCAACCTTTCCTTCCTACTTGGAACATAGTACTAAACAGAACAATAGCATTTACAAACCATCGTGGCAAAATTGAATCTTCTCTCCTGTTTCTCACCAAATAGCATGACCAATAATAGTTTATTGTTCTTTTAACCAAGGTTCCCCCCCCCCCCCCCCCGTGTGTGTGTGTGTGTGTGTGTGTGTGTGTGTGTGTGTGTGTGTGTGTGTGTTCATGTGTGTGCACTTGCATGTGAAGGTCAGAGATCAACCTCAGATGGCGTTTATCAGGACCTGACTACCTTGGCTTTTTTGTTTTATTTTTAAATTTTTTTATTTGTTTGCTTCCTCTTCCATTATCTCTCCTCTCATCTTGCTTTTGTTTAATTTCTTTCTTCCTTTTTTTTTTTTTTTGAAGTAGGGTTTCTCTATGCAGTTCTTGCTGTCCTGGAACTCACTATGTAAACCAAGCTGGTCTAAAACTCACAGAGCTCCATCTGTCTCCTGAGAGCTGGCATCACAGACAGCTGCCAATATGCCTGGTGGTTCTCATCCTGCTTTTTTTTTTTTTTTTTTTTTTTTTTTTTTTTTTTTTTTTGAGACAGAATTTCTCACTGGGACCTGGGGCTTGCTGGTTGGGCTAAGCTGGCTGGCCAGCAAGCCCTGGGGATCCTCAGCATTGAGATTACAGATGTTCACTACCACACCAGGCATTTCCTTTCTTCTCTTCCTTTCTTCCTTCCTTTCTTTCTTTCTTTCTTTCTTTCTTTCTTTCTTTCTTTCTTTCTTTTCTTTTCTTTTTCTTTTTTTGGTGTTTCAGGACAGTTTCTCTGTCCTGGCTGTCCTTGAACTTGCTCTGGCCTCAAACTCACAGTGATCCACCTGCCTCTGGCTCCCAAGTACTGGGATAAAAGGCATGCACTGCCACCACCTGACCCAGACTTTTCTTTTTAAACATAGGTTCAAGGAAGGGAACATAGGTTCTAGAGCTCACAAGCACTTCACCAGCAGGGCCGTCTCCCCAGACCTGGACTGTACTTCTAGCAGCCACACCACTACCTCTTCTCCAGTCTCACTGCATTGACTGGGACCTCCTGATCTCAGCCCTGAGTTGGATGACTATGGTTATCCTTTTATTGCACAGCTGGGCTGTTCCCTCAGTGACGATTGCAAGTCCATCCTCCACCACAGCCAACAACACTGGCCAGTTGGAGAGGATGAGGGTGGAACTTGACATTGCAATCTAACCTCTCAGTATGTCCCACTGTCCCACTGACTGTCCTACTGTCCTACTGTTCATCCCTTTGCCCACAGTGTTTCCACCTTTGCTTCTTAAATCTCCTACATTAGTTTGTTTTTTTTTTTGTTGGTGGTGGTGGTGGTGGTGGTGTTTTTTTGGTGTTTGTTTTTTTGTTTTGGTTTTTTTTTTTTTTTTTTTTTTACATGGTTTCTCTGTGTGACAGCCTGACAGCTGTAGCTAGAGTTTTCCTGCCTGACACACAGTCAGGACAAATCTCTCTCATCTACCAGTCCCACAGCCTCTCAGACTCAACCAAGTAAACACAGAGACTTACATTGGTTACAAACTGTATGGCCGTGGCAGGCTTTTTGCTAACTGTTCTTACAGCTTAAATTAATCCATTTCCATTAATCTATACCTTGCCACGTGGCTCATGGCTTACCAGCAACTTCACATGCTGTTTGTCATCATGGCGGCTGGCAGTGTTTCCCTGCCTCAGCCTTCCACTTCCAGCTTTATTCTCATCCTTGTCCCACCTATACTTCCTGCCTGGCCACTGGCCAATCAGTGATTTATTTATTGACCAATCAGCAACACATTTGACATACAGACCATCCCACAGCACAGCCCTAGCTGTCCTGAACTCATAGAGACCCACCTGCCTCTGTCTGCCTAGTGCTTGGGATTAAAGGCATGCACCACCACGCCTGGACGCCTAGCTTGCATTTTCTTTTTGTTCTGAAAGGCCCCTCTATGTTGCTCACACTGATCTTGAACTCCTGGCCTCAAGCAATCCTCCCGTCTTAGCCTTCTGAGTAGCGGAAGTTTAGTCTGTGTTAGTTGTTAATCTCTATTTTGCAAATGGGAAATGTAAATCTCCGAGGTTGGAATCTGAAGTAGTCACACAGCTAGTGACTGCCAAGTCTCTCTTCAGACTCTTGTGGTGGCAAATCCAAATCCTCTTCAACCTACTCCACTGCCGTTGGGGTAATGAAGGCAGAAACATGAATGCAAAGCACTTAGCCAGAGAAAATGGACCTTCAGTTAGAGTCAATGTTAAATTAATAGCATTTTAGTGATTTTTTTTTTGGGGGGGGGGGCTTGAGACAGGGTTTCTCTCTGTAGTTTTGGTGCCTGTCCTGGATCTTGCTCTGTAGACCAGGCTGGCCTCGAACTCACAGAGATCTGCCTGGCTCTGCCTCCTGGAATTAAAGGCTTGCACCACCACCGCCCGGCAGTGTTTTTCTTTTTTAATGCTGGAGCTTTAAAAGTAACTTTTGTAAAAATGTTTGTTTTGAGATTTTTTTTTTTTTTTTTTCGAGACAGGGTTTCTCTGTGTAGCTTTGCGCCTTTCCTGGGACTCACTTGGTAGACCAGGCTGGCCTCGAACTCACAGAGATCCGCCTGGCTCTGCCTCCCGAGTGCTGGGATTAAAGGCGTGCGCCACCACCGCCCGGCTTGTTTTGAGATTTTATTTATTTTTATTTTATGGGTATAGGTGTTTTATCTGCATGTCTGTTAACCACCTGCATGTAGTGCCCTCAGAGGCCATAAGAGGGCAACAGATCTGTTTGGGTAGGAGCTCCACCTCAACCCCTGGCACCCTGGCATCCCTATACCCAAAGAGTCTGGATTTTCTGTTGAAAGATCCACCTCAAAACTCCCTCCCCTATCTCTTTCCCTAAACCTGCCCCTTCAAAGCCTGCCAAACACAGCTCCTCCCCCAGAGAGGCTCAAGACCACTCCCACATTGTATATAAGCTGCATTCGGTCTCTCAGCCCTGTCTCCTCTCTGAGGGGTCAGGAATCACCCAGGAATGCTTTACCCATTAGACTTGCATTTTTCCAATTCGGTCTGATTTGGTTTAACTTGGATTGCTGCGTTGGAGGAGAGGCCTTCAGGGTGTAAAGACTTATCAAGATCCCCATTAGCTGGAGTTACAGGAGGTTGTGAGCTGCCCAGACATGGATGCTGGGAACTGAACTCCGGTTGCCTGGAAGGGCAGGAGTATCTCTTAATGGCTAATCCATTTCTCTAGCCTTTCCCTACATTACTGTAATTGAGATATATAGTATTTTAAAGTAGTTTTAAAGGTATGCTTTATTTTTACAATAGTTTTAGATTCACAGAAAAAAAAGTGAAGATAGTTCATAGTCTCATACACCTCAAGCCCAGTTTTCCTATCAGTAGCATCCATTCTTTATAAGATGCACTTGGGTTTTGTTTTGTTTTGTTTTGGGTTTTCAAGACAGGGTTTCTCTGTGTAACCCTGGCAGTCCTGGAACTCGTCTATAGACCAGGCTAGCCTCAAATTCACAGAGATCTACCTGCCTCTGCCTCCTGAGTGCTGGTATTAAAGGTGTATGCCTACCATAAGATGCATGTTTTACAACTAATGAACCACTATTAGGGCATTATTTTCTTTTTAAGTTTTATTACATTTATTTACATGTGTGTGCATGTATGTGAGTGTGCATGCCACAACATAGGTCATAGATCAACTTGAATATGTTGGTTCGCTCCTCCCGTGGGTCCTAGGGATCAAACTCAGGTTGTCAGCCTTGGTGGTAGACATCTTTACCTGCTGAGACATCTTACTATTTCCTGGTGCATTCCTATTAACTAAGGTACATTTTTAATCTGTATTTCCTTAGTTTTTAACCTGATGTTGCTTTTATAGAGTTTTGCTATGCTGCCCAGACTAGCCTTGAACTCCCGGACTCAAATAATCTTCCTGCTTCAGCCTCTTAGCTTCACTAGGACTACAAGGTGTACCACCGCACACTACACCTGCCCCTTCTCCCCCATCGGTGCTGAGATGAATGCTCTAAGACTCACCTACATCCCCATCCCCTAATGATGACTCCTTTTGTTGTTGTTCTCGGGTCCCATTTGGGATGCCACATTAGTTGTCACGTCTCTTCAGTCTCTTGGCTCTATCAGCTGCTTAGACTCTGGTTACTTCTGGTGACTTTGAGGAGTACTGGCTAACTGATTTGCAGGATGCTTCACTATTGAAATTTGGTGTTTCTCCAATGTTAAGGCTGGGATTCTGGGGCCAGAGATGCTCAATGGCACCACAGAAGAAAAAAGAGGGGGGTCTTTATATGTTCAATATAGATACAATTTTTCGTGGTGTTTGGTTTTATTTTGAATATTTTCTTTTTTAAACTAATGGGTTTTTTTAGATTTTATTTTTTTTTTATGTGTGTTTACTTGAGTGTATATCTGTGCACCACATCCATGCAGGATCTGTTGAGGTCAGAAGAGGGCATCAGACCCCCTGGAATTGGAGTTACAGATGGTCGAGAGCTCTGTGAAAACAGGGAAGCCATGACACATGAGGCTGGTGAGGCTGGGGTCATGTTCTAAAGCAGCCTTCCATCCTGATCTGCCTCAAGTGGTCCTGTTCACATCTCTAATTGGATTTCCTTTCTTTCTTCCTTCTTCTTTTTTTTTTAATTTAATTAAAAAAATTTTTTTGAGACAGGGTCTCAATGTAGCTCTGGCTAACCTGGAACTTGATGTTCAAACCAGACTGGCCTTGAATTCACAGAGATCCACTTGCCTCTGCCCCCCAAGTGCTGGAATCAAAGGTGTCTATCTCCAGGCTCCCTTCCTCTTTTAACAGTGTTTGGGGTAGGACAATAAATTATACAGTGGTCCTACTTGTGGGCCACAGTGATGGAATGGGATGTTTCTTGATTTAGTGAGGGGCCACTGGAGGATGTTAGTCAGGGGAAGCAATTCCATATGGATGCTTCCTAGAGGCAACAGGAAAGCTTGCTCCATCCCTGAGATAGAGAGAGCAGCTGTCTGCATGGGCCTGTTTCCAGAGAGCCACAGAATGACCCACTAAGGTGTGGTTTTATACACAACTCTAAAGGTTGAAATAAATAAAACTACACAAGCACATATTATGCAGATTGATACCGGCATCCTGATGTGTGGACCAGATCACTTCAGTTTGACACCGGCATGCTGATATGTGGACCAGATCACTTCAGGAAAGACAGATGCACAAAAGGTGTCCTGATGGAAGAGGGAACGGCTCACCTGTAGGTGGTGGACAGAGTGACAACCGAGACGTCTTTTTGAGGTGGAATCTTTATGTTGTCCAACTTCTGGCCTCAAGTGATCCTCCTGCCTCAGCTTCTCAAGTAGCTTAGATTATGGGCATATGACATCTCACCTAGTTCGCCACCATAGTCTATGATTGGCTATATTGTGACATATTGTAGTTTAAAAGGGTCCAAACATTTTCTGATTATGTTATCCAATATGCTGCAACCCTCAAAAAATTGGATGCATGGCTCACAACAATGCACGAATGAATAAAACAAGCTTGAGCGCTAAACAAGGAAATGTCAGACTTAATGCTTTTGTTACTTCCTGGTGGAAGTCATTTGTTAGTCATGTTATGAAGCCAAGATGGATGGAGAGAGATTATCGAAAGGAAGTTTGAAGTGGGTGTTTACAGGCACTGTCACTGTGGATGCTTCTTAAGGTGTTTACGCCCACTGTCCTGATGCTTCTCATCCTCCATGTACAGTCTGTTTGAGAAAAATTATGATTGTAACACGATCCACACAAGCAATTATGAACAAACATTGGCCTAAGTGATAGTGTTGCTGGTGCCCAGGGGTACAGCTTCTAGCACAGGCTCAATCCTCAGCACCAAAAAGGGAGGCAGGCTGTTAGCAGAATCACCTAAGTCTAGAAATCATTCTAGCGTTCCAGTGAGTGCAAATTTCTTTTCTTTTTTTTTTTTTTTTTTTTTGGTTTTTCGAGACAGGGTCTCTTTGTGTAGTTTTGGTGTGCCTGTCCTGGATCTCGCTCTGTAGACCAGGCTGGCCTCAAACTCACAGAGATCCACCTGGCTCTGCCTCCCAAGTGCTGAGATTAAAGGCGTGTGCCACCACCACCCGGCGGAGTGCAAATTTCTTAACGAATCTAGAGCCGTTCTTAATTTCCCTAGTACAATGTCTGACCCAGAGTAGGCACTCAGTAAATACTCAGTGCATTTGTTGAGAGAATTGATGAATGAAGGTCTTCATGGTCAGGGAGTGCCAACCCCATGTCTGTCTCAACCTAAGTGACTAATACCCACTCCTTGAGGGCAGCTCCAGCCCTCTGCCTACCCTAACACACCCTTCTCTGCTTGTTCCCACTAACCTTCAGGACCTATGTCCAAACAGGTTCTCTTCCCGAGAATATTCCCTCACTCACCCTTTCCCAGATCAGGGGTAAGATCCCCTTACGGCCTTCGTGTTTGTGAGCTTTTCAGTCTCCGGCAGACAGGTGTACAAGTCGGAAACCAGGGCTTCCTTGAATATTGCTTGTGTGAATGAATAAAAGGACGAAGAAATAAATCACTGGGCTTCACAGCATATCTGGATGCCAGTTAATTATTGTGATGTCAATCAAAGGTTCATTGCAGGCTCCATACTGAACAGAACATAGGATTCATGGCTTAGGGACTTTTCTGGTTTTTGTTTTTGTTTTTGTTTTTTTTTTTTTTTTGGTTTTTCGAGACAGGGTTTCTCTTTGTAGCTTTGCGCCTTTCCTGGAACTCACTCTGTAGCCCAGGCTGGCCTCGAACTCCCAGAGATCTGCCTGCCTCCGCCTCCCAAGTGCTGGGATTAAAGGCGTGCACCACCACCACCACCACCACCACCACCACCACCGCCCAGCTGTTTTGTTTTGTTTTTCAAGACAGGGTTTCTCCATGTAGCCCTGGCTGTCCTGGAACTCTCTTTGTAGACCAGGCTGGCCTCAAACTCCCGGGTGTTGGGATTAAAGGTGTGTGCCACCACTGCCCAGCTGGTTTAGGGGTGTTAAGTCACTCCGCAAGACATTTGATTTTGCTTCTGGTTTCGTTTTCACCCCTCAGTGTCCCCTTTCTCCTCTCTCTTTGATCCCCTCCCCCACTTCTCACACACTCTCACTCTGATACTAGATTGTGAACTTGTACTCTAAGGGCCACTCCAGTCAGCGAGGATCAGGATTTGCAAGGCCAGCAAGAGGACGAGCCCTGGTCTCCTGCCCTAACATACAGGAAACCAGCCAGCCAGAGCTATATTTAGATTTCTGTCATCTGATGGGGTTATAGATTAATCAGGGCATAGTGGCAGCTGAAACCCTTAGGGAGTAAACTGAGGTGGAACAAGGTGTAAGGAATCAGGCAGGACATTGATCCCAGGCTCATTAATCAAGTTGTGAGGGAAGGTGACAGCGTATGGCTGACATTACACCCAGAGTTGAGAGCAGACAAAATAACTTAACTTTAGACACTGGACTCTGGCTCCTAGATTGTACAAGGTAACGGAGGCACCGCTGGCATCAGCAGGAAGAGCTCTAAGTCCCCTGGGGCCAGGTAGGAGGAGGGGCAGCCTCCCGGGCCCCTCCTTGCTAGGTAAGCTGGAGCTGAGCAGCCCCTGGTGCAGTCAGCAGAAAGGGCTTCCATCACAGGACACTGCTCACAAAGAGAAACCAGAGAGAAGCAGAAATGCAGAGGGTTTTTTTTCAAGCCCCAAAGGGCTTTCTTTGCCCGGATTTATAAAATGACAAAGCTGAGGACGGGTGGGAGGAGCCTAGATCATCATGGTTCCTACTGCTTCCTTTTAATTCTAGCATCCATCTTCACTCTGGTGGGACCACGGCAAGATCTCCTGTCACAGCTCCTTGCTTTGCTCTGGATCCTTCTAATAATCAAATCCTAACTGAAACTCCTGGGCATTTGCCTCTCATCTTGAGGTCATTCATACTGCTCCTTCTGGCCTTGAAGTCTTCTATGATCTCACCTTGCACACACACACACACACACACCAACCTCACTATTTTCTTATGATGTGACACAAACTGCAGATATCTATAATTTGAAAACCGTCTATAATATGCTAACGTATATGTGTACATTTACAGGGCCATCATAGTGATCATCATCCTTCATCCCACAGCCTCCTCCTGCCCTTTGGGAATATCGTCTTCCCCCTTCTTGTAAGCCACAGCCCCAGTACACCAACCACTAGCCTGTGGCCTATTGCTTCAGATTAATTTACAACTACTGTTGCTTTATTATGGACATTCCCGTTGGGCTGGTGTAACAGGCTTTCTCAACATAAGTTGATAGACCCCAAAATCTCGGGTTCTACCTTCTCAAGTGGGCGCCCCAAGAACCCAGACTCCGGTCCAGTTGGTGCAAACAGCACGAGGTTTATTTTAAAGCAGCTGTACAGTCGGGCTCCCCCTGTCCTGAGGGCAAGAGTCACATCGCACTGCAGCCACATAGATACTTTTAAAGGAAAAACCCACAAAAGCCACAAGATTACAATTCCCATATAATTTCATTTCGATTGATTTATGTCTAGAGGCTAATTTCACAAGATCATGGTCTGATCACAGAGTGATCACAGAGTGGGTACAGTCACGTCTGCATGCACATTCTTCCTGAAACCTCAAGGGGGGTATCAGGGTGGGAGTGAGGTTTACACAAAGGTTACAGTGGTCTTTCCTGGAACACTTGCAATTATCCCAGTCATAGTTGAATGCATCTCTTAATAGAAATCTCTTTATATTGTTACATTGTGGCAGGGGGGTAGTTGAGTAATGGCTGAGTCAGGTTGCCCTTGGAACTAGCTTTTTTAGTTCCTCATTCTCCTGGGGCTTGGGGGGTGTAAGCCTGAAGGGTTAGGGTCTTTCAAAGTAAAGTATTCTGAGAGTCATCCATGTTGCTAAGTGTATCAATAGCTCTGTTCTCTTTGTGGCTGAATAGTATTCCTTTGTAGAATACGTTATAATGTATCTATTTGCACATTGACAAACATTTCAAATGTTTACAGTTTTCTGCTCTTTAAAATAAAGCTGCTTTGAACATTTGTCTTAGTATCTTTCCACTCCTTGGGCAAACACAATGAACAATAGCTAGTATTGTAACAAGTGCATGTTTAATTTTTTTTGAAGCTACGAAACTTTTCCCAGTAGTTTCACCTTCCACCCACGGTGCATGACAGCCCCAGGGTCTCCACATCCTTGCCAATTTTTCCTTTTAGCCATTATAGATGTTGCGATAGCTAATTTGGCTGTCAAATCTGATTGGATTAAAAACTCCTGGAGGGCTGGGGAAATGACTCAGCAGTTAAGTGTATTTAATGCTCTTGCAGTGGACCCGAGTTCTGCTCCCAGCAGCCAAATGACAGCTCATAACCACCTGTAATTTCAGTTCCAGGGGATCCAACACCTTCTGATCTCTGTGGGCTCTTGTACACACATGGTTCACTTCCATACACTCAGGCACATACACATACACAGGAAATAAATAAATAAATACCTAGTGGGGCTGGAGAGATGGCTCAGTGGGCTAGAACTGATTCTGCTCTTGCAGAGGAACTGAGTTCAGCTCCCAGTACTTGTCTTGGGTGGCTCACAACTGCCTGTAAGTACAGTTCTAGGAGATCTGATGCCCTCTTCAGGCCTCTGAGGGCGCGCACGCACGCACGCACGCATGCACACACACACACACACACACACACACACACACACACACGTAGGTTTTTTTGAGACAGGGTTTCTCTGTGAAGCATTGGCCAACCTGGAACTCACTATGTAGTCCAGGCTGGTCTCAAGCTCACAGAGATACATCTGCCTCTGTCTCCTGAGTGCTGGGATTAAAGGTGTGTGGCAACACTACCTGACTATAATTTTTTAAATTAAAAAAAAAAAACAAGGGATTTATAAAGTGCGTGGTCACACCTAGCTGTAATCACTTTCCCAGAGATAATTAAGTCGTGAAGGTTCTGATCTGATAAGTAGTTTAGCCCACTCTTGATACACTCAAAATCTGAATGGTGTTTGGGAGGTTGTGGAACTCTCTGCCTGGTTGGAGGAGGGAGATCCTGGGGTGTAAATCTGGGGCTACATTTTGCCCCAACACGTTCCTAGGAGCTGCTCCTTTTCCCACTTCCTGTCTACCATGAGGTGAAGACCTTCGGCCTCACCTCCCACCATTTTGCCTCATAGTGGGCCCTGAAACCCAGAACCAAGTTACCATGGACCAAACCCTCTGAAACTGTGGGCTGAAAGAAATCTTTTTTTTTCCCCTTGAGTTATTTATGTCAAGCATTTTGTTACAGGATCACCAGAGTAAATCACACAGAAGGATCTTGTTGAAGTTTTAATTCTCATTTCCTTAGTAACTAACAATCTTGAATACTTTTCTCTTAAGATTGCGTGCCATTTATATGTCTTCTTTGGGGAAGTATATGTTCAAATATCACATATACACCCTTTTGAACTATTAAGACAGGGGCTCATGTATCCCAAGTTGGACTGGAACTCCTGATCCTCCTGCCTCTGCCTCCCAAAGGCTGGGATCACAGGTGTGCAGCCACCAGGCCTAGCTAGGAGTTTTATAATTCAAGTTGCACATTTAGTATTTAATTCTACGATCCATTTTGAGTCTGTTTTTGTTGTTGTTTTGTATTGTATGTATTCCCTGTGGGTTTGACACTGTTTGCCTTTTTTTAGAAAAAGACATTTTCCTACCAAATTATCTTTGTGTCTTTGTGGAACGATTTGACAGTGTGTGTGCAGGCCTAGCTCTGGTATCTCTATTCTGTTCTATTAAGCCCTTTAAGAAAACAGAGAAAGCATTCACACTCCAGTAAATCACCTTTAATCCTTTGTTGGAGGTCAACCAGGTGTGTGCAGTATCTGTTGGACTCTTTGCTCTTTTCCACCGATATATTTGTCTCTATTCACACCAGTCAACACACCACTTTTACGACCATGACTTCATTGGCGTCCCAAATCAAGGTGTGTTAAGATCTCTGACACTGCTTTCTCCAGTGGCGTTTTGGCCATTCTGACTCCTGTGCGTTTCCATGTGAGTTTCAGAACCCCTGCCACTCTATTATTCTCTCCCTTACGACGTCAATCGGAACCGGGTTGATTTTGTAGATCAGTTTGGGCAGGATCACCATCTTACTGCTATTGAATTTTTTGAGATGTGTTAATAAAAACAAAGAGTCTTCCTCCCTCTACTGTATTACACCACAAACAACACAGAAGACTTCTAACACCAGGTGTGGATTCTAACCACTGGCAAGCAATGCTTAGCTGTCATCTAAGGAAACCCAACTCAGACACCATGCACCTTAGACAGAGTCAGGTCCCACAAGTTGGGCACTCAGTCCCCGGACTGCCCTCCTTGCCATGCAGATGCCGTTCTGACCAACCAGACACAAACCCTTCCTCGAGTTCAATCAATTTGCTTGAAGCATTGACAAGTTGAAATGTGATTGGATGAGAGTGATATGATATAATGCTAATGGATTGGTGCGGATGCAGTAAGGCTGGTCTGCAGTGTTCTTGACCTCTCTGGGTAATATTCCTCCTTCCATGCTATGAGTAAAATTTCTCCAGAACAGACAGGCTTTAGGACCTACTGTCAAGCAAGGGCAGGTCAGAGAATTTCTTTTTTTTTTTTTTTTTTTTTTTTTGGTTTTTCGAGACAGGGTTTCTCTGTGTAGCTTTGCGCCTTTCCTGGAACTCACTTGGTAGCCCAGGCTGGCCTCGAACTCTCAGAGATCCGCCTGGCTCTGCCTCCCGAGTGCTGGGATTAAAGGCGTGCGCCACCACCGCCCGGCCAGAGAATTTCTTTATGGCCCACTCTAAGTCAGAAAGGTGAGTGAGAATCAGAGTTCCTGTGACCTGCCTTGGGGAAGAAAATTCTAAGATTTTATAGCCAGCCTTGGGGAGGGAGTTACAAAATAGAAACTGTAGATGAAAACCAACATCATGATACAATACCATACAATCTGTGAATATAGCATAGTGCGTCCCTTGTGTGGGGTTTTGTTTTTATTTTTTTTTCTTAGCAAGATTTTGTAATTTTCAATGTAAAAGTCTTGCATATTAAGCGCGTGTACACACACACACACACGTAGCACATGTGGGAGATTGCCCACTGGGGCCAAAAGAGGGTGTTAGATCCCCTAGGGCTGCATCTGTGAACCATGTGATGTGGGTGCTGGGAATCAAACTTGGGTCTTCTGGAGAGCATTAATTGATCTTGACTACTGAGCCATCTCTCCAGTCACTGTAATAGTATTTTTAAATTTCAGTATCTGAAAAGTCATGACTTATGTGCATACTGTGGAATAATCCTTTTATACACTGTAAAGATGTATTGCTCTCATTGTTAATAGAAAGCTGATTGGCCGATGGCTAGGCAGGATTTTCAGGGCAGAGAGAATGCTGGGGAGAAGGGTGGAGTCATGAGATGCAGAGAGAGCAGTCTGGGAAGTACATACATGAGGCAAATGAGCTTTGGGGCAGCACATAGATTAATAGAAATGGGTTAATTTAAGTTTAAAAGCAAGCCTAAGCTATTGGCCAAGCATTTATAATTAATAATAAATCTCTGAAAGATTTCTGTACCCCAATAATAGGTTTTTCTGCTGATGCAGCAAGCCAGATCAAGCCAAATTAAAAAGCAAAAGACCAGGTATATTTGAGCAAAGCACTCTCAGGTGAGTCCTCCAAGCCTCCAGAGAGTGAGGCAGGGGAAGAGGGCAGCAGAGAAATCACATGGCCACTCTGAAGGAGGGGGATTAAATACTGGGTAGTTTTGGGGTAGGGTGATGACACTTCTTCCACAAGCTGGGTTTGTGCCCCATCATGGTAGGTGGGGTCTTGAGCAGCTAGCAGCTTCAGGGGAGGAGCCACTCTGGGCTTTTTTGAAAGAGTTCTCTGAGAGAGTGGAGTTTGGAGAGAGAGAACTGGGGCTGAGCTGGAGATTCCAGCTGAACAGTCTCTGTGTGATTATTTGGGAATTGGTTGGCAGGACAGAAAAATTCTGCCTACATATGCCAAAAAATAATTTCATTTTATAACCCACAGCATCATTAAACTCACCCATTGGTTCTTACATCTTTTCAATATATTCGGACATTTGCACTTAGCAATTATATCTGCTGGGAATAATATGGTTTTGTGTTTTTTTACAATTTTTTTCAAGTGTAGATTTCCTTTACTTCCTTCTCATTTATTGTTCTGTTTAGATTTTAAACAGAGAAAAAAATTAACCTTGATTTGATCCTGATTCAGAGGGCTGAAACATTCAGTACTTCAACATGAAGTCTGATATCATCAGCTGTAAACTCTCCCTAGTTCCTCTTGTTCAAGTTGAGAAAGAGATTTCCATCATAATTCTGAAAGTCCTTTATATTTATCTGCATCTTTACCTCTTGGTTAAGATTCCGCTTTCATCTGTTACAGTCTTAGACTGACATCCTTCCTCTGGCGTTTACTTTAGTTCAGATAAGCTAATAGTGCTATTTATTTCTTTTGGTTTTTCAAGACAAGGTTTCTCCTGTGTAGCCTTAGCTGTCCTGGAACTCGCTCTGTAGGCCAGGCTGGCCTCGAACTCACAGAGATCCACCTGCCTCTGCCTCCCGAAAGCTGGGATTAAAGGCATGTGCCACCACCACCACCCAGCTTTACTTTTGTTTTTTGAAGCAGGGTCTTGGTATGCAGCTAAGGATGGCCTGAAAATCACCATGTATCTCTGGTGGCTTCAGATCCCCCTGTATCGGCCTCCTAAGTGCTAGGATTACAAGTCGTCACCACCACACACAACTCTAATAATATACCTTATTACTAAAACCATCTTCACTGTCCTGTTTCTTTTGTGAGATAATATCATTTAAATATAGAATTCTAGACAGGTAGCGTCTCTTTTCCCTTGTGCTTGTGATTGTAGAATGGTATTCTATTACTTTCTGGGTCACATCTCTTCTAACAAGAAACTACTGTCTTTTTTTACACGACACTCACTCTGTTGTCCAGGCCTGTCTCAAACTCCTGGGCTCAAGCAATCCTTCTGCAGGAGTCTCCTGAGAAGCTGGAACTCCAAGCATGCCCCACTGTGCCTGGCTTACTAATGGATTCTTTTGTGTTTGGAATCTCAAATCGTTATACAAAGTAAAGTGAGACAAATGAATAAGGGTAGTGTGGGTGTGTGAAAGGATTCTGGTGAGGCTCTCCTTCCCTGTCTGGACTCTGAGCTCTCCAGGCAGTAGCTGCCTTTCTCTCAACCCATGGGCCAGCTCCTGTGGTCTCTGTGTATGTAGGCTAGGGGAACCGGGAGGGTGTAGATGTAACCAACCATCTTATTAAATAAGAAACATAGAGTCAATGTAAAGATGAAAGTCAAGAGGTCAGAGCAATAGCTAAGAGCTAAAAACCTTACCCTTCACTGTTGCTGTACCTCTCCGAAAGAGACCTACTTCCTGTGTCTGTCTTTTTTTATAGAGTTTCTGTTCTGCCTCCTCATTGGTAGTAAACCCAACCACATGACCTCCTAGTCACTGCCTGTTTGTACAGACCTCCAGATTTTCTATCGTTGGTATTGAGATTAAAGGCGTGTGTCTCCATGCTGGCTGTATCCTTGAACACACAGAGATCTACCTAGCTCTGCACACCAAGTGCTGGGATTAAAGGCATGCACCACCACCGCCCAGCTTTCACTATGGCTTGCTAATAGCTCTGACCCCTGGGCAACTTTATTTATTAACATACAAATAAAATCACATTTCAGTACAAATAAAATATCACTATAGGAGGGATGGGCTCTGATGGGCTCCTCCTTTTTAGGTGGAAGGGGTCACTGTATGATTTCATAGTTAACCACCAAGAGGACAATGGGCATCATTTGGTGGGAATATTTCTGAAATTTTAGCAATTTTTAATTTCCATGGGAAATCCCAGGAGAGACTGGATAGAGGCAGGGGCAGGGTTTAGTGGTACCAGCCAAACTGTAAGGTTGGTTTGGTTTTGGTTTTTCGAGGTAGGGTTTCTTTCTGTAGCCTTGGCTGTTCTAGAACTATCTGTGTAGACCAGGCTGGCCTCAAACTCACAGAGATCCACCTGCTTCTGCCTCCCAAGTGCTGGGATTAAAGGGGTGTGCCACCACAGCCTGCCTTGTTTGTTTGTTTTTTGAGACAGGGTCTCTCTATGTAGTCACGGCTGGCCTGGAGCTCTCTTTGTAGACCAGGCTAGACTAGAACTCACAGAGATCCTCCTGCCTCTGCCTGCCAAGCAGACTGTGAGTTTTGAGACTCTTTTCAGTTCAGCAGGTACTTCAGTGAGCTCTTTCCATTCAGCTTTGGCAGTGTCAGAGTAGTAATGGCGGGGGAGGGGGCGGGGGGAGGTATGCTTCAGGCCTATGTTCCAGGGGAGTCCAGAGTGGCTTCCCCAGTAGGAATTACAGAACCCTAAAGTCCTTCCTTCAGAGACTCCAAGAGCTTTTCTGGGTGCAACCCTGTCATTTCTGTCTCCAGCTCTAGAATTGGGATGCCCCCATCCAGGCTGCACTCTCGGAGCCTCCCCAGCATAGAGAGCATCCAAAGCTGCTCCAGTGAACATGGCTGTTGTGTGATATTCTGTTTGTGTTCTGACAAATAAAGCTTGCCTGGAGATCAGAGGGCAGAACTAGCCACTAGTTAACCATAGAGCTGGGCGGTTATACTGCTCCCACAGGTCTTTGAAGACCAGGTTTTTGTTGTTGTTGTTTGTTTTTAAGATTTATTTATTATGTACACAGTGCTCTGCCTGTATATATGCCTTCAGGCCAAAAGAGGGCACTAGATCTCATTACAGATGGTTGGGAGCTACCATGTGGTTGCTGGGAATTGAACTCAGGACCTCTGAAAGAACAGCCAGCGCTCTTAACCTCTAAGCCATCTCTCCAGCCCGAAGACCAGTTTTTTTTAAAGATTTATTTATTTATTATGTATACAGTATTCTGCCTACACACCAGAAGAGGGCACCAGATCAAATTACAGATGGTTGTGAGCCACCATGTGGTTGCTGGGAATTGAACTCAGGACCTCGGGAAGAGCTGCCAGTGCTCTTAACCTCTGAGCCATCTCTCCAGCCCCCGAAGACCAGTTTTATTTTTGTGATTTAAAAACAGACCCAAACACTCTCAAACAACAAAAGGAAGACAATTTAAGTCCCTGGAAACCCTACCAACTCAGAGGCGATGACTGTCCACTGTTCACTGGTGCATCACCTTCCTGAAAAGTCTGTGAAACTGTCACTCCTGTGGTTTTGTAGTTTTCTTAATTCCTTTATGAATATGCTGTAGGGGCTGGAGCTCAGCAGTTAGGAGCACTTGCTGTTCTTCCAGAGGATCTGAGTTCATTTCCCAGCACCCATGTCAAGCAGTTCACAGCTACCTGTAACTCTGGCTCCAGAGGATCTGATGCCCTCTGCTGGCCTCCAAAGGCACCTACACTCACATGGTGTATACTCACACAGACACATAAATACGAATATAAATAAATCTTTTTTTTTTTTTTTTTGGTTTTTCGAGACAGGGTTTCTCTATGTAGCTTTGCGCCTTTTCTGAATCTCGCTCTGTAGACCAGGCTGGCCTCGAACTCACAAAGATCCGCCTGCCTCTGCCTCCTGAGTGCTGGGATTAAAGGCGTGTGCCACCACCGCCTGGTCATAAATCTTTTTTTTTTAATATGCTTTAGTCACTTTCTAGGGAGTGAATGTAGAATTGGTTTATATTATTATTGGTTTAATATTACATAATAACATTTAACTAATGCATTAATTTTTTGTAACTTTTCACATTATAAATACAACAATTCTAGACCTTTGGCTTTTGACCATCTATGTTCATCGTGTAAATTTCTTTCTTTCTTTCTTTCTTTCTTTCTTTCTTTCTTTCTTTCTTTCTTTCTTTCTTTCTTTTTTTGTTTTTCGAGACAGGGTTTCTCTGGGGTTTTTTTTTTTTTTTTTTTTTTGGTTTTTCGAGACAGGGTTTCTCTGTGTAGCTTTGTGCCTTTCCTGGAACTCACTTGGTAGCCCAGGCTGGCCTCGAACTCACAGAGATCCTCCTGGCTCTGCCTCCCGAGTGCTGGGATTAAAGGCGTGCGCCACCACCGCCCGGCTGTTTTTTTTTGTTTTTTTTTTTTTTTTTGAGCTGAGGACCGAACCCAGGGCCTTCCGCTTGCTAGGCAAGCACTCTGCCACTGAGCTAAATCCCCAACCCCAACAGGGTTTCTCTGTGTCGCTTTGGAGCCTGTCCTGAAACTCCCTCTGTAGACCAGGCTGGCCTTGAACTCACAGAGATCTGCCTGCCTCTGCCTCCTGAGTGCTGGGATTAAAGGTTTTCGCCACCATGGCCTGGCCCTCATTGTGTAAATTTCTAACCCTGGGGTTGCTGAGTCTAAAGTGTGTTCATTTTACTTTGGGTAACATTATGGGTTAATTTGTGTTACTTCTTGCCCCACAAGAAGAGTATGTAGATGTCATAACCCTAATGTCTGTGGATGTGACCTTTTCTCTTTGTTTGTTTTTTGTGGGGTTTTTTTGTTTGTTTTGTTTTGAGACAGGGCTTCTCTGTGTAGCCCTGGCTGTCCTGGAACTTGCTCTGTAGACCACTTGCTGGCCTCAAACTCACAAAGATCCATCCACCTGTCTCTGCCTCCTGAGTGCTGGGATTAAAACCTGAGTTACCACACTCAACTGTGCCTTATTTATTATAAGAAACTTTAAATAATAGTCTTTTCTACCAAACACTGTAAAACTTGTATTTATGACAATAAATTCACATCTTTATATCTCCCCATCTTGTAAGATTTTATGCAAATGTTTTAATGCCCCTCAAACCTGGTAAAAACCTTTGTTTACAGAAAGGCCTTTATGCATTCTCAGAACTTACCTGGCTTAAGTAGCAGACCCCCTTGCTTTCTTTGTGTTGATTCTTTTAAAATCAGCCCGTCATGGAAGACGGTGTAGTTGGAGACCAGTCAAGAGGGGAAAGACAGTCACCGCCCACATCAGAATAAAGACCAAGTGGACTCCCTGCCCAGTGCGCCTGCTCCTCTGTCCTTGTGATCTAGAGTAAAGCTTTGCTGGGTGTGGTAGTGCACGTCTTTGTTCCCAGTCCTAGCCAGGCAGACACAGGCTGATCTTGTGAGTTCAAGGCCAGCCTGGTCTACATACAGCATGAGTTCCAGGACAGGCAGAGCTAGGTAGAGAGACCCAATCTCAACAACAACACAAGGTTGAGAAACTCCAACTGGAGTGGTGGTCTCTTTCTTTGCAACCCGGAACATATTGGGTTCTATGAATAAACATAGAGCATTCAATTCTAACAATCGAAAACAAGGTCTTTGCTGACCTGATCAAATCAGGAGGAGGTCAATAGGTAGTCCTGATCCAGTATAATCAGTGTGGAGTAGAAATCTGAACAGAGGTACAGGTAAGCACAAAGAGAAGGCAATAAGAAGATCTTGAAGTGACAGAGACCTGAGGATTGAGCTGATACTGCTGTGAGCCCAGGAAGCTGAGGACCACCAGGTATCCCCAGAAGCTGGGAAAAGGCTGAAGGATTCCAAAAACTCACTGACATACAGTGATTTTATATGAAGCCTCCCAGTTTGTGCTACTTTGTTACACAACCACTGTAAACTGATAGGCTTGCAGAGTGCCATCCCTCTGCAGGAAGGCTGTCTATCTGTTTACATGCTAAGGCTGGAGGGATGGCTCAGCCATTAAGATCACTGGCTGCTCTTCCAGGGGACTGGGCTTCATTCCAAGTGCTCACACAACAGCTCACAACCTTCTGTTTAGGCCCAGGGGACTCAATGCCTTTGTCTGGTTTCATCAGGCATCAGGTGTCCTAGTGATTAATAGGCAAAACACCCATACACATGAAAATAAACAAAATAAAATTTTAAAGCCAGGTGTGGTAGCACACATCTTTAATCCCAGCACTTGGGAGGCAGAGGCAGGCAGATCTCTTGTGAGTTCCACGACAGCCAGGGTTGTTACACAGAGGAAACCCTATCTCAAAATATGCCCCCCTCCAAAATAAATAAATAAAAATAAATTTTACCCCAATAAACTGGTTATTTGTATTTCTTTTTTTTATTGGTGTCATGTAATCATTTCATATCATTGCCAATAGTTTGTGTTTCTTCTGTGAATTTCCTATTTGTAACTTTTACCCAGTTTTCTTGAAAAATGCTTATTACTTTTTGGGTTGTAAAAGGTGTTTTCAAGTTAGGAAGTTGAACTCTTTTTCATTAGGAGCTAAATAGCTACTATCCCATTCAGTTATCTAGCCTTTCCATCCATGGAGGTGGTTTCTCTATCTTCAAATACATTTGAAAATGATGTCCTATTTTGCTTTCTGCTCCTATGATAAACACTGTGAGTGTGGTGGTTTGAATGAGAATGGCCCCTGGACTCATGTGCAAATGCTTGGTTCCTGTTTGGTGGAACTTTTTGGGATGGATTAGGAAGTATGGCCTTGTTGGAGGAAGTGTGTCACTGGGGGTGGGCTTTGAGGTTTCAAAAGCCCATGCCCTTCTCAATTCTCTCTCTCTCTCTCTCTCTCTCTCTCTTTCCCTCTCCCTTCCCCCACCTCTTCCCCCATCACTGCCTTATGGTTACCTCAGCATGTTAGCCCTCAGTTACTGCTCCAGCATCATGTCTGCCTGCCTGCTACCATGCTCCCTGCCATAATGGTCATGGACTAACCTTCAAAGATGTAAGCCAGCCCCCAGTTAAATGTTTTCTTTTATAATTTGCCTTGGTCATGGTCCTTTGTCACAGCAGTAGAAAATTAACCAAGACAATAACTAAAAGCAACTTGGGAAAGACGTTCCGTTATCAAGGGAAGCCAGGGCAGGATCTCCAGGCAGGAACCGGGAGCCTGGAACGGAAGCAGAAACTGTGGAGGAATGATCCTGACTGGCTTGCTTCCTCTCACTTGCTCAGCCACCTTTCTTTGTTTTTGTTTTTTTGGTTTTGTTTTGTTTTTTTCCCCAGAGCTGAGGACCAAACCCAGGGCCTTGTGCTTGCTAGGCAAGCACTCTACCACTGAGCTAAACCAACCCCAGCCACCTTTCTTGTACAACCCATGCCCATCTGCCTAGAGAGAGCACTGCTCACAGCGGGCTGGGCCCTCCTGCATCAACTAGCAATTAGGAAACCATGGCCACATACCCATCTCACTTGGGCAACTCTTCAGTTGAGAATCCCTTTTCCCAGGTGACTTCAGGTGTGTGTCGAGCTGACAGCTGAAGCCACCTATTAAAATAGCCTAACATCTATTAATGTTTTCTCTTCTGTTTTTTTTAATTTTCTAGCAGACTTTGAAGCCTTTCCCTTTCACTTGCTTGTTCTTAAAAGAAAACTACACCTATTTTCTTCTATTCCTTTAATTCCATTTGCATCTGTGTTTGTGCATACATGTGGGTCCAAGTGTGCATGCACTTGGGGGAGCATGCACATGGAAGCTCATGGGTGTAGAAGTCAGACTCAAGTCTTGTTCCCCAGTAGCCACCACCTCTTTCGGGGACAGGATCTCTCACTGGGACCTGAGCTTCTCCAATTGGGCTAGGATGGCTGGGCAGCAAGTCACAGGAATCCTCCTGTCTCCACCTCCTCAGTGCTGGGGTTACAAATGTCTGCGGCCACACCCCACTTTTTGCATGGGTTCTAGAGACTGAATTTGAGTCCCCATGCTTGGCACAGCAAGTAACTTAACTGGCCGGGCTAGTGCCCCAGTCCCCCGTTACTTCTTATTTAAATTTTTGTATGGAATGGGTTTTTCTGTGAGGTTACCCTACTATGTACTATGGTTCAAGGTAGCAAAGTACATTATATAACACTCCCAGGCTTCCACCCTCCAGTGAGCACTCCCTCCAAGGGTGCCAGCTGCCACCAAGAGAACTTCCCTCCATACTGGGCTTCACAAGCAAAGCCTTCAGGACCAGTAATTTCATGGTCAGAAGGCATAAGATGAGGAAAGGACTAGACTCCTTCTGGGTGTCATCTAATCAGTCAGTCTCCCACTCTGTAATTTCGCATGTTCAGATACTCCCTTGGAGGGTCCCGACTTCTTAGACTAGAAGTACCACATACGACCACAAGAAGGCGCATGGCACCGCACCATTCTCAGTCAGTTACTCTAGAGCCCTTGGGGCCTCCTTTAGCCGGCAGAGACTTGCAGGTGGCATTTCAGAAGTGCAAAAAGAAGGCTAAGAATGTCTACCCAAATTTCCTGCCCTCTTTGTGTGGTATAAAGACAAGATGTGAAGTCAGGGGAAGCGGGCAGGTGGCAAGGAAATGAGGAGGTCCAGAAGCCCCGCTGTGAATCCACCTGCCTCATATACTCCATCCCGGTCAGCCACAAGATCTTCGGCTGTGCCATTTGGGGTTTGTTTGTCCCCATGCTTTCCGCTTCTTGAGCTATCGTGCATGCTTGAAGGCCTAGACCAACCCGTACCACTTGGATCCGTTCAGCTGTGTAGCATGAATCTTAAAGAGTCTTATTAATAAAACAAACCCGGAGCCAAATATTGGGGTGAACACTGGAAGATCAGAGAGACAGAACAGGCCACAGCTAATCTCACCTGGCCAACTTCTCAGCTGATCCTGTTTCCTCAGACTGAATGCCTCTGAGCTGAACTGTGCTGCTCAAAAGCCTAAAAGTTTAACCAGCTAGTTCCTGGTTTTCACGCCTTTTATACTTTTCTGTTTTCTGCCATCACTTCCTGGGATTAAAGGCTCTTGTTACTATGCCTGGCTGTTTCCAGTGTGCCCTTGAACTCACAGAGATCCAGGCTGATTTCTGCCTCTGGAGTGCTAGGGTTAAAGGTGTGTGTGCCACCATTTTCTGGCCTCTATAACTAGTGGCTGTTCTGTTCTCTGACCCCAGATAAGTTTATTAGAGTGCACAATATTTTGGGGAACACAATACCACCACACAGCTGGGTCACCTGCACTTCCACAGCACAAGCGCTCATCACTTGGATTAGCCATTGCTTGTGATCCCTAGTGTCTTTGAAAGCATGAGCTCCATCCACGACCTGCTGGGCTCCGAGTCTTCCCTGTAGTGTGGAGTCTGGCACAAAGTGAAGACAGACTTCTCCAGTATAATACCATGTCTTCACCTTCCTAAGAACCTTAAAGGGATTTCTCTTCCGTTGTCCTTGTTACATTTTCGCAGAGCTGGGGGTTGAATCCAGCGTCTCCATATGCCACACCATTGCCATGCCTCTGGGCTATGTCCCCAGCCCCCAGGGACCCTCGATGGTAGGCACTTCCTCTGATTCTTTCATCCTTGCACTGTGCAGCCCCAGGCCTGGTAAAGTAAACCCTCAAACCTCACATATTAAATGGTGGCCTTTTGGGTATGCTCCAGGCTAAGGCAGATGGGTAGGATCCTCAAGGCCTGCCTGGGTTCACAAGGAGCTCAAAGTTTAGTGACAAGTTTAGGGACACTCTGTCTCAAAACAAAAAGGGAAAAGAAAGCTTGAGATACAGCTCAGTGGTGGAATATTTGCCTGGTGTGAGCAATGTCCTGGGTTCAAACTCTAGAACTAAAAAATAAAAATAGAAAGTCTTTGTGCAACTTGAAATTCAGCGAGTCTGCCTTAAGTTTCCTCACACAGAAAACAAGGAGGGGGCTGCAGGGCCTGCTGGGCAGTTAGGAGGCCCTGCCGCTCTTGCAAAGGACCCAGATTCTGTTCCCAGCACCCACATCGGGTTGCTCACAACTAATTGTGACTCCAGCTCTGGAGAAGCTGACCCCCTCTTCTGGCCTCCAGGGCACCTGCACACTTGGGACATACTCGAATAGATATACACACACTACAAAATGTTTACAAATAAATCCTAATTTAATTTTAAAAAACTGTGGTAAAGTGATGGCTATGTTAACCAGCTTGAGCGTGGTCATCCTTTCACAAAGTATATGCTTATCAGGCCATACATTGCCTTGTATATCTTAAATATATGCAACTCTTATTTATCAAAAGGCCAAGGTAGAGGGTAGGGAGAAATAGCTCATAGCAGACTCTCTAGAGCAACTTAATGATTATCTGTTGAAAACTTTGATTTTACCAACAACGGAACTGAGGTGGAAGGGAGGGCCTTACGTGGAAGTTGCTGACAAGGTGGGCCCAGAAATTTGATCTTCTGTCTCCTAGAGCTTGAACTTGCTTCAAATTGTTGGACACAGTATGTCTGTAGAGTTTGCAGTGCCACAGCTGGATTGGGGACCTCAAAGGATGCAAAACCACTGGATGAACAGAGCATAAACCAAGGCCATAGCTCAGTTAGCCTGGGCTAAGCGACACCCACAGGAGCACGGACTCACTGCTCAGAAGGGAATTTTACATCTGCTTTTTAAAAGGTAGGGGTTTTGTTTGTTTTGAGACAGGGTCTTACTACAGAGCCTTGCTGACCTTGAACTGGCAGCAATCCTCCTGCCTTTGCTCCCCAGTACTAGGATGACCAGCATGCACCACCAATTTTGGGGCAACTGAATTTCAGCTGAGTCTAAGAGGGAAGAGCACAAGCTATGCATGTGGACAGGTCTGAGCGGAAGGTCACCTCCCCGGCATGTAAGGCTGAGGCCATGATGTAACCTCCGCGAGCTCCAGTAGTCTAAGAAATGAAGGAAATAATCCAATGAAGTGAAGATCTGTTGAGATAAGGAGTGTGAAACACTGACTGAAGTCCAGCCTGCGTCAGTGCTCAACAATGGCTTTTAGCAATGTGGTGATATTGGCCCAGAAGGCTTGGAAGAGCTGCCTATGTGGACTTCCTTCCCAATTCCAAGTCCCTTGATGTCGTGCTGGTATTTGGAAATTGCCCATGATGGGGTATTTTTTGCCATAAACACTAGCAAATACTGTACACCAGGACTCTCCTGAGCAGGTGGGGAACATCTGCCAGTCACTTTGGTGGTCGTCATTGTTTCGGGGTGCCATAGCACCCCCTCCCCTGGAGGGTGACCTCACGCACATCTGTACCACACTGATGTGACTGGTCATCGTAAGCACCTACTTCTGCAAAGTGGTTTCTTGGTTTCCCTGGCCCAAGCTTCCATTTTCAGAGACTGTGAGCATCACTGGGAATTCTCTCATAGCATGGTCAGGAATGACTCAGTTCAATCAAAATGGTACACTGGCTGGGTGTGGTGGCATGCACCTGTACTCCCAGTACCTGGGAGACGGAGGGAGGAAGATCACAAGTTCAAGGCCAGCCTCGGCTACACTCTCGGTATCCCCATCATGCTCTCTTAGAGACCGGCAGCCTTTACCTTGCCTCCTCTGAGCAGAAGCTGGGCCAGCAATTCCAGGGTTTCGAGAGTCACCCTTGTGGGATGGTGTATCTGTCACCCGTCTCCCACCAAGCATCTCTGGGTGGACTCAGGGCCCTGTCTCTCTCCTTGAGCCCCACATGACCATGCCTAGAAGGGAGACTGACCCTTTGGGAACCCCTCACTCACTCACACTGGAGCCTGATCACTCCCAGAACCCCCATTCCATCCCATGACGAGACTTTGTGGGCCTCTGCTGGAACCACGAAAAGCTTCGGGAAGATTCTAGCTCTGAGAAAACCTGGGGTAGGCAGCTTCCCTGGAAAGGGACTGGCTGCCATAGGCTGACCAGAAAGAGGAAGTATGGTCAGGTTGGTGCCTGTTGCGTTTAAGGGTGAGCGAGGGTACGTGGGCGAGCAAGGCCTCACCCCAGCTGTGCTGAAGTACAGCCCTCAGTCCACTGCTGACGCCCCAGCTGCTTGCAGAAAACACCCCAGCAGTCCGGGTAAGTGCTCCAACTTCCCCAAGGACAACATCTTGTTTTGTCCACCCTAGTCATCTGTGCATGTTGGTGTTAGACATGTGGCCACACGAGCAACCTCTCAGGCAAGGGCTGAGGGACTGTCGCCTGAGGCTGTGGTACACGGTCAGTCGGGGGGGGGGGGGGGGCAATCTGCCACTGCTGCCAGGGTGCCCTCAGCCACCGCTTTACTTTCCCGGGGTGTGTGCCGGGGATGATAGTGTTTGCCTCTCAGGCTGATTAGCAGTTGAGAGCGAGATGTGTAAAGCGTGAGGCGTTATCACGGTCTGGGTAACAATGGTGAAATCTGGTATTCAGTTGTTAGAGGACCTTCATGGTACTGTGGCGGATGTGGCAAACTCAGACCGCATCTTGGTGCTCTTGAATGAAAGGATTGGAACACCATGGCTCCTGGTATGTTTGCCACTCAGTTTCTGGTGTTTGGGATTTTCAAGGCACCTGCCTAGCTTCAGAGGCCTCGGGACCCAGGTGTTAGTTAGGCTGGTGTGAGATCTTGACTGAGACATCTGCTTTTGGTTTCTGGAAAATTAATTTGTTTGTTTGTTTGTGGTTTTTTGGTTTTTCAAGACAGGGTTTCTCTGTGGAGCCTTGGCTGTCCTGGAACTTGCTTTGTAGACCAGGCTGGCCTCGTTGAACTCATAGAGATCCTCCTGCCTCTGCCTTCCGAGTGCTGTGATTAAAAGCATGTACCACCACACCTGGCCTGGAAAATTAATTTTGATGGAAACCTGGGCTCAACTTTCCCATGTCCTATTCCACTGCCTAGGGACATGTGTTCTCTATTTCTCTTTAATCTGACTGAGACTCTTAAAAAAGGATTTGTTTGTTTGTTTGTTTAGTTAGCTTTTTGAGACAACGTTTCTCTGTGTAGCATTGGCTGTCCTAGAACTAGCCTCTGTAGCCCTGGCTCTCCTGAAACTCACAGAGATCCACTTGCCTCTGCCTCCTGAATGCTGGGATTAAAGGCGTGCACTTTCAACATCCAGCAAAAGGATTTATTTTTAATGATGTGTGTGTGTGTGTGTGTGTGTGTGTGTGTGTGTGTGTGTGTGTGTGTGCAACAAAGGCATCAGACCCTATGCAGCTGGTGTTCCAGGTGCTTAATGTAGGTACTGGGAACCAAGCTCAGGTCCTCCAGAAGAGTAATACATACTTAATCACTGAGCCATGTCTGAAGGAGCATTGGGGTGGGCCTCGCTGCCAGATGCAGTGGCCACAGCCCTGTGCCAGAAGGCTAGGAAGGAAGAACACTGACCCCAGAAACTCCAGAGCAGTCTGAGAAGACAGTGAGTCCCCCGTTTATGAAAAGAAAATGGAGTTTGGAGAGACAGCTCAGATATTCAGAACACCAAAGTCCAACAGTTCCTGATTCTTTTTTTTAAAAAATAGACATTATTTTATTATCTGTGTATGGGTGTTTTTCATGCACATCTGTCTGTGTACCACCTACATACCTGGTGCCCTGGAGGCCTGATGAGGACATCAGATCCCTGAAACTGGAGTTACAGATGGTTGTGAGGCACCATGTGGTGCTGGGAGTTGAACCTGGGTCCTCTGGAAGAGCAGTCAGTGCTCTTAACCACTGAGCCATCTCTCTAGCTCCCCCCTCCAAAATCATTTTCTAATCCATGTATTATGCAGCTGACCATGAGGGATGATCAGTTTCCCCAGAAGTTTGTTAGGACAGAGTTCTGGCTCTTCCTCCCTTCTTCTCCCTCCCCTTTCCCCCCTCCCCCCTTCTCCCTACATTTCCCCTTTTCCTTCCTCTCTTTCTTCCCCTTCCTTTTTTCCTAGCAAATAGATATAGTTCCTAAGTGTAGGCAGACAAATTTGCTAGGCAAGCAATAAGCTATGATGGCTGAGGATGTATGAATAGAGTTGAGTTCTATGAGAAAGTAAGTCAGACTCCAGATTAATGTGCCGCCGTCCTGGTTTGATAAGTTATCACTCTGACAGACATGCTTGCAGAAGCACGACAGTGTGGCCAGCTGCCAGTCCAGTACTGGCCCCAAAGACCATGTTAACATGCGCAGGCATCACAGCTCGCCCATAACAAGTTTAGTTAATAAAGAAGATAACCATTCACAGTGCGTAAGTACCCTCCCTCGTTAGTTCTACGGGGCTTGCATTCTGACCTGGCATCATTTTCAATGGAACACTAACCAACATGTCGTCATTATATAGTGGGATAGCACGTGCAGGATACAGAATAAGGATATGATTCTAGTGTGTCCCCCTGCTTCAGTGAAGCAGAGTATAAACTTCTTCACAGGGTTCTCTGTTAAAACATTTTATAGCCAGGCTTTTCATCCCAGTGCAGAGAGGCAGAGGCAGGTGGACCTCTGTGAGTTCAGGGCCGGCTTCTTCTACATAGTGAGTTCCGGGACATCCAGGGCTCTGTCTCAACCCTCCACCAAAAAAGAGTCATTTTATAATTCTGTATATAAAACAATGTCAGTACATTCATTACAAGGAACTTGATCAATCCATTTACTTTAGTAAAATTCTGCAGGTTATTTTAAAGAGGCATGGGCTAGGGATGTAGTTCATGCCTCTTTAAGCCTAGGTTTAATTCTCAGCACTAAATCAACAAACAAACAAACAGAAAAGCTCACAGAAATTCACAAAGGAAACATCACCCACCAAGTGGCACAAAACAAATACATAAATATGTTTTACATAAGTATATATCTTCTTTAGCAACAGGTTTAATGGACATAAGGTATATTTAAATAGCAATATATAAATATGAACTTACTGAAAAACCATTGGCCCCACATACAGTGTTAACATGTGTGTGCATCATAGATACACCATAATAAATTTAATTGATGAAGAAGCTAAATTAGTCATGATACATAATTACAAATCACCAAAAATCTTTTGCTTGCTGTCCACATACTCCCCCCGAGACTCCCTACAGCCTGCACACCCTCCTTTACCTCAGAAAGCCTTTTCTTTATTAGGCTCGATGTCGGGTTCAGTCACCTTAACCTTCGCATCTCATACCCTATGCATATTAGACTCAAAATAATTCTTTTTTGCTCTTTAAAAAAATCAAGCCAGTTGTGGTGGCACTGGAGAGATGGAGGCAGACGAATCTCTGTAAGTTCGAGGCCAGCTTGATCTATAGAGAGACTATAGAGAGAACAGCCAGGGCTACATAGAGAGACCCCGTCTCAAACAAACAAACAAAACTCAAGTATCGTAACAGCTAAGCAGTCATGACTGCTCCTTCCAGACCAACAGCCTTTCCTCTCGTTGGAAGAACCCACACTTCTGAGAGCAGGATGTTGGGGACACTTCCAGGAGTTGCAGTGCCTAGACTTTCGAGAGGAATATTATTTGGAGTCCTCAGCAAGCTCTAGGAGCCTGATATTTTAGTTCAAGAACATCACCTTTGAGTAGCTTTGAATAATTTAAGACATTATTGGTGAACAACTCTTCACATAAAAATGGAAGTTATACATTGTATTCCATCTGACAGGAGAATTGAAGATTGACTCCAAAAAATGGTGTGCTCAAGACCCATCTGTTGTACCCTGAGGCCCTCTCAAAATCAGGCAGTGGGGTGGAGGGAAGGATTGGAGGGCAAGAGATGTCTGCGCCAGTATCCCCTGCATCTGTCTCTATGTCCCTCCTTCAAGCCGTCAGAATAAAAGGATTTCCAAGTTTGGGTATGGAGAGTTGACATTTTCTCCATTTTATTTCAGTTTTACTCTAACCTGTAAATTATGCATCTACAGGAAGTGCTTCCATTTTTATTGATTTTTGCATAATATCTAAATAAAAAACACAATGCTTGGTATGCAAATGCGGGCTCAAGAGAGCCAGCAGGCTCTTGTCCCTAGAGAGTTTCTGTATATGAGCCATGGGGCTGTCACCACCTGGAGGCCGACTGGTCAGTCAGTTCAGGACTCTTGAGCATCATTGCTTTAAGCTGACAGTAAGTCCCAAGCCAGAAGGCCGGGGAGAATGTAAGGACCCTTGCCAAGCAAAGGCTCAATAGAACACAGGAAGTGTGGGGGAGTGCTGAGGCTGTCGTGGTAGGCAGGGGCCCATTGGGATGGATCTTGGCCATGCTCACTGACCATGTTCATATTTCACTCTGCTTAACTGGGAAGGAACTACAGAAAGACAACAAGGGGTCATATTTATATGTGGCGGCCGACAGCGGCCCACATAGGTGAGAGGCGACAGCAAAATGGCCATTTGCACAGACAACTGGAACCTGGGCTGATGCACTGGAGTGGAGGGACAAGATGATGGATGGGAAGGCCAGGGAAGGAGGAGAGATATGGATGCTGAGGGGAGCAGAAAGATGGGGGGCTGAGCTTGCCTTTCTTCCACAGAAATGGAAGGCTATGGAATGAGTAGAGACACTGGACTCTTTTTGTAGCCCTGCCCTGTCCACACTCAATTTTTAGTTGCCATTAAGTATCCCCACAGCCATTTCCAGGACATATGTCAGCAAGGCGGTCAGGTAGGAATATGGACTCCTTGACCATCATCAGTGACAGCCTGACAGCTAGACAGGAACCAAGCAAGAACTGATCATGCTGAGAGGCTTGCATAGTACTTAGCTTCCTGTGCCTTTGAAATCAGGCCCAACCCTCATCCCCATGCCCTGCTTCAGAGCCTTCCAAAGCCCTTGCTAGCAAGTCTGGGGAGCCACGTAGGAGGAACCTCTTTCTTCCTAGTCAGCATGGGCTCACAACTTCTGTGGGTGACACTGTACTACACAGACTACTCATGTATGAACTGAGGCGCCTTCCTGGTTCCCATACCACCAAAACACATCTGCTCGGGAAAGCATTGGTAGATGCGGAGACCTTATCAAGGATTGGGTAGGAGACCACCAGAGGGCTGCGCCACTAGAGGGCTGCGCCACCAAGGGGTGCATCATCAGAGGGCTGTGCCACCAGAGGGCTGCGCCACCAGAGGGCTGCACGTGCATCCGTGAACAACTACAGACCAAATGCCGTGCAGCCCGGTCTTTGCACTTTTATCAGTGGCTTCTCCAGACTTTGAACCAGCAGCAGCTGGCTTGTGCTTGGCTTCTTCCTGTCCCATTTCTCATTTTTGTCCTTCTAGGCCCCAGCTCTTCGTTCCCCCTCTATAGCCCAGAGGAACCCAACACTCGCCAGTTCCTACCGGCAGCCCAGCTAATGCCGGTGAGGATTCTGTAGCCTCCCAGGGAACATGGTTGCCCTTCCCTGAAGGTAATTGCAATTCTAAGTAGAACTTTCTTGGTTTGCTCTCGAAAACGCCTGGGTCTAGTGATCCTCAGAGCTCTTTCGCATGCATCATCTCTCGGAAAAGTTCCAGAATCTGTATGGAGACGATAAGGGTCTTGTTCCAGACACAGACGCGGGTGCCCAGCAAGTTGGGAGAAAGAAGCCTGTTCCCTGGGTGTCCAACTGAAGACCTTTCGGGGCTTCACATTTCTGTGAATGTGGGTGACTTTTTACATTGCAAACTGTCTTCCTTCCTCCCTTCTTTCCTTCCTGCCTCTCCTTCTTTCTTCCTGTCAGTCTTCCTTCCTTTTTCCTGTCTTTTTCCTTCCTTCCCTCCATCCCCCTTCTGCCTCTCTGCCTTCCTCCATCCCTGCTTCCTTCCTTCCTTTTCCTCTCTTTCTTTCTTTCTTTCTTTCTTTCTTTCTTTCTTTCTTTCTTTCTTTCTTTCTTTCTTTCTTTCTTTCTTTCTTTCTTTCTTTCTTTCTTCTTTCACAGAGGGTCTCACTGCACCCTGGCTGGCTGGCTGGCCCAGAACTTGTTGTGTTGATTAAGCTGGCCTGTCACTCACAGAGAGATTCACATGCCTCTGCCTCCCAAGTGCTGAGACTAAAGTCGTGAGTCACCTGTCTCAGGAATTCCTGATAAAGGATGACGTATTGTCGCTGGCTCCCCAGAAATGCTTTCTGGAGATGAGCAAGCTGAGGCTGGGGTAGCAATTGTCCTTCCTTTCTTTCCTTTCTTGCTCACCCAACATGACCCTGTGGAATGTCTTGCTCAATCCTTTCCCCTAAAACCATTGCATCAGGCTCCTTGGGGTTCCTTAAAAATGTCTTAGGCAACTTGAGGAATGCAGAGCATGCAGGGTGCAGCTGGAACGCCCCTTCCCCGATGCTCACAATGGCCCCTTCCCCGACGCTCACAATGGCCCCTTCCCCGATGCTCACAATGGCCCCTTCTTCCCAATCAACTCCTACCCCAGTGGTGGGTAGCAGATGGAAGACAGGGGGGCTCACCTAAGGTCATGTGCCCTAAAGAGGTGGCTTGGGGATAATACTACACAGGACAGGAACTTGAGACCCTCAATCAAAATTTTATAGACTTCCCAAGCATGGATCTGACAGTTCACTGAACAAAGGCCAACAACCCTCAGGACGGGACTGCTGGTGGGAAAGAGATCAGTTTCATTCAAGGAGCGGTGTCGTCGAAGGTGAATGCGGTGGTCCTCCAATGCTTCATCCCCGGGAAGTTGGGTACGTGAGAAGAATTTCACGTGGAGAGTAGAGGAAGTATAGAGGGCAGCGGGCAGGGAGGCGACTGCAGGGCGGTCTTCATCGTTCAGGGCATGTGGTTCCTTTTCTATTCTTCTCTGGCTATAACGTTGCAACCTCCTACAGTTGGTTCCTATCATTCTCTAGACAGCTCCGTTTTCTACAGGTTAAACCTTGTAGTTGACTCACTTTCTGTTAGCTAATGGAGAGAAGGGAAAAAAATGAGAAGCATTACTCATTCTGGTGTGACCCAAGGTCACCATACGTTCTGGTTCTGTAGATCTAAATAAAGATTATTCATGAGCATCATCTTTCTTATTTATGGTGCTGGGAATCGATCTCTGAGCTTTTGCGTACGAGGCAGGCAATCTACCGTGGAGCCACATCCTCAGCCCCAGCAGTTATTGTCTGAATCATTTAGGTGTAGTTTATGTTTAGAATTTAGAGTGGCGGGCTAAGGGAAGAGAAGCAATCTTGCAAAGGAAGAAAGGGGCAGTAACTGCAAAGGGCGTCTCACAGCGGCATGGCCCCCAGGGATGTCCACCCACAGAGGAGACAAAGGCTGTCGTATCTTTCAGTCATTCATGCACCCACAGACGGGCATGCAGCATCTGCTGCGCCCTGGTGATCTAGACACCAGGAACTCACTGGTAAAGAGAGGAGCAAGGGCCCTGCCAGCATGGTGCTTACACACCAGTGTGGGAGACAGTGACCAAAGAGACACACAGTAGACAGGGAGAAGGTGCCGTCACCGTGCGACTGGGGAAAGTGTGTTTCATCCATCCATCATAGAATAGTGCGGGTCAGGGGTGTCTCTTCCTGCAGCCGAGGAGCACTCAGGGGGTTCAGGGAGGAGGGAAGGAATGCCGAAGAAGTAAGAAGGGACATGCAGGGTGGGAAAGCTGGGCTGGAAAGTGGTGGAGGACTTGGCTGCTCACTTGGGAGCACTGTCCTCAAAGCCTTGGTCTACCCCAGTACCCACGTTATTGACTTTGCTTCCTACTTTGGAGGAAATGGAAGTTTTTGGTGTGAGCTCCCAACGTCCTGTCCACATGCCCCATCTTTCCTCTGGTTCCATTCAGCATCCCTCCTCCCCTGACCCTTGTTCCAGTGTGAAAGCTCAACCTACTACTGACTGGTGACGGCCCGCCTCCATTCTGAGTCCTCTCCTCCTCTCCTGGAACCTTCACAGTCAATAGCAGACTGAAGTCTCGTTGTAAACAAACAGCACTCCCTGGGCCTCAGACACTTCCCTTCTTGAAATTCAGGGTTTCCTATTTTGTGAGAACACCTTCCCGCCTCCTCCTTGTTCCTGCAGCAACCTCTCCTCCTAAGTTCTTCCTCTTTCTGTCTTGATGCGTGGATTCCATCCCCCACCCCCACGGCCCCAGAGCCCCAGATGGACAGAATCTACAAACCTCTGAGACTTTCTAGGGCTGGATGGCGGGGGAGATTGGGAAGAGTGTGCATGAGTTCTGAACGCTGCAGCAGGACGTGTTTATGCATTCGGGAGTGGTCACAAAGCAAGGGGGACACAGAGGGCCTCCTGGGTCCACCTTATCCCCTAGAAACCACATTTCTACATCCTCATCACATCAGCTATAACTACCCTCCGAGGACCTGAGAGAGCCACGTCCTGGAAGGAAAACGAAGGCACCCGGGAGTTAGTTGTTCTTCCTTAATGTGGAGGCAAGTGAGTTTAAATGAAGAGGAAATAGAGAAAAAGTCAACATGGAGCCTTGCTGGTGAGAGGAAACCTGCTCATTGGTGGTCCCCTTCCAGGGACCATGACAAGGACACAGAGGTATCTGGGTTCGAGTCTTTCCAGTGCCTTTCATCACATCCAGCTCCTGCTGCCACCACCTATGGCGGCTCCAGAGAATAGGCAGCTGGTTCCTCCCTCGCACTAACTAGGAACCCTACAGACCAGCCCAGTGTGGGGCTCCTCACTGAGGTCAGAGAACCTCCTAGATGGCCTGTTGAATATGCTGATACAGATTCTCATACCAGATCCACAAGTCAGAATTGGAAGTGGAGTAGGTGTACAAGACCTCATAGTTAAATGCATCTTGCCCCAGGCAATCCAAAGTTTCTGAGACGCCTAGACTTAGTGGTCAAAAATTAAGACGACAAACTTGGTTTTGGTTTCTTCCCCCACCCCACCCTCCACTCATTTGCTCTTCAATCTTGTTAAGCTCTCCTAGGCCTTTACTTTCTAACTTGTAAAATGGGATAATAATGATGACTACTTAGTGTATGGAGCTATTATGAGGATTAAATGAGTTGGGGCATGTAGAGTAATTAAACTCATGGAAAGTTAGTACACAGTACATATGGCAGTTTTATTGTTCTCTCTGTTTCAGTTTTTTGTTTTTGTTTGTTTGTTTGTTTTTGAGACAGAGTCTCACTATGTCCTGGCTGTCCTGGAACTCGATATGTAGAGCAGGCTGGTCTTGAACTCACAGAGCCCCACCGGCCTCTGCCTCCCGAGTGTAAGGATCAAAGTCATGCGCCACCACACCCGGCTCCAGATGGGTGTTCTCAGTGTCTTCATACTGAGGTTCCCTCTGTGAACAAGAGGCTGCAGTGAGACCCCAAAGTCTTGCAAATATTGGAAAATTTTAGCCATGGTTCTGCTTTCGGTTCTGCTATGAAGAGAAGGAATTTGTGGGTTTCATGTCAAGGTGGCAGAGGAAACAGAGTGGGGAGTCTAGTGTCTGAGCTGGAATCTCAGGTTGCCAATTAGCAAGTGTCTTAACCTGAGTTCTGCTTCCTCTTCTGTGAAACGGAAATGCGGTCATCCCTCCAGTCATGGGTTCTACCTATGGAGTCTACCAACAGAGGACTGAAGATTTTCCAAAACACCAGGCGTCTCTGTGTTGAGCATGTACGCTCTTTGTTCCTCACCACTGTTCCCTCAGCAACAGTCCTTTCTACCCGCTCGGCCCCAGGCTGTGGCCGGGGTAAGATCCAGTTTCCAGGGCCTGCACCCCGCCCCCTGCATGTACACCCCACATACCTCCACAGAATACTTCTCCTGTCCGGAAGCACCTTAACCATTGAGCTAGCCTGGTGGCCTCAGGCGACTGGAAACGGAACGTGATTCTCTTGGGCTCCCTCTCTCAGCTCGACTCTCTCAGCAAGACAAATTACCCTGTTCTGTTGGGAAAGTGTCTCTCCACAGTCCATAGAGAAGGGGGTGAGTGCAGAGCACTCTCCACGGTGGGCACTGAACATTTGCTCTGGGAATTGCCACACCACCATGTCACAGCCACGGTGCTTCTCCTAAATCAGGATGTGTGGACTCCAACTGGCCTTTCTATGGTGACTTGAGACATTATTATCACTAGATAAAGGCCGTGTGACACAGAGAGAAAGCATTCTGACCTTTCTGGGTGACCTTGGGAAGGTCACTTCACCTTGGTCTTTGCTCCTCATCTGGGGAACAGGGTGAAGGTTGAGGATGAAGTGGGAGATGGGAATCTATTTCACAGACTCTCAGGGCCCCGGACCCACTAGAAACATGGATGGCAAATCTGATTGGTTTCATTTCTAAGAAAGGCTGGGAAGAACCCTCTGAGCAGCTCTGAAACGGTCCATGGTTTCACTTCCTGGTGACATCATTCTTCCTCTATCTTTCCCAAGCGTCTAGTGGAAATGCAATTCATTGAATTTTGAAACTGAAACAATGGCTTTTCATGGAAGCATCCTCCATGGTCGCCTCTCTCTATCCCCCCCCCCCACATTTTATCAGGGTGGATACAAATAGTTCAAAAGTCAGGTAGCTCAGAGGGTAGACCGGGACAGTGATGACCCCTGACCCCCCTTTCTCCTTTCACCCAGTCTTCCAGCACAACAGTTTTTAACCCTTGTCTTTCCATATCAATCTCTGTCGCTCTAAAGTGCAGGTGTGTGTGGCTTTTTGGAGAAACTTAATGAGAGAAAGAAAAAAAAAACAAAGAGAAAGAACAATGTAGAGTACAGACAGACAAAGAACCAAGAGACAAGCATTTGAAAAGGAGGGGAGAAAACAAAAAGAAAGGGAAAAAATTCTGTCTGTCTGTCGTCTGTCTATCCACTCATCCACCCACAGACCTTTTTGTATCTGGTTCCCCAAAGCTAGAGAAAGAATATTATTCCTGTTTGTCAAGACAGTGAGGACACTGCCTTCTGACGTGTGACCCCCTCGGAAGGCCAGTGTTCTCTTTGCTGTTGTTTTTTAACCTCCGTGGGCCCTGTAAACACAAACTTCACAGGCGTGTGCCAAGACGCACTTCCACTTTTCCTCTTCCTTTAGTTCTTCTTTCTCTGTTGTTCTCCTTTGTGCACCATGGAAAAGTGATCTACAGTAAAACTCACACACTGCGAGCCTAGGCGTGAATCAGGAAGTAGACGCTCCGGAGCCTAGGAGTAAATCTTCAGTGCCTCGATGTGGACAAATCGCAAAAGCCACATGGAATAAAAAAGTACAGAATATAGCCTGGCGGTGGTGGCGCACGCCTTTAATCCCAGCACTCGGGAGGCAGAGCCAGGTGGATCTCTGTGAGTTCGAGGCCAGCCTGGGCTACCAAGTGAGTTCCAGGAAAAGGCGCAAAGCTACACAGAGAAACCCTGTCTCGAAAAACCAAAAAAAAAAAAAAAAAAAAAGTACAGAATAAATTGTCCCAAAGAATGCTAGCAGTCCACAATTGATTTCCCCACCACATATAATGTTTTTTGGTGGAGGGAGACAGGCAAGCTTGCTTTCCAGCAGCCTAATTCTGCCTTGTTTCTCTGTGACTACTATTGCTCAAAAGTATCCATCTGAAATGGTGTCATGTGCATATGCATGATTCTCCACTGCCTGCACAGTGACACAGGAAGTTGAGTGTCATGTAACCAAGATGTCATAACATGTCCAAGGACCCCTACCTTAGTCTCCAACTTTCATAGTGCCCAGTCCATGGATGAAGACCCTGATCTCTCTCCAAAAGCTCCCTGAATTATTCAAGGCTAATTCCTCCGACAGCTCCTTCCCTACTCTCACTTGAAGTCTGGCATCTGCTGTTCACCCTGCCTGCTCACATGCCCTGCCTGCTCACATGCCCTGCCTGCTCACATGCCCTGCCTGCTCACATGCCCTGCCTGCTCACATGCCCTGCCTGGCTTGGGAAGCCACTGTGCATACGTCATTCCCATCCTCAGGCTCTGCTCATGCAAGGTTTTTTTGTTTGTTTTTTTTTTTTGGTTTTTTTTTTTTTTTTTTTTTTTTGGTTTTTTGAGACAGGGGTTCTCTGTGTAGCTTTGCGCCTTTCCTGGAACTCACTCTGTAGACCAAGCTGGCCTCGAACTCACAGAGATCCACCTGGCTCTGCCTCCTGATTGCTGGGATTAAAGGCATGCGCCACCACCGCCCGGCTTCTCATGCAAGGTTTTGGGGGTCGTGCATTTTACTGAAGGTTAGATGATAATAGGAAGTTACAATACAGTGTCAATACAAAAACAGCTCTCACCTCAAGGGAGTTGAGAGAGCTTGTTTATTCTAGAGCCAAATATGAATGACCACGGCCAAGAGGAATGATTTAGGTTACCTCCAATTCCACATTCCAATGTGCACACAGTCTTATGAAGCTTTCACAGTAACAGGACAAAGAAAGTCATAAATCAAGACTTGGTAAAATATTTATTTTTATCCTTTTTAAAAGGTTTACTTTGAGCCGGGCGGTGGTGGCGCACGCCTTTAATCCCAGCACTCGGGAGGCAGAGCCAGGCGGATCTCTGTGAGTTCGAGGCCAGCCTGGGCTACCAAGTGAGTTCCAGGACAGGCGCAAAGCTACACAGAGAAACCCTGTCTCGGAAAAAAAAAAAAAAAAAATTAAAAAAAAAAAAAAAAGGTTTACTTTGTTTTTACATATATGAATGTTTTGCCTGAATGTGTGTCTGTGCACATGAACTGTGCATGTGCAGTGCTCTCAGAGGCCAGAAGAGGGCGTCAGGTGCCCTGGAGCTGGAGTCACACATGGTTGTAAGCATCCATGAGGTTTCTGGAAATGAACTCAGGATCCTCTAGAAGAGCAGCGAGTGTTCTTCTTAACCACTGAGCCATCTCTCCAGCCCCTTTTTTGTTTGTTTGTTTGTTTGTTTGTCTGTTTGTTTGTTTTTCGAGACAGGGTTTCTCTGTGTAGCCCTGGCTGTCCCGGAACTCGCTCTGTAGACCAGGCTGGCCTCGAACTCCGAGATCCACCTGCCTCTGCCTCCTGAGTGCTGGGATTAAAGTTGTGTGCTGCCATCACCGCCTGGCTTCCAGCACCTATTTTTATCATTTTAAATTGTGTGTGTGTGTGTGTGTGTGTGTGTGTGTGTGTGTGTGTGTGTAAGACACCCCTGGAGATGATTGTGGGCTACTTGATGGGGGTGCTGGGAATTAAACTCAGGTCCTCTGGAAGAGCAGCAAATGCTCTTAACCCCGGATCATCTCTCTAGTCTCAAATCAAGACATTTAAAAAACACACTGGTGAGTTAAAAATCTCGTATAGATGGTCAGGCATTGTGGCATATACCTTTAATGCCAGCACACCGGAGGCAGAGGCAGGTGGATCTCTGTGAGTTCGAGGCCAGCCTGGGCTACAGAGTGAGTTCCAGGACAGCCAGGGCTATACAGAGAAGCCCTCTCTCAAAAAACAAACAAACAAACAAAAATCAGAGAGATGGGTTGCAACACCAGAAAAATCTCAACTATAGGCCTCAGATACTAGCTGATAGCATTCTTAGCCTTTTGATTGGTGGAAAACAGCGGTTTTTGTTAAGTTAATACAGTCTACCGGTCAGAATGTTAGTTCAACGTTATCTCTAGTCATAGGATGTTAGTTCCCATGGGGAGGTGGGCAAGGAATGGCTCTTTAGGGGCTAGTCATAGGCAAGATAAACTGTCACTAGGCTCTGGAACTACACACAAACTTCCAAGCTCTCCCTCCACTCCACTGACGTTTTAACCAGTCCATCAGCCTGTGCAAACACTGATTCTTTCCAGGACTTCTTGCTCACAGCAGCTCCAGGGTGGCTTTTAGAACTGACACATAACTCCTGTATAAATGCATGATCCTTTTCCACTGTGGGACTTTCTAACTATGGTGTGACTGGCTTTATTCTTGGCCTCGCCTCTGCAGCTAACCTGTTCTAAGGCTCTTCCCTAGTCAGTCTTTTTTGTTGTTGTCATTTTTTTTAATTGAAAATAGGTTCTTTTCTCATACCATATATCCTGATTATAGTTACCCCTCCCTCTGCTTCTCCAGGTTCCTCCTGCCTCCACTCTGGATCCACTCCCTTCCTCCCATAAAAACACTAAGATAGTAGCTATAATATGTGCACAGAGGACCTGCTGAAGACCCGTGTCGGCCCTGGGATTGTTGCTGCTGTCTCTGTGAGCTCATTAGTTGATCCAGAGGGCTGTGTTACCCTGGTGTCCTCCATCCCCTCTGATTCTCACACACCTTCCGCCTCCTCTTCCACAGGATTCCCTGAGCTCTGAGGGGAGGGGTTTGATGGAGACCTCCAATCTAGACTCTCTTTCTCATAATGTCTGGCTGTGGGTCTCTGGACCCACTCCCATCTGCTGCCGGAGGAAGCCTTTCTGACGATGACTGGATAAGGCACTGATCTCTGAGTACAGCAGAACATCATTAGGAGTTATTTTATTTTATTTTTTGTTTGTTTGTTTGTTTGACCAGTCGGGTTTGGTTTTACCCTAGGTCTTTGGACTCTTCTCTAGTCAGTCTTCAGACCCCCAAATTCCTGATATTTTTCCATGTGCATTAACTCAGCTGACTGTGTCTACAGCTTGCACCACGCCATGCTCAAAGAGACTTCGGGTCTTGGTTTGTTTTGTATCACTTCAACAGACTGGATGACAGAGAGAGAGAGAGAGAGAGAGAGAGAGGTTTACTTTGGCTCACGGTTAATTGAAAGATTAGAGGTAAACTGGGAATTCCAAGATTACATGGAGAGGGTCTCTCACTATTTCAACTCTTGACTGGAAGAGAACAGGTCTACAGAGTCCTGCAAGCTCCTTCACATAAAATAATGTCAATCCTTTCATGAGAATGGACCTTTCATGATCCAAATGTCTTTTATTAGGAGAGGGCTATTTGTGTGTAGCCAAGGCTGGCCCTCCATTTGAGTACTCAGGCTCTGGAGCTCTGGGATTACAGATGTGAACCACCACACCCAGCTCCAAATGCCTCTTAAAAATCTCACCATCGCCAGGCCTAGTCTACAAAGAGAGTTCCAGGACAGCCAGGACTGTTACACAGAGAAACCCCATCTCCTAAAACAAAACAAAAATCCCACCATCCTTGGGACTGGAGAAATGGTTTAGCCACTCTTCCAGAGGTTCAGGGTTGGATTCCCAGCACCCACGTGGCAGCTCACGACTGTCCAAAACTCCAATTCCAAGGGATCCAACACTCTCTTCTGGTTCCATGGACACCACATTTTTTTATTTAAAAAAAAAAAAATCTTACTACTTCTCAACACTGTGTCATGGTGACCAAGCCTCAGCATGAGATCTAGTGGAATAAGCCATATTCAAATCATAGCACCTATCAAGTTATTTTCCCCGAGCCCATCCTCAAAACAAACAACAGTGATAAAAAGTGTCTCTTGTCTTTGCAATATAAAGAACTGTAGCTGGGGATTGCTCTCAGTGGTACATCTCCCCTCTGCTGCGTCTTCTGTCCTCTATTTCTGGGGTGCCTAGTAGGTTCGTGACTTATAGCCAAACCTCACAAACCCCTATGAAGTAATTGGCAGCATCCGTCCCGTGTCACGGAAGGGGCGCAGTCTCAGAAGCCGTTAAGTGACTTGCCTGTGGCCTCCTAAGGCATTGTCTATAAGGTCTGACTACCTGGTTTCTCAGCAGGTTTCTCAGCAGCTGTGTCAGGAAGCATGGTAGATGACAGACCCACTCTGCAGGCTATAGGCGGACTTTTCTTCCTCGCCCACCAGTTTCCAAATAACGGAAATGGAGACTGAATATTAACTATAAATGCTCAGACAATAGCTCAGGCTTATTACTAACCAGCTCTTACAACTTAAATTAACCCTTGCTGGGTGGTGGTGGTGCACGCCTTTAATCCCAGCACTCGGGAGGCAGAGCCAGGCAGATCTCTGTGAGTTCGAGGCCAGCCTGGTCTACAGAATGAGATCCAGGACAGGCACCAAAACAACACAGAGAAACTCCATCTCGAAACCCCCTCCCCCCAAAAAATTAACCCATTTATATTAATCTACATTCTGCCACATGGCGTTACCTCTCTTTCATCTTGTACCTCCTGTTTCCTCTCCGTGTCTCGCTGGTGGCTCATCTGACTCCACCCTTCTTCTTCCCAGCATGCTCTCTGCCTCCAAAATCCTACCTAACTATCAGCCAGTCAGCTTTTTATTAGGGTGGTGGTAGCACATGCCTATAATCCGAGTATTTGGGAGGCAGAGGCAGGAGGATCTCTGAGAATTTGAAACCACCCTGGTCTACAGATCAAGTTCCGGGACAGCCAGGGCAACACAGAGAAACCCTGTCTCAGAGAGAGAGAGAGATAGAGAGAGAGAGAGAGAGAGAGAGAGAGAGAGAGAGAGAGAGAGAGAGAGAAACATATTTGCACAGTATACGGGATTATTCCACAGCAGCAGGCTTACCGCTCCTGCCTCATACCTCGGTCTCTATTCTTTTTAGGCTCCCACAGCAATGAGTTGGTGGAGGGACCATTTCTGGATCATCTTAGCTGTGGCCATCATCGTTGTCTCCTCGGTCCTGGGTCTCATCCTGTACTGTGTCTGCAGGAGGCAGTGTAGACAAGGTAATGATCTTACCTGGGCAGGTGGAGGTGGGGCAGGTGACGTCACTGCAGTGGAGCTCCAGATCTGCTGGGGTGGGGGGATGGGAGAAGGGAGGAGGGGAGGGGGTAGGGGAGGGGGGGTGGGCTGAGTTTAGATGGAGCATCATGCACTTTAAGTGTGGTTTCTAGCCATGCCACTAACTCTGTCCCTGGGCCTCAGTTTCTCATATGTGTGGTGAAGGGGAGGAGATTTATCTCCAAAAACCTTATCAGAGGATTTGGATAATAGCAGAGGCAGAGTCTGTTTCCAGGTACTGGGCTGGAACCCTGTTTCTGCCTGGCGCTGATGTCATCTTTTCTGTGTGGCAAGGAAGGGAACAAACAGAAGTCTGTGAAAGTCAACGCTCTTGAGCATGAAAACACAGATTCAATCTGTGATGAATGTGTTTTACCACCAAGGCTGACTTCTTTCTCTAAGACCTATTTCCTGCTATTATCTCCATCTTGACCACAAGGGTTTTTTTTAAAGATTTATTTATTTATTATGTACACAGAAGAGGGCACCAGATTTCATTACAGACGGTTGTGAGCCACCACGTGGGTACTGGGAATTGAACTCAGGACCTCTGGAAGAACAGTCGGTGCACTTAACCTCTGAGCCATCTCTCCAGCCCTTGACCAGAAGTTTGTGGCCTCCTCAGACAAAGTGACTGCTTGGAGATTAACACTAACTTTAGATTATCTATAAGTGGGTTTTCCAGTTTGCTGTTTATCTCCAGAAACATGAACCCCCAATCAGTGGTATGGTGGTCCCTTGAGATCCTTGCCCTTTAAAAGAAAACTAAAATGTGGCCTGAGCCAGGAGCATGCTGGGGATGGCATACAGTACCCAGGGTGCCCTGCGCCTCCCTAAGTGATCAGGGCACTGTCCTTCAGGGCACTGCTTAACTGAGTGCTGAAAATGCAAGGCTGCACCAGAAGCGAAATCAACTTGCCTTGGTTCCCACCCTCCTTTTTAGAGCCGAGAAAAAGCCCAGAGGGAGGCAGAGCCTTCGCAGAGGAGTTCCAGTTGTTTGTGGCAGAAATGGGATCAGATCTTCTGTGTCCTGGGTTCCCAGTTCGACCTTCTTTTCCCACTACCCCTTAAGTAATTAATTTTTAATTAAAAAGGGGGTATATTTAGTCTGAACTCTATCACTTTATACAATTAATAAAATTTTTAAAGAGTGTATTTGGAGCTCTTACACTCCATTGGCTGTCTTTAAAAAAAATTTTTTTTTGCTTCTTTGTTTTTTGAGACAGGGTCTCATATGGTCCAAACTGTGCTTGAACCCCTGACCCCCGTGCCTCTGCCTCCCAAGTGCTGAGATCTAAGGTGTGCCATGATGCCCAGTATATCCATTTTATTCTTGCAGGTCAGGGAGATGGCTCAGCGGGTAAAGGCATTTGCTGTTAAGCCTAAAATCTGAGTTTGATCCCCAGGACTCATGGCAAAAGGAAAGGAGGCCCTCTGACCTCCACACACATGTGGCATGAACATGTGTATGCACATACATAAATAACGAGCTAAAAAAAAACATTTGAACCTTTCATTCTCAGATATGAACAAAAACATGACCCTTGACAAAAACTTTATTTTATCCAGACTGACCCCTCTTTTTTTTAATTTTATTTTTTATTAAGAAAATTGTTTCATTCATTTTACACACCAATCAAAGATCCCCCTCTTCTCTCTTTCCACCCCCCAGCCTCCCCCTCCCAAACCACTCCCCCTCTTCCCCCACAAGAAGGCAAGGCCTCCCATGAGGAGGCACATCCAGTAGAGGCAAGTCCAAGCCCTTTCCCCTGCCTCAAGGCTGAGAGGTGTCCCATCTTAGGTAGTGGGTTCCAAAAAGCCTGCTCATGCACCAGGGGTGGATTCTGATCCTACCGCCAGGGGGCCCCCCAAGTAGATCAAGCTATACAACTGTCTTACCATGCAGAGGGCCTAGTCCTGGACTGACCCCTCTTAACAGTAGGTTATGGCAAAAAATAATATACACACTGCATTAGCCAGGGTTCTCTAGAGAGACAGAATTTAGAGAATGGATCTCTCTATGTGTATCTAGAGAAAGGGGATTTATTCGAATGACTTACAGGCTGTGGTTCAGCCAGTACAGCAATGGCTGACTATGAACAGAAAGTCCAAGAATCCAGTAGTTGTTCAGGCCACAAGGCTGGGTATCTCAGCTGGTCTTGCCAGTGAGGGCAAGAGCAAGCAGGAAAGAGAAAGAGGCTTCCTTCTTCCAGGTCCTTTATATAGGCTGCCACCAGAAGGTGTGACCCAGATTAGAGGTGGGTCTTCCCACCTCAAAGATCTAAGTTAGAAGTGGATCTTCATACTTCAAATGATTTAATTAAGCAAAAATACCTCACAGGTGGGCCCAGTCATTTTGGGTGTTTTAGTTAATTCCAGATGTAGTCAAGTTGGCTACCAAGAATAGCCATCTCACACACCCCACGTATCACAGCACAAACTATTCCCATTCCTTATTTCATTTCATCCTAACAGTTCCTGCCTATTCACACAACCTACCCAGTGCCAGCCATGACATGAAGCAATGCAGAAACAGCCCACGTGGCTGTTGCCACCCCTGGGTTGCTACCCAGGCTCTGTGGCTTCATGGCCGGGGTCCAAAGGCCACCTTCGTCACTTGCAAACTGTTTCTAAGTCTGTTACCTCTTGGCAGTTCCCCTCCAAATGTCCTGGATCTGCTTGCTTTCCAAGGGCTTCTAAATTCTGAAGTCACAACTTTCACTAATGTGCCCTAAATGAATATGGTTTTTCCCCCTTAGGCAAGAAATGGGCAATTGCCAAGTCCTCGAAACATAATGGAAGAGATGAAGAAAAGATGTATGAGTAAGTGGGGCAGACTCCTGCCCTTCAGCTTTGAGAACTGTCTGTTCACATGTCCCTTTCCTGTGGAGCTGGTGAGATGGACTCTCCATCTATGGGAGGAGGGAGGTCCGTGGCATTGTGGGTTCAGTGCACCTCTGGCATTCTGTTATCAGAGACTTCTTGAACATATATATTCTGACCGAGGTGAGGTTGCTGCTTAGGCTTTGTGTTCCAGACTCGGTAATGCTTCTTTCCTTTAAGCAGATTACAAATGTGATCCTCTGAAAAAGTTGTATACAGGCATAGCATTTGCTTCCCCCTTTAAGGATTTATTTTTATTTTATGTGTATGAGTGTTTTGCCTACATGTATGTCTATGCATTATGTGTATGCCTGATGCCTAAGAAGTCTGGCATCTGGTTTCCTAGAAACTGGAGTTATGGACAGCTGTAAGCCACCATGTGGGTGCTGGGAACAGAACCTGGATCCTCCAGCCCTGAGCGTCAGCTTGAATTCTGCCTTTTTGTGATGTGTTTGGGACTCTTTTACTGCTGTTTGTGTTGAGGTATCCCCAAGGCTACTCTTAGGAACAAGGATTCACAAGAGGGACTCATGGGACCTGGAAGTTTTCTCACTCACACAGTCTTTTGTTTGTTTGAGACAGGATTCTACTATCTATCTCTGGCTAGCCTGGAACTCCCTCTGTAGACCAGGCTAGCCTCAGACTCACAGAGACCCATCTTCCTCATTCTCCTAAGTGCTGGGATCAGAGGTGTGCGTCACCATGCCCAGCACAGCTACAGTTTAATACAGCAAAAAATAGATAAAATCAGCAGAAGAAAAAAAGTACGTAGGGAGGAGCCAAACACAAGCCTCCAGCTGGCCTTCCCTGCTAGTTCTGGGGACAGATCCCAGCAACCGTCTGTGTAAATATGTGTGTCAACACATGGGAAACATCACAGACCTGGGCAGCTCACCACAGACCCGGGCAGCTCATCACAGACCCGGGCAGCTCATCACAGAGCCGGGCAGCTCAGCTGAGCCTTGGTACATAGGTAGCATGATAGACAGCCCACGACTGACTTAAGCTATACAGTCTCCAGCCCCTCCAGGAGTCAGGGGCCCAGATGAACAGAAGCAGGCATCCTCCATAAATGGTATCATGAGCATAACTATCAGAAGTGGCCAAAGTTCCAAGTGTATAAACACAGTGATTATCAATGTGATATTCTCAAAGCTGAGAGGTGGTCACCCAGGAGCCAGTCAAGGGCCAGCCTTTGCCTATGCAAAAAGAAAAAAAGAAAAAGGAAAATCTACACTTTTCTAAATGGATTTTATTGGGGTTCAAGGAGACCTACAAATACAACCTCTCCTTGCCCAGTCTGATTCCGTTGATGAGTAGGTCAATCATGTATCACACAGCCAGGGGGCCAATTCCTTGCTGGTACTACAGTAAAAACTTCCCACAGAAGTGTGGTATTACTACAGAAAAATGTTTCCAGGAAGCTCACAGCTCGACAACTTCCCATGAACTGAGCAGACACAGACAACAGTGTCCAACTCAAGAATGGATCACATGAACACCATAGACACTTACTTTCTAAGACCTTCAGCCATGGTACCCCCAAATTCCTACTAGCCAAAAGGAATCAGCAAGGTGGTGTTGTTATTGTTGTTTATTTGTTTTGTGCTTTACATGAACTGGATAGCATACATTATTTTGCATCTTTTGCTCAGTTTTTTTTTTCCAGTACTAGGGGGTCAGTTCAATCCCAGAGCCTCACATATGACATGCCAGGCTCCACTATTGAGCTACAACCCCCGATCAATACTATTTGAGATTCATTGAGTGTGGTTATAGATTGTTCATTCTGCTTGCTGTGGAACATTCCACTGTAGGAGTAGGCTATGGCCAATCTGTCCCATCTACTGTGAGTGGGCATTTGGGTAGTATGGTGGTGAATTGTATGTAAGCTTCTGTCACTGTAATGAATGCTTGAGACGTTCAGCTTACAGCTTATAAAGAGAGGAGGTTTCTTTAGGCTCACAGCTCTCCAGTTTCTGGTCCATGATTGGTTGGTCCTATTGCTTTGGGCCTGTGGTGAGGCAATGCATCATGGTGGGGATGCACCAAAGAATAAACCTACTCATCTCATAGCCAGAGGTAAGAGGAGGGGTGGAGAGAGGTGGAAGGGACTTGGGGCCCACAGTCACCTTTGAACACAAGCTTCCAGTCACTTGAAAACTTCCCACTAAGCCCCAACTCTTAAAATTTTCACCACTTTCCAACAGTGCCAAGCTGGGCCCTTGGAGGCCATTTAGCATCTGTAACAGCAGGGCTGTTGTGAACAGCCCCACTTCAAACATTCCGGACACATCTGGTCACAGTGTTGACACTTAACATCAGGAGGAAGTACATCTGTCTGCCTTGCAAACTGAAATACACCTGATGTGTCTCGTTCACACAGGAGGGTGTGCTCGGGGCGCTAAGGACGATCTCTGCCCATTCCCTGGGCTACAGCAAATGATTTCTTTGGGGTGACAGAAATGGAATGCAGAATCTAGAAAGGGGAGGAAATGCTTCCAATTGGTAGGAATCCAGACTTGAATCTTCAGCCCGTTCACTCCCTTGATATCTTACAAAGCAACTAACAATAGGCTTGATTCAGACCAACTACTGACTCTCTTTCTCTCTCTCTGTGTGTGTGTGTGTGTCTGTCTGTCTGTCTGTCTATCTCTCTGTCTCTCTCTCACACTGTGTGTCTGTCTGTCTGTCTGTTTCTCTTTCTCTGTCTCTCTGTCTCTCTCTCTGTCTCTCTCTCTGTCTCTGTGTGTGTGTGTGTCTGTCTGTCTGTCTATCTCTTTCTCTTTCTCTAGGAATGTTGTTGATCCATCACCAGGGCAGTTACCTGCTCTGCCGCCCAGGAATTTGTCTTTTCCAGGAGACCCTGGTAAGTATATTTTACTGATAACAGTTTCATTCTGTGAAGGATACTGAATGTACGGAGGTATCTTGTTTAGCTAGCAAAATACTACAGGCTGGGTGGCTTCCACAGTGGAAAAACTATTTTTCGCAGTTGTGGAGACTGGGAGTCTGAGATAAAGGTGTTAGCTACTTTGGTATCTGGGGAGGGCTCTTCTTGGCTTGCAGAGTGTGGCTTTTTCTTTAACTTTAGTGTGTGTGTTCCTGTGCGTTCAGGTGCTCGAGAATCAATGTCAGTCACATGCACTTGAAAGCCAGAGGACAACCCTCAGCTGTGGTTCCTTGGGCACCCTCTACCTTTTTTAGAAAACAATCTTTTAGCTGGGCAGTAGAAATCCTTTAATCCCAGCACTCAGAAGCAGAAGCAGGGGGATTTCTGAGTTCAAGGCCAGCCTGGTCTACAGAGAGAGTTCTGGGCCAGCCAGAGCTACGCAGAGAAACCCTGTCTCAAAAAAACCAAGAAAAACAAAAACAAAAACAATCTTTCATTGATTGGAACTCACCGAACAGGGCCAGTGAGACCTAGGGATCTGCCCTGTGCACCCCTGTGCTGGGATTACCGATGTGCACCACCATGACAACCATACATGAAGATAGATAGATAGATAGATAGATAGATAGATAGATAGATAGATAGATAGATAGATAGAGATAAATGGATGATGGATAGGTGATAGATGACAGAGGATAGATAGGTGATAGATGATAGAGATAAACAGACAGACAGATATGGGTCCTGAGGATCAAACTTGGGTCCTCATGCTTGCAAGGCAAGTGCTTTGCAGACTGAACTGTCTCCCCAGTCCCTTTGTGTGTTTTGTTTTGTTTTGTTTTGATGCAGGGTCTCATGTAGCCCAGGTTGGCCTTAAACTCCCTTAGCAGCCAAGGATTAACTTGAACTCCTTAAACTTTCATTTCCCAAGTGTTATGGTTACAGGTGAGCCCCTCCCATTCCTGAATGCTCCCTGGTTCCCTTGGCTGGCTCCCTGTTAGACATGACCTCATTTAAACCCTCATAGCTCTGTGAAACTGATGGTGGTCATTGTCCCTTGGACAGTTGACAATGCCCAGGAAAGTTAAATGATTTACCCATGATCACAAAACTGACTATTAGCCGGGCGGTGGTGGCGCACGCCTTTAATCCCAGCACTCGGGAGGCAGAGCCAGGCCAGCCTGGTCTCCAAAGCGAGTTCCAGGAAAGGCGCAAAGCTACACAGAGAAACCCTGTCTCGAAAAACCAAAAAAAAAAAAAAAAAACAACTGACTACTGGAGTCTAAACGTGAACTCGTCCTACAGGAAATGGAATGGCAATGGTTTTTCAATTTCCTTGGAGAAATAAAATTATTTGGGCTTCTCATTATAGGTGTAGCTAAGCTGTTCATCAGTGTATTAGTCTATTTTCTGTTACTACGACAAAATACTTGAGGCTGGATAGCATTTTTAAAAAGAGGCTTATTTAGTTTGCGATTTTCGTGGCTGGGTGTTCAAACAGCATGGCGCTGGAAAGCTACATCACACGACAAACGTGGCATCATGGCAGGAGCCCGAGTGACAGCAGAAAATCTCTCACATGGGTAGGACAGGGTGGAGAGCAAAGGGAGGGACCCATACAGCTCCTCACTGGGCTCCATCTCTTAAAGGTCCTACCACCTTTTTTCCTTATTTTAGTTTTGTGTTCATATATGTTTGAGTATCTACCCACATGTGTACCACACGTACACATGTGTCCAGAGTCCAGAAGAGAGCACTGGATGCCCTGGGGCTGGAGTTAGAGGTGGATATGAGCCACCCGATATGGTTGCTGGGAACTGAACTCAGGCCCTCTGCAAAGCGGTAGGAGCTGTTAATGGCTGAGCTCCCCCACTCACACACACACCTTCTAATGTCACCACATCGGTGACCAAGTCTCCAACACAGGAACCTCAGGAGAATCATTCTCAAGTCACAGATGAGCAGCAGCAACCACTCTTGTTCCTGCTCTAGACCCATTCTGCAGTGATTCTATCTTTGAAAACAACTCCCCCCCAACACATACACACCCACCCACCCCATTTCCTTCCTTCTTAGCAGGCAGATTTGCATGTAAGCAATGGCAAACGGTCCTGGGGAGCAGCCCAGGGTACCGGAAGGGATGCACCAACAAGTCCATCAGATCCTTGTGATCTGGCATCTGTGGACACAACTGTGGTCACCTAGTAACTGGCTGTGGCCTGCTTCCTAAGTGTTTGCATCATAGTTTCTTTGAAGTGAGGCTCTTAAAGCAGAGATGTAGGAGTCAAGAGGTCTGCCCAGCATTTGTCATCCATGCATTTGGGCGATCCTGAGATGTCTGTCATGTCTGTGACTGGTTTTCTTCTGTGAAATGGGGAACTGGCCTCCCAGGAAGTGGGAAGATCTGTAACAGGCTCAAAGCTCATGTTGAGCCACTCGGTCAAGACTCCGTCAACACAGAGTAGCCTAGCATGTAATGACCTTTTTTTGTGCTTTAGCCCCACAGGAAGCGCCAAGCCAGCCACTGGCTTGGTACTCATCAGTGAGGAAAGTTAGGAACAAGAAGGTCTTTTCCATCTCGGGCTCCGAAAACGACTACGACGATGTTGAGATCCCATCAAGCACAGAAAACCAGCGCTCTAAAACAATCACGCCTTCCTGGCAAGCTGAAAGTGGCTTACCCAGCTCATTTTAGAGTAATCTAGAATGGTTGGACCGTAGCACAGGCACTTCCCAAACCCTAGAGGAAGCCGCATATGTGAGCGCTTACAAGAGAGGACAAGGACAGCTTGACATTCCCAATGCTCCAGGTGTTCCTGCTGCTCCAAAGGTCCCGATGCTCCAGATGTTCCTGCTGCTCCAGATGTTCCTGGTGTTTCTGATACTCCAGAAGCTCTGGCCTAAGACTCAGAGTGTCGAGCCCTTGCACTGCTGTGGAGGAAGGTTCCTTAGTGTGGACTACTGGGCCTGTGAGAATTGACTCATCTCTCCACATTCTCCTTTTGTTCCCCTGGTGAATGTGGTTCTGAGGAATCTTAAGTCTTGGTATTTGTGTGGAGCCTCCCAGCTACCATTGCTATCTGTCTAAGCCATGGCTTAGGGATGTCTGTCTCCCTCCTTGCAGGCCCCACCCACTCCTGCACCTCTTAGAGGCTGTGGCTTGTCATTCTAGCTGAGGGTTCTTGAGGTGCACAGGTCACCACACTCTGAGAGTCTGTAAGGAAAGGAAGTGCTTTCTGTTTTTGTGAAGCCACCCCACCCACTCACACTCCAACCCCCAGCACCTGTACAGAATGTGGACCAAACCCATCAAAGAGAATCGAGTTCTTACACAAGCTCATTTCCTGTGTTTTTAGACAGTGTTTTAACAATCAACACAGGACACAGGTGGCCTTCTGACTGGAGCCTCCAGCTGTCTTTTGCAGTGGGGTGTGCTGTCGGTGCCAGGAAAAGAAGGTTTCCCCAGGAAGAGTCTCAGACAGCGCCATCCAGCAAGCAGCAGCTTATTCAAGATGAGAGTTCGGGGCTTAGCATCCCTTTTGAACGTCCATTATTACATCTCCTAATCCGTTTTGCTCTCTCTCACAGCCCTGCCTTTCCTGGGGTGCTAGTATCTCTCATCTTCCTCTAGGCATTCCCGAGTGATGCCACCAGTATCTACAGGGCTCACAGCCTCCTCTACCCTAACGACTTCCCAACTGCAGGCTCCAGATGAGCACTCTCTTTACAGTTCCAGGCTGCACAGCCTGCAGGACACGTCCGTCTGATTATCTCACGGGACCCTCAAGTTCAGCACATCCCAAGGAGACCTGCTCCCAACCCCAAGCTTCTTGTGCTGGACAACTTTCTCCATCGCTGAGGGCAGAAACGAGCCTCCTTTCTCTTGTCCTTCATTGCCAACGTTCCCCAGCTCCTGCTGACTGTGCCTCAACCGGCTGAGTCTCCATCACCACTCTGAGGTCAGCCGTGGCCAGCACTTCCCAAAGAGAACTTTAGGAGTCTCTAATTGGTGTCCTGCCTCTGGTATCTCACGCCCCCAAACACAGATTGGTGGCTGGTGATCTTCTAAAGTGAGCGAGGGAACATTTCCTCCCATTGCTTAAACTTTACCCATTAGCCTCAGAAAGAGGCCAAAAACTCTTAAACCACTTACAAGACTTGTCAGGATTTTCTTATTGGCTAACTTTTCACTCACCACCTCCTGGCAACCTCCACCCTGCCCGGTGTTTTTCCTATACTTGAAAATGCCTTGGCTATGGTCTCTCTTGCCCTGGCTATGTGCAATATTCCTCCCCCACTTGACATCTTAGGCACCATTCCATCCTCACCACCCAGCACTTGGGCACAGTGCCATCCTCACTGTCCCAGATGGAGTGGCTGCCCTCGCAGGGGTTTTTGCCTCCTAACTCTAGCATCTGTAAGATCTGCTCAGGTGTCTTTCGGTTCCATTTGACCAAAGGTGATGTCAGAGAAGGTGGTGGGCTTTCCTGTTTCCCCTGTTCCTAGCACGCGGTGGATGGTCAATGAGTATGTTGGATGATCACCTGAATGAATGAATGAACTCCTCCAGGCGCTCAGGGTTTTCCTTGGCCCTATGGAAAGGTTTCTCTCTTTTACGTAATTGGCCAGTTACGGTCTCTTCTCCCTCTTCTGGGGGCTTGTCGAGGTTTAAACATAAAGTGCCCCCCCCACCGGCTCATGGGTTGACTATGTGTTTCCCAGGTGGGGGTGCTATTTTAGGAGGGTCTGGAAACGTTAGGAGGTGAGTTCTAGCTGAAGGAAGTGGTTTGCCGGGGTGTGTTGTTAAGGGCTCCTCTCTTGTCTGTCTCTCTCGCTCCTTCTACTTCCCAGCTACCCTGTGGTGAAGAAGCCTCTCCCACAGGCTCCCATGTCACGATGTTCTGCCTCACAACAGGCCCAGAAACACAAGCCAGGTGACCCTGGACTCAACTCTCTAAAATCATGAGCCAAAACTTTCTCCTTCAAGTTGGCCTCTCAAGCATCGGGGTCACAGTGATGGGAAAGTAACCAACCCAAGGCTCCTTAGGGTAGAACTCGCTAGGCTCATTTCTGTTTTTCTGGTGTCCAGAACAAATCCTGACACACAGAAGGCACTTAATAAATATATTTTTGAATGTTGAACACAATGAGGAAATGTAACAAACAGCTTAATTGCCAACAGAATAAAATAAAAAATTTGGACATTTATAAATTTTGTTGAGACTTTGAGCTGGGTACATGTCATAAGACTGTGTCTTCTACCTCCAGTCTGGATGTCAGAATTAAATACATCAAGCCCTCAGAGGACTTAGTATATATTCCACCCCCACAGGATAGCCCAAGCCAAGTGGCCAGCTACATACTCACTGGTTTAGAAGAGTCTAGAAATAAGAAGACTTCCATCCTGAGTTCACAACCTAAGGGTAACTACGACGCTGCTGACATATTATTTTGAAACAACTCCTCATTGGTCACCTTAGCAGTTTTAAAAACTTATGCTATAAATCAGAGCACCAAAGTTCTCTCCTTTTTGTAAATTATATTTTCTTTATGTGTATGGGTATTTTGCCTGCACCATGTGTGTGCAAGTGCCCTCAGAAGACAGCATTGGATCCCCTGGAACTGGAGTTACAGACAGTTGTGAGCCGCCATGTGTGTGCTGAGAATAGAACTCGGGTCCTCTGGAAGAGCAGCCAGTGCTCCTAACTGCTTCGCCATCTCTCCAGCACGCCCATAGTTCTCTTGATAATAGATACAGTCTTGTCTTCTTTAAGAAATGAACAAAAAACTGAGCAATAGTAGCTCAGGCTTTTAATCCCTGAGGAGGCAGAGGCAGGTGGATTTCTGTGAGTTCGAGGCCAGCCTGGCCTACAAAGTGAGTTCCAGGACAGCCAACATTACACAGAGAAACCTTGTCTTGAAAAACTAAAAAAGAAAAAAAAAAGCAAACAAAACAACTATGGGGCTGGAGAAATGGCTCAGTGGTTAGAGCACTTCCTGTTCTAGAGCCCCACCTCCCCACCTGTCTGGCTTTGTAGGACACATTCACAGGTTGGAGTCCTGCAGGTGCTCACTGGTGTCTCTACAACTCTGGAGCCTTGGGAAGGCCCTTCTACCCATGGCTCACTGGGCTTTGCCTTAGCAAGGACTCTGCTGTCCTTTACCCTGATGTGGCTCTCTGCCTGGCCTCGGGGATATCTGCGGCATCTTTTGAAACTGCGGTGGAAGTATCCACGCACACAGAGAATACACTTTGTTATTCATGGGGATGGCACTTTGCAGGCATCCTTGCTGTACCATTGGTGGCCTGTGCTGTGCCTGGTCCTGCGTGAACCACAGCTGGGTGGCCAAAGAGTGCTGAATCATAATGGAAGAACAGAACCCAGAAACCAACCCACCCCTGGGACCCTAGCATCCTGGCCTGGGAGGGCCCCTGAGATCTGAGATGCTGTCTTTGCTGTTTGCCATCATCCTGAGGTGTGGCATCTAGCAGAGCTAATCTCCATCAACAGCCTCCGGCTGTCTCTTTGGTGTTTTCATTCTTTACAGTATGGCCAGGCTGAGAACGCTCCAGGTCTTCTTTTCACATTTCACTACAGTCAGGATAGAATGCCAAACCCACAGGACTATCCTCACCACCTGACAAGTGGCCTCATCATTGTCCAGAACCTTGGAAAACGCCAAGGCACAGACAGGCTAAGTCTCTTGCCGCTTTACAGCGGTCACCTTTCCTCCAGTTCCCAATCCCTTACCTCCCTCCCCAACCCCCCCCCCCCCACCGTTTCCGCCTGATAACCCACTGGAGCAGCCTTTGATGTCCCTGTTTCTACTGGTGTTCATGGCCTCTCATGTGATCTCTGAGAAGACTGGAGGCTGAAACTCTTCGCTTCTGAGCCCTGATAAGAAACTCCTGAAGGGAGTTTCAACATGCATTTCTAAACACTTCCAGCCTTGTCCTAGTACCCAATTCCTAAACCACTTCCACATTCTTTGGTATTTCTTAACAGCAGAGCACTCCATTTCTCGGTACCACTTTTCATCTCAGTCCATGGGCAGCCATAAGAGGGTAACTCAGGTGGAGTGTGCTGCTCAGGTTTCCATCCTGTAACAAAATACCTGAGCTAATCACTCATCAAGACGAAAAGTTGATTTTGGTTCTCGGTCATTGGAGCATTGGAGGTGCCAGTTCCTGATTGGTTTAACCCTGTTGCTTTAGACCTGTGGGAAAGTAGGCTTACCTCATAGCAGGAGGGGTGGTGAAGCAGAATCATGTACTTCATGGCCAAGAAGCAAAGAAAAAGCAAAGGACCAGGGTCTTGCTAACCCATTTGAGGTCACCCACCTCCAAATAACCAAAGGACTTCTTACTTGGCCCTACCATTTAAAGACTACATCCCCTCCCCAAAACACCAGTCTGGGGACCAAGTCTTTAATATACAGGCTTTGGGGGGACATTCAAGATCCAAAATATAGCCCCAGTTAATTTAGAAGCAGAAATCTACTGCTCAACATTGTGGGAGGTGAGGATTCCAAGAACAACCGTTAGAATAACTCAGTGTCCGGCGAGAGCAGTCACTCCGCTTCAGAGATGGTGCCTGCCTTTCCCCCACATGCTGGGCGTGGAAGGCAGATTCCAGGGCCTTCTTTTATAAGGGCATTAATCCCATTTGTGAGAGCATAGCCCTATGCCTTAACACTACCGTGGGCGTGGGGTGGGGGAGGCAGGGTATTCCATATATGAGATCTGGGGGGTACAAACTGTACACAAGGGTGCAGAGAAACCACTGAGCTAGACCACTCCATGAAATGAAAGAAAAGCTCATTTTGGGACTCAAACTGCTGGGTCAGAGAACAGGCGGCAGTCGGGAAAGCCTTGTCAGTTTCAAGGGGACAGGTAGTTTGGAAGGAGAGGCTGGCGACAGAACAGCCTGGGATTTAACATGGAGGCTTTGATTTGTAGCAGGCTGTCCCAGAACTAGGTGGCCTTGCCCAAGGCAGTTGACCTTGAGCTGGATAAGGGAAGCAGTGGCTTCCCTATTAAATTTAGGTTTCTGTTTTTCCAGTAACAACCCTTGTGTTTACTCATTCAGAGTCCTTCTGTTAAGGACCTTATCACCAGTAGTGCCATTTGGGGGCCCTTCTTTGGACCTAACACAAACAAATACTCAGACACTGTCACACACTCTAGGAGAAATGGAGTAAAAATGGCATGTCCTGCCTTTCTGGCTGGAGGTGGGCTTTGCCATCAATGAAACCAGACATTGGAGCCGCAGATAAGCCAGCTGCCAGCTCACACCCCCAAACATACCATCATTATTTGCTCTGCCCCAGCTGCAGTTTTGGAGGTACCAACACTTCCTGCATGCTGCCATTCACCCTGCTCTTACAGGGTTCCAGCCACTGATGAAGGACTGCCAGTTGGATGAGGAGCGTACTGATGATACCAGTGACAGCCAACCCTGATTGAGTCTTCCTGTGGGTCAGTGGTCACCGGACTGTGTAACCATGGCATCGAACTGGCCGTGCCAATGGGCTATGAACAAAGAAGTCCTTCTTCCCTCCACCCGCTCTCCCTGATGTTCCTTGAAACACACTCTGAGGGACTAGATCTGTCCTGCTTTCCTGGATAAGGACAGATGCCATCGGCATCATGGTTATTCTTAGGTAATAAGAAGTCTCCCAAGTGTGGGATCTAGAAGTGCCTGCATTTGCCAAAACTCAGATTTCTGCATTTCAACCTATGTAAATTTTAACTCAAAGGAAAAAAAAAATGTGTACAAAATATTGAGCTTTGCTTAATGATTTTAAAAAAGTATTTGATGTTGACATATTTAGAGGGAAGCACTGATGTCTGTAGTTTATCTTGAGATACTGTTGGGAGAATTCCCACAGAGCTATACCTGGTAACCACATAGTCTAATAACCTAACAACCTAACAGTTTTATAGAATTTAACCAGTAATTTCTATAAAGCAACTTAAAGCGTAGAGCCAAATTCTCAATAATAATAAACAGACAAGAGCATACCCAATACATAGTTTAAAATCATGAATTTTGTTCTTTTAGTTCATTTACTGTGAAAATTAAGCATTCATTTAAACATTAGCTAGACAGTCAAGAGAGGAGAACATCCTGTATACAATGAATGACTAATATCTCTGGAAATTTAAACAGCACTGACTCTGACCGCAATTGTTTTTTACTAGAAGAAACCTTGCCATGTGCCCAAAGATAAGACAGATGGCTCTAGCACCTTCACTTTTAGGTCTGAGATTTTTTTTTAGAGGAGCCTTCCTGTTATCAAACTGCTTACCCACTTCCTGGGTGGGAAAACTGTAGTTTCAGCTGCACACAAGCCAATGGGAAAGCTTGGCGCCCACTCTCCCTGTCAAAGCAAAATGACACCGTCCATTTTCTTTGCAACAACTCAGGTCAACAAAGTCACTCTCCTCTCCTCATATGAGGATGGAAAGGGACTCCTCCTCCTCTGGAAATGAAGGGGGAAAGATAAGACTCCCTCCTGCCCACGGGGTGGCCTTTCTTGATCTGGCTGTGTGGACCTCCAGAGCTTCCAAGGCACGGCGGTCTGAGCTATGTCCTGGGGTCAGCCCAGTGTGCTTCCACATGTGTGCTCTTCCTCCACTTCCCTGTTGTGTTGATTCCACTTTTTAGAAAAATACTTTCAGGTTTCTCTTTTGATTCTACTTTCAGTCATGACTCAGATGAGCCATTTGGAGTGTCTCCTTCCCTTAGCTGCGCTGATTGGTTAGTTGAGGCTTTCCCACAGGATTTGAAGCTCAAAGTATATAAACTGTCAAGGAGATACCAAGCTCAGTAGAGACTCCACAGCCTTAAAGGCAGTGGCGGGCTCCTGTATGTAGCCATGCTTGGTGTGGACATGACGTCTGGGCTCCTATCACATGAGCCAATATTCTTCACATACTGTCAGTGCTCCCCTTAAGTCCTTCTCTCCACCTCTACCCAGTCTCGGTCTTCTCAGCTCTGTGTGTGTTTACGTGTATATGCATATGTGCGAAGGCCCAAGAATGGCATCAGGAAGAGTCTTTCTTGATCACTCTCCACCTTATACATTGAAGCAGGGTCTCTCACCCAAAGCCAGAGCTTTCTAATCCTGTGCTAAGATTATAGGCAGGCTGCCCAGAAGCTACATGGGTGCTGGGATCCAAACCCTGGCCCTCACACTGGCTTGGCAAACTCTCTACCCACTGACCCAGCCCCTAAGCACTGGACTTGTCCTCTTTCATGTGACCTAATGTGAAAGCCTCCCTATTGACTTCCTCTCCAACTTTTCTCCCACTTGCCGTTAGAGGGAACTTTCTCAAACACACATGACTGGGTCTCAGCCGTCCTTAAAGTCTACAGTGGCTCATGAAAATGACAAAGACAAAAATCTAGACTCAGTAGTACGCCATGCAAATCTGGCTGAACTGGTTCCCACAGGCCTCCTTTTAACACCTCCTGCCCTCCCACCACAGCCTGATCACTGGAAACTACCTGCACTTCCCCAACATGTCAAATCAATTCTAGGGTTCTTGCTCTCTCTTCCTTCTGCTGGTGTGGGAGGCTAGCTCCCACCTTTTGAAGGGTTCTTATGAGAGAGGAATAAGAAAATATTAGATAAAAAGAGAGACCTAGTTGACGAGAAGAAAGACAGAAATGCAGGATAGCTTTGGGAGGGCCTGGATCAACCCCCAACAACCTCATTGTTTATTGAAAAGGGCTTTTTATAACATGCCAAGAGGCAGGGCAAAAGACCTCCCCCTTGCAAGATCAAAGCACACTGTACAGCCAAGTGTAGACCCTTCCAAACACCTGGTAACCATGCCCATGGTCAAATCATCTCCTTATGCAGCCCTGCTGGGTAAAGCAAGCTCAGATTCTCTGGCCCTGAGTGATTTGGGCCCCCACAAATTCCCCTTCTTAATAATAGAAATCTCAAGTGGGGGTACAGAACTTCACTCTATGCAGCTCTGAATCAGCTTTCCACTAAGACCTTGCAAGTCGCTGGAACAACCTCAGCAATACTCATGCTCCCTATGGCTACCACACCTCCCAGTAAAGGAGTAGAGGATGACAAAGATAGAATGGCCTTTTTGAATGGGTCAAAGATGACTATAGCAGTCTTAGCTGCACCAAGCCCTTTTTAAATCAATAAACTCCTGATGCAACTGCATCAAATAAATCAGTAAACTCATGATGCAACTGCATCAAATAAATCAGTAAACTCATGATGCAACTGCATCAAACCTAAATACTCCTTAGCATCACCATACCATGATTCACTAACATTAACAGATTAACATAATTCTTTTTTTTTTTTTTTTTTTTTTGGTTTTTTCGAGACAGGGTTTCTCTGTGTAGCTTTGCGCCTTTCCTGGAACTCGCTTTGGAGACCAGGATGGCCTCGAACTCACAGAGATCTGCCTGCCTCTGCCTCCCAAGTGCTGGGATTAAAGGCATGCGCCACCACCGCCCGGCTAGATTAACATAATTCTAACATGCACAATTACAATTCTTACAAACTTACATCTGAAAGCAAACTCTCAATAGAACTATTTATACTTTACAAACTTTAGCAAACATCCAAAGGCAATCTCTTAATAGAACATTTTGCATTTCTTGCTAACAAATTATAAGGTACATTAACACAAGTTAACATTCAAAGAATCCATTCAAAGAACAAGAAAATACTTTTTTAAAAATTAAAATGACTGAGGAATATTAACTCCCCCTTTCCTTTATTTATTTTTTATTTTTTCATATTTATTTATTTTTTGGTTTTTCGAGACAGGGTTTCTCTGTGTAACAGAGTCCTGGCTGTCCTGGAACTTACTTCGTAGACCAGGCTGGCCTCGAACTCACAGAGATCCTCCTGCTTCTGCCTCCTGAGTTAGGATTAGGATTAAAGGCATGCTGCCGCCACCACCACCCAGCTTCTTTATAATTTTTTAATTTTAATCTTGAGCCTGGGTAGAAAAAACAAATTTCTCCATTCTTACCCAAAACAGTTCCAAAACTGTTTGTGAGTCACTACAGTTAATAAAGCATATATGCATGCACAAAACAATTCCATTACAATTGAACCACTCCTGTCTATTCCATTTCTTAAGTCTGAAAAGTTCAAAAAGACAGTTCTGATACCAGTCTTAAAGTTCCTCTGAGCACTCAAAATCAGGGCCTGGCTTGTCAGCTGCCCTGAAGTCCCTATATAGCAGTCCAAGTCATAATGACTTTGAAACAAACAGCTCCAAATATGAGGAGCCCCATTACCAAAACTTTTTTGCAGTTCCCCTGAATGCAATAATTCAATTCAAACAGTCTCTGAAACTTTCATTCTCAGCTCTCAGCTGCACTTTGCAGTCTGTAGCCTCCCCTCAGGCAATTTTTTTCTCCAGAGCTAGAGCTATTAGCTGTCACAATAGCTGGCTGGGGCAGAGTCCTCTCAAAAGAGACCTTCTTACAGCCAGCAAACAGAAACAAGCTAGAGTAATCAGAGGAGGAATCCTCTGTTTGGAAAATGCCTCCATAAGATGTGGCTGTAGGCAAGCCTATAGAGTATTTTCTTAATTAGTAATTGATGGGGGAGGGTCCAGCCCATTGTGGGGGGTGCTATCTCTGGGCTGGTAGTCCTGGGTTCTGTAAGAAAGCAGGATGAACAAGCCATGAAGAGCAAGTCAGTAAGCAGCACTCCTTCATAGCCTCTGCATCAGCTCCTTGCTTCCAGGTTCTTGCCCTGTTTGAGTTCCTTTCCTAACTTCTTTCAGTGATGAACTACAATGTAGAAGAGTAAGCCAAATAAGCCCTTCCCTCCCCCAACTTGATTTTGGTCATGATGTTTTATCATAGCAATAGCAATCCTGTGTTAGACATTAAGTATACAAAAATATTTCAGCCGGGCGGTGGTGGCGCACGCCTTTAATCCCAGCACTCGGGAGGCAGAGCCAGGCGGATCTCTGTGAGTTCGAGGCCAGCCTGGGCTACCAAGTGAGTCCCAGGAAAGGCGCAAAGCTACACAGAGAAACCCTGTCTCGAAAAACCAAAAAAAAAAAAAAAAAAAAAAAAATTCAAAATCTGGGGGGGAAAAGCCTGATATTTGAATTACTTTTAGTGCTAAACAATCCAGATAAAACATACTCAACATGTAATTGATTAGACAATTTTTAAATTAAGGTATCCTTAACACAATTAAAAAATGCCAGTAATCCACAAGTCTAAGACAGAAACAACTTGAACTGTGGTCTCCTGAAAGACCCCTCTACATAGACATGTTCACATCTGGATCAACAGCTGTAGAACCCAACACCAGGAGCCCAGCTATTAGGATAAATATGGCTGGTGCACACTGGCAATCCTAGCTCTTGGAAGGTGGAGGCAAGAGGATCAGGGGCTCAAGGTCATCCCTAGTTACACAGCAGGTTCGAGTTCATCTTAAAACCCTTTAAGACCCTGTCTTAAAACAGCAAATACACACAGATACATGCATGCATGTATACATACATGTATACACATAGACATAAATACAGTAGATCACCTCTTCTACTTGAGAATACCATTCCCTCAGGCAGTTCCACTGATAATGTGGATAATCTACGAAGGGCAGATGAAAAGCAACTTCTACTTGTTCATGTGGTACATGCTACTTCAGTAGTATTCCTGCTGCTTCAGGTGTGTCTCCTGAATTGGGGTGTGCGTCTATTCATAACCTATTCTGTCTGCGCTCCCTTAATACACGTGTGTGTGTTCTGCCTTGGTTAAGTGGCCGAGTGAAATTTCACTTAATTCACATTTGGTTGCTTAAGGTTTTTCACTAGAAATAGCCAGGTTGACTACGGCCACATGTCATTGTACTAAAGCAGAATGGAGAAAGTCCCTATGTGCAAAACCATTGTAAAAAACCAACAAATTAATATTGCTGCCCCTTGGCCCATCTACTGCAAAACTCAGTCATTTGTATAGATTTATCCATTTATCTCATTGATAAAATTAAATGCCATTAAAGATTTAGATCATCTGCACTTATAACAACTTAGGTCTTTTATTTTAACCTTTATTTTTCTTTTATGTGGGTGTGTGTGTGTACCACATGCTTGCAGTACCCATAGAGGCCAGAAAAGGACATCAGATCCTCTGAGACAGGAGCTATGGATGGTTGTGATCCACCATGTGGATGCTGGCTACCAAACCCAGTCCTCTGGAAGAGCAACCATTGCTCCTAACTGTAGCATGAATCCTAAGTGGTCTTAATAAAAATCTGGAGTCAGATATCAGGGTAAATGCTGAAAGATCAGAGAGATAAAGGAACAAGTCACAACCACACCTCAGCTCACCAACTCCTCAGCTGAAAGGACTGAGTTCCTTTCTCCACCTGCCTTATACTCCTTTTTCTGCCCAGCTGTATCACTTCCTGTCTCAACCACCCTAGTGCTGGGATTAAAGGCATGTGTGCCTCCCAAGTACTGGGAGCAAAGGTATGAGATCCCAAGTGCTGGGATTAAAGGTGTGTGCCACCACTGCCTGGCTCTGTTTCTCTTTTAAATTGGATCAATCTTGTGTAGCCCAGGACGGCCTTGAACTCACAGAGATCCGTCTGCTTCTATGGCTAACTAATGGCTGGCTGGCTTTGCCCTCTGATCTTCAGGCAAGCTTTATTTGTTAGAGCATACACAAAATATCACCACACTTAACCACTGAGCCATCTGTCCAGTGCCTCCATCACACTCTAAAAATATTACTGTTGTCCTGTTTCTTTTGCTCTTGAACATGACGGCTGGATTTCCACATCATGCTCTGAGATGTGCTTTCCTCAGACTTTGTTGCCAGCTCATTACCAATCTGACAGGAAGGAAACAATTCTACTGGTATTTCTCTCATTAGAAATGAAAACAGAGCTGGGTGGTGGTGTCGCACACCTTTAATCCCAGCACTCAGGAGGCAGAGGTAGAGGGAATCTCCGCGAATTCAAGGCCAGCCTGGTCTTAGAGTGAGTTCCAGGACAGCCAGAGCTACACAGAGAAACCCTGTCTCAGGAAAAAAAAAAAAAGAAAGAAAGAAAAGAAAAAGAAAATTGAGAAAGTTTAAAAATATTTACTTCATTTATATAACAATAAACTCATAGAAGTTAATATATTTATTTTAAAAAATAGATAAATCTAGTCTGACAAGATGGTTCAGTCAGTTAAGGGTATTTACTGCCAAGCCTGATAACCTGAGTTTGATGTCTGGAAACCACATGGTGGAAGGAGAGAACCGACTCCCTGAAAACTGTCCTCTGTCATCTATACACACATGTGCACACGTGCATGCACACGCAGAAATAAAATGTAATAAAAATAAATAAATCTATTTCCCAAAATGAAAAAAAAGAAGAGTGTCACTGTATCCATTGTATCTTTTTAAATCTCTCTCATTAGAGCTAAACAGCCCATCCAGATTGCCGTCTGTTTCTATAGCCCACCTGTCGCAGTCCCTGCCCCGGGCTCTCTGGAAGTTCCTCTGTGCATTCATTCAAGACCATGTAAACAGTGGAAATAACCCATTACCGTTATGAAAATGGTTTTTGTCTTGTGACCCAGGCCACACTTTGAGAACCAGTGTCCTCAAGAAGCCCAACTGCCTGTATGAGATGTCCCTTGTAGTGTCATTTGCCACAATGAGAAAGTGTCAGATGCCAACGCATCTGTCCATCGACAAGGGACTTTTGGCCCCGTGGGAGCCACACAGATGCTGCTTTTCTCGTCACTTAGCACAGGTTAGCACATGAGGCTCAGTAAGTTTTTGTGAGAGGGAAGAAGAAAGGGAGAACTTGAAACTTGCCATTTTAATTGAACTCTTTTATGGGCACCTTTCCACAAACAGAGATCTTTAGTTCACAAGGAACAGAGGAGCACCACTGTACCCAGATTTTTGCATGGGTTCCGAGGATACAAACTCAATTCCTCATGCTTACTCTTCAGCTACTGAACCTTTCTTTGACTCAGACCCTTGCTAGAGTAACCTCAAATTCACTCCGTAGCCCCAGGCTGCTCTCAAACTTTCAACTTTCCCGCCTTGGTCTCCCAAGTGCTGGGATTACAAGTGTAAACCACCACATTTTGTTTTCTAAAATAAAGGTGTATTTAAGATGTCTTGGCCTGAAGGTGCAGTTTAAAACCACAGGTTGCAAACACTGCCATCTAGCGGTGAATCACAATCTCAACACACTGTGGACAAAGGGACTTTTACTATTTTAAAAAATTATACGGTAAGACCTTCTCTCAAAAAAAAAATTGTAGAAAAATATGTAAATTAAACATAAATTAATTTCATGTTTATATTTTGTTCCCATCACAAGATATCTCATTAAGTGTGCTGTCTAGTTTTATATCAACTTGATACAAGCTAGGGTCATCAGAGAGGAGGAGCCTCAGTTGAGACCCACACGGTAGAACTGACTCCCACAATTGTTCTCTGGCTCCCAAGGCACATGTTCCATACTTCAAGAATCCCTACCCTGGGGAGATGTAAACATCTACCCTTTCCTCATAAAATCCCGATGACAAACTGAAGTGCAGGTCCACCCAAGTTCACCTTGGGAAACCAATGAGACATGGGATTTTTTGTTTGTTTGTTTGGTCTTTTGTTTTTTAGATTTATTTGTTTTGTGTTTATGAATGTTTGGACAGCATGCATTTACATACACCACATCTATGTCTGATGCCCAAGGAAGCCAGAAAAGGTTATTGCATCCCCTGGATCTGTAGTTATGGATGGTTACCCATGTGGACACTGGGAATCAAAGCCAGTCCTCTGCAAGAGCAGCCAGTGCTTTAGTAAGCCCTGGAACCACCAAGTTTGTTGAACTTGCTTACAGAGCATGAGTGAGGGGTTACTGGCAGCAGCCGCGGAGAGTGTTTACCCAGCATGGGTGATGGCGTCTCCATAGCGACCCAGATGCAGGTCCTCTTCCTGGAACCTCCCTCCACTGCAGCCTACACACTCCACCCAAGGTGCCAAGGCCATGGGAAATCGGAGCAGAACAGCATTGGGAGCAGCTGGACTCTCGGGTGGGGCTACAGAGGCCTTCTCCATCCCCTCCTACAAGGGACGTCAACAACCAACAAGCCCAGTTCCTTCCAGTCTCTTGCAGACTGGCACAGCTGATCTAGGAAAGATGGCAGCTGTCTTGCTCAGAGAACAGCTTTCTGCAAACCCCCCAGAACACACACAATAAATAAATGAATAAAATGTAATTAAAAAATTTAAAGGTGGAAAGGGATTGGGGAAGATATCCAATGTCAAGTTCTAGCCTTCACATGTACACACATACATGAACATGTATACACATACATACACACACACACACACACACACACACACACACACACACACACGTCACGGAAGGAATACTATCTCAAATCTAACTGTGTGAATTAAAAGACACATAGTTGTCAGTAGATACGTCTGCTAACTTGAAACAAAACTTCATAATTTGTGCTGTAGAAACTTTGGGAAAGAGAGAAAACATGGGAAACATGCTGGTGTTTGTCGGGGGAAAGACTTAGAGTTGGGTACCTTACGTTGGACACGCATCATATGAAACTCCCACAACGATCCTGTAAAATATGTGTCAACACCATTGCTGTCTTCGTTAGGGTTCCTATTGCTGTGAAGAGACACCATGACCACGGCAACTCTTGCAAAGGAAAAACACTTAATTGGAGGGGCTTACATTTTCCGAGGTTTAGTGCATTATCATCATGGTGTGATATGGTGGTGTGCAGGCAGGCACGGTGCTGGAGAAGCAGCTCAGAGTCCTGCATCTTGACTTATAGGCAACAGGAAGTGGTCTGAGACATTGAGTGTGGCTTGAACATATATGCGACCTCAAAACCCACCTCCACAGTGACACACTTCCTCTAACAAGGCCACACCACTCACTCCAACAAGGTCACACCTCCCATTAGTGCCACTCCTTTTGGGGGCCATTTTCTTTCAAACCACTACAATCGCCTTAATAACACAACAAGCACCAGATTTCTCCACATGCAGATTTCATACCCTGTGTCCCTGAGGAAAGGAACTATCCCTACCCTCACTTTATAGAGGGCACAATCAGGCTTGAAGAGATAAAGTTATTTTTCCAAGAATACACAGCTCATAGGTTGGAGGGGCAAGGACATTGACTTTCTGAGTGCATGATTTTTGCACTTTTAATTTTTTTTTAAGATTTATTTATTTATTATGTATACAACATTCTGCCTCCATGTATGCTTGCAGGCCAGAAGAGGGCGCCAGATCTCATTATAGATGGCTGTGAGCCATCATGTGGTTGCTGGGAATTGAACTCAGGCCCTCTGGAAGAACAGCCAGTGTTCTTAACCTCTGAGCCATCTCTCCACCCGCACTTTCAATTTTTTTACACTTATTTGTCTATTTGGTGTAGGGGGTGGGCAAGTGTGCAGAAGTCAGAGGACAGCTTGAGGGAGTTGGTTCTCTCCACCATGTGGATCCTGGGAATCGACTCAGGTCATTAGCCTTGGCAGCAAGCAGCTTTACCTACTGAACCATTGCTACACACACACACACACACACACACACACACACACACACACACACACACACACACTGAACTTGCACTTTCTAAACATCATGTTCTTCTTGTTTATCTCTATGTCATAAGCCTTTGACAGGGCATGACAAACAGAAGCTAATCAATCGATAAGGAAAGAAGAAAAACACTTAAAAAGAGAGAAGAAAAAAAAAAACATGAAATTACTTACGGGATGGATTGCCTACTGTGGAGCCTCCAGGGCCCTGGGTCAGGTTAGAACTCTGGGAGCACCCACGCTCTGACAACATGCAGGCCTCAGCTTCAAAGCCAGTGCCTATGGAAAGTTTCTCTCCCAGAAAACTCTTGCTACCTACACATCTGACAGAAGATTAGTACCTAGAGTGTACAAAAAAAAAGTCAGAAAACTAAATAGTAATAACCAAAATCCTCAATCAGTAAATGAACTAATGAAATGAACAGCCAGTTCTCAAAAGATGACATACAAATGACCAACGAACATGGAAAAAGTTCAGTCTCATCAGCCCTCAGAGACATGCAAGTTCAAACGACGCTGAGTTCTATCCTACCCCAGCTGCAATGACAGCCATTAAAAAAGCCACACCAGGGGGTGGGGAAGATGGCTCTGTGGTTAAGAGCACCTGCTCTTCCAGAGGTCCCAAGGCCTGCTCCCACTGCCCAAGTCAGGAATGCCTGTGGTCTCCGAGGGCACCTGCCCTCAAGTGCACATATCCAACATACATATGGTTGAAAAGAAAATAGCAGCAGATGCAGACAAGGTGCTGAGGTAAAAGAACCCTCTACACTACTGGTCCAACCACTGAAGTCAGTGTGGACAACCTGCAGAACGCCCAAAACAGATGTACCATGGGCTCAGCTACAGGGCTCCTGGCTACTTACCCAAAGCACACTTAAGCCAACATATTACAGAGACACTTACTCCATGTCTTTTGCAACACAATTAACAATAGCCTAGTTATGGAATCAACCTAGGGGAATGGATAGAAAAGCAGGATATACATGCAGTGTGTGTGTGTGTGTGTGTGTGTGTACTCAGCCATAAAAAATAACACAATCATATTTTTGCAGGAGAATGGGTTCGGCTACAGAATATCATCTTAAACAAATTTAATCAGTCTCAGAAAGACAAATATCGCATATTTTTACAAATTCTAGATTTCATAAGGATATTATATGACATGAAAGTAGAAGAAAAACTGTATAAAGAACAGACAGGTCTAATGGGAAGCGAGAAAGGGAAAGAAGTGTGAGAAGAATACACTATATGAACATGCTATATACTTGTATGATGTCCTGACACTGATTTTTTTTTAAAGGGGATTTCCGGCTGCGTTGGCTGGTGTCCCCGTGGACGCTAGAGGGCAGCCGCCACCCACCCAGCAGCCGAGCCCACGGGGCCCAGCAGGCACAGCTCAGGGGAGGGGCACACTCCAGCTTGCGGGAGGCGGCTGAGGGCGCGCGCACCGATTGGTGGGAGAGAACCACCATCCTGGACTTGGGGAGCGCCTGGGAAGTGGAGGTCGATGCGGTATTTGAATCTGAGGTTGTGGGGCTTCAAATGACGTGCAATGTCAGTCCCTGGTGGAGTTGGAAGTTGAGGTGGCCTGAAAGTGATACTGTTGCGTTTGCAGATTTGGGGACCCTAGGCCTGACCCCCTCTGAAAGCAAGGAGGGGGCCCGACTTGGTATTCTATTAGGAGAGGCTAGAGGCCACGGGGATAGAGAGCAGAGGTTCAAGGTGCACAGGGCTGGGCTCTCTGAGCCCTACCCAGGATCTTCCTCCTGATACTCGCCTTTCCAGGTCTGTTTCAGTTTCTCTGTGGGTGATAGAACGTATCTCATCCGGGCCCAAGGTCAGCCTACAGGCACAGGTTAACTTGACTCTGTGCCAGATACCTATGAACCAAGATATGCTCTCTTCGGTCCATGAACGACTGAGGCCTGCTGAGACTAGGGTAAATCACAGATGAGCTATACAGGATTCAGACAAACTACATTACACACGGGACCCAAAGGCAAGAGGAATTTAGGCAGGGCAGTCTTCTTCCATGTTCTGATCATACTTTCAGGAGACAGTGTGTCTGTTTCAGAGGTAAACCAGAGCCATCCACAGTCTCGCCAGAGCCAATTTTGCACGCTGCTTCCGACCTACATTGAAATTAGTTGTAGCGAGGCTATTCGTCGCCACGTGGACATGCAACAAGAGGCACTTGGTGGGGTTATTATCACTGTTGCTGTTTTGGTTTGCTTTGGTTGGTTGGCTCTTTTGGTTTTGAGCTGAGTATTTACCAATGCAGCAGTATGTCCATTCTGGTGCAGATTGGCGACATTCACTGAGAAGCTGCAGGCCAAGACTGACAAGCAGAAAGCCAGTAGTTGATTGCCGTTCAAATGCATTAACAGGCGGGAGTATTGGGCCTACTGCTAGGCAGAGCCTGCACACACACACACAGGCCACAACTAGAAGCAGCCCCTTCCTCTTTACCTTGTCCCTCCATTACTGGCAAGACCTGACAGTACATCACTCAGAAAGGAGGGCTTATCTATAAGCCCAGCTCCGGTATCATAAAGCACCACAAAGGATGGGTTTGGAGCAAGGAGGCAATAAACTGATCACTGGCCCACTTTCCAAGATCATCTGTACCTTAAACGTGCCTCCTTATTCTCCACTGCCGTCACGCTTTCTACTGACTACTAAGCCACCTCCTTTAATGTTTAAATGTTGCTTCCTTGGAAACACCTTTCCTGGCTCTAGTGGACAAGTTTCTTTGTCACATAAAAGCCCAGAGATAAGCATGTGGCCCAAGGATCAGATCCTAAAGCGGCTCACACCATTTCTATATAAGCCCTGAGCTAAAGATACTTTTTATTGTGAGGGTTTTGGTTAATTTTTGTTTTGTTTTACTTCATGAGTATAGGTGTTTTGCAGGCATGTATATGCACCATGTGCATGACCGGTGTCCCTGGAGACCAGAAGAGGGTGTTAGTTCCCCTGGAGCCGTTGTTATAGATGGTTGTGAGTCACGCTGTGGGTGCTGAGAATCAAACCCGGTCCTCTGGAAGAGCAGTCACTGCTCTTAACTGCTGAGCATCTCTTCAAGCCCTCGGTCCTGGGTTTTGACTGCTCTTTGTAATTATCATTTCTGGCTGAAATTTTAGGGCTGTTAATGGCAACTGTCTACAACTCAGGTTTTGTAAGTGTTTTAGTGACCCCAGGTCTCAGGCATGTCTCTAACACTCTAAATCAAGAACTCTTTGGGGACTGGAGAGATAGCTCAGCAGTTAAGAGAATTAGCTGCTCTTCCAGAGGATCTGGGTTCAGTTCCCAGCACCCACATGGTGACTGACAACCATATATGACTCCAGTTCCAAGAGATCCGACTCCCTCTTCTGGCCTCTGTGGGCACCACATGTACACACACACACACACACATGGGCACTGCATGTATACACACACACACACACACACACACACACACACACAGAACACATAAAGGACAGAGTGAACAGCATACTCAGCCATGCGCTAACAGCTAGGCACAACGGCGTACTTGAGAAAGCCAAAACAAGGTGGGAATGAAACCGGTACAGAGTCATATTGAGACCATAACAAAATCCAATGAAGTTTAGAATAATACACAAAAGAAAGGCATGTCAAGAAAACTGCAAAGACATACTTTATTTGCTTAAAATGTTAGGAGCGGCTGTCTCAAAAAACCAAAAAAAAAAAAAAAAAATGTTAGGAGCAGGAGAAAAAAATAGACGTTGACATACCTTCAAAAGTTCTGCAGGGTTTCTCTGGGTACTTAAGTGGGGCTTTCAGACTGTGGTCTGAAGTTAATTCATGACTTGTCTTTGGCAGGGTTCTCCTTGCATAGAATTATGAGTGCTAGCCACAGTTAGGGTGGGTGTTGACACCAAGGTAGGTTGAGGAGGAAAGAAAGCAAACAGAAAAAAGTGAGACATCTTCCTGAGACAACCAAGTAGAGGAATCAACGGGTGAGGCCATAAGGAGTACGTCTGATACACCTGAGATGACTCTTTCATCCGCCAGAATTCCTCTCCAGCAGCACACAGACCAAGAGGCCTTCCTCCTCTTCTGAGCATGCTCAGACACAACAAGACTTGCCACTAATGTTCAAGTGAACAGATTAAGTAAAGGGCCTTTTCTTTTGCTAAGCAGTGGTGGGGTTGAGGCAACTGGGGCGTTGAGGATGGAGCCCAGTTGGTGCTTGTCTATCATCATGCACAAAGCCCCGAGTTCAAGCTCCATCACTGAGTAAACTGGGGGGGGGGGGGGGGGTGCACCACAGATGTGGAGGTAGGAGGCTCAGATGTTCAAGGTCATCCTCAGCTACAAATAGAGTTCATGGTCAGTCTGGGCTGAGACAGAGAAAGAACAAAAGAAAGAAGGTGGGGCAGAGGGAAAAGAAAGTAACTATGTGTTAAAGTTGGTGGAAGGATTGGTTATTTGGGAAAACCAAAACCCAAAACAAGAGTAAGGAAAACCCAAACTAAGCCCCGGTAAGGGTCAGGCATGGTGGTGCACACCTTTAATGCCAGCACTTGGGAGGCAAAGGCCAGTGGATCTGAGTTTGAGATCAGCCAGGTCTACCCAGCAAATTCCAGGACAGCCAGGGCAACATAGAGAGACTCTGTCTCAAACAGAACAAAACGAAACCCCCGCACTGCTGGTTTCACCAAGAAGGGTCTTCTGAGAATGAAGTCTAAAAGGAGGTACAGTGTGAGCCTCCACCCTTCCACGGGTCTTCTGAGAATGAAGTCTAAAAGGAGGTACAGTGTGAGCCTCCACCTTTCCATGGCATGTTCATCTTTATGGAAGTCCGTTACTCATGAGTGTGTTTTGTGGGAGATTCCTTTGGGGAGTTTGAAGAGTGCTGATGTCTTTTTTAGATAAGGTTTTCACTTGGCTTTTTAATTTTTTTTTTTTTTTTTTGGTTTTTCCAGACAGGGTTTCTCTGTGTAGCTTTGCGCCTTTCCTGGAACTCACTTGGTAGTCCAGGCTGGCCTCGAACTCACAGAGATCCGCCTGGCTCTGCCTCCGAATTTTTATTGTAATATTCAATCACATTATAAATGAGTTTTATTAGGTGCTGGTTCTATATAAGGACTAGCAAGGGATGAATTTGGAAGTAAAATAAGGGAACACAAAATCCCAAGTTACAGAGGAGGGTAATGTCCTGATGATGGTGTAGACACAGCTAGCTCACTTTGAGCCTGAGCAAATCAACCAAAAGAATGAGACCACACTGCAGTGGTCACCACCATAGAAAAGCACCCAGAGCGCTTCTCCAGCCAGAGTTCGACATCAGAGGAGCTACCTGCAAAGCTGTTTATTTAACTGCTGTTTTCTCAAGCCAAGTGTATAAACCTGAGAACTGCTCTCGGGGTACAGAGCAAGCCTGTTCTACAGAGCTGGGCTGTGATGAGTTAGACTTGCAAAGATATGGTTTAAAATCTTTATATTCAAATCCGTGTAGTGACTGGTAATTTTTAAAAAAGTGTGCAAAGGGCTTAAAATTAGGCAGTAATGAATGAGCCTATCCACAGCTCAGCACAGCAGCTGACAGACCACTGGAGTCTTAGCTCTAGACTTAATATGATCATGGGTAAGTCACCTAACGTTCCCTGCCCCATCCAAACTCATTCATCTTTTAAGTTGGCTCAAGAATACTTGCACTGAGGAAAATTGTGCAACTCTAATTTACTAAAAATCACTCAATTGAACACTTCACACCATGAACTTTGATATGTAAAGTGTAAATAGTAAAGCTGTTTTTGAAAGGTATTACCCACATCACAGAGGTACTGTGGGAAGTAAACGTAAGCTCACAGCATACTGCCCGGCACAGAGTTGATAATAAATACTGATGACGGACAACGCCTCAGGAGTCTGACTCGGAAAGGGGAGTGGACGAGGGCCGTAGCTTAGGGCTGGAGTGTTGGCCTGACATACACAAAGCTTTGGGTTATTAAACTCAAGTATTGAAAAAAATTAGTGATTGTTACATTTTCTTAGAGGCTGGCTTGAGAGATCATTTCATTCAATACCCCTCATTTTGCAGATGAGAAAACTGAAGACCAGGAACTCAAGGGCCTCACTGAAGGGATAGTTCTGATAAGAATCTAGGCCCGCTAGGTTTTCTTTAGTGCAAGTTCTGTTCCTACTACCTGCCTCAAAAAGGGAAACATGAGAAATGGAGGATACAGAAGACATGTAGAGATCTTGAAAAAAGAATTCCATGGCCACCAACAAGCCAAGAAGAGGCTATCACATCTCCATCTATTACCCAGAGACCCAGCTGGGGGGTCATGAGAGTTCAAATGTTGAAAAGGCCAGACCTGGTTAGTCAGGTTATCTCTAGCTCACCACATGGCCAGGTGCCTGGCAGAGAAAGGCCACACAATCCTGTTGGCTACTTCCTGACAGGATGGCAGCGGCAGCAGTAACAGCTGGGACCAAGTGCCTGAGCAGACTCCTGGGAATCAGCTGCACAGGTCAGAGCTGGATAGCTGCTAATGAGCCTCTCCTGGCCATGCTCAGTAGCCTGGCTTCAACTGTCTCTCTCTGGTTCTTCCTTGGGGTTTTCAAGCTTTCACTTACCATCCTGTAAGCTGTTTCCTTTCTATGGAACCCTCTTCAAATAAATAAGGAAGCCTAGCAGGAGCTGTGAAAAGACACAAGCTTCCTGTTTTTTCATTAATGTTGCCATGTTCAAGGGAACTGGATAACCTGGCTGGAAGATTTTTTTTTTTTTTTTTTTTTTTTTTTTGAGACCGGGTTTCTCAGTGTAGTTTTGGTGCCTGTCCTGGAACTCACTCTGTAGACCAGGCTGGCCTGGAACTCACAGAGATCCACCTGGCTCTGCCTCCCAAGTGCTGGAATTAAAGGCGTGTGCCACCACTGCTCGGCAGGAAGATTTTAAGGCTTAGAAAAAGAAAATCAGGTAGTGGGGGCGCTTACTAAAGTATTCCAGGCTGCCCAGTGGACCAGAGACTCGTTCACAATGTTCTAACATCTCAGGAGACAATGAGTCAACTCTGTGGTTCTTAGGAGTGGTGAGCCCTGTCCCTACTTTCACAAAGAGCAACAATTTAGGCTAGACCCAGGTGCAGACCCCTATGGAGAGGGAAAGAAGGAAGGAAAGAAGGACAGAGGAGAATTAAGGCCTGAAACAACTTTTATGATTTAATTCAGAACACTGAAACTTCTCAATAAATAGTTCATAAAACTGCCTCATCACTTTCAGCCAACTACTCAGTGGATGGGCAGGGGAGGTGCTGTCCTCTAGGAACCTGGTCAGATTATGAACACATGAAGAAACCGACTTCAGCCTCTCCACAGTCCCTCCTGGGTGCAGGTCATTCAATACAGTGAACACTCTGATGTCGGAGGAGGTGAGAACTCCGACTGAAGGTCTTCTGGCATTCTTGACACTCGTACGGCTTTTCTCCAGTGTGAATTCTCTGGTGGATGGTAAGCTGGGAGTGCTGGCTGAATGTTTTCTCACACTCACTGCACTCATAAGGTTTCTCTCCAATATGGATCTTCTGGTGCAGCAGCAGCTCAGAGTTATCCCAAAAGGTTCTTGCACACTCATTACACTGATGGGGTTTCTCCCCAGTATGTATTCTCTGGTGGACAATTAGGTGAGAAGTCCGCCTAAAAGCCTTACCACATTCAAAGCATTCATAAGGTTTCTCTCCAGTATGAATCCTCTCATGTCTGAGAAGTTCTGAATTACCCCTGAAGGCCTTCCCACATTCTTTGCATACATAGGGCTTCTCCCCAGTGTGAATTCTAATATGTCTAATAATCTCTGAGTTCTGGCCAAACGTCTTCCCGCACTCACTGCACTCATAGGGTTTGTCCCCTGTGTGAATCCTCTGATGACGGATAAGCTCCGAACTCTGACCAAAGCCTTTCCCACATTCGTTGCACAGATAGGGCTTTTCTCCAGTATGGATTTTCTGGTGTCTGATAAGGCCCGAGCTATGCTTGAAGGCTTTGCCACACTCCGTGCACTCATGGTATCTCTCCTCGGTGTGAATCCGCTGATGCTGAATAAGCTGGGAGCTAACCCTAAAGGTCTTCCCACACTCATTACATTCATAAGGCTTCTCCCCAGTGTGGATTCTCTGGTGCAGAATAAGGGCTGAATTCTGACTGAAGGCTTTACCACATTCTTCACACTTATAAGGTCTTTCTCCTGTATGAATTCTATGATGGTGGATAAGATGTGAGCTCTGAATGAAGGCCTTCCCACACTCGGTACAAGCAAAGGGCTTCTCTCCAGCATGAATTCTCAGGTGTCTTCGAAGGCTGGAGTTAGTTCCAAATGTCTTTCCACATTCTTTGCATTCAAAGGGTTTTTCTCCACTATGAACTCTCATATGCTGGATGAGATGTGAGTTCTGATTAAAAGCTTTTCCACATTCTTTACATGTGTGAGGCTTTTCTCCCACAGAAGTCCTCTGTGTCTTATGAAGCTGGACATTCTCCATGAAGTTCTGGCCAGAAGTAGCAAACACACGAAGCCTTTCTGCTGGAGTACCTCCATGGCATAGCACCACACTTGGGTTGGGACCGTGGCCGCCTCTGCCACTCCCACTATTGCCCTGCTCTTTCTCACCTAAGGGTGACTTCTTGAAGATAATTAACCCTGACGCAAAGTCTCTCTCCTGAGGAGACATCTGCTCTATAAGCTCTTCTGAGGACGCTCTCAAACGCCCCTCTAACATGTCTTCTTCACTTGCTGCTCCAAACTCGTGAGCTTGGTAAACTTCCTGCGACAGTTTTTCTAAAGTTGGCCCATGTGGCTCAGACGGTTCAGAAATGTCTTCCCTGGGAAGCACCTCCTTCTTCTCGGTCCCCATATCACAACCTGAAATGACAGAGGGTAAGCATGTGAAGTTGCTGTGTCCTATCTAAATGACACTACATGGTGGACATGCTAAACAGCTGGTACTGACTTCAAGAAGTGAGGAAAACCGTCCGAGGCAGAATGTTAAAGACTCAAAGAGGAAATGTATGGCAAAGAGATACTGGGAAAAGTTGTACAGTCCAAACAATCGGGGAGAACTCAAAGTTGGTAAAGAAAACATTTAGGGAAATTAATGGCCATATTAATAGAAGAGTACATGGAAAAGGGTAAGAAAAAAGCAAAGTGACAAGTTAACAGAAATAACTTTTGAGTTTAAGATGAAACAGCCACACAAGACGGTATATTCTTAGTCTAGTTCTGCATTACCCAACAGCCCTACAGAGCAGGCCACAGTATAGACGGGTTACCTATTCAACGGGTGCTGTGGATATCGCCCTGTATAAACAAACACTGATTGGCCGGTAGCCAGACAGGAAGTATAGGCGGGACTAACAGAGAGGAGAATTGAGGGAACAGGAAGGCAGAGAGGGAGACTGCCTGGAGCCGCCGCCAGGACAAGCAAGATGTAAGGTACCAGTAAGCCACGAGCCACGTGCCAAAGTACAGATTAATAGAAATGGGCTAAATATAAGAGTAAGAGCTAAGCCGGGCGGTGGTGGCGCACGCCTTTAATCCCAGCACTCGGGAGGCAGAGCCAGGCGGATCTCTGTGAGTTCGAGGCCAGCCTGGTCTCCAAAGCGAGTTCCAGGAAAGGCGCAAAGCTACACAGAGAAACCCTGTCTCGAAAAACCAAAAAAAAAAAAAAAAAAAAGAGTAAGAGCTAGACAATGATAGGCCTGAGCTAATGGCCAAGCAGTTTAAATAATGAAAGTGTCTGTGTGTTTATTTTAAAAGTGGGCTCCGGGACTGGCGGGACTTGGTGGGACCCGGAGAGAAAAGCTCTCCAGCTACGAACGGGTTCACATGACTTAGCTATAATCAGCATAAGACTAACTCTTAGCCCTTTATATTTGGATAAAGAGGTCCATCTTTAATTTCCCCCGAATGATGAATGAATTGTATCAATAACGTTTACTGAATAATTATTTTTCCTACAAATTTAAAATGCCATATGGATCCCATTCAGTTCTACTGATCTATTTTTTTCTCCAGCATCAAACTGATCAACCTACTGAAGCTAGGTTAAAAGAGACAGACATGGTAGAAGGTACATGTAACCAGCACTCTGGAGACTAAGACAGAAGAACCATGAGCTGGAAGCCAGCAGCGGCTATGCTATGAGATAATAACTAAAAAGATACTTTAAATGTTGTTGAACTTACTTTTCAGAAGTCTTCTTTTTCTGATATTTATTGAAAATCCACAAATATTTTTCCAAGTAAATTTTAGTGTAAGTTCATAAAATATTCAAACTTATCCTAATATTGGTTTTATATTCATCTTGCTTCTGTCTTTTCATTTACTCAGTTGTTCTTCTGTTTTCTAACTGGCTCTTTTTAAATATGGGGCAATACTGCAGATCTCTATGTACTAATTTTATAATCAGCCCCTTTGCAGACTTTTCTTAACACTGAATAAATTTTTGGGGATTTTGGCGGGGAGCAGTTTGAGACAGGGTCTCACTATGTAGCTCTGGCTATCCTGGAACTCACTAAGTAGACCAAGTTAGACTCAAACTCAAAGAGATCCTCCTGCCTCTGCCTCCTGAGTGCTCAGATTAAAGGCGTGTGCCACCACCACCCGGTTCAACACTGAATAAATCCTAAAGCATACTTTTAAAAAAACTTTTAAAAGCAATGACAAAAACTTTTAGTTGCCTGCCAGTTATCTTCTTTCCCCCACTTCACAACAGAATAATTGTGTGCGTGTGTGTGTGTGTGTGTGTGTGTGTGTGTGTGTGTGTGTTCCTCAGCTCTCTTTACATATTTAGTCACTGGACAAACTCTGGCCAATGACACTGTGATGTGCAAGGGAAAGCACAGAATGACTGGGAAACTGCTACTCCTGGGGCGTGATGTGATACCTGGAGCATCACCTTCCATTATGAACACACCAGCATACTCTAAGACTGGGAATCGGAGCTGGAAAGAGCTAGGGGCCCTGATCACTCTGTCATACCATGCCCAGAATACCTGCCTCTGGACTTCTTATATGCAATACAGAAAAAGTTAATGCTTTGGCTAAGGCATTAAGATTATTAAAAAAAAAAAAAAACTTATTATTGCCAGGCATAGTGGCACATGTCTCTAATCCCATCAGTCAAGAGGCAGGGGCTCTGAGGCCAGCCTAGTCTACATAGTGAGTTCCAGGATAGGACTATATAGAGAGACCCTGCTTCAAAAAATAAATTAGCCGGGCGGTGGTGGCGCACGCCTTTAATCCCAGCACTCAGGAGGCAGAGCCAGGTGGATCTCTGTGAGTTCGAGTCCAGCCTGGGCTACCAAGTGAGTTCCAGGAAAAAGCGCAAAGCTACACAGAGAAACCCTGTCTCGAAAAACCAAATAATAATAATAATAATAATAATAATAATAATAATAAAATAAATAAATTATATTCAGCCATAGTGATGCACATCTGTAATCCTAGTACTCTAAGGCAGAAGTAGGAAAATCCTGAGTTTGAGCCCAGACTGGACACTGTGAGACTCTGTCTCAAATAAAAAATTTTAAAAAATGTTTTAAAGTATATATACGTTATTATATGCAGTCCAGCCTATTTCTAACTAATACACTGTCCCTGCCACAGAAGTGAGTTCCAGATGACAAGAAAGTCAGTTGGCAAACAATGTAGAGATAATCCTAAAGCGGCTCTTTCACTAGGTTAGAGTACTTGGGCCCTTCAGCCAACCTGAGGATCAGTCAAAATATACACTATAGAAGGATAATCTCACGGGGCAATGAACAGGTATGGAACTTCATCCTTTAAAGAAGTGGGATGCTCTGAAGCCAAGGAGCGGCACAGTCTCTCTTCAAAGCAGAATGTCAGGCAGATGCACAGTAGTGGACGTTCAGTAGCTGAACTGAAAACAGTAGACATGATGGTTAAGAGGCTAGTCATCCAGACTCAAAGTGAGATCAGGGCAATAGTGGCAGCGGGAATGGAGAACAAAGGATTGGAGTAACACTTAGTGAGTGATAATGAAGTGTAAAAAGAGCTGAGCTGAAGAGATGGCTCTGTGGTTAAGAACACTGGCTGCTGCTCTTGCAAAGCACCCAGATCCAGTCCCAGCACCACAGGACAGTTCACAACCATCTACAACTCTGGTTCTACAGTATCTGATACCCTCTACTGCTCTCCTTGGGCACCAGGCATGCACATGATATACATATATGCATACAAGCAAACACTCATACTTGTAAAAAACAATTAAAAAAAAGAAGAGTTAAGAATCAAAGATGGTATCAGATCACACTTAATTTCAATGATGATAATTAGATAGATAATGATGCCCAAGATTTGGAATACTAAAGGGATAGCTAGTTTAAGCAGGAAGGTGGTGAATGAACTCTGTTTTGGATAAGATGGGTTTTGAGATATCCATATTGAGACAGTTTTCATACTGGTCTAGAAGCTTAAAATAGTCAATACTATTTGAGAGATTTGGGGGAACTCAGTATGAGTACAGTATGAGAACTATCAGAGACTGAAGACCGAAATCTAGAATCCAGAATTAACGGTAAGGAGAACCACTGTCGTACTAATTATACTTCCTCCAACCTCTTCAAGGTCTTTGTCTTTCTTCACCCTGCTCTCTGGCCAGGAACACTAACTTGTATGGCACACAACGGGTACTCTGGCTTCCAGATGCTTCTACCAATGAGGAGATCCAAGAGAAGCCTGGAGAAAGGATGGCCAGAGTATTTATTCTCCTGGTTCCTTCCAGTGATACTGCCTTGAGCTATTGGTATACCTCAATTAAAACTCTTTTTTTTTTTTTTTAAGATTTATTATGTATACAGTGTTCTGTCTGCATGTCTGCCTGCACACCAGAAGAGGGCAGCAGATCTCATTGCGGATGGTTGTGAACCACCATGTGGTTGCTGGGAATTGAACTCAGGACCTCTGGAAGAGCAACCAGTGCTCTTAACCTCTGAGCCATCTCTCCAGCCCTAAAACTCCTCTTAAGTAATCTATTCTACCCAATTCTTCAACACTTTGCTAAGCCCTCTCAATTAACCTCTTGGCTACTAAACCTTCCTGAAACTAACCTGAGTAGGTTATATGTTTCTTATTCATCTTCTGAGAATAAAGGGGTAGGTGAAGAAGAGAAATCTGCCACAGGAAGAAAAAATGGTTAGCGAAGAGCCACAATAATAGTGTCATAGAAGTCACCAAGGCAGTGCAGAGGGAACTGAAAAGCATCTAATGTCACCAGGTATGGTGGCATATGCCAGGAATCCCAGTTACTCTGAAAGCTGAGTTAGTAAGATTTTGAATTGGAGGTCAGCCAGGGCAACTTAACAAGATCCACTACCCTCTTGTTTAAAAAAAAAAAAAGGTCTGGGAACATAGTCCAGTGTCAGCATTTACCCAGCACATACAAGGCCCCAGTGGGTGTCAATTCTCAACCTCAAGACGAAATTCAACAACATTTAAGCAGATGGGAGAGCCAGTAGTTTAAAAAACTAGATAGAAACTGTCTACTGGGACGATAAAGGAGCCACAGATGAAACTGAAACATAGTGACAGTGACTGAGAAGGGAATCTGAGCAAATTCACTTACAAAACAAGGGTGTTTCAAGGTCACGGGTCTTCTCTGGTGACAGAGATGTGAATATGTTCATATCAGAGGGGGCGGTACTAGTGGAAAGAGGGCTTAAAGCGTAAGAAAACTCGAGAATAGTGAAGAATAAAAGCCCGAGAAATGGGAGAGACTGGATGATGAGTCAGATGATGAAGGAAGTGATTTTGCAGACGACCTTTGTACTAACCTCTTCTCTATCTAGCCTCCTGTCAGCAGCAGGACCCTGGTGACCACCACCAGCCTACCCTGGGGAGACAACCACTAGGAAAACTTGATCTCAACCCTTAAGCCTTGGGAGCTCTTTGTCAGCTCACTCTGAGGGAGCCAGATGCCCCCAGCATCTTCTTATTTTTCCATGGAGCAAGGAAAGATGCCAAAGCTAGATTTCTCCCTTTTTGTTGAAATCTTTCAAAATGAAAGCCATCATCTGTATAACTGTAAGGATACATTATGGAGTTGTGGCTATCTTTTTTTGAGACACAGTCTCACTATGTAACTCTGGCTGGCCTAGAACTCATTATGTAGATTAAGTTGGCTTCAAATTTACAGAGATCTGTCTGTCTGTGCCTCCCAAGCATTAGGGTTAAAGGCATGGGTCACCATGCCTAACTGTTAGCTATCATCTCCATCCATGGCATCCAAGTTCAAGGCCAGCCTGGTCTACAGAGCGAGATCCAGGACAGGCATCAAAACTACACAGAGAAACCCCATCTCAAAAAACAAAAAACAAACAAATAAAAAAAAAAAGGACAAGACAGAAGGATCATGAATTTGAGGCCAGTTTGGGTTACACAGTGAGATGCTGTGTTTAAAAAAAAAAAGAATTATTTATTTCTACAAGTAAATGTCTTTCTAATACCCAGCCAAGAACAGGTTTCAGGAGCTGGTATTTCAGTGTCTATGTATTTCCCAACCCCCTCCGGCCTTCCTTTTCAAATTTTCATGTCTCCTATAGTTACTTATTTAGGTTTTGATGGTGTTTTTCCCCCACTCAAAGTTCTAAAGATTAAACCAAAGACTCTACCACTAAGCTCTACCTCCAGCCCTTCTGGGTGTTTCGTTTGTTTTTTGAGACAGGGTCTCAGGATGTAGTCCCAGCTGGCCTAGAACTTGATATGTAAGCCAGGCTGGTGTGGAACTCATAAAGATCACCTGCCTCTGCCTTTCAAGTACTGGGATTAAATGCATGTGTCATCATGCCAGTCTCCTTTTTAGATTTTATTTTGAGACAGGCTCCCACTAAGTTCCCGAAGCTGGCCTCTAACTCATGATGCTGCTGCTTCAGCCTTTAGAGTACCTAGGATTACACACATGCAGTAAGCATCATGTCCAACTTATCATCTTCTAGTTGTTTTTGCTTGTTTAAACAATGTCAGCACTGTCTTTGCAATGCACTCTGGAAGAAGTCTCAGAAAACCTCATTCACCAAGTTCTGACACACATACCTTCATGAACTGTGACTAATACAACTTAAAACCACCACATATTTTTAAGCCAGGGTGACCTCCTCTGGCAAAAGGACAAGCTCCTCCAGGAAGTCTGCGCGAACACCTGCAGCCCCTGCTCCTCACCAGTCTTCCACCCATCCCTTCCTCACCTCTTTCAACTAGTTTCCATGTCGCTTCCTGTTTGTTGCTCCTCTCAAGGCCTCCTACAGCTCACAATGCCCTCACGAACAAACCTGCTTCCTTTTCCCACATCTACCTCACATTCTCCAAAAACAACTGGCAGCTGCAGATGTGCTCAGCGTCCTGCAGTCCAAACATTGTCCATTCTTTAAAGTTTCTCTGCCTTTGAAGACAAATTACTCTCAATTCCTGGGTTACTACTGCCACCTGTGCACTTAGCAAACATCTCCAAGATGCCGCTGAAGTAATGCACCGTCCCCTCCATTTGCTTTCTGATCTGCAGGCCCTAACGAACGTTACTTCTTCATGTAGCCATCATGTATCATTCCTCTGCCTTCCTCTAGCACAGTGGTTCGAAACTTTGCTAATATAATCCCTCATGTTGTGGTGACCCCCCCCAACCATAAAATTATTTTCGTTGCTATTTCATAACTGTAATTTTGCTGTTATGAATCATAATGTAAATATGTGTTTCCCGGTGGCATTAGACAACCCCTGTGAGAGGGTTGTTCGACCCCCAAAATGTAGTGACTTGGCCCATAAGTTGAGAACTGGTGCTCTAAATCATGAGCAAGAATGATGTTACTCATCTTGTTAATGTCAGTGCTTAGCACATTTCTGATACCTGGTAAGTATTAAGTTTTGTGTGCCATCTGGGCAACAAAGCTGCAGTTGTCTTGAGGGTTAACCAGATAGTCCGGTCATTTTTCTACCTAAAGAGACCAGAGCAGTGTCCGACATATAACTTATTATATGTATATAACAATTACTTATAAAAAGAAGTTCTTTGCCTGGCATGGTGGCGCACCCCTTTAATCCCAGCGCTTGGGAAACAGAGGCAGGTGGATCTCTGAGACTTTGGTGTCAACCTGGTCTACAGAGTGAGTTTCAGACTAGCCAGAGCTAGGCGGTGAGACCCTATTTCAAAAAAAATTAAACTTTAAAAAAAAAAAAATTCTTCCTCCCAAGACACTATTATCTCCCTCTTCGGGTACCCAGGATCAAGGGAACTGCTGATTCTGTGCTCAATTCGGTCTCCCTTATTATTATTACTTTTAATTAGATGTAGATGTGTGTTTCTGCATATAGTCACGTACACATGCAGGTGCCTGAGGGAACCAAACCCCCAGAGCTGGAGTTACAGATAATATGAAGTGCCTGAGTGAGTTCTGGGAACCAAACCAAGGTCGTCTGGAAGAGCAGCAAGTGTTCTTAACCGCTGAGCTATCTTCTTTCTTTAACTAATCTTCATAAACCAATACTGTGTCTGCCAGGACTGTCACAACATTCCACTGGGGCCTTGATTTGTGCTCACCATTCGTTCTAGCAGTATACTTAGGGAATGGAATACTAACGAAGGGGGGGGGGGGGGGATAGGCATAGGTTCTAACCCACGTTGGACCCTGCTTCTCTGGCTTCCCTGGCTGACAAGGCCTGCAAGCAGAATTGGGGACGGTCCCTGACATTGCCCAGGCTCCACCCTCTCCATGTGCAAGTGAGTGAGGGCCCCTGGTGCCATAAAATCCAAGGTCACACAGCAAACCAGAGTCAGGGGCGGGCCTACTCTCAGGACTCCGGCTCGAGGCCAGCAGCCCCGCGCCCTCCTCCCCCGGGCATGACGGAACCAGAGAGGCCTCACCGCTGGCAGATGCCGCCCACGCTCACTCCGCCGGCCCGGGGCGCTGCACCGCGGCGCGCACAGAACCGCAGCTGTTGTCTGGTGTCATGGGCGACGGACGCCGGCCACTTCCGGTACTAGGCGGCTCTGCGGCCAATCGGCGCGGGCCGCACTCGCGGGAGGAACAGGTGGCCAGCGGGCCCACGCCCCCTTGCCCGTTCCGGCTTTCCTGTCGGCTGCTCTCGCCCTAATTCACCCCAGCTCCACGCGGCTGGCAAGGGCCGCTCCGCTCCCTGGAATGTCCCAGTGCACCTCGCGATACCCACTGTGCCCTAGACCACTGACGCGCGGGGTCCTCCGGGTTTCCTAGAACGGCTCCGAGGATGCACTTCCGCCCCGCAGCAGCCGCTCTGCGCGCCCCTGGCGTTTCCGTGGGCTGGAAAACTCGTTAACTCCCGCTTCACTTCGCGTGGGGACGTGGCGAGCGCCCCGTGTCTGTGCCATTTCACCTCTCTCTTGTCAAGAGTCTGTCAACCCCGGCCCTTAGATTTAGGGTACGCTTGTCATCTAGGAGCGAGGGGGAGGAAAAGCTCCAGGGAATGGTGCTTTGACAAACATCTTCAGGTTGAGTGCGATTTCCCTAGCTGTCCAGGCAATGGGAATTGTATTATTTGCCAGCCTTCCTCTCTCTTGAATAAATTTGGTCTCCTTTTGCCTCAGAACATGTGTGAATCCTCCTGCCTCAGCCTTCCAAGTGCTGGAATGAGCAATCATGCCCAGTGAAATAGACCTTTGTCTCTGTGTGTGGTTTTTGAGGCAGCGCCCTATTCTGTAGCTCAGACTGGCCTTCGACTATGTATTAACAGTTCAGGCTGGCCTCGAATGTGAGGCAGTCCCCCTGCCTCAGCCTCCCTGGTGCAGAGATTCGAGGCCTAAGACAATACACCCAACTCTAAAATCAGCATTTTAACGGAATCAGCCAAAATCGTAGGTAGTTGCAAATAATAGGGCAGCCAGTCAGATACTGGTGTGAATGGCTAACGAGGAACTCTGGACCCTAGTACATTATCCCATTGCTGAACTCAAGGTGATATTTTCCTTTCTGTTGGGCTGTGTACTGGATATATATCACAATAGTCCTCTCTGTTGCACAGGGTTGTAGTTAGGCAAATACAGAAGCCTGCCGCCCACCCCACCCCCATCTTTGGGGCACACTGGTGGCCCTGGGTTTGCCTAATCATATATTCCATTTCTTCTGACTAGTCCAGGAGTGAGCATCAGATTTAAACGGGGCCAACCAGTCCTTCCCTTACAGTTGCTGTCTGGGAAGGGTGGTGCAGTTTGGGACAACATTTGTCAGGACACAGACCTTTTCTGAAGTAAAAGTCTTTGAAATAAGACCTGAACAAGAAGCTTTCAGTTACAGAGAAAAGGCAGAGGAGGCTGGGGGCATGACTCAGAGGTGGAGCACCTGCCGAAAATGTGCTAGGTAGGTCCTAAATTCAAGCCCCAATACTATCAAAATAAATAAATAAAATGAAATAAATAGTAACAAGACATTTGAAGAAAAAGGCAGAGGGAGTAACTAGTTCTGAGATAAGGGCTGGGAGATTAAAACAGAGTAAAATTTACAATTGCCATGCGATGGGAGTACCTGAGTACTGTGGAATAATCCCTTTGTACACTGTGAAGATCTGTAGCTGTGATTGGTTTAATAAACAAGCTGACTGACCAATAGCTGAGCAGAATAAGGTTAGGTGGGACAGCCAAACTGAGAATGCTGGGAAGAAGGGCAGAGTCAGGAGTCACCAGCCAAATGCAGAGGGAGCAGGAGGTGAACATGCCATGCTAATAAAGGTACCGACAAGCGGCAGAGTGTAAATAAGGAATATGGGTTAACTTAAAATGTAAGAGCTAGTCAGTAATAAGCCTGAGCTATTGGAGGAGCATTTACCATTTATATTAAGCCTATGAGTGATTATTTGAGAAAGGCTGCTGGGATAAGAAAACTCTGCCTCCACCTGAGTTTGAATCCCCAGAACCCATGAGCAGCTGTAATCCCAATGCTCTGACATACAATAACACGGAACATATATGGCCATTCCCAAAGGGAGGGATGGGGGCACAGTGAGGAAATAACTGAACCAAAGTAAGAAATCACCAAATTATCTAGCTCCGTTTCTGGCATAAAGGGACTTAGACAGTTCTGCCCCCTCCAGCTTTGCTGCCTGCAAGATGCATCTCTCTGTGCTGGTTCTATTCCGCAGGTGCAATGGCAAATATCTTATGTGTCTGACTTCCCTGACATCTTGGGGTTTCTAACACAATCCAGGCTGCACTTCTGTGCCTTCATACAATGGGCTCTCAGGGTCTCCACACAGGAACGCCTCTGCCTTACACCGGCCTCAGCAGCTCTCTGGAACCACAGAGGAAGATCCCTGACTGCTTTAATCCCAGCACTCAGGAGGCAGAGGCAGGCAGATCTCTGTGAGTTCGAGGCCAGCCTGGTCTACAGCGTGAGTTCCAGGACAGCCAGGGCTACACAGAGAAACCCTGTCTCAGAAAACCAGAGAGAGGGAGTCACATAGGCCTCTCAGTCCCTGAAGATTTATAGGAAGATAATTAATGATGAGGAAGAGACATTATCTTCAGTGGTGAAGCCACTGTCAGGGGCCTGTGCTCTGTAAACAAACTCCTACCTACACTCCTACGAACAATGCTAATGAAACTCACCAGGTCACCAGCATAAAAAAGTGGAAAGGAGGCCAGGTGGCAAGAGAGAGCAGGAGTGGGCAGGGTAAGGAGAGGGTAACAAGGGATCTGATGGAAATAATAAGGTGTATGAAAAATGAAACCCATTATTATGTATAATTAATTTATGCTAATTAATTAAAGTCTGTTCTCCTTGTTCAGGCTGCTAACAATGAGTGGGGGAAAATACATTTTTGTTGTTGTTTTTTATTTTGAGACAAGGTCTCTCTACATAGCTCTAACTGTCCTGGAGCTCACTATGTAGACCAGGCTGGCCTCCAACTCATGGAGATCTGACCACCTCTGCCTCTCTAAGTGCTAGGATCAAAGGTGTATACCACGCCCAGCCTACAATCATAAGATAACCTTAGGAGTTACTCAGGAATCATTTTCTACTTCCGCATCAATGTAGCTGCATTTTCTGCTGCTATTTCAACCTTCTTCAATATTCCAAAACCTTTCTCTAAGCCATGATACAGAAGTTACATCACAACCATTGCCATATGTACATTCACCCATACTACAAAATGTTATGACTCCAAACCAAGAACACAAGACCTTAGAGTCTACCCTCTTTCATGCAGTACACCCACATTAATGAGCCTTCCCTCAAGAGCCTGGATCAGTACAGTGGTGACTGTGTTGCCAGAGTTCTAGGGCAAAGATTCCAACTCTAGGAGTCCCAGCCAACTTGTCCAGGTGCCTGTCCCCATACAACATTAGAGATGGGGTAGTGGGAGAGCACAGAGAAAGACTGAGTCAGTGATCCCACATTGTGAGGAAAAGATGGATCCAGTGACCTCCCCAAGCCTATCTTTGGGGTACCGGTATGAGCTTTAGGTTTAACTAGAAAGCAATTAGGGACAGGGTGAGAGTTATTAGTAAATGAGCAGTCTTGATCAAAGTGTGGTCTGGTTGGACATCTCAATTCTTTTTTTTTTTTTTTTTTTTTTTTTTTTTTGGTTTTTCAAGACAGGGTTTCTCTGTGTAGCTTTGCGCCTTTCCTGGAACTCACTTGGTAGCCCAGGCTGGCCTCGAACTCACAGAGATCCGCCTGCCTCTGCCTCCTGAGTGCTGGGATTAAAGGCGTGCGCCACCACCGCCCGGCAGACATCTCAATTCTTATTCTGAGGGTGATTAGAAGTCCTTATTGCTGGTGGGATCAGTTCCCATGAGATGCTTGCTCTTGCTTGCAGCTGATCTCATGAGAGACTAATATGTCTGGGAGCTCCAGCTGTCCCTGCTCTCAGTGGGGACTGAAGGTTTAAGAAAATGACTAGAGAGCCAGCTGGTGGTAGTGTATGCCTTTAATCCCAGCACTGGGGCGACAGAGGCATGCAGAGAAACCTTGTATCAGAGAGAGAGAGAGAGAGAGAGTACTGGGGTCTATGGTCTATGCTGTCTGTAATGGAGGAAGAATGCTAGAAATGAAGGCTCCTTCAGGAAATTCCATGCTGAGGACACCTGAAGTGGAAAAGGACTCATCTGCCACCATCATAGACTCATTTCATCTTTTCAGGAAATTGTGACTTTGCTCTGGGCAAGGCAGAGATTGAGAATTTACTCCCAGCTGTAAAAATTCGTGTTTCCATTTCTTTATACATTATGCCATCTTCTCTTACTAATATTAAAATGTGTTGCCAGGCAGTGGTGGCACACACTTTTGATCCTAGCACTGCAGAGGCAGAGGCAGGCAGATCTGAGTTCCAGGCCAGCCTGGTCTGCAGAGCGAGTTTCGGCACAGCCAGGGCCTCACAGAGAAACCCTGTCTGGAAAAACAAACAACAAAACAAGATGAACTGCTTTGCTCCTCGCTTTGCATCTATCTTTGAAACGTGGGAAGGGGAGCTTTGCGCCCTGGCTGCCTATCTTGATTTTTGAGAGCAGATTGATGCAGCCGAGGCTGGCCTAGAGCTCCTGACCCTACTGCCGCAGCTGAGTGCAGGGATTATAGCCGCACGCCACCACACCTGGCTCCTTCCTTGTATTTTGAAATCACATTCTTTCTCAAATTAGTTTACAACTGTTTCGGATTTAGTGCTACTCATATTTCCAATCACCTGTGGGCCATATCTCCAGAGCTACTGAACTGTTCGTACTTCCCATCAGTGGCCTCTCGGGCTTAAATGGTATTGTGTTAGGGTTCTAGAAGAAATGATCTAAAGGTTTGAATGACCTTGTGACTCTCTTCTCCCGCCGGCACATAGCCACAGATAGGGGACGATCCGACAGAAGGGCCCGGCTTAGATGGCTCTCTCTCCCTGTTAGCCCCCACCACCTGCACCCACTTCTTATTTCTCATCATCAGCTGTCTCCACACTCTGACTTTCTCCTGTCAGCCAGGCTGACCTCAGAATGTCCTCCACTCACAACGTTATGTGTTGTGACACAAAATGCCATCTTGCTTGAAGTAACATAACCGTCGTCTCCTAAGGCCAGATAGCACCCAGAGGACAGGCTGCTCTCTTTAAGTACCCCTCACTGTGTGATTGGTCTCCAAGAAGCCTCAGGGGCATTGGCGGGGTAGGATCCTAACGTGCCGTGCCGGATTGAAACACTCCCAGCTCACCTCTGCACACTAAAGCAACTGCAGGTGCTGAAGCGGGCTTAGCTGCGGCGTCTTTGGTACCCAACCCCCATCTCCAGCTACAAAGATGTGAAAGAATGAAGCCAAGGTGCAATTTCTTCTTCAGGCTTGATAGTCACACCCGAGAGACCAGTTCTGAGCCTCACCCAGAAAACTCACATTTTTCCTGTGCTTGGAGAAGCAAGTTCTCTGGCTTGGAAGGTGGCCTCGGGGTCTAGTTTGAAGGAATGCCCATTGTCATCCAGGTACACTGCACCTGTGGCTGACAGGTAGGGCCAGGGGCCACCCCACACTGTGGGGGATCAGAACAAGCTAGGAACAACAGTACCTTCTACTCTTCATCCCAAACACAGTCACATTGGGAATTAGGCCTTTATCATACAGACCGGACAGGGACAATGACCAGTTGCGTTCACAACACCATGGTTCAGCCAACTCAATTAAATTCAAATCTTTAAGACAGGGGCAGGTACATTTTTTTTTTTTTGCACTAGTACTTATTTTTAAATTTTTATTTATTTTTATTTTATATGTGTGAGTGTTTTGCCTGCATATATGTTTGTGTGTGTACCATGTGCACGAAGTGCCCACATAGGCCAGTAGCAAGCATTGGGTCCCCTGGAACTGGAGTTACAGTTTTGAGTTACCTTGTGGGTTCAGTTCCTGAACCCAGGTCTTCTGAAAGAGCAGTAAGTGCTCTTAACTTCTGAGTCATCTCTCCAGCCCTACACTAGTGCTTCTTAAAGATCTTTCCAAGCTGGGCAAGGTGGTATGTAGCTGTACCCCAGTTACTGGAGAGGCTGAAGCCAGAGAATTCTAAAGGAGTCTGGGACCAGCTTGGGCATGTAGAGACCTCACCTTGGGAAGGGGTGAGGAGGAGTCTAGGAGAGGAGAGAGGGGAGGCAGAGGAGAGTTACAGTTTCTCCTCCTGTAAGGTAGTAAGTATGAGAGAAGTAAAATGTTCCACAACAGGCACTCAGCATCCACCAGACGAGGCTTGTATGATGCCAGTTACCACAGAAGTTTGCTGCCCCAGAAGGAGACAGATTTCCTGGAGGTGGAAGACAAAGGTTTGAAGAAAGCGGTAGGGTGGATAAGGGTGTCCTGTGAGAAAGATTTTCTGGCATGAAATTCAGAAAACAATCCTGAAAGAAGAGGGCACCTTCACACATTTAGGTGTTTTCTCCTTGTGCCTCAGTATAGGGACAGTTCCTTCACTGGGCATCAGGGGGCTCCAGGAGACTGTGAACCAGAATCACTCAGCCTATGTGTGGTTGGAGAAGTGGATTAAAAAGGAACAAGCTGAGTCTTAGGGCATTTCTCAACCTGATGCAGCTGCCATTTGGTACAGATGAAATGTTTTCAGTCAAGGGCTTAGCATATCAATGAATGCATAAAATTCAATGTATAAGCCAGATACAGTGGTACCTCATCTCCCTGTTCCTCAGGACAATAGCTGGAGTCCAGGAGTTCAAGACCAACCTTAGTAACACCTCAAATATAATAATGGTAAGGTCAGTGAACGGAACACCACACCTCCACTAGATTGTTTTTTTAAGCAGTGTTGGGAAATAAACCCAGGGCCCCTGCACGAGCTCAGCAAGCATTCTGCCACTCCAGCCTCGGCCCTCTAGATTTTTTTCTTTTCAACATTGGTGTTTCCCTACCAATGGACATGTTAAAGCTAAAATATTCGCACACTATGTTATAACAGTATGTAAGTGTGTTACCTGTAATAAATAAAACCATAACTGATATCCTAAACATGACCGCCCATGCCGCCAGCAAGCGTATCAGTGGAGAGTGGCCCCATGGGCAGCAGGGACAGGATCTGGCAATTGCCCACCCCTCCTTGACTCCTAGAGATTTGGCTGGGCATGTGCAGTAAAGAGTACAATTCCCAGGGGCTGGAGAGATGACTCGGGAGTTCAGAGTGCTTGCGGCTCTGGCAGAGGCTCATGTTCAGTTTCCAGCACATATATGAAGTGGCTCTCAACTGCCAACTGCCTGGAACTCCAGCTCCAGGAGCTCCAACGCCCTCTTCTGGCCTCCTCAGGCACTGCAAATGCACATGATGCACACACATACACCCAGACACAAAAATGCACACATTAAATACATAGATTTTTGTTATTGTTGTTTTGTTTTGTTTTTGAGATAGGGTTTCTCTTGTGTAGCCCTGGCTGTCCTGGAACTTGCTCTGTAGACCAGGCTGGCCTCGAACTCACTGAGATTCATCTGCCTCTGCCTCTCAAAAGCATGTGGTACCACACATTAAGTGGTGGTGGCACACACAGCTTCCAACAGTCATGTCCCCAGACCAAAATGGACAGAGCATGAGAACCCAGATGGGAAGCCTTGCTGGTTCCAAGTCTGTGGGTGCTCACCTCCACTCCCAACGTGGCTAGGGGAAGCCGGTAAGGACCCACGGCTGCTCCCTGGCTAGGAGTTTGAGCTGAGCAACAAATTTAAACCAGGATCCCCTTCTTCATTAACTGGAAAAGTAGCTTGTGAACAACTTTCAAGCCAGCATCAGTGAAGTTAAAAGTTGGCTTAAGAAGACTCTCCCTGGTGATAGATGGTAGCTTCATCATGACTGCCGCACATTAGGTCCCAGGGTGTGGCCAGGTAATCGCTTCAGTTAAAAGAATACAATCAACTGAGAAGTTATTAGAACAGGAAAGTGATAGGTCACGCCACCAGCTGAGCTTGCACTGGAGATGGGACAGAAGGAACTGTGAAGTGAATGATGTAATGGGACACGTCGTCTTCACGGAATTTCTACAAGAGACACCAATTTTCCCAGCGGATTAGCATTTGCTGTGTCATATAGAGACACCGCCCCTCCCCCCATGCCTATTGTCTTTCTGGTAGCACCTGGGAGCTTTCATGCCCCTGGTAGTGACATAATGCTGATGTTACAGAATTGGGTGGTGACTTTTGATTTGTTTGTCTGGTTTTGTTTTAAATAACCGAATTTCTGTGGGCACCTTTGTCCCATTTTGCAAGTTATTCAGGCAGGTGTTTAATTCTTAAGTCAACTATGCTTCTTCTGATTTTTTAAAGATTGCTTTTTGTATTCAAAGGGGGGAGGGCGGGGTGCATTGGAACTCAGCATAAAATAAAACGCACAATCGCCAGGCTTCTGCGAGAGTGGCCACGTGGCTGAGCTGTGTGACTTGTGGAGCAGGGATGAAGCAACCGCTTCAGGGAATTTCCTGGACAGTCAAATGACAAGGACCTTCCTTTACTTCCTGCCAGAAGGTGGTTGTGAAACCGGTGTTCCACTGGACCTGAAGGCAGGGGCTGTGCTCTGGGGATGTCAGAGTGGCAAACTAAAAACACCACGGATCCCAGGGGACTGCACAGACTTCCTAGAAACCTTGAACTCCCTACCTGCAGCCTTTTGGACGATGCCATCCATTGTCACTTTGGGTTTCTACTGCTTGTCACCAAACACAATCAAACTGTTACAGAGTTCTAAGAACTCCCATGTAGCTTTTTAAAAAATACTTTTGTAGAGCCAGGCAAAGAGGCACACCCCAGTAATCCCAGCACCTAGGAGGTGGAGCAGGAAGATTGAGTATTCAAGGTCATCCTCTGCTATATATTGAGTTTGAGGCCAGCTTGTGCTACATGAGATCTTGTCTCCAAAAAAGGGCAAAAAAAAAAAAAAGTTTTGTAGGAAAAATATGGATGGAAAGAGTCAAAGATTAAATAGGGAAGAGACCGTCAAATATAAAAACAACTTTTAAATTTAATATTATTTTATTTTATTGAGACAAAGTTTCATCATGTAGCCTTGGCCGGTCTGAAATTCACCACGTAGACCAGGCTGGCCTCAAATTCACAGAGCCCTGCCTTCCTCTGCCTCCTGAGTGCTGGGATTAAAGGCCTACGCCACTGGGCCCAGCCAAGTGCAAAAACAACTTTTAACTTAAAATGCTGGGTAGATCACAAATGGAAGAAGAAGGAGAAGTCCAGAAAGATTGCTCAGTGCATAAAACCACTTTCCAGGCAAGCCTAATGACCTGAGTTCAACCTCCAGAACCCAGAGTGGCTCCCAAAAGTTGTCCTCTGGCCTCTATGCACAGGTCTCCATGTGCCTGTACCCACCTATCACATTCTCGATAAAAAGGGAAAGCAAAAACCACGGACAATAGAGTACAACAGTATAGACTTTGGATTTAAAACAAGGTCTCACCATATAGCTCAGGCTGGCCTGCCTCAGCCTCCTGAGTGCTGAAATTACAGGGCTGTGCCACCACACCCAGCTACCTACAAGTCCTTGCCGTTGGCACCCTTTGAACTGTGGTGCATCCAGAGCCTGCTTGCCTGTTCACCTTGTCCTGGGCTCCTTGGTATGCTGATGTATCATGAGGCCTCCAAGACCACCCTCGGGTTTGTTGGCTCTTCAGTAAGACTCAGGGTTTCCAGGAGCTCAAACTACACTCGTGATTACAGGGTGTTGCAGCCAAAGGACGCAGACTGACTCGACACAGGACACATCTACACAGCTCTGAGTCCAGGAGAGAGAGGCCCCAGCTCCCCATTGTCTTCCCAGAAAAATCACACTAACATCACTTACTCTTCCAGCAGCAATAAGGCAGACGAAATATTACCAGCCAAGAAAACTCACCCAAGCCTTGGTACTCAGGGTTTTTTTTTGCGGGGGAGTGATAGGTCGTGGGAGTGAGGTTATGGTTAGCCACATAAGCATGGAAAGTTCAAGAAATGAACCTTTGGCTCCTCATCTCTAGACTTGTCAAAAATCTACTAGCACAGCCTGGCCCCCAATCCCTGGTCATATTCAAACAGCCATTTATGATATAGCACACTGTTTTCATAAAAATCTTTATCAGGCATTCAAAGTCCCTCTTATCAGACAGAACATTACAAGGGCTTAGGAGTTATCTCCCCAGAACCAACCAGGGGCTAGTTCTGAAGACCTTTGGACTAGCCAGCCCAGGCCTGTTGGGGTAACCCTTGACTGTAAACCCCATAAACTGAGGCGCTTCTGAGGACCTCCACTCCTTGTATAGAGTCCAACTGAAATATAGTCCTAATACCAGCACTGGTCCAACATCATGGGCGTTCTGTCAATGAACGAACGCACGAAGACCTGAAGACAGATCCGTGTCTTAAAAATGCCCAGTGTTTCCCTCTCCTTGGCTAGCCTTCTCCCGAGCATTTTGCCTCCTGACCTCCTTCCAGCCATTTCTATCTGTTTCAGTTGTTCCGATTCCCAAGCACCAGAGGCCCTTCCCAATGTGTCCCTTCCAAGCAGGTCATCGAGGCTGCAGGGCTTCTGCCCACGGCCAGGACTGAATGAGGCACAGGTGAGACACAGGAGTACAACGTTGAGGCGGCCCTCCGTCTCGGAGTCACTCTCCTGAAAAGGTGCACTTGAGACACTGTCTCCCTTCACTCCAGCGCAGGCTGCATTCTGTCTTGAAACAGTGTGTCTGGATGGGTACCCATCCTCCTTATTTTTGTGCACGTTGAGGGGGACTGGGAAAGTGTGAGAAGCTCACAGGGAGCTTGACTTAGGAGGGAGCTGCGTATTAACTCAGGCAACAATGATGTGCCTGTACAAACCCATCTAATATGTTTCATCCTAAAGGATAACTTGATCCACCTCTAAATACCAGGAAGTGGTGGAAATGGGTCCCAACATTCCATTCTCACATTTGAGTCAGCATTCATTTCTCATATTTGATCCAAGATCCCTTTGCCTTTCAGAGGCACAAGGACTCTTTCGCAAAACATCTTAGAATCCACCTTCCCACTTACAAGACATGCCTCAGTTGTAGCAAATTTATCAGTGCCCTTGCTGGAGCTGGAAAACTTTCAGTTACCTTGAGCTTCCTTTACATAGAGTAAAAAGTGGCTTTAAGAGGTGCAAGGACCTCAGACTCTTACAAGAACAGACATTTGAACTGTTTATGATGTATGCTATTGCAGTTATTCAGCTTGACATGACTGCTGCCATTTTGAGTTGTAACCACCATGATTGCCTCAGAGTAACCCACTCAGTTTTCCCTGCAGTTTCACAGCAAAGAGCAACGAGGAAAGCAATGGGGTGAGGGGCAGAGGGAGACTCATAATGAGACTCTGGCTCCAGGCGGCATCTGGAGCTTTGATAGCATTCTGGATAAACCAGGTATGTTTTGGCTAGGATGAAGTCACTTTTTTGTTTATTTTATGCAAATAAGTGTGTATATCTGTGTGTATGCCTGTGCACCACATGCATGCCTGGTGCCCTGCAGAATCCAGAAGAGGGCATTGCCTCGTCTGGAACGGGAGTCACAGACAGTTGTGAGCTGCCACGTGGGTGCTGGGAATTGAACCGGGGTCCTCTGGAAGAGCAGCCAGTGCTCTTAAATGCTGAGCCATCTCTTCAGTCCTGAAGTCACGTTTGACCTGACCAATAAGTACCCCCTCTTTCTGCTCCAAATTGTGGGGATCCATTTGATCTTGCTGCCACCCAGGACCACGCATCTGTCAGTAAGTCCTCCACTACATACACTCTGTGTAGAACTGGATCTGCCTGTCTCTTGCTTTAGTTTCACTGTGAGGCTGCCAGTTCTTTCGCAACAGGCCTGGATTGTTCTAGAACAGATACAGGGAGCCTTCTGCCATCTATTCCTACAAATTTCACTCACTGCTTTTCTATCTGCTGTGGTGTAGTGTGTGTGTGTGTGTGTGTGTGTGTGTGTGTGTGTGTGTGTGATGTGTGCTTGTGTGTGTACACGTATGTTTACTGTGTGAATGTATGTTGATGTGTGTGTGATATGTGCATGTGTGTGTGTGTTGTGTGAATGTGTTGATGTGTGTGAATATGTGTGATGTGTGCATGTCTGTGTGCTTGTGTGCGTATTGTGTGAGTGTGTGTTAATGTGTGTGTGAGATGTGTGTGTATTATGAGTATGTGTTGATGTGTGAATGTGTGTGTGTATGTGTCTGTGTGTATTGTGTGAGCGTGTGTATGTGTATGTGATGTGTGATATGTGAAGGTGTCTACAGAGGCCAGAAGAGCATGTCAGATTCCCTGCAGCTGAAGTTACAACTGGTTGTGAGCCCCCTGACATAAGTGCTAGGATCCAAATGTGGGTCCTCTAGAAGAGCAGCAAGTTTTCTTAACCACTGAGACATCTCTCCAGTCTATCAGCTTTATAGCACAACAGCAATCTACACATACATTTGAGTTGCTTGAATTGATATCATACATATACATGCATGCATATATATACATACACAACACGCACACACATATATACAACACACACATACATATATACATAGAGAGAGAGAGAGAGCAAAGTCCATTCTCAAAGGAGTTTGGCTGAAAGCACTCTCACTTTCATTAGTCTGAAATCAGTTCTTCAATGTCATCATAGGATTGACCTAGGCCAGCCAGCATTTCCCCATGCATTACATGTGAACAATGTCTTAAGAACACAAATTCCTGAGGTGGAAAAAGTATGAACTACACTTGGCAGACTTCCAACATTTATGACATTCACAGTGTTTAACCTCCACAGATATTCTCTGATGTGGGGTAAGAGCTAAGTTCTGCTGAAAGGCTTTCCACACTCAGTAAGTGATGGATTTCTCTCCTGACGACTCAGGGATGTGGAGGAATAAGATAGAAGCACTGAGGGAAGTCTTTCTTGCTGCCATTAAAGTCAGACTTCCTCTTCTAACATAAGGTCCCCAATAAGACCAGTAAGGCTGAATCTGGGCTAGTGTTTCCCACACGCCTTGCATGCACCGAGATTTCCCCAGGTGTGTTCGCCGATGCTGAAGAAGATCAGAACTATAGCTAAAGACTCCTCCACACCCAGTTCACCCCACGGTTTTCTTCCTAGTGAGTCCTCTGGTTTTGAACATGTAGAAGCCCCCACAGTTTTCTTCCTAGTGAGTCCTCTGGTTTTGAACATGTAGAAGCCTCCTCAGAAAGTTGTCCACACTCACTCCATTTCACCACTGAGATTCCGATTCTGAACATTTTGAAATTGACACCTAAAGTGTGTTCCACTTTCTTCATATTCACAGTAAGTTCAGCAACATCTAATGAGCTCAAAATTCCCATTATAAATCTTTGGGTTTTTTTCTTCTTTTTTTGAGACTGTGTAGCTCAGGCTGGCTGAGAACTCACTCTGTAGACTGGGCTGGCCTTGAACTCACAGAGATCTGCTTGCCCCTGCCTCCCCAGTGCTGAGATTAAAGGTTTATGCCACAACAACTGGCCCTAAGCATTCTTTATTTTTTTAAGAGAATGAAGGTTTGTTTTGGTTAATGGTTTGAGGCAGTCCAATGTGGTTAGGAAAGCATGGCAGGAGAAGTGGTCTTCAACTATGGGGTAGGATGCATGAGCCCATCAACTCTAGGGTAGGACGCATGAGCCCATCAGCTCACATTTCCAACACACAATGGTGTAGCATAAACACTCTCATTCCAAAGCGGGAGAATGAAGCAAGGGAAGGTTATGGTCAAACCAAGATAAACACCCAGCAGGGCAAAACCCAACCCTGTTGGCTGTGTCTGGCACAGTCATGCACTACCTGCTCAACCGTTGTCTTTTTTTTTTTTCCTACCACTCTGCCCTCTGGAAGCTAGAACAGTATTGTATTAGTCATTTGCTCTGACAAAACAGCATGATCAAGGGAACTTACAAGAAGAAGTTTATTTGGCTCACAGTTCCAGAGGGTTAGAGTGCATGGCGGCGGAGCAAAGGCATGCTAGCCAGGAGCGTCGGTTAGAGGGCTCACGTCTTGAACTGCAAAGATGAAGAGAGACAGTGAACCTGAAATTGCATGTGGCTCTGGGAACCTCCAAGTCTGTCCCCAGTGACGAAATTCCTCCAGCGAGACCACACCTCCCAAACCTACCCATACAATGGCACCAACTGAGGGCCAGGTTGTTATGGGATATTTGTACATGGGGTGAAGACATATTGCTGTGTTGGTTTAATAAAGAGCTGAATGGCCAATAGCTAGGCAGAAGGTATAAGTGGGACTTCTAGGCCAGAGAGGACTCTGAGAGCAAGTGAGGCAGAGAAGTCAGCCAGACTCAGAAGAGTTGGACACACAGAATGGGATAGAGGCTGAAGCCACATGGTAGAACATAAATTAACAAAAACATGGGTTAATTTAAGTTATAAGAGCTAGTTAAGAGCAAGCCTAAGCTGTAGGCCGAGCTTTCATAATTAATAAGAAGCCTCCATGTCATTATCTGGGAGCAGGCGGGACAGAGAAAGACTCGTTACACCAGGTATTCAAACAGCTGAACCTGTGGGCACATTCTCACTCAAACTACCACAGGTACTATCTAGACATGTAATTACAGATACTGAGGGCATCTGGTAATCCACAGGGCTGGGAGGGACCGGGGAAGACACAAAGGGGTAGGAGATGATATCTTTGCCCAGAGAAATCACTCACTAGTTAAATCAAGATAGGAACTCTGTCAGATGAGCCGTGCAATCGGGACTAAACAGACTGTACTGATGGTTCAGTGTGAACAGGAGCCAGTGGGCATCTGTTGAGTGAGAAGGGTCTAAGGCATTGCTTGGGTTGCTACAGCCGGATGGAAGAGGCGAGAAGTAAAAAATGGCATTGAGGCAGAAGCCCCGGTGACTGGAAAGTTGGCGATACAATTGGCAGGTGAAAGAAGTGGGTTAGGTAAGGAGATTTCAATCTGGGTATGTTGACATAACCTGTGTTTCCCTGACCCTTGTCCCACAAGCCAATGGCTCAGCCCTGGCTGGCAAAGTCCAATGTAGGTCAAAGATCTAGAGACCCAAGCAAGGTTGTCCTCAAGTATTTGTATGAGTCACCAAAGGATATTAGACGTGTATTAACAAGCAAGTCTGGCTGGCTGTGGGCTCACCACACTAGCCATTTTCTGCACTTTTACCCCCTCAGGACTCCTGTCATAAGGTTCTAACTTGTCCTGGCTCCTGGTAACAGATGAATACCAACCATGATTCTTTGGTTAAGAATCCCAAACTTTTTAAAGCTACCAAGAAGCTCTTATAAAGTTATAAAATATTAATACTGCTGTTTGGGATGCAGCATGAGAGAAGCCTTGGGTTTGAGCCCCCACACCCCATGCACATATGCAGTAAATGCCATCTGCTAAAAATAAGTGAATCTGCCAGGCAGTAGTGGCGCACACCTTTAATCCCAGCTCTTGGGAAGCAGAGGCAGGCGATCTCTGTGAGTTTGAGGCCAGTCTGATCTACAGAGCAAGTTCCAGGGCTGTTGTACAGAGAAACTCTGTCTTAGGAAAAAAAAAAAGTGAATCTGAGCCAGAGGGGTGGCTCAGTCAGTAAAGATGCTAGTTGTAAACCGGACGATCAGAGTGAGTTTGGATCCCTTTTACCCAGTAAAAAGTTGCGTCTGTAATCCAGGACTCAGATGTAATCCAGCACCAGACAGGAAGTCAAGCCATGAGACTGGCCCAGAAGCTCATGGGTCGGCTAATCTGCTTTACACAGCAGAAACGAGAACAGGGGAGGGCCTCCCTCATGAAGCTGGGAGGAGAGAACCAACTCCCACAAGCTGTTCTTGGACGACATGTGCAATGTGGCTTGTACAGATACATATGCATAACATATATTCCATTTTTTAATTTTATGATTATGAGTGTTTTGCCTGCATGTGTATCTGTGTATCAGTTGCTTGCCTGGTGCCCACAGAGGCCAGAAGACTGAGTCTTGGAACTGGAATTAAAGACGGTTGTAAACCACCATGTGGGTGACAGGAATCAAACTAAGATTCTCTGAAAGAACAGCCCTTGCTCTTAACCCTTGAGCCATCTCTACAGCCCCTAAAATAATGAGACAGACAGACAGAGACAGACACAGAGAGAGACAGAGACACACACAGAGAGAGAGACAGAAACAGAGCAAGAGGCTGGAAAGATGGCTCAGTGGTTAAGAGCACTGGCTGCTCTTCCAGAGGACCTGAGCTCAGATCCCAGCACCTACATGGAGCAGCCCACAGCCACCTGTAACTCCAGCTCCAGGGCATCTGAAACCCTCTTATGGTCTCTGAAGGCTCTGCTCTTACATACAGACACATAAATAAATATTTTTTTAAATCCAGTCAAAGGTTTTAGTTAGCAACTGGTGCACAGGATACTGAGGTTCTCTCCATGGCTCAGTTGAGTGTCCAAACTAAGACCTAACCCACAGCTGGGACGAGACTTTTGGCCTATTTTGTTCTAGTGCGCCCTGCAGTTTCCTTACAGCTATCCAGAGTCATGCTGCACTTTGCTCACACAGCTCACAGGTAACTACTGCTTTACGTTTAATTTTCAAAGCTCACTTTTAAATGCTGGCTCAGGGACACTCCTGTGGCTGCCGGTAGGAGGGCAGAGCAGACCAGATCACTGTTTGGAAAAGAACCTTTGCTGTCTTTCTTAAGAGCCTTAACCATGGCTACGTCCTGTTACCCAACCAAGGAAACAGGCAGTATCAGAACAGCTTTGTAACAGGACTTGGCTATGATGATCTGTCTGCCAGGTGCCCCACTTCCTCTTCTGGTGACTTAGCCCTCTGTCATCCACCACATGTATTGGCAGAGTTAGAGACTCACTGAGCCAGCTAAAATATTTTTCAAATACTTTTTTCCTTATCATAGTTGATAAACGGTATCGTGTTAGTGTTTTGATTTCTTTTTTAAATTTGTGTGTGTGCGTCCACACAGCGCACATGTAGAGGTCAGAGGACAACTTGAAAGAGCTCATTTACTTGTTCTATCATGTGGGTCCTGGGGACAGAATTCAGGTCCTAAGTGCCCTGACCTGCTGAGCCATCTTGGTGGCGCCATATGCCTCTTTGATTACGTATCAGGGAGAGCACTTTTCCATGTGTCTATAGGGCACTTGTATTTCCATGAACTCTTATTTATTAAATAAACCTTCGCACAACCTGTCTCGCTGTGATGTAACTTCATCACTTTCTGGTGTATGTCCCTGGGTTCCATCTTTTCCCATCTCATCTATTCTTACTGGAGGGGCCTCCTGAGCTGAGCCTGGACAGGTGAGAATTGTCATCCCAGGAGCCGGGGCGGGGGTGGGGCAGTCCACCCCTTGAACGGAAACTGCAGTCCAAGATTTGATGTCTTCATTTTCCTATTCCAAACAGTTGTTTTGATGATTTCAACACAAACATTTAGGCAGGGAAAGTGTCAGGGTGGAAGGAGGGGTGGAGAGGGGAAAGGGAAGAGAAGGAAAGAGAGGAGAAAGGACTTCTTTAGGGGCCTTCACGGGAGCCTGGTACCGTTCCGAGCCTAAACTGGAGCAGAGCCGGAACTGAACAGAAGGGGCCTGGACTTTGGTTGGAGTCTTAGCCTTGGCCTGCAGCCAGCGTAGCCCAGGAACCTGGACAATGAGAATGTGAGGGTGCTTCCCAAGCTTAGGATGAGTGACACAGTCAAGTCAATTGAGCTTGACTAGCACTCCTTTGGGATCTTGGGAGGGCTTTGATAGCCTTAGGCCAAGCCTCATGGCCCTGGTGTTCTCAGCCTGTGTCTTCTGCAGGACACCTGGCTTTGTCCCGTCCTCCTTTTATTTATTTATTTATTGTTTGTTTGTTTGTTTGTTTTGAGGTACAGGGACTGAACCTAGGGCTTCACACACACTAGGCAAATGTTCTATCACAGAACTACATCTCCTTGCCCTCTTTTTACTTAAAAAAAGAAAAGAAAAGAAAAGAAACCTATTTTTAATTATAAGGGGTGCCAATGGATGCCAGAGTCAACAGACGCCCCCTGGAGGTGAAGGTCCAGGAAGTTGTGAGCCACCCAATGTGGGTACTGGGAATGGAACTCAGATCCTCTCTAAAAGCAGTATTTGCTTTACCAACTTGTACCAGAAGAATTGGAGACTCACTGAGTTCTAACCAACTAAAGTATTTGTCAAGTGCTTTTTTCACTTTCTTATTTATTTATTTATTTATTTATTTATTCATTTATTTATTTATTTATTTATTTATTTATTGGTTTTTCGAGACAGGGTTTCTCTGTGTAGCTTTGACACTTTTCCTGGAACTCGCTCTGTAGACCAGGCCCCGCCTGCCTCTGCCTCCCGAGTGCTGGGATTAAAGGCGTTGTTTTCCTTTTTGTAGTTGATAAATGGCATCACATCGGTGTTCTGATTTGCTTTTTTAAAAATTTTATGTATGTGGTGTGTGTGCAGTTTGCAGGAGCTGGTTTTTGTCCTTCCACCTTGGGTCCTAGGGATCTGACTCAGGTCACCAGCCTTGGCAAGAAAGCTTTTATCTGCTAAGCCATCTTGCAAGTGTGAGATGGGGTCTTATGTCACCCAGGGTGGCTTCAAAATCAGTATTCAAGGATGAACTTGCACTTCTGACCCCCCTGCCTCTATCTCCCAAGTGCTAAGATTACAGATGTGAACCACGGCCCCGAGTTTATGTAGTGCTGGGGGTCAAACTCAAGACCTTGTGCATGCTAAGCAAGCATTCTACCAACTGAATCACTTCCCTAGCCCAGTCATATTAATTTTTCCTGTCATATTTTAGAGAAACTATCTCATTCTCTTTATTTCAGCTCAAAAATGATAAAGATAGTTCTTCTGGGGTGAGTGTGTGTGTTGAGTGTGTGTGTGTGTGTGTGTGTGTGTGTGTGTGTGTGTGTGTGTAGCCAGAGGCTAGTGTCTGGTGTCTTCCTCAATCATTCTCAATCTTTCTTATGTTTGAATTAATTATTTCATTGTTGTTATGTGTGTGCATGATATGTGGGTGGACCAGTGTGTATGGACAACTTTGTGGTTGGGTTTTTCCTTCTACTTTTACATGGGTTCCAGGCGTCAAACTCAGGTCATCAGGTTTCTCGATAACTACTGCCTTTATCTTTCCCCACTAAGCCATTTTGCTGACCCTCCACTTTAATTTCTGAGACAAAGTTTCTCACTGGACCTGGACTCCACTGATTTGGTTAGACTGAATGGCTGGTGAGGCCCAGGGATTCTCCTGTCTCTGCCTCTCCAACACTGGAGTTATAGCCAGGTGCCACCACACCTGGTTCTTCTCTGTGAGTCCTGGGGCTTGAACTCGGGTCCTCTGCCTTGCAGGTTAAGTACTTTCCTGACAGAGCTATCTTTTCCATGCCCCAAATAATTCTTACCTCTTCACTTTTTTTGGTACCTATAGAACACTACTTGAAAAAGGAAAATATATTACTTTTTAGTATTTATTTATTCAGAGATGACCTCAGGTGTCCCAGGTCTTTCTAGCTGTTCGATACTGCACTGTGTCCCCCCCCCCCCGCCCCCCGCCAGCTGGCCTGCAACCTTCTGGGAAGTTCTCTCGTATCTGCCTCCCACGTTACCATAGACACATGTCACTCCATCTGGCTTTTATTCCGGAGGTTCTGGGGACCTGAACTTGGATCTTCAGGCTTGCACAACAAATGCTTTTAACCACAAAGCTGTCTCCCTGACCTTAGGAAAAAAGCATCACTGAGCCTGTAAATGATCAGCCGTGGACATTCTAGATTCTTCTGTATCCTTGGTGCCCCAAACCAGACCCACTCTTTCCATGGGTCTCTAAAACTTGTGTTCCTGCTTTCTGATGATTTGACTGAGTTTGTTTCAACTTTTACCATTGTCTAGTTTCTATCCTTTTACTTTCACCAGTACTTTGGTTGGTTTTTAATTCGCTTGTCATTATGGGAACTTTCCAACATAGTGTCAAAATAGAGAAGAGTATGGTGATGCCTAAGCGCTCATAACCCACATTTTTTTTAACTAGTCAGACCCTCCTGAAGGGTCCAGGAATATAAAAATATAAAATTATAAGCTTAAGAGATGAACACTGACAGTCATCGGCTCTAAAGGTTAACTGCTAACAATGGCTGTCTGCTTTACAGCCAGCGCCTCTGGCAATAGCCAGGGGTTAACTTTTAACCCCCTTGCCTCTTTTTTTTTTTTTTTTGGTTTTTCGAGACAGGGTTTCTCTGTGTAGCTTTGCGCCTTTCCTGGAACTCACTTGGTAGTCCAGGCTGGCCTCGAACTCACAGAGATCTGCCTGGCTCTGCCTCCCGAGTGCTGGGATTAAAGGCATGCGCCACCACCGCCCAGCCCCCTTGCCTCTTATAGCCAACAACTGCCCGGACTAAAGTTAACTTTTAATAGTTGTTTCTATATGACTTCCAGCATGCCTCCCATGCCTGATGTTTCTCCATGACTCCTAGCATGCACCCCGTGCCTGATATTATAAAAAGGGTCCAGCACCCACCCCGATTGCCAAAGCCTCGGAATTCCAACATTGGCTGTGGTCTCAGCTAGCTGATAAGCTTTTGTGCCCCGAGGTTTTTGTTTGTTTGTTTGTTTTTGTTTTTTCTGGAATAAAGTTTGCTTCTGGTTTAATAGACTTTGGTGGTCTATCCCCCATTATTGCAAGACCCCAGACTCAACACCTCCTAATCTTTTCTCCACCCATCCTTCAGTGGAGAACCCTCCTCCTTGACTAGCCTTAGAGTTACCTCCCTGCGCTGCTTCAGAAGGAAGCTTTTATATTTAAAACAGTTCTCATTCCGTAAACTAAAATCCAGTGGTTTTTGAGGATTGCGCAATCACTGTTATAATGTAATTTCAGAACATTCTTGTCATTGCCTAAAGAAGCATCACACCCAGCACCAGTCACTGCCCAGCCCCTGACCCTGCTCTACCTTCAGTCTGAAGAGCCTTGCCTCTTCTCCATTTTTCCTAAAAATAGGATGCACAATATATGGGAATGGTTTCTTTCTTTCTGAGACTCACTCATTATATTTTATGTGTGAGCGCTTTGCTTGCATGTATGTATGTGTACCATGTGCATGCTTGGTGCCCACTGTGGTCAGATCCCGTGGAACATGAGTTACAGATGTTTGTGAGCCACCATGTGGGTGCTAGGAACCCAACCCAGGTCCTCTGCGAGAGCAGCAAGTGCTCTGGACCGTTGAGTCACCTCTCCAGTTCCCCCTGCCCTGGTCTGAAACTGGTTCTTGCTTACCTACGCTAACTTCAAGTCCACTAAATGTCCTAGGCTGACTTTGAATTTGCAATAATTCTCATACCTTGATCTCCTAAGTGCTGGGATTAAGCATGTGCTGCTATGCCCAGCTCAGAAATGCTTCTTCGGTGTCTTTTCAATGATTTGGTCCAATGCCACAAAGTGAAAAGCAACCCGAACCCTGAATCCCAAGCTGTTTCACTGTCTTCTTCCAATGAGGTTCAGCACGTCCACCAATGAGTGCTGCTTTTAGCAGCGAAACACCATCTCCATCCGGTCTCCATAGTTACTGTTTGGAACTGATGTTCATCTGTGGAGCATACCGCATGTGCCCAGGATGTAGTGTGATATCCCTTTGAGCAAAAGACAAGGTCAGCTCATAGATGTTCAGGGGAGCTCTCCAAGCATCTCTTCCTCCCACCCACCCCCCATCCTTCCACCTGCAAAACTGTATAAAGAGTGGGAATATGCTCCCCCCACGCTGCCCCCCACCCCCCGCGTAAAGCCACCTGGTTGTCCAGAATTCATGAGAAAAATCATACTATTTAATTATCAGAACAGAAACAAACAAACAAACAAATGCCCTTTTAAGGGGGTAATCAACAGCCTAAGAATGGAAAGCTTGCTCAGGCAGCCTCCTCCCCATCCCGCCCTGGCCCACACAGAAGGGAAGGCGACCTCAGCCTGTGCCCAGGAAGACACTCAAAATGGGTGCTTGTAGTTCATCCCCTCTTGGAAAGAAAGCCTCGAGGAATGCCCCCTTTCCCTGCAGGCCTGTGTAAGCATGGGGAAGAGATGCAGCTGCATTCTGCAACCCTAAAGCAGGGAAAACTAAACCGGCAACTCCCTTGCACTGAGCTTCAGAGCTTCAGCATGTCCACAGCCTCAGAGCAACCTGGCTGTGTGCCTGCTTCTACCCCACCGTCCACTTCCCTTTCCTCACATCAGCCCCTCCGGCCCTCTCATACAAAGCTCATTCACCCCACCCTGTGGAATTTGAAAATGTACGACCCTCATGAGCTTGGTGGCACAACACCTGTAATCCTAGCACTTGGGACACTGAGGCAGGAAGATCACGTGTCCAAGGCCAGCCTGGGCTACCTAGCAAGACCCTGTCTCAAAAACAAACTAGCAAAGCTGGAGAGATGGCTCAGCAGTTGCTGAGCACTTGCTGCTCTCCCAAAGGACCTGACTCCCATGTGGCACCACACAACCTGCTGTCACTTCCACTCCAGAGGGTCCAATGGCACTCTCTTCTGGCCTCTGTGGACACCAGGACACACAGACATGCAGGCGCTCACACACATACACAAGAAAATACTTAGGACAGTAGAAGCTCTCTGGAAGGATGTCAGCACTCCTGGTTCTATCAGAGAAGGCTCAGAAGAGGGGGATGAAATCTAATTCAGAGAGGAAAAGGGTCTCATGACCTGCGGTGTCTCAGTACTGAGGACGACAGTTGCTATTCACATTCTTTCCAGGGAACAGGTGAAATGCTTAAGTGGTAGGCACATGGGCTAAGTAACCGTGAAATGTTACAGAGAAGTCAAGTAATTGGTCCACAGTCACAGCGCTAGCAAGAGGCCCAGAGTCCATGCCCTTGGCACTGTACTTTACTGATAAAGAGGGAGTCATTCTCTCAGTCAACAAACAGTTGAACATCCGCCATAAGTTAAGACAATAAGGGAGCTACACAAATAAATATGGTCTTTGCTCTCAAGGAGAGGATAGCCAACAGCATGATAAGCTCCTATGTAAACAGTAAAGCTGAACAATATGCCTATGAGAGGCGCATGAATTCCTTCTAAGGGAGTTCAGAGGAGGAAAGATAACTGTCACCCACATCTGCTAATGACAATGAAGAAGGCTTCACTTAAAGTGGAATGTGAGATGGACTTCAAAGAAGGGCACTGTCAGAGAACAACTTGAAGTCGTTCCAGGCTCAGGGGAAGATTGGCAAAGAGCCAAAGAGATTTTATTATGGGATGAAGAAAATAACAAGAGAAGAATGTAGGCGAGGCAGACACGGTGTGTCTGTCACACCTGGAATTCCAGCACTTGGGAGGCTGAGACACACCGCCACAAGCTTGAGGGCAGCCTGAGCCACAGGAAGATCCTGTCTCAAAGAAAAAAATTAAAATAACAAAAAAATAGATAAAATAAGCAACTAACACCCACTTCAATCCCTCCACAACTCAGGTTACTGTCATCTCTCTTGGTGACCCACCATAACTAAATAGTACCGTATTGCAGAAGACACCATACACTTTGTTTTCAGGACAGAGAAAAAAATCGATCTAGAACTGACTTGGACCCCCAGGCTAGCTTTTATACTACCAGAAGCTATTACACTGGCTACTGGTAGAAAAAAAAAAGATATCTATGGCTTTACTTGGCACTGATCCCCGTGTGCTCCACTATAGGACAACCGACAGTGACTTGATAGTCATGGGGGTGACCAACTGCTTTCAGAATGGATGCAAGGCCTGCTTCACAGGAGGGATTTCATGTCTAAGATGGTCAACCTGGTCAAAAGCCCATGGCTGGGAAATCATAGGCCCCAGCAGGGAGGCTACGATTACGTTGCTAAATTATATTGTCAAACAACGTTTCAAGTATTTGTGTTTATATGCATAGATTTGTGCGGCTCTCAACCTTGGTCAGAAAAGCTTCTTTTTGTAGTGGGCAATGGTTAATACAGACTCGTAACTGGTCAAAGTGCTGAGAAGTGACAGTGAGTGCTCAGCTTTAAATGAGACGTCTACAGTGCCCCTCACCAAGGCTCAGGGGATATTGGAATAGGAGAAGGAAAGAATGTAAGAGCTGAAAGATGGGGAAGAGAGCCTGTGAAATGACGTGTTCTGGACATGACATGGTTGTGCACTCAGAAACTAACGTTAACTGTAGTTCCTTGCACAGGACCTAGGCAAGATTGAGCCAATTAAAATTCTAGCAGGTATGGTGGGGGGAAAGGTTGTTGTGAGGCCCACTCCTGGGGAGCTATTTGAAGTTGGCTGCTGGGGGAGAGAGAGTCATGTCTTTTTCTTTGGGGATGTGGCTGTTCTAGCAGATAGCCCCACAACCATTCATACACAGGCAGCACTAATGGGATTCAGTGGGTAACAGAGTTAAAGAGAGAGAGAGAGAGAGAGAGAGAGAGAGAGAGAGAGAGAGAGAGAGACATGAAGTTGGGAAGAGGAAGATGGTGGGGTGGGTCTGGGGAAAGTTGGAAGCAGGGAGTAGGGGTGGATATGTTCAAAATACATTGTATATATGTATGAAATCGTCATCACACACACAAATATAACTAAACAGAAACCAACTCAAGTGGAATTGAGTAACCCCGTCTTCCAGTGCTCAGTCTCCAGCTCCATCCACTAGGGGACAACTGTCCTGTCAGCAGGAACATCTGCCTGTTTATGACTAGATGGCTCCTAGGAGCATCCCCTGAGGCTCCTGAGCCAAGAGACCTTGGGCTTGCTGGATCTCAGACTCATTCCCAGGATACTTCCTCCAGCTGGAGGTAGATAGGCATCCATCTCCGGCCAGCTGCCAGGAAGCCAAGAATGGCTTTCGGCAAGTCACAGGCACAGGATCCCTTAAGCGGCTCTTCTGGCACTTACCACACCCACCTTAATACGGCTGTTTCATAGTCACCAGATGGCGCCTCTCCTGACAGATGACTCCTTCTGAGTCAAATGGTGACCAAGGCTCATTCTGTAACCTCAACAAACAGAGTCAAGGAGCTCACAAGCACAGAATGTATCTCTGTGACTGTATGAGGAGGGCAGTAAAACACACGAGTCCAGGGAAGCTTGAAGAAAAGTGTACTTAACCACCCCGAGGGGTCAAGGTTCCCCGTGACAACAGCAGCTAAGCTGAGACTTGCAGCTGAGGTGGACAGTCCAGCCAAGGAGGCTGTGGGGTGTCAAGAACTTCCAGGAAAAAGAAAACCATGGGGCTGGAGAGATGGCTCAGCGGTTAAGAGCACTGGTTGCTCTTCAGAGGGCCTGAGATCAATTCCCAGCACCCACACGATGGCTCACAACTATCTGTGACTCCAATCCCGGAGCTCTAACTCCCTCTTTTGGTGCCTCCTCAGGCACCAGACACACACACACACACTAAGTGCACAGACATACATGCAGACCAAACACCCCATACATGAAATAAATAATAATTAAAAAATTTCTTTCTCGGCAACTCTAAAACTTCAATGATGGTTCAAGATTTTCTTTCTTCCGGTTTCTAACAAGCCTGGTTGTCCACTACTTAATCTTCCAGTCAGCCCAACAGGAAGCAGCGCTCCTTTAGCTAAATTCAACTTTGTGTAACTTAATATTTCCTAAGCAGGTTCATTAGTAAATCCTTTATACCATCCATGTGACTACTTTAAGTTTCTCCCCATCACACACACACACACACACACACACACACAGACTCTCTCTCTCTCTCTCTCACACACACACACACACACACACACACAGAGACATAAAGACATACACAGAGACTCTCTCTCTCACACACACACACATACACACAAAGACATACACAGAGACACACTCTCTCTCTCTCTCTCACACACACACACACAGACATAAAGCACACAGAGACTCTCTCTCTCTGTCTCTCTCACACACACACACACAGACATAAAGACATACACAGAGACTCTCTCTCATACATACACACACACACACACACACACACACACACACACAGACATAAAGACATACACAGAGACTCTCTCTCATACACACACACACACACACACACACAGATTTTGTTTCACTGCGGTCTGAACTCTAAGCTTAAGCATCCATCTCCTATATCAGCCTTCCAAGGAGCAATGTTACAAGATCGGTAATGGGCAAAAATGAATATTATCTACGAGTTTATTTTCTAGAAAGTTTACCCCTTGAGGGTATCTTTTTTGATGGGGTGGGTAATAAATCTTTGAGATGTAAGCTGTAGGGTTTTCACTCTCCCCCAGGTGACTTGCAGAAAACAGAGAACTTGGAACCCAGGAGGAACCAGGTGGAAGTGGGGAAACAAAAGAGAAGGATTCCTGTTGCTGTGTCTGCTAGCCTCGGCTCTCACCTGAGGCAGGTGCTCAGAGCATGCCAGATGGAAGGCCAGAGCAGGAGGTAAAAGCCCAAGACCACAAAATCCACCTGGGTTGACTTCTATGCAGACATGGGACGCATCCCTGAAATCAGGTCCCAACAGTTCATACACAAAGGACCTCACCGGCTCACCCCGAGGCCAGCTCTCCCTACCCATCCTCACCACGACAATGGTAATGGCTGCTGAAACCCAGAAGGCCAGCAACCGTCTGGGCCAGGGGTTCTCAACCTTCCTAATGCTGTGACCCTTTAATATAGCTCTTCGTGTTGTGGTGACCCCCAACCATAAAATTATTTTGTTGTGGGCTGGTCAGTGGTGGCATATGCCTTTAATCCCAGCACTAGGGAGGCAGAGGCAGGCGGATCTCTATGAGTTCAAGGCCAGCCTGGTCTACAGAGCAATTCCCAGGACAACCATGGCTACACAGAAAAACCCTGTCTCAAAAATTAAATAAATAAGAGCTGGGCGGTTGTGGCGCACGCCTTTAATCCCAGCACTAGGGAGGCAGAGGCAGGTGGATCTCTGTGAGTTTGAGGCCAGCCTGGGCTACCGAGTGAGTTCCAGGAAAGGTGCAAAGCTACACAGAAAAACCCTGTCTCAAAAAATCAAAAAAATTTTTAAATAAATTAATAAATAATAAATCAATAATAAAAGTTATTTCATTGGTACTTTACAACTGTAATTTTTTTACTGTTATGAATCATAATGTTAATATCTGATATGCAGGATATCTGATATGTGACCCTGGGGGGGGTCGTGACCCATAGGTTGAGAAGGCAAACTATGGAGTAGGGAAACTTGGAAAAAATCCTTTCCATTGACTGCCTCTCCCCCGACGAGATGAGGGAGCAAGTGAGCTGCTGACTTCTCGGCTGCCAATGAGGACAGTGTTGGGGTCCTACTCTCTCTCACACCGTCTCTAGAAAGTGCTCTGCTCTTGGGGGCACATGATCCTATGGAATTAGGGTGGGCTGAGGTGCAAGCAATGACTTTAGATCTATTTAGCCCTGTGGTGGAGCCCAGGGGACCTGCCCACCAAGACCTACAGGGATCCTCCACGAAGGAAGGGTTCTGCTCCTCCACAAGTCAGATCCTTGTTTACTCTCCATGCCCCTTCCCTACCACCCCTGCGGAAATTCAAGGCTTTAGGCTCTTGCCACCAAAAAGCTACAGTGACCTATCTTCTCCTTCTCAGCCTTCAGCGCTCACACCTATGAACAACATGGCAGACTCCAGAAATAACTTCAATAAGGTCTTCCATGTCCCTCAAGTACCCATCCTTCCGTAGCCCCCACATACAACGGGCTCTTATAGTCCAACAAATGGCTTCCACGCCAGCCCTCCTCTAACAATAGGCCTTCACAGCCTGCTCCTCAGCTCCCTTCTGTGGGGACGGCCTCTTTCACTGCAAGTGCGGTTCTCCTAGCACCCTGCCTCTCTTCAGTCACACAGCTCCGACTCCAACAGCACAGTGGTCTCTTGTCTCACACTCACTCAGGAGAAGCACCTGTACTTTATCATTTTCCTTTCCCTCCTCTCCAAACAACACACAAGCAACTGTGCCTCTAAACTGCTGATAACTAACCGGTCTCAAATAGGCAGGGTGACAGCTTCTGGCCAAAGGGGAGGCCCATCTTAAGTTGAGGGCACAGGCTCTGGAGTTAGGTCGTTGCCAAAGCTCAGATTCAGGCTCTGCTCATGTCCTGTGGCAACTCAGGCAAGAAGCTCAATCCTTATATGCATAAATAGAGGAATTAGTAGTAGCGACCCCTCCACTGGACTGTTAGGATTAAGTTTGTCCATCGTTTTTAGATATGTAGAACAGGGCATGGCGTACTATGAAGAGAAAACTATGTCAGAGAAATAATACCTTAAAAATTCCAGTCCTCTCGGAGTTATAGAAACACCATGAGGTGACATTTCTGCGGGAGCCTAAATTTGACCGTGTTGGGTGTGGGTTAACTTTTCCCTTTAGCAGTGAGACCAAAACCTAGTTGCATATCAGAACCACCTAGGACATTCATGGCTTAAAAAGGGGGTGGGGTTGGGGCAGGACTGGAGAGATGGCTCAGAGGTTAAGAGCACTGGCTGCTCTTGCAGAGGACCCGGGTTTGGTTCCCAGCACCCACATGGTGCTCACAATTTGTATAATTCTGGTTCCAGGGGGTCTGATGCCCTTTTCTGATCTCTGTGGTATCAGACATTCACATGGTGTATACACATACTTGCATGCACAATATTCATATACATAAAACAAACAAAATAAATAACTCTTTAAACAGCTGAGCATCTCAAAAGCTTGACGTGAGGTGCACTTCTGTAATACTAGCACCTGGGAGGTAGAGGCAGGAGGATCACAGGCCATTCTCAGCTATGTAGTGAGTTCAAGACTAACCTGGAGTACATGAGACCCTGTCTCAAAAAAAAAAAAAAAAGATTAAAGCACACACTTTTTGGTTTTGTTATGGGTTTTTATTGTTGATTTTTGTTCGCTTGGGTTTATTTTGTTTTGTTTTGTTTGTTTTGAGACAGTGTCTCACCGTGTAGCACTGGCTGACCTTAACTCACTCACTATGTACACCATGCTAGCCTGGAACTCACAGAAATCCACCTGCCTCTGCCTCCTGAGTGCTAGGATTAAAAAAGATGTGCCACCATATCTGACCAAAAGTACACATTTTATATATATATATATATATATATATATATATATATATATATATATATATATATATATATATATTATTTTTTTTGGAGACAGGATCTCTCTACTATGTAGCCCTGACTGTCCTGGAACTCGATTTGTAGACCAGGCTGGCCTTGAACTTGCAGAGATCCACCTGCCTCTGCTTCCCAAGTGATGGGATTAAAGCATGCAAAAGCACACATCTTAAGAAGATTTATTCATTTATTACTTATGTGCATGAGTATTTGCTTGCATGTTTGAATGCACACTATGCATGTGACTGGAACTTTTGGAGGCCAGAAGAGGACATGGGATCTCCTACACTGGAGTTACAGATGGTTGTTAGCAGCCACGTGAGTGCTAGGTTAAACCCGAACCTGAGTCCTCTTGTAAGAACAGCAAATGTTCTTAACCACTGAGCCAGCTCTCTGGTCCCCATGAGAACAAAGTTAATGATTCATCAGTGTGTACTGAATCTTCACAAAGAAACCATAATTACAACACTTAGGAGATGAAGGCAGAAGAATCAGGAGTTCAAGACCAAATTACATGAGACCCTGTCTCAAAAAAAACTAACTAAATAAATAAATATTTATTGAAGGGACATTTTAAGATTCATTTTCAGGAGAGAGCAATAAGCTACCGGGCAGGAAGGGCGGATTACTTCAGTTTCTCCTACTTTTCTTCTTATTTAAAAAAAAAAAAAATGTGGTGTGTGTGTGTGTGTGTGTGTGTGTGTGTGTGTGTGTGTGTGTGTGTGTGTGTGTGTGTGTGTATGCACATGGTCACAGATGCTTGTGGTAGCCAGAAGAGGGCGCCAGATCCCGTGGAGCTGCAGTTGGAGGTGCTTGGAGTTTCCCTGTGAAGGAGCTGGAAACTGAACTCTTTGAACTGAGCTTTAACTAAACTGAACTCGATGTTTAAGAATAGCAAGTGTTCTTAAACCACCCTGAGCCATCCCTCTAGCCCTCTCCTACTTCATTTGTTAAATTCCAAACAAAGCAAAGCCCAGTCCAAACCTCTTCTAGTAGGGAGGCCCCATTTTCCCTAAGTTTGGCTGATCTGGTAAAGGCCACATAGCAGACGTTGCTCAGGGAAACGTCCTTTCTCTTCCACTTCTTGGGTGCTCCGGAGCATTCATTAAGGAGACGAAATTGTGACTCCTAAGGGAGTCAGGTTTTTCCCTTCAGAATAACAAAGATGAAGACGAGTCCAGGGGGGAGAACTTCAGCAAACTCCTTTTCCCTCTTGTTTGGTCTTCCAATCTCACCCCCAGAACCAGTTACAACCCAGCAAGAAGCAGAAGTGCCAGCCTGACTTTCTGCGCATGCACTTTTCGTCCTCGGACCGGGACAGGGGTGGGGGTGGCGGTTGTCACTATCGCGCATGGCCACGGGGGACGCTCGCGGCCACGCTCTCTCAAGGCCCTGTGAACGCGCAAGCACAGGCGTCTTTCCAGGGAACCTGGGCCTTTCCTCCCCCTAGCGGAAACCGGGGGACAGGCGAGCCTGGGGGAGGGGCAATGGGTCAGCCTGTGTGATAAGGGTTGGGAGCTTTGGCATCTCTTAGGACTCACCTTGCTGTGCAGCACCTCCCTTCTTTCCCCGGGCTTTATTTCCCCACAGCTCCATTGAGTTATTACAGCTTTGGGACTGAGAAGGAGAAAACTGAGGCTCACAGATGCACCCAGAGCACACAGGTAATTAGTGCGGCGGGAGCCCAGGCCTGTGAGCTCCTTACAGCATGCAAATTTCTCATCTATAGGGACAGGGCCTAGACTCCAGGGAAGGAGAGCCGCTTCTCTTCAGCTTTGCAAGAACCCAGAGCATTTCTCATGGTCATTTAAAAAAAACAAAAAAAAAAAAATTCAGTGGGGGTTTTAGAGGAGGTTCACTGTAGCGACCACCAGGGTCACGCCGGAAAACAGCTTGCTGCTGTGAGAATTTCTCAGTCCAGGCCCCATGTGGGAGGGCAGCAGAGCAGAAACCAGCCTATGAGCTACCACTGCTCACAGGAAGACGTTCCCCGTGTCTGAAAACATTCCTTCTCCAGGAGGAAAAGGACAGAAGGGAACTAGAGTCGAGGTGGAAGTCGCCAGGAGGCTATCATGAACACTGCAGGTTAATGTCAGCTCCCACGTGTGTGCGTGCGTGGAACTGCTTAGGGCTGGGAAAAGCAGTTTCTGAAACTCGCATCTGGTGACCAGACACTTCCCAAGACACTCCACCAGATGATGACACAGCCTTTTCTTGACTGTCAAGAATGACGAAGTGGGTCATGGGCTGGTGGCGCACGCCTTTAACCCCAGCGTGAGGAGGTAGGCAGATCTTTGTGAGTTCAAGGCACAGCCGGTCAACATAGCAAGGTCCTAGTCAGCCAGAGCTCCATAATGGGACCCTGTCCCAATAACAAACAAAAAAAGGTGACAGGAGGGACAGACAACAAGAGAATGTGCATACTAAGGCAGAGAACTGGGCTTTTGACCCGGAGACATGAACACCAAGCTCCCTTTAATCAAGTAGCCAGAGTTGTCTTGTTTTCTGTTTTTTTCAGAACAGGGGCTTCCCTGTGTAGCCCTGGCTGTCCTGGAACTGGCACTATAGACCAGGCTAGCCTCAAACTCAGAGATCAGCCTGCCTCTGCCTCCCGAGTGCTGGGATTAAAGGTGTAAGACACCACCACTGGGCTCTTTGGTTTGTTTTGAAACAGTCTCACTGTGCAGCCTGGGCTGACCCAGCATGGCCTCAGTCTCCAACAGTTGTCCTGGCTCAGCCTCCTGATCGTATACATGTGTGCAGCCACTGTGTCAAGCCAGAGGTATTAATGAGGCAGCAGAATGCCTAGGGTTCCAAATCCGGGCTAGTGAGTCATACTAGTTTAAGTGGGAAACTTAAAACCAGTCTGCCTTGGGTAGGGCTCCCTATAATTTCGTGGGCCTATGAAGAAGACTCCACAGACTCAGGTTTCCACAGACTCTGTGTGAAGAAATAAGGTGATGCTGCTGATGTGACTGGTCAGGAGGGGTGGAACTCTAGGGATGGTAAGAAGATGCCCACGGTCCTGAAGCAAAACAGTATCAGGTAGCTGGTGACATTAACTCTTTAAAAGGGGCCAAGAAAATGGCTCAGCAGGTAAAGGTGCCTGCCTCCCAAGCCTGATGGCATGAGTCCCAGCCCAGACCCCGAATGTTGGAAGGAGAGAGAAGCCGCCTAACTTCTACCTGCATGCACACATGCACACAAAACGCAGTTTTAATGTAACAAAAATAAATAAAAGGAGTCTGGCCATGGTGGTTCAGACCTTTAATCCCAGAACTTGGGAGACAAGATGCAGGTGGACTTTTATGAATTCAAGGCCAGCCTGGTATACATAAAGAGTTCCAGGCCAGTACCAGGGATACATAGTGAGTCCCTGTCTCAGTACAAAAAATAAAATAAAGGGCAAGGCATCCCGGACTGATGACACATGCCTATAATCTCAGAATTCAGAAGACAGGAAATTTTGAGATTAGCTTGGTCTATATAGCAAATTCCAGGTCACTTTAGGGTTATACAGAGAGGTTCTGTCTCAAAACAAACAAACAAACAAACGAATGCTAGACATGGTAGTGTACCCCTGTAACCCCCAAATTTGAGAGACTGGGATAAGAAGACCACAAGTTTTGAAGCCAATCTGGACAACATAGATGTCTCCTACCTCACAAAACAAAACAAAACCAAACAAAACCACTTTTTTTTTTTAAGGAAAATAACAATTTCAAACCAAACCTAGACGTTATCAGTGTAGAAAAGAATGGAAAACTGGGCGTGGGTGGAGGCCAAAGATTTCGAAGTGTACTCACCACACCAAAGCTCAGGTGACAGAAGAATCTAAATGTGCAACTAGCCAAAAGAGCCCTCTGAGGAGGGAAAGGAAGAAAAGCTAACTGGATTGTCATGGAAACCAAGGGTGACATTGTAGCAGTGCCAGGCTTGAGAGCCAGAAAGCTGCAGACTGCTCCCATGATTCCAGAGCAGTGAAACAGCGGTTCTCACTTCTTCATAGCACAAAGTGGGAGAGACCAGAAGCTAGAGGCAGGCTTGTGACATACTTGGGAAGAGACAGTGAAGGACAGGACAGTGTGGGTCCTGGAAGGAATAATGTCCATGTCCTGGAGGGCTGGATGGAGTCCAGGCTTCAGTCGGGCTGGCCTAGGTTAGACCCCCTAACTTCACCACTGAAGAACTATGCACTTGGATAGCTCATTCCAATCAAACCCATCTTCCCATTGGAAAATGGGAACAGGGTCAAGGACTAAGAACTAAGCAGAATGCATACCGAAGGTCAGCATACCCACACAAGACTCATGGGCACTTATCTGAACAAAATCTTGTCCGTCCACATTATTGAAGACAGATGTAGAAAACTCAAGTCAATTAAAAAGAAAAAGGTAATACCTATTCACTTCGTGCAGTTTTAGAAAAAAAGCCATCCAGTTGTAGCTGGAACTGGCATTTTTTCTCATCTTGACTAACGCCTACATTGCACCACACAGCTCGCTCTGACTGCCCGGGCCTTCGTAGTCTATCATTTTCTTGCTCACACTTACCCTCCCCGACCACATCATAAACCACTCAAGTAAACACTGCCACCAAACTACCCATTACACTCCAGGTCCTAAATCACGGTCAACAGGTTTCTAGAAACCGAGCAGTCAAAGGTGTCAAAATCAAGGTAGCCTTGCAGCAGGATACAGAAACCAACTGCAAACCTTATCCCACCCCTGCTCAGAGACCTGGGTCTGTCTGGAGGATCTCCAATCCGGCTGCTTGCACAGGTCTGACCTCAGGAAGCTGCAGAGCATCAGCTCAAATTCAAGTAACAAGATAAGAACACAGAGGCTTGGCTGGGTGGTGGTGGCGCATGCCTTTAATCCTAGCACTCGGGAGGCAGAGCCAGGTGGATCTCTGGGTTCAAGGCCAGTCTGGTCTACAGAGCATGATCCAGGACAGGCACCAAAACTACACAGAGAAACTCTGTCTCGAAAAAAACAAAAACCAAAAAAGACCCACAGAGACTCAGCAAGCTCAGGGCTGTGCTTGATACAATTTAACCTGAAAACTTATATGGCATGGCTGTTTGCTGCTCAAACCAGAGCGTCTAAAACAGGCAGTTTATTTCCTAAATTTTTATTATTATTATTTTAAGTCAGGGCTAGACAGATAGCCCAGTGGTTGGGGTGCACACTATTTTTGAAGAGGACGCGAGTTCAATGCCCAGCATAGCATCAAGTAGCTCACATCTGCGTGCAAGTCCAGTCCCACTGATCCAACACACTGTCCTGTCCTCCACAGGCACTGACTGCACTCGGCACACAAACCCACACTCACACACATAGTTTAAATTACGCTAAAAGTTTTAACAGCTCTGGGGTGGGTTTTCTTTTGGGGGGGGTGATAATTTAAAACAGGGTCATGTAGTTTAGGCTGGCCTTAAGCCTGAGGCAATTCTCTTTCCCAGCACCCCAGTACTGAAATTATAGAAGGGCAACACAACACCCACCTAGCTAAAACGTGATTTTTGTTGTTGTTATTTTGAGACAGGGTTTCACTGTGTAGCCCTGGCTGTCCTGGAGCTAACTTTGTAGACCAGGCTGGCCTCAAACTCAGAGAGATCTGCCTGCTTCTGCAGGAGTTAAAAGTGTGTATGTACCACAAACAATGCCTGGTTTCGAAAGTGAGTCTCAAAATGCTACCGAGGAGCCTGAAGTGCATGGCCTGCTGAAGGGCAGGAACACAGCAAAATGAAAACACACAGAAGGTGCAGGAAGACTCATCAACATTCGCCACCCAGAGAAAAGGGATAAACTTGGGAGACCTTTCAACCAGGTGAGGCGAGTCCATGAGGCAAACCCCAAATCCTCCACCTAGGCCTGGACAGGCTGAAAGACCCCCATCTCCTCTCACATCCCTCCCTCCTTTGTGACGGACACTGAAAGTACCTGACCTGGGCAGAGGCCCAGGGTAGACAAAAACCAAAGAACAGACAATGCACCCCGAAGAGAGGGAACAGGAGGGTTTAAATTCAAGAAAACAGCATGGCAACCTTTTGCCTGCTCAGGGTGGTGACCACATGGACACACACACAGGCAGAAATGACGTGAGACGACACAGTAAAATGATGCATTTTACTCAAACAACCTGTACCTCTACTAAAACCCAACCAGCCACAAGCTCCCCGTTTGCTATCCTTTATTAAGAGGTCCCGCATTCTCGTGGGACTCCAGCCAAACCAGACAGGTCCCCTAAATATAGCAGGAGGCCTGGAAGGGGAAGGGAATGACTTAGGATTCCACCACACCTCCCTGGAAACAGAAACCCACCACAGACAGACAGATGGACAGACGGACAGACAAGAGCCGGGGAGGAGAACCCACCTCACTCTTGGTTCTCTCCCCTTTGCACCCACTCAGAAAGAAAGTCAAACACTGGCTATGCAGACCCCCAGCCCACCCACCCGCCCATAGCAGCGTTTGTGGGGACCTCCCCCCCCCCCTGCAACGGGTGGCCCCAAGGCGGCTTCCTATGGCTCTTCCTTCACTTTGGTTTGCTCCTGGCCAACTCCACACCCTCTTCCTTCCCTCAGCCTCCAGCTCAGTCACTCGGCGTCTTCTATCACCTACTCGGACCTTCTCTCTCTTGCTCTCTGCTTTCTGGCCTCCTTGCCCCAGGGCTCCTTGGGGAAGCAGCATCTCGGGCACCTTCCTCCTACCGAGGGCCCCACTAGGCCCTGTCTGCCCAGCACGTGGGGCTCACACAGCTGCTCCACTCTCTTTGAGGTCAGGGGCTGAGCGCTGCCGTCTCATTCGTGGAGGGGTGGTGTACGGTGGGTAGCGGGGCCCCGGCCGCTGGGCTGGGTAAGGTTGGGGCTGCTGGGGATAATAGTTGTGCTTTTTGGGCTGGAAGTGCTGGGGTTCCGGCTGTGTAGAACCCCCTCCCCTAGATCGGCTCCCTCCATCTAGGGAATTCCTGCGAGGGCGGTGGGGCCTCCGGGGACTTGGAGGCCTGCGGGCAGGGGGGGCTGGGGGCGCAGTGACCTCTTCAGGCGGCTGGGGAGCTGGAACCTCTCCACTCCCCACCCCCGGCCAGGACTCCCTGTGCTGAGGGTTGCTCTTGAAGGGGAAGCGCAGCTTGCAGTCGTGGGGGGGCACAAAGCGGGCCGGAGGCCTGCGCAGCCCCCCACCCCGGCCCCCGGAGCCCTGCAGTCCCTGCAGCCGAAGCTGCTCCTGCTTGAGCCAGCGAAGGCGGCCACGGCGGAAGGCAGGATCCTCCTCCATCAGCCTCGACACCCGTTCCCAGCTGGACAGGGGTGGTGAGGCCGGCCGGACAGCTGGTGAGTGGTCATTGGGCACTGCCTCCTCTACGGCCTCTGACCCTTCTGCGGGGGCCCAGGAGACCATACTAGAGTCTTCATTATCATCCTCAAGATCCTGGAAGAGGGAATAAGAGAAGAGACATGTGAAAAGAGCTGAGTGCCGAGGGCATGTGGATTCAAGAGGTACAGTAGAAGAACGTAGAGGGACTGGATGGGGTCTAGAGTCCAATGAAGCTAGGGCAAGGGCTGGAGCACGGGCCCACCCACTACATGGTAGGAGCTCAGTCCTGTCTGCCACCCCTTAGCTGTGTGGTCTCTCTTTGCTAGTAACCCCTCTCTTCTTCAGCAGCCCCATCTGTATTAAAAATGCCAGTAATAATAGCACCTGCTACCAAGTGCTGTAAGGAGACGAGCTCCACCTCAGATGCAGAACAGAACAGGAAGAACAGGAAGCCAGCTAACGGCGGCCACCACGAATTCACTGAGAAGTTAGTACTTCAGTCAAGGCCCTTAGGGAGTGAGAAGCAAGCAGCAGGACTGCTGAGGGAAAACCGGCGAGGCCAATGGACCAGCAGGTGCAAAGGCCTTGAGATATGAGCATGCCCAACCAGCTGGAGCAGCTGGAGTGGAGTAGGTGAGGGACAGGACGAGAAGCCACACGGGAGAGGAAGTCTTTGGGAACAAGTCATAACTCCAACCGTTAGAAGGTGGCTGGAACAGAGCAGAAAATGCTTGTAGCAGAACCTCAGTGGCTAGCACGTTACCAGGCATACGGCAGACACTCAAATGGTCTATGTTGAATGAACACATACAAAGGAAGGAGAGATAACAGTATCACCATTCAGTCTCTACCAGAGCCATCACAGGGGAGGCCAGTTATATGTGCACATAAGAACTGGTTTCAAGTAACCACTGTGTGCTCTCCATTAGTGGTTCTCAAACGCCACTGTCATTCAGCAACACCTTGGGAGCTCATTAGCTACAGATGACCAAAGATACAGATTTGGTATGCCGGGTTGGTGGATGTCACAATCATTACTTCTGCTTGATTTTTGAATTGTAGCTCAGACTGGTCTTCAACTAACGATCCTCCTGTGTCTGCCTCCCAAGTGCTGGGATTATAGGCACGTGCCGAGCATACCTAGTCTAGAATCTGTACTGTGTATACATTTGTGCAGGTCTATGAGTATGTGTGCATGTGTGTGGGTACAAGTGTATGTGTAGGCCAGAAGACAACCTGGGTGTCCTCCTCAGGTGTGTCTACCTTGTTTTTAGAGACAGGGTCCCTTACTGCCCTAGAACTCACGGAGTAGACTAGGGAGGTGGCCAAGAAGCAGCAGGGATCCATCTACCTCCACTCCTTGCTTACAGTACCAGGATTGTAAGTGTGCAGCACTGTACCCAACTTCTTTATGTGGGTTCTGAGGACCAACTCAGATCCTCATGTTTAGGGGGTAAGCCATTGCCAACTGAGGCCTGTAGAATCTAATTCATCTATTTATTTGCCTGTGTGTGTGTTTATGCACCGTGTGTATGGCGCCTGCAGACCAGAAGAGGGCACTGGATTTCCAAACAACTATGAGCTGCCATGTGGGTGCTGGGAACTGAACTCTGGTCCTCTGAAAGAGCAGCTTAATGGCTGAGTCGTCTCTCCTGCCCATGTAGAACCTACTTTTAGTATCATTCTGGAGCTTGTGAAGCATGTGATTCATAAACCCTATCAAAAAACAAAACCTATTCAACTTCGGTAAGCCTTTTCAAAAGACAGAAGGAAGCTGGGATGTGAGAAGCAAGTGGCAGGATCCTAAAAGGCAACCCAGAGCTGCAGGAAGGGAAGGAGGAAGGGACGGCAGGCTTTCCCACCTGTGTCAGGGGGATGACCCTCTCCATGCGGAGCATCCGATCCCGTAGGGCCTGCAGCTCGCGGTCCTTGGTGCTGTTCTGCAGCTTTACTTCCTGAAGAATTCCTGTCAGCTTGTCGATGTGAGCCCGGAGGTCTTCCACCTCTGCCCCACGGGCCCCTTCCTCACCACCACCTCCACCACCTCCACCTCCTTCCTCTTCACCCACAGTGTCCCACACGTCCCTGGCCACGGCTCTCCAGGCATCACCGGGGCCCTCGGGCTTGCCATAGGTGCGACACAGCTCCCTCATCTTGAGGGCAGCCAGGGCCTCGATCTCTGCTCGTCCGTGACGGAAGTCGGCCAGGGCCACCTCGTAGCATATCTCCTTGACTGCCTGCATCTTCAGGTCGGCCATGGTGGCCCATCGGGGGTCTTTGCCCTGCAGCCGCCGCCGCTGAGGGATCTGATAGACTCTACGAGGGGCCCTGCGCTTGCCACTGCTGGGCAGGCCACAGCGCTTGACAATGGTCTGGACTGTGGTAGGGGGCAGCTGCTCTCGCAAGGAGGAGATCAGCCGCCAGCTCTCCTCACAAGAGCGCTTGTCAGAGTCTTCACCACTGTCAGAGTCCGCATACTGGGGCCAGAGAGAAGAGAGGAAGAGGGCTAAGGACACCTCAGAGAGCACCCTTGTACCAAAGACATACGGAAGACACCCCATCAGTGTACCTGGCCTCAAGACCCTTTCTACCTCTTAGGAACTGTGTTCTTTGCAGGGACTGGTCTGGACAGCAAAGCTATGTCTGATGGATTAACCACTCACAGCAGCAGCTGGCAAGACTAAGAAGCAGGGGCAGTTAATTGAGTCGGGGGTTTTGTGCATATATGGTCACGTGCCACTTAAATACAGAGATGTGTTCTGAGAAACGCGTCCGAAAGTGATCTTATCACGTGAGCGCCACAGACCAAACTGACACAAATCAAGGTAGCTACACATTACTTGCTGATACGATCTCAGGGGACCACCCCTGTATACACGGTCTGTCACTGACAGTCGCTGATACGATCTCAGGGGACCACCCCTGTATACACGGTCTGTTGCTGACAGTACTGTCATTAGGCAGCAAATGACTATGTATTACTCTCACGATGAGGCTAAACACTTAAAAGTCCATTTAAGGAACCATCCTACATGAATAATGGTACTTGGAAGTGATCTGAAGGGGCCCAGGGTCACTGGAGTCTAGGGAGCCTCGTCAACAGGAGTGTTAGTTCCCTATACATGGCAATGTTTTCTTCTAGTTTCACACACTGCTGTGCCCCTAGCACCCCTCTCCAGCTCTATCCACCTGGCTGTGCCCCCAGCACCCCTCTCCAGACTCTGCCCACCCTGCTGTGCCCCCAGCAGCCCCTCTCCAGCTCTGCCCACCCAGCTGTGCCCCCAGCAGCCCCTCTCCAGCTCTGCCCACCCAGCTGTGCCCACACTAGCCCCTCTCCAGCTCTGCCCTCCCTGTTGTGCCCACAACAGCCCCTCTCCAGCTCTGCCCTCCCTGCTGCGCTCACACTAGCCCTCTCTAGCTCTGTCCACCCAGCTGTGCCCACAGCAGCCCCTCTCCAGCTCTGCCGACCCTGCTGTGCCCACACCAGCCCCTCACCAGCCGCTGCTGCTCCAGCAGAAGGTCAGCCTCTTCCTTCTCTTTCCGGTATTGATTCTCCAGGTCCTGCAGCCTGGGGTCAGACAGAGGGAAGGAGAAGCTGTGAGGGTCTCTGGAGCTACTCGGTGGGGTCCCCTGGCTTAGAGAGACCCGTGGGGGACCCCCTCACACCTCTTCTCCATCTCCAGCTTGATATCTATGCCTTGCTGCTCCAGCAGCTCCTTCTGAGCAAAGTTCCAGTCCACAGGCTCGGAGGGAGGTCCTGGGGGTGGGGGGACCCCTCGTTCTCGTTCAAGCCGTGCTTGCTCCGGGTGATTGAAGCGGAAAACATGGTTCTTGCCCATTACGATCCTGTTTCCTGGAAATGGGAAGAGGGGAGAGTAGACTTGCTCACCCACAGCAGCAAACCATCCCCAGGTCCAAGCATAGGTCTTCCTTGATTCCAGGGGACCTGACAACCTCTGTCCTACACGCACCAAAGCTGGAAGCAGTTGGTGTCAACACACCTTTGCTGACCCCAGGAAGCCTCCGCTTACTAAGGTGAGCTGCTGGAGAAGGCATCCTCTTCCCAGATCCCCAGGGGAGCAAGAGAACCAAGACTTCCCTCCTTAGTCTGTCCTGCCAGCCCCTTCCTATGTCCATGCTCTTTCCCATCTATCCCAAGGTGCCCGGAAAGCCCTGCCCTAGCTAGCACTTTCTACCACACCTGTCCTCCGTACATCTCCTTTTGTGTGTGTATGGTACTGGGAACTGAACCCAGGGCCTTGCGCATGCTAGGCAAGCGCTCTACCTCTGAGCTATGTCCCCAGCCTCTGCGACACGTCTTCTACCTGACTTCAGCACCAGCGGCTCCGTCACAAGCTTCCCATTGACATAGGTCTCAGCTCCTTCACAAGGCTCCAATGTGACCATCACTGAGTGGAGGGGAGGAAGGGGATTAGACTCAAAACGCTGCGCTACGGTCGGATTCCCACCTTGTCTCACCCCCAGAGCACGCATGCACCACCGGTTCCACCCCCAGTACCTGCGGCGGTGCCACAGCCCCTCTGGTGGCAGGCAGCACAGGGAAAGAAGAGCAGAAGGAGGGTTAGAGACCCTACTGCGACTCCCAGAAGCCTCTGCAGTGGCGCCTACTGACCCACCGCCGTGCTCCCTAACCACAGCTTAGAAATTATCATTCTCAGAAGACTTCTTTAACCACAGTTGTCGACTGGACAGAGGCCCCATCACTCTGCCTTCCATGTGTCCATTCCTACTCATTCACGTTATCCCTAGTCAGGCCTGGATGCCTCCATTAACGTTATCCCTAGTCAGGCCTGGATATCTCCATTCACGTTTTCCCTAGTCCTGGATGCCTCCATTAACATTATCCCTAGTCAGGCCTGGATGCCTCCATTCACGTTATCCCTAGTCCTGGATGCCTCCATTCACGTTATCCCTAGTCCTGGATACCTCCATTCACGTTATCCCCTAGTCAGGCCTCCATGCCTCCAGAAGGCACCCTGCCTGGTGCATCTTACAAATGGCTGCCATCTGATTAACCTTCTCAAGTCATAGCTAATATAGGATAAAATAAGGTTAACCCAACTCCAGCTAGATATGGTGCCACACATCTAAATCCCCATTATTCAGGAGGCTGAGGCCGAATGACTGCTGAAAATTTGAGGTGAGCTAGCCTCAACTACGCAGAGTTCGAGTGCAGCCTGGGCTATAAAGTAAGACCCTGCCTCAAAAATACAAAGACAAACCAGGCAGTGGGATGCACGCCTTTAATCCCAGGACTCGGGAGGCAGAGCCAGGAGGATCTCTGTGAGTTTGAGGCCAGCCTCGTCTACAGAGAGAGTTCTAGGACAGCCAGGGCTACACCAAGAAACCCTGTCTCAACAAACCAAAAAGAAAAGAAAAAATGGTACTCTATTTTCACTGGAGGACCCACAAGTTCCAAAGACCTGGTATCAGTATCTATGACTACTGAGCCAGAGACACTCAGCAAATTACCTAATTTTGGGGATTTTCTATAGATTGGAATAATAAAGTCTTTATTCACAGAGCAGTTGAAAATATAATAATCATAATATGCAAACATGACTTTTTATTTATTTATTTGGATTTTCAAAATAGGATTTCTCTGTGTAACAGCCCTGGTTGTGCTGGAACTTGTTTTGCAGACCAGGCTGGCCTTGAACTCACAGAGATCCACCTGCCTCTAGTCTCCTGGGGGCTGGGATTAAAGCTATGTGCCACCATGTTTAGAGTTTTTACCATTTATTTACTCTGTGTGTGTATGAGAGAGAGAGAGACAGACAGACAGACAGACAGACAGACACAGAGAGAGAAACTAGAGATGGAATTTAGGGCTCTACCACTGAGCTATATCCTCCGCCTAACTTTTTTATTCTGAGACATAGTCTCACTATGTACTTCCGGCTGTCCTGGATCTCCCTCTGTAGACCAGTTGGGCCTCAAACTCAGAGAGATCCACCTGCCCCTGCCTCCCAAGTGCTGGGATTAAAGGCGTGCGCCACCAAGCCTGGCTCTCAGCCCAAATTGTTCTTTTCATTATTTACACTAAAAGTAATGGAGAAACGTGGAAACGAGGACGAACGGTAGCACCCGACAGAGACACAGACTACTGACTGGGTTGTCGAGTGACGCAGAGGGAGGGCTGAGGCAGCACAATGCCAGCCTGAGGCATCGGACAGGCAAGGTTTCCGTGAGGGTGGAAATTCCCAGCTGATGCATGACGGGTCAATGGCCAGGAGGACACACCGAAGGGCATCACTGCATGTCTGAGACCAACAGACATGAGGTGGGCGGTAGCCTCTCTTACGTTTACTTTTATACCACCATGCCCCAAAACATATCCATCGATTTCCCAAACATTATGTTCCTACTCTATGTCAGGTAAAAAAGACAAAAACCTCAAATCCCTGCTCTCACAGACCTTAACCTGGCTGCTAAGGCAGATGGACAATTTAAGGCCGGTGAGATGACGCACCAGGTACGGGTGTCTGCTGCCGTGCCTGATATTTCAAGTCCAGTCCTCCCAATGCACAAGGTAAAAGGAGAAAACCGACTCCTGAAAGCTGTCCTCTGACCGCCACACACATGTGCGCGTGTACACGTAAAAGTGTGCGTGTGTGCCACACACGAACTCGCGCGCACACACACACACACACACACACACACACACACACACACACACACGCACACACACACACACTAAATAAATACAATATTTAAACAGGATAATTGCAGTAATTTTTTTTTTTTGAGTGGGGGTGGCTTGAGACAGAGTTTCTCTGTGTAGCTCTGACTGTCCTGGAATGCACTCTGTAGACCAGGCTGGCCTTAAACTCACAGCGATCTGCCTGCCTCTGCCTCCACTGCCCAGCAATTCTAACGATTTCTTTTAAATGTATTTATTTTTATTTTATGAGCATTGGTGTGGTGCTATGAGTGTTGGGTCCCCTGGAACTGGAGTTACAGACAGTTGTGAGCTGCCATGTGGGTGCAGGGAATTGAATGCAGGTCCTCTGGAAGAGCAGCCAGTGCTCTTAACCACTGAGCCATCTCTCCAGGCCCCTAACAATTTTTAAAAGCAGACAGATACTCTAAAGATTTCTCCACAGGATGGGAACAGGAGTGGTGTTACAGGAAGAAACCGGGGCCGGGTGAGATGGCTGCTGCGGACTGGTCAGAGCTACTCTTTCTTGAGACAGGGAGGACGTCCTGGTTTTCTGCTCTCCACGCCCCCCCACCTGCCACACCCGGGTGCTGGGATCACAGGCATGTGCCACCACCCTCGGCTGTGTGCAGAACTGAAGCTCGAACTCACGGCTTCATACACACTACGCAAGCACTCTTCCACCTCAGCTACATCCCCAGCCCTCTTTTCCCGGTTTCTTAACCTGCAGGAATCCAGCAGTTAAGGGCATAGCCCCCAAAACCATCAATCTGTGCTGGGATCCCATTTTGCTGTTTTCTGGGGCAAATTACCTAAGCCGAGAGCCTCTGCGTGTCACGTGTGAGCTGAGTGAGACAATTCAAAGAGAAAAATAGACGTTCAGTAAATACTACTGCACGTCCCTGATGCCTGCATCTTCTGTCTGTCTCTAGTCATGTCCAAGTGTTGTAAGAACCACAGCTCAGATGTTCTGAACCTTTACAGCCTACCTCTGGGACACAGAAAACCTGGCTGTTTTTTACTGTGGTTTACCTAAGTCTTATACATGCTCCATCTGTCACTTCCTCCGACACACTATGCACTCCCAGAATACAGGGTTGCCCCACAAGGTCTCACATACTTTAATATCTCCCTCCCCAGGCCTACGGCGTGAGATAACCACAGAACAGGAACTTGGCAATAACTCACTGATCTGAACTGATTCAACAGCTTTCAGCCCCAAATGCAGGAAGCACTTGTTCACCACTGGGGACCTGAACTAGACCAGAACAACTGCGTCAATCTGCTGACCCTGAACCAAACTGAAACCGAATGTCTTAAACCTGAGCTGTGAGCCACATGATAGGCATTTTCTTCTTCTTCTTCTTTTTAACACAGTCTCCACACATTGCTGAGGTTGGCACCAAACTCCTGGGCTCAAGTGACCCTCCTGCCTCTGCCTCTCACGTAGCTATGACTTCAGGCAAGTGCCCCTCTCTCTGGCTTATCCTTAGTGCCTCCTGCACAAGCATGTGGACCTGAGTTCTGTATCCCCAGTATCTATCTATATAAGAGCTGGCTGTGGTGATGTAACCAGAGGGCTGGGGGGAGCGCAGAAGGTGGCTCTTTGGGGCCCAGTGGCCACCCAGTCTGTATCGGCGAGCTCTTAGGTTCACTGAGAGACCCCATCTCAAAAAAGGAAAGAAGGTGGAAAAATGATTAAGGAGGAAAACTGAGGTCAATCTCTGGCCTCAGTATGAACACCCCACACACACATATGCACACTCCCACACATACACACACACAAACACACACACATACCACACTTACACAAAAAAAGTGCTGAAAGCCAGGTACGGAGCCTGTAATCCCAGTCTTTGGGAGGCTGAGGGAACAGAATTAAGAGTCTGAGGTCAGTCTGGCCTACACAGCGAGAACCCTAAGTAATGCACTGGAGTTAAGGACTCCTTGGTAGTGCACAGGGCTCAGGGTTCGACTGCTTGTCCAGAGGGCAAATGGCTGACGCCCTGGGTTCAATCCCCAATAGCATAAACCACTCTAAACTGTACAATGTCTTGTTGCTATGCCAAACAAGCTTCCCCCTCAGAACCGGGGTTCTTTTTTTGTTTGGTTGTTTTGTTTTTTTTTTTTTAGACAGAGTCTCTCTTTGTAGCCCCGACTGTCCTGGAACTTGCTATGTAGATGGGGCTGGCCTCAAACTCACAAGAGATTCTCCTGCCTCTGCTTCCCCAAATGCTGGGGTTAAAGGCATGTGAGACCAGGCCTAAGTAGAGCCTGGGATTCTTAAAAGCTTTACGATTATATTAAGGGCTAAAGTTCCCAAAAGCTTTGGAACCACAGAGACACCTGGGTCTCTTTAGTTCTCAGAAACCTTTGTCAACACAGCTGCATCAACTCATCTCCCACAGAGACAAATTCAGATTTCCCATCGACAGAGACAGAGGTTTCCAACACAAGAACCACAGTGCTCTCGGAGGGGAAAAAAGTATCAAGGAAGGCAATATGTCTACTTCCTCATTACCCAACTCCCTCTCCAGTGTACAGCAATGTGCAGCTTGTGTCTCAAGACTCCAGTTGCTCCCCAGCCAAGCACAGAGCCAGCCCTCCACCTGCACACTGCCTACCCATGAGCTCCGGAGGGAGAGGACGCACCCCTCCTCTGTATGGCTCATTTCCCAGTACCGGGCTCAGGACTCTGTGTGTGGGACACAAGACTGCGGGCCCCCCTCCCCCCAATCTTAGCCACTCCACTCTCACCCCCCAGCCATTACCTTCTCCGTCAGGCTGGGGGATGCTGCGGAAGAGACAGTGTTGCTCCCGGATGAACTGTCCAGTCAACTTGATGTCCACATCTACCTGGCCCACCCTGGGGGAGCAACGGCCAACATTTTCTAAGCATGTTCAGTATTCGCCGAGTGCCTCCCGAGTACCACCAGCTCATCCAAATCAGTGAGTCCAGTGCCGTTCTCACTTCACAGACAAGGAAGCTGGGGTTCAGGGAGAGGAACTTGCCAAGATCATGCAGCTAAGCAACAGGGAAGCTGGGATTTGAGCCCAGGCATCCCTGATCCTTAAGACCATGTCCTACATCTGCACATTATGCAGCAAAGGGGAAATGCCAGCCTGGTATGGGTGGGCATCATTACGCCTTTCACTACAGGAGGCTTTGAGCCCTGGGGTTTGGTTATCAGCAGCTCTTCACACCACCTGGCTCAAACCCAGAGCCTACAAAGTAGGCACAGCGTGGGGTCAGGCAAGGTTTCCTTTTCCCTTCCCCCAGGGTCTCAGCGAGGACTGCCAAGGAACGGTGATAGGGCTAAGGAAGCATCAGTCTGCTTCCCAAGAGTTCTTCCGCCCCAGTAAGCACTCTTCACCCAGGACCCATCCCCACCACGGTGCCCAGACGCACCAGCCTTTCACCAAGACTGGTTGCTGATCAGGGGGTCTCAACCGTTTATCAAGATGGGAAAGGAGTTGGGCGTGCACACCCATGATCTCAGTATCTGGGGGGCTCAGACAGGAGGATTTTGAATCTGAGGTTAGCCTGGGCCACAAAGCAAGACCCTGTCTCAGAAAGGGGGGTGGGAGTGGAGAGATGGCTAAGTGGTTAAGAAAGAGCATGCACTGCTCTTACAGAGGACCTAAGTCTGGTTCCCAGTACCCATGCCAGGCAGCTCACAACCACCCATAACTCCAGCTCCAGGGGAGCCAACATCCTTTTTCGGCCTCTGTGGGCACACCTGCACACAGAGGTGTGCAGAGAAGAAAGCAGAAAGAGCGCCCAGGGAGGCAGCCGTCCAAAGATCTGGAGTATCCCCAATGGCCACCAGAAAAAGAGAACCACGATGATCCACCTGCCAGTCCTTCTGCAGTCACACCCTGAAAGGGGAGGCCACCCTGAAGACCACTGAGTGTATTTACCTGGTGACGCCATCTTTGATGTGGTAGAGAAGACACTCAGACATCAAGGGGTCCTCATTCAGATTTACCAGGTGGGGAGTCTGTGGGTAAAGAGGGAGAGGTGGTCAGGACCCAAGGCTCCTAATAACCAGCAAGAGTGGCCACAGAGGAGAAGGGAGCAAGGGGGCAGGAGCGGACAGCTCTCTGGTTTTGGTCCTGCCCACTGCTCACCCTGCTCTCACGGGTGTGTGTGTGTGTGTGTGTGTGTGTGTGTGTCCGCCCTCCATCCTGCCCTGAGGAGCATCTCTGGTACCCAGCTCTCACACAAGCATCCTCTCCTCACAACCAGGCTGAGAAAGCCATCCTCGCCACCCACCCCACCCTCCAGTCAGCAACCCACCTTGAAGCCTGCCTCTTTGTAGGTGCCTCAGCTCCACAGACTCCCTGACTGGACGCCTCAGATTCCACCTGCACCACCATTTTCCCTGGGTCCCCTCTGTCCCCAAGTCCCGTCACTTCTTCCACAAAATCTACCTTACAACCTCCAGAGAGTAAGAGAAGGGGCTAGGTCAGGGACTGGTGTACCCCACCTTCCATTACACCTTGAATTTCCGTGAGCACGGACTACTTTCAATAATTTAAAAACCAAGTGTCACTTTCCATTTTAAAAATCAAACAAGAGTTGAGCACGGGCCAGGCGGTGGTGGCACACGCCTTTAATCCCAGCACTCCAGAGGCAGAGGCAGGCGGATCTCTGAGTTCGAGGTCAGTCTGGTCTACAACAGAGCGAATTCCAGGACAGCCAGGGCTACATGGAGAAACCTTGTCTCGAACCCTCCCCCGCACGAAAAAAGAGTCAAGCATGATATGTATACCTATAATTCCAGCACTCAGTTGGCAGAGGCAAGAAGGTTACAAGTTCCAGGACAGGCTGGGGTACATAGCATGGCCCTGTCTATAAACAAACAAATAAAACAAGAAAATGTGTTTCTTGCAGCAGACTCTCCCCCTACCCTGGCCACTTCGCTTTCTTGAGCCTGCTCACCTAAGGCCAGGACCACTTACTCCTACAACTGTCCCTGCCCACTGCCTCCCACACCAAGAGCATCCAACAGTTTCTTGGCTTCCGGCTATCTCAGTACAAAATCTACTCCAAACACCTGGCTGACCACCATACTGCTTTGTGCTGGAAACAGAACCCACTCCCTGCCTCCACCGCACCTTATCATTTGTCTTTCTTACATCACCCCTGCCCTCCCCAAGTGTGCACCTCCAGGTAGCACACCCAACCTGCTCCCTCCACACTCTTCTACGGCACATGCTGCCACTCCGTAAGAGACCCTTCCCTATGGCTGCGCCACTCCCCCTCCCCACCATCCCTCTTCAGACCTGCAGGACTTCAGGGTTTGCCAGCCTTCTAGCCACACTACTGGATGGCCATGTCATTGTTTTCCCAGAGACCTCTCAGCTGACATTCCCATCTGACCTGAGTTGTTTGACATTCTGGCTTCCCTGGGCCTCCTCCTTATCAGAGTCCCATCCCACACGTCCAAGTCCCTTCTGGGGTCTTTCCCCACTCTGTGTCCAGTGCACTGCTGAACACCCCACAAACAGGCCTTCTGCACCCCCGACTGTGGAGGAAGCTGCTAGCCCTGCCATGGCCCTACTCCCCAGCACACCCTATTTACCATCGCTGCCCACTCTCCTACCTCCCCAAATCACTGACTACATGTCCTTCTGGGTCTGTCTCAAATGCCACTTCCATGAAGCTTTCCTAAGCCCTCCAGCCAAGAAAGTCTCCACTCTACACAAGCTTTCTAACTCACCTCAGGGAGATTCTGGGTGGGGCAGGGATGAGTCAGATACAGTCATGGTTGGCTGTCCTGTCAGGAAATCAGAGCCAACTTGGGGAGGCAAGACTTGGTGTGGAAATACCACTCATTACAAAAGGGAAAAATGACCTGGGCACGGGCATGCCTTTAATCCCAGCACTCAGGAGGAAGAGGCAGGTGGATCTCGATCTCTGAGCTGGAGGCCAGCCTGGTCTATAGAGTGAGTTCCAGGCTATCTAAAGCTACATAGTGAGGTCCTATCTTAAAAAAAAAAAAAAAAAGGAAGGGGGCGGTGAGTGCCTCACAGAAACTGTTGACTTTCTCACACCCTTGCCTGGATTATTTGCTCACTGACTTGTTCCCAGGGAGTCGACCCCTGCACTATTCTGCAACAACTCATATGCAAAGAGAACCACCAAATGGCAACTAGGGGAGCTCTCAGCTTCGGAGAACTTGGTGGGAAAGGCAGTATGGGGTGGGTCTCGGGGACAAGGAAGGCACTGACATGTAGAAGGCAGAGAGGTTCCAGATGGAAACAGTTAGGCAGAAGCATGGGGGCCAAAAAGCACAGGGCATAGAGGGCGGACAGCTAGGCGCAGAGGCCCAAGGCTCTCTGGAATCTACCCTGCAGTGTGAGCCCAGGACTGCGTCCAGAATACCTGCCCGCTTCTCCCTGTCACCTCACAGCTGCTGGTGCCAAAACTGCCTCAAGGGACACTCCTGTCTCCTTCCTACACTGTGGTGTCAGCCCTGTCCTGGGACTGGCCGACATTGATGGGCCCTGGAAGCAGAAAGTGATCTATCCCTAGAGAGAGGGAACATGATTTGGGGCAGTGCTTTTCAATTTCTGCTCAGCCCAGGAACTCTTTGTTCAAATGAAACCTTATCTAGAAGCCTAGGATATCAAGCAGATAAGCAAGGAGCCAACCAGTACCAGCTGAGGGGAGGGAGGTCCTGCCCACCCACCCACACCCCCACAGGACACCAGCCCTTGAGAAGGAAACTTGGATTTGAAAATCACTGATTGAGGATTTACCAAGTCCTGGGGCTTGGTAACAGGGGTCCCAGCAGGAGGAGGCTTTCTCTAACACTCTTTATCCAAGACAAACTACAGTTTTACCCAACTCTCTACCTGACCATTCCTATGTTATAGCCAGCCCTACCAAACCCGTTCTGCCAGTAAGTCTCACAGCTCTCCTGTCTTTTAAACATCTGAGAAATGTTCATCTCTCCACCTAGGACAGTACAAACAAACTATCCCAAGACTCCTGTTCACCCATCACACCAACGAAGTCTGATCCACAGAGGGGATTGAAAGGTCTGAGGGAAGCCAGGAATGGCGGTGGCACATGGCTGTATCTGTCACACTTGGGAGGTGAATGCTGAAGGATCCGGGGTTGAAGCCAATATTAACTACACAGTGAGTTCAAGATCAACCTGGGCTATAGCAAGTTCAAGTCCAGCCTGAGCTACATGAAACATACCTAAACAAAACAAAACATAAAAACCTTAAACCGACAAGAAGAAAAAGCGTGGGGACAGAGTGGTGAAGGAAAATGGGCCTCGTGCAGGTTGCTCTTGGGAGTATAAACGGGCCTGGTTGTAATTTTCAGAGGGTACCTCAGTGACATAGATAAATTTTTTCTTTACCTATACGTGTTTATTGATTAACTATGTGAGGGTGCACTAGAGCCCAGTGCTCATGTGAAGGTCAGAGGGCAACTTTCAGGAGTCACTTCTCTCCTCCTCCTTTGTAGGTCACAAGCTCAGGTCCTCAGGCTTGGTGGCAAGTGCCTTTACCTGCTGAGCCACCTAGCTAGTCTCCAGATGAAAATTTTAAACCCCAGCTGGGTGTGGTAGCTAATGTCTGCAATCCCAGAACTTGGGAGACCGAGGAAGAAGGACTAGTGTAAGTCAGGGCTTGAAGCAGCCTGGGCTACATAGAGACTTCCAGGCAAGCCTGAGCTATAGTATAACTGAGTCTCTGGTTTCAAAATATCTAAAATAAATATGTCTAATTGTATTTATATAAATATAAATAAACACATAAAGGTACTAAAGAATAAAAAAAAATAAAAATTAAAAAAAAAAAAAGACAAACCTGAACTGGTTAGCGATTCTGAGATACGGAATAAAATTAGAAGCAATGGGGGGAAGGACATGGCTTGGTCAGTAACTGCCTGCCATGCAAGCCTGAGGAACTGAGCCTGGATCTCCAACAACCATGTAAAACCAGGGGCAGCACCATGTGCCTGGAACGCCCGCACTTTGTTGAGGTAGAGGCAGAAGGACCCTCAGGGTGTTTGCCCAGACTAAGTAATTAGTGAGCTCCACGGTTACCCAGAGGCCCTGTCTCAAAAAAAGAGGGTGGAGAAGCAATTGAGAAAGACAGAGATGTCTGGCCTCCACCCCTGGGACTTGTGTGCATGCATGTACATGTACACATGTGTACACACACACACACACACACACACACACACACACACACACACTAGTATATTAAGGTCATGGGTTCAATCTCCAGCACCGTAAAAAAAATAAATAAATAAATAAAATAGCCAGGCCAGTGGCACACATTTTTAATCCCAGTGCGCCCAGGAGACAAAGGTAGGTGAATTTCTGTGAATTCAAAGCCATTAAGATTCAGGCTAGCCAGGGCGACACAGAGACCATGTGTAGTAGAATATTATTTTAAAGTGTGATACTTTTGTTTATGTTGTATTTGTTTAACTCTGTGAAGCTGTGTTACTGTGTCTGTGTAAACACCTGATGGTCTAGTAAAGAAGTGAATGGCCAATAGCGAGGCAGGAGAAAGGATAGGCGGGGCTGGCAGGCAGAGAGAATAAATAGGAGGAGAAAACTGGGTGGAGAAAGAAGAGAGAGCTAGGAGCCAGAGGAGGAGGAGGACTCCGGGGGCCAGCCACCCAGCTACCCAGCCAGCCACCGAGTAAGAAATAAAGAAAGGTGTTTAGGACTAGAAGGAGACAATCCCAGAGACAAAAGGTAGTCGGGATAACGTAAACTTAAGAAAGGCTGCCTAAAAACTAAGCCAAGCTAAGACCAGGCATTTATAAGTAAGAATAAGCTTCTGTGTATAAATTTGTGAGCTGGGTGGCGCCTCCCCCCCAAAAAAAAAGAGCAAAAACAACAACAACCATGCCTTAAAAAATAAAATAAAAGGACTACCATTTTACTCTAAATATCTACTGCCAGGAGTCTATTCTTTTTTTTTTTTTTTTTTTGGTTTTTCGAGACAGGGTTTCTCTGTGTAGCTTTGCGCCTTTCCTGGATCTCGCTCTGTAGACCAGGCTGGCCTCGAACTCACAGAGTTCCGCCTGGCTCTGCCTCCCGAGTGCTGGGATTAAAGGCGTGCGCCACCACCGCCCGGCCAGGAGTCTATTCTTATAGATAACAATCTTTTGTTTGGGGGTCAGGGCAGGGAATAGGGTCTATGTAGCCCTAGCTGATCTCAAATTCCTGACAATTCTCCTGCCTCAACCTCCTGAGTACTGAGAGTATGGGCATGGACCACCATGCCCAGCTTTTAACACCTATCTATAAGATTACCCATTGTAGCATCATTTACAGTACCAGAGAATGTGAAAAAATCAAATGCCTACCAGTAGAAAGCTTACTCAAATAAATCGCCCTCATCCAACAGAATAGTCCGGCTCCAGGGAAAAAATCGAGTACCCTTTAAAATGGGAAGGTACACAACCGCTGTTGTTAAAAGACTGAAGCCAGGGCCAGTGAGAGACTCAGCGGGTAAAGCTGCTTGCTGCCCAAGTCTGGCAACCTACGTTCCCTCCCCCGAACCCAGGTGCGCTGGGGGTTAGTTTTCACTGTCAGTTGGACACAACCTAGAGTCAACTGGGAAGAGTCTGAGTGAGGAATTATCCGGCTCAGACTCCTGCAGACACATCTGTGAGGGATAATCTCGACTGTTAATGAGGTAGGAAGTTCCGGCTCCGGTGGCACCATTCTCTAGGCAGTGGATCCTAAACTGTAAGACAGGAGGAAGCTAGATGCAAGCAGCATCACAGGCTGGGGGTGGGGAGGTGGGGTATGTGCATCCACTGCCCCACTGCTCCTCTCTGTGGATGTGATGTGAGTAGCATGGGTTCCTGCTTGGCTTCCCCACCATGATGGACTGTAACTTGGAACTGTAAGCTGAAGAAAGCCTTCCCCTGCCGAGGCAGCTTTTGGTCAGGGTGTTTTATTACAATAACAGAAATGAAGTAAGGACGCCATGTAAAGGTGGAAAGAGGGAACAAACTTCCTAAAGTTGTCACTACCTTCCACAGGAGCACAGTGGCACACACGCTCCGACACCCATTTTGTCCATGCCCACACACACAATAATAAAAATGTTTAAATGTAAGGGGCAGGGCAGGAGCAACAAGATGGCTCAGCAAGTAAAGATGCTTACACACACACACACACACACACACACACACACACACACACACACACACACACAAACTAATAACAAGGAATGAGATAATGAGGTCGGGCTGGAGAGATGGCTCAACTGTTTTGTTTGTTTGTTTCGAGACAGGGTTTCTCTGTGTAGCTTTGGAGCCTGTCCTGGAACTCACTCTGTAGACCAGACTGACCTTGAACTCACAGAGATCTGCCTGCCTCTGCCTCCCGAGTGCTGGGATTAAAGGCGTGCGCCACCACTGCCCGGCAAGATGATTCAACTGTTAAGAGCACTGACTGCTCTTCGGAGTTTGATTCCCAGCACCCGCATGGCTACTCACAATCTTCTATAACTCCTATCCCACAAGGACCCAACACCCTGTTCTGAACTCTTCAGGTACTGCATACACATGGTACACAGAGATACACGCAGGCAAAACACCCATAACACATACAAAAAAAAAATAAAAATAAAGCTGGGCTACAGAGCAAGTTCCAGGACAGGCTCCAAAGCTACATAGAGAAACCCCTGTCTTGAAAAACCAAAATAAATAGATACACAGACAGACAGACAGATAGATAAAATAAACAAAAATAAAACTCAAAAATTAGTAAGGTTATGTTGTGTGCCACAACATCTGGCAGCTGTGCTGACTTTTTATGGCCAGTGATTCCTGCTTGCTGAATTTTCTAGATGGTCTTGACCTCACAGAACAGTAAGCCCCTTTCCAGGGGCCTACTACCTCTTTGCAGAACCTCTACTGACCAGCCAGAGCAATACATCGGAGTTAGGGCCTGATCCTGGCCTGTTCTGCACCATGTACCAGACAGGCCAGGCTGGTTTTCTGGTGGGACTGAAGTTCCTGCTCTGCTCAAACCGGCTTCCACATCATCCCTCCATCAGCACACACTAGTCAGCTATGCTGGCTTGCTTTTTGTTGCAAGTATGCGTGACGTACCAAGCCCCCACCCCCACTACCCCCCATCTCTACCTCTTGCTTCTTTCCTGCTGAGAATTTAACCCAGGGCCTCGAGTGTGCTAGGCAAACACTCTATCACTGAACTAGAACTCCAGCCTTCTTCTTCTTAGATATGGTCTCACTCTGTAGCTCTGACTAGCCTGAAACTCACTACACAGACCAGGCTGGCCTTGAACTCACAAAGTGCTGGGATCAAAGGCATGTGCTACCACACCCTGCCAGCCTTTTATTTTTTTGAGACAGGATCTCACTATAAAGCTCATACTAACTTTAAACTCACTAGGTAGCCCAGGCTGCCCCTGAACTTGAGCTCCTCCGACCTCTGCCACCCAATCCCCGGATGCTGAGATTATAGGCGTGTGCCACAACATCTGGCAGCTGTGCTGACTTTTTATGGCCAGTGTTCCTTCTAATTGATCAGTCTCGTGCCAGTTGAAGCATTTTAAGTAGTATTTCTGTGCCCACTTGGGCCTGACCACTCTTTGTTTATTTTTGAGACAGGGTTTCTCTGTGTAGTCCTGGCTGTCCTGGAACTTACTATGTAGACTAGGATGGCCTCGAACCCGGAGATCCACCTGCCTCTGCCTCCTGAGTGCTGGGATTAAAGTGTGTGCCCCCACTGTCTGGCCTAGACCTGGCCCACTTGCTTCACTTCCTTCTCTTCAGCGAAGCTCTACCATGCACCCATTACCTGTTTGGCACCAACAAGTCCCATGTAGCCTAACATGCTTTGTGTCTGTTTAGCCTCACATTGTCCCTACCCCTCTCCACCTTAGTCTTGTCCATTTTTTTCAAGCTCGAGTTTGCATACTACCTTCCTGAGCTGCCGCATGCCACATAGATGCTTCCAATGAAGACCCACCCTCCTACACTCCTAATCAAGGTCCCATTTACTCCTCCCTCTCTTTTCCAGTCATCGTCCCGAGTTAGCCTTTTGAAATGTACTTTTCTTAAATCCCAACACTCAGGAGGCAGAGGCAGGCAGATCTCTGAGAGTTCGAGGCCAGCCTGGTCTACAGAGCAAGATCCAGGGCAGCCAGGGCTACATAGAGAAACCCTGTATCCAAAAAACAAACAAACAACTATTTTTTTTGTTTTTTGTTTTTCGAGACAGGGTTTCTCGTTGTAACAGAGCCCTGGCTGTCCTAGAACTCGCTCTGTAGACCAGGCTGGCCACTAAATCACATAGATCTGCCTGCCTCTGCCTCCTGAGTACTGTGATTAAAGGCGTGTGCCACCAAGCCCGGCTCAGTTAACTTTTCAGGTAGATAGCCCATGCACAGCATCGCTTCCCAGGTCCTCTTCCTCTCTCCCGAAGAAGCCACTCTCCCAGGGAATCCTGAGACTAATTCTGTGCGTGTACTCCTATACACACCCATGTAAAGAGCTGGGTTTTACGAAGCTTTGCCGTCCCTCAAGGGTAGAGACCGTCATCTTCAATGGGCCCTTCAGTGTTGGCCACAAGCATTTACTAAGCACTGACGTCTCTAGCTGACTATCTGATGGCTGGAGAAGGCAGAGGTGGCCACATAACACAGACAGAAGAAGGTGGGGATGGGAAAAGGATGAAGGGACTAGGCAGAGGCACAGGAGCTAAGGACGAGGGTTAAGGCTTCCGCCACACCACATCCGACCCTCTTCCTCTAGGCTTCTCTGCCCAATCTTTCACACACCTTTTTTGGAGAGAAGACACCCACAGTACCACCATCCTCCCGGACAGCCACGCCCATCTCAGCCAGCAACGCTTCTCTGTAAGGGAAAGGCAAATGTCAGCCTTACTGTTGCTGCCCGTGACCTTGCCCTGCAAAGGTGCCAGCTGTCCGCCCAGGCCCCTCATACCTCTCCATTCTCAGGGCTTCTGTCTTACGAAGCTTCTCCTCCCAAGTCTCATTCAGCTCGGCAATAATCTTCTCCGTCTCCTGGGGGCATTAGGACAGACAGAAGGTAAGTTCAGGACAATCCTGGACCAACACCTACCACAGAGATGACCACACTCCTGACACTCCCTCCTCTACTTCGGCCTTGGTTTTGGAGAGATAAAGTTGGAGCGGCGCCCAGACCACCACCCCTCGCCAGTGTTAGCCTCGCTTCCCACCTGCAGCCTCTCCATGGCCTCCTCAGGCCCAATCTGGGGTTCAGCACCAGGAGAGAAGGAGGGCTCCAGCTCCCCATTGTGTGGAGGAGGAGACGAGGGTGATGCTGGGGCTGGGGGAGATGATGCAGCTGACAGAGCACCTCCGGGACTGCCCTCTTCCACCTTCAGACCTGGAGGGGAGAAAGGGAGGAGGCGGCTAAGACGGAACTGACCAGAGACAAGAGAAGGCCAAGGGGGCCACAGAGAACTGCAGGAGACATCTGGGCAACTTGCCACCAGGGAGGTGGCCCTCCTAAGTGACAATGACAGCAGCTGAGACCCCAGGGATGGAGAGCCTCACGCTTGCATGAGGTGAAGCTGCCCGTTCTTCCCACCGTTAATCATTTCTGCCATCAGAGAGCTCTTAGCTGTGTTGAGCTGAAGAGGCCCCACATCACCCTTTGGGTTCTGCCCCTAGTATAAGATGCCATACACTTTTCCTCTATGAGACAAGTCATCTACCTTACCCTCCTTCTCTTGCCAAGAACTCCTATTCTCCCCACTGGGCCCCTCAGCACGCTATTCTCAGTGAGATGGACCTTAAGACTGGACACAGGTGAGAACCTGATCCAGTTAACATGGACTGTGGGTCTTCACACTCAACGTGGACACTAATTCTTACCAGCGAAGCTGAGCTCTACATTTAGAAATCATCCTGTTGTTGACTATTAAGCTATAGTTGATTAAAAGCCTGATGTTTCCAGGCATAGTGGCACATGCCTACAATCCTAACAACTAGAAGCCTGAGGCAGGAGGACAGTGAGTGCATGGTAATCTTGACTATATAGTGAGACCTTGTCTTAAGACAACAAAGGACAGGTAGGCATGGTGGCCCATGCCTGTAATCCCAGCACTTGACAGCCTGAGGTAGGAGGGACTACAGCAGTGGTTCTCAATCTGTGGGTCGAGACCCTCAAGGGGATCGCAGATCAGATATTTACATTATGATTCCTAATAGTAGCAAAATTACAGTTATAAAGTAGCAACAAAATAATTTTATGGCTGGGAGTCACCACAACATGAGAAACTGTATTAAAGGGTCACACAGCACTAGGAAAGCTGAGAACCACTGGACTACAGAAAGGTCAAGGTTATATACAGTGAAATCCAAAAAAAAAAGAAGAGTCTGTAATTTTTTTTCCAGGTAAACATTTTTTTTTAATTTTATAATTAATTCAATTTTACATATCAGTCACGGATTCCCCTGTCCTCCCTCCTCCCACCCATCCCCTCCCCCCAATCCACCCCCCATTCCCATCTCCTCCAAGGCAAGGACTCCCCTGGGGATTCAGCTCAGCCTGGTAAATTCAGCTGAGGCAGGTCCAGTCCCCTCCTCCCTTCACCTAGGCTGAGCAAAAAAACCTCAGCATAGGCCCTAGGTTCCAAAAAGCCAGCTCATGCACTAAGGACAGGTCCTACTGCCTAGAGGCCTCCTAAATAGTTCAAGCTAACCAAAGAGTCTGTAATTTTATAAGAACTTCTCCAAGACACATTCCCCACAGTGTCTTCTAAACTTCCTGTGTGGACCACAAATTCGTGACTTGCTATATATGCCTTGTATCGGCCATTTACTCATTCTAGAAATCTGTCTTGAGTGTCCCTGAGAAACTGTCCAGAAAAAGTCTGTCCCAGCTCCATAATATCAAAAGATGTAAGTGCCTTCTCCAGATGTGTGTCCACATCATTGAACACACAGAGGGTTTAATGGTGAATGGACCTTCCCACAGCCCAGGACTGGGCAAAGGCAAAGGAGAGACAGGGTGAGCTCAGGAGCCTCCCTGGGCTGTCCCTCCCCAGTAGCCCTACCTCCTAGAGCAGAGGCTGAGAGCCCCTGAGCCATCAGCAGCTCCCGCAAACGCGCCACCTCCTCCTGCAGCTCTCGGACAAGCCGGGCATTGGGGTCCTCGTTGATGACAGCATTGCATCGGATCTGCTTGGTGCGGTCTGCATACCTGGACAAGGAAAGATACAAGTGGTGAGAGCAGGCCCAGGAGACGCCTGTTGTCTGTCTGTTTCCTGCTCACCTTCCCAGATCTCAAGACATTGTGACGGGGCTGGAGGCCCTCCCTCCCTTATGACTAACCATAAGCTCCCGGCACTTTTGGTGTGCTACCAAAGCTGAAACCCCACCTGAGTGTGCTGAGTGTCTCCTCATAATTGATGTCAGCGGGACTCAGGGCTGCAATCATTGCTGTGCGTGAGTTCCCACCTAGGAATGGAGAGGATGGGAAAACTACAGGTGAGCTGGAGCCTAAGAGAAGTCATATTGGACTGGGTGAGCGACTGCATGACTGTAACCCCAGGACCCGGGAGGAGGAAGCAGAAGGAGAGAGTTCAAGGCCAGCCTGGGATACAGGAGACCCTGTCTCAATGAATTAACTATATTCAAGTAATAATAAACAAGTTAGACTGGGTTATGAATCAAGGGAGCCCCAGTACAAAGGTCTGAGAGGCCGGTGTCTGAGGTAGGATAGGGCTGAGAGTTGTGGTGCTGATCATGAAGCCCAGTAATGCAGGGAAAGGTGAGGTCAGGGAGACATCAGGTACCTGTGAGCAGTCACAGGCCTGTGGGAGGGAGATGGACTCAGCAGTATTTGGGATCAGGGGTAAACAGGTCAGTGAGGTCCCTGGTCTGGCAGGGCGTAGCCCTGACGTCAGCACAGGAAACTTCCTTATAGGATGACCCCTTGGTCAGGGAAAACAGTGAGACAACACTGAGTAGATTAGAGATGCTAAGGGTGAGTAGATTAGAGATGCTAAGGGTGAGTAGATTAGAGATGCTAACGGTGAGTAGATTAGAGATGCTAAGGGTGCCCAAAGAGTCTGTAGGATGCAGAAGATGGCAGGTTAGCAAAGCTGGGGAAGGCACCCCTCACCCAAATTCTCCTTGAGCAGCCAGGTGAGCACAGAGTCTCTATAAGGGATGAAGTCTGACTTCCGCCTCTTTGATTGCTGAGGGATAAATGGGGAAGATAACCAGGGTGAGTCATTCCCGGCGCCTTCTTTTCCTGAGACTTTTGTCTTCCCGACCCGGGGCTTACCAAATCTGCCAGGGCTGAGATCACCTTCCCTAGCGTAGTCAGAGACTTATTGATGTTGGCGCCTTCCTGAGAAAGGATGAGGAATGTGGAATTGAGACCTTCCTCTATCAGTCAGACCCATGTCCCCTCTACTTTGCCAGCAGGGGTTCCTAGGGGATGATCAGCAACCTCCCTCCCTACACAGCCCCCAAGGCTTCCTTCCATCCATCCCTCCAAAGCACCCTCACCTTTAGACGCATACCCCGGGCCCCTGAGGAGTCAGCCCGCTCACTCCCAGCGAGGTCCACCAAGCTGATCTTACTGACCTGGGGTTGGAGGAAAGAAGCAGGCTGTGGCTGGGGTGGGTAGGGATGGGAAGGGAATTAGGGGAAGAGCCAGCAGAAATCTGGATGTTTAGCAAAGGCTAGAGAAACCCAGGGGGTGGGGGGTGGGGGGGGGGGGACAAAGGAAAACAAATGAGACAACAGTGACCACCACACCTGGCTACTCATTCATTTGTTCATTCATTCGTTTACAGATGTTTATAGGTTCACTTTGTTCCAGGACAAGGGACACAGTGGGACTTGAGGCCTGCCCTGAGAACCTTTAAGGACCAGCCAGCAAGCAGGTTATAACACACTATCTAGCAGAAGAGCAGAGAGGGCTGTGGAAGCCCTGAGGAGGCACCACCGAACACAGGTGGGCAGGGAATGTGCAAGCCCCTTCCATCACATCATCTGAGGGCGGTCCCCTACCTTTTCTGAATCCAGGCCAGTAAGCTGGTCGTGGGAGCGCTGTGTAAAGACAATAGTGAAGACAGCATGGGAGCGGCTGCTGGTCTCGTTCATGTTGGTGGCAGCCACCGTTCTGGAGAGGAAAGGAAAAGTCATAGGTTCCCGCCCCTCACCCTCACCCTCTCCCGCTCCCCTCCTTCCCATTCCCAGGGAGGCCTGCCTCACCGCGCCTTATTTCCACAGTCCATGAGGTCGGCAATGTCTGCATAGGAAGTCACAGCCAGTTTAGACAGGTCTTGCACATAGGGGCCCAGTATGGGGTGCTCCCGGACACGCAGAGAGCCCCGACTCTTGGGGTTCAAGAGGTCTCGTACTCGCTCGCAATAGATCTCCATATAGCTCACCTGAGCGGGAGGAGCAAATAGGAAGTGAGGAAGCCGACAGGGATGCTGTTGGGGAAACTAACCTCCACCGGACAGGACAAAGTGAACTGCAGCTCGGGCACAGCAAGCATGGTGCTAAGGCCAGTACACTAGCCCACTGGTCCTCTCACCAACCCAAGGAGGTGAGTCTAATCATCAGCATCCCATAGAAGAACATCCTCAGGAGCTACAAGCTGAAATCACTGCCCAAGGTCACATTAGTCACCAGCACAGCCAGAATTAGGTCCTAAGCTGACTCCAGAGACAGACCTCAGTCTTAATCACTGTTTTCCTACATTCTTGTCCAGGGGTACCAGGCCTCCTGCCTACCTGCACCAAGACTGGGGCTCACCTCCACAGAATAGGAAAGCTGAGCGTTCTGGTTCACATTAACACGAGAGAAGAGGTCCTCGCAGAGCTGGAGGGGGAACACAGAGAAGTTGCTGTTCAGGGCATACCTGCAGCTCCAGCCCCAGGCCAGACCTTGTCCCAAATGACCCTTTCCACAGCCGCAAGGGAGGGGTCAGTTCCATTTTATAGACAGGAAGAGAATCTCTCAAAGGTTCACATTTGTCTAGAGTCACAAGCTAGTATCCGTCAGGCTAGGATGCAAACCCATGTATCCTGTACTCTAGTCCATGGACAAGGTCACTCTAGACCACAGCCACAGAGAACTATGGACAACTACCAACTATGGATAACTACAATAACCGTAGTTATTCACAACTACGGTTAACACCGTCAAGTGCTGAAATCCATGTGGGAAATGCACTAAAAACCAGTTACAAGACAAAATAAAAGAGTAGTGAGCTGTAAAACCATGGCTCCTCTAACATTAATGCCTGGGCTCTTCTCATGGAGCCTTGCTGTCCTGGTGGGCGCAAAAGAGCCCTGGGCCTTCGGATACAGCCAAGCCTTATACTCCATCACATCTCCAATCACAAACAGCTCCAGAGAGACAGGTCTTGGCTTATAAGCCTTTTAAACCCTGTCCTTCTTCCCCTGTGGCAACTGAAGATGTTCCTCCCCTGGCTGCCCAGTCAGGTCCCAGCACGTACCTGAGGCACAATGCCCTGCTGCCCCGGTTCCTGCCGCCCCATCATGGTGTAAGACTTCCCAGCCCCCGTCTGCCCATAGGCAAAGATGCACACATTGTAGCCTTCGAAGGCGTGCAGCAACATCTCTTCCCCAATGTCCCGATACACCTGCTGTTGAGACGCAAACTGCGGGTCCTCCACCTAGGTGAAATGGAGGCAGAGGGAGACAGGAGCCCTGGATGAGGTTGTTCTTTGGGTCTATGGCCTAAGCATCCTGACCTCTCAGTGACCGCCCCAAATGTCCTGGGGGCCCCTCACCCCTACTACATCATTCTTATCATCCCTGAGGTTCTTATCCAGCCCCCTGCTGGTCCTAATTATCTGGACGGAGTCTACTTTCTCCCTGTAGGTTCGAAACACAACCCAAGAGTTGCATTCCACCCAGAGGTACTTGTCCCAATCCAGTCCCCTGGATATCCTTATTTCCCAACAACAGGCCCTCTTCTCAGGACCCAAATCCCACCCCCACCCCCGCCCCCACCCTGCGTCTCCTATGGCTAGCTTCTTCCTCTAGCCCCAACAGCCTCACCGAAGTATGTGACCAATAAGAATAGTCGAAGGTGAAGCTTTTGGGGGCATCCTTGCTCTGTTTGGGATTGATGATGGCTGAGAAAACAAAGAGAGGAAAGCCAAGGTCAGGTACGCTCAACCTCTGCCCACTTTTCCCATAAGCCCCGAGGATCCAGGATCCCACTCCCCATCTCTATCTTAACTCATCACTCCCCTTTAATGATCCCCACCCCCTCCAGCCACCAAAGCTAATTTTGGCTTCACAGGACCCGCCTCCACTGAGCTGCCTCCCTGGATTGGGCAATGGAGGGCTGCTGGCCAGCATTCCCCCTCCCAGGGACAGGAACATGGAAAGGCCAGTCTGCCCCCCCCTCCCTCCCTTGCAGCTAGCACATGCTCTATGCCCAGCATGGCCTTCCTCCCGGGACAGCCCAGCGGGCCTCTGGAGTCACTCACAGGTGGTGTTGCCCTGCATGCTGACCACACACTTGGCATCCTGGCCGGTCTCACGGGCATTGAAGGGCCGAACCCTTACGGCCACTTTCACCGAGGCACCAGCCATAGCTTCAGAAACTCCTGCCCTCCTCAGCTGGACAGAAAAAAAGGGATGGTCAGAGCCATGGGGAGAACTCAAGACATCGCCTCCCTGCTTCTTGAGTCCGTGTGGACACACTCTATCCCAGCTAGCTAGCTACCCATCCCCTCAAGGACTCAGTTCCTGCTCTTCTGGCCTTCCTCCCCAACGTCACTCCCGAAATATTCCTGCTTCTCTCCCCAACCAGATCCCAGTTTGTAGGAGCTTGGGCCATCACCCCAGAGTTACCTGGTGTCCCGGCCCCAGATCAGGGGGGCTGTATCAGTTCTGGCTGCCACCGGCCCTCGTATGGGAAGCCCCATCCTACACTTGGGGCCTGGCCACACCAGCAGGGCTGTAAGGGAAACCCAGATTGTGGGGGAAGAGAAGTCAGGAGGCGCCTGAAGCTCCAAAGGTCTGTCTGGGGTTCTGTGTTTAGAGAGCAAGGGATAGGGAGATGCTAGGAAAATCAGGACAGGCGCCCCTCTGGAGTGGCTCAAGGCAATGTGAATCCAAGGGCAGAGGCAGTGGTATTTTTATTCCCAGTCACTCACCAGCGTACTGAGCGTTCAGTTGGAGGAGAGGGAGCGAGAGAATGAAACACAGACTGGACAGAGGGTGATTCACGGGGAAGAACACATGGGCACGGACACTGAGGGGGGCAGGCAGGGAAGAGGGGGACAGAAAGTTAGACACCGAGAAAATGAGAGGCATCAGACAAAAGACAAGATTGAGGTCGGGCTGTACGAGAGAGAACAGCAGAAGAAAAGGAAGGGGCGACAGAGATGTTGACAAGACAGGGAGCGGGCTCTGGGGTGGAAGCACAAACTGGAGGCGGAGAAGAGGTGTAAGAGGGGGCCCAAACCCCAATCACAGAACCCTGATCTATAATTCTTCTCCAGGGTCAGCAAGAGAGAGGGAGAGATCAGTTCCCACACAGAGCTGACCAGCCTCATCCACGAGGCAGGGTCCAAGGGCTAGAGGTATAGCCTGGAACAAGGATCCACAGGGCCTGCCTTGTGGTCCCCAAACCCCTTGCCCAGCCCCCAGTACTTCCTCTTCAGGATCCAGGACAATGGGCAGGGGAGGGTGGGGTCATCCTGTATGCATAGTATCAACCCCCAGGACTCCAGGCAGGGAGACCCGGAATACCTGTGTCTTGAGAGGGGATCTGCAGGCAAGGGTTGTTGGGGAGGGGGGCGTCCTCAAAAAAGAGCAAAAGGAAAAGGGAACAGATTGGTCCCAAACCCAACCTGGGACTAGTGCTATGGCGTCCACTAGCCTGGGGAAGGTGCCAGGCTGCAGCCTAGGAATGTGGGTGATCCGGGTGCCCACACCCTGGGAGGAGAGTCTAAGGAGCCCACGCCTACGGATAGCAGGGTGAAGACAGGAAAAGGGTTCAAGGATGCCGCATCGCATCCCACCTGTAGTCCCCAAAGACCTCCAACTTCTGTCATGTTGGGTTGGGCCTCACCTCACCAGCCTTCCTAGGCAGAGCAGGGGAGGGGTCAAGGGGCTGATCTATCCCACCACAGGAAGGGAGTAGCCGAAATCAGAGGCTGGCTCAGGAAGAATAGCCCTGACCCCCAAAACCCTGTCTAGGGGAGGGAAGGACACCAGGGCGGACACGCAATGTGACACCTCCGACACTAAGAAAACAGGGAATTGGGTGGCCAGGCTAGGACGTAGTGGGGTAAAGGAATAAGGGAGTAGGTGCAGAGTCTGCGGGTACAGCTTTAAGGGCTCACTGGGGAGGAGGCCGCGGCTGGGGTGGGGCCGACCGACCCGAAAGGGGGTCTCGGGTCACCTGCACCTTGCCCACCGGCAGTTCTCCAACAGGCCCCCGCCTGTCCGCTCGGGGCGGCCATGAGTTCCCGGCCCTCCAGTCCAGCCGACCGACGGCTGTCCGGGGCCTGGCACCTCTCTGCGCCTCCGCGGGATAAATAGCACATGATCCGAGCTCTCGCGCCTAGCCCGCCCGACCGGGTCGTGCAATCGGGACCTCCGAACCCCGGCTCCCTGGCTCCCCGCTCTCCCCCCCCCCACCCCCCACCCCAGCGCATTCCTCCGCGGGCGTCCCCTCCCTGCCCCCCACCGGCTCTCACCTCGTCGCGGCAGGACTCCCGGGCGGAGAGCAAAGGGACAAACTTTCCTGGAAGCCTGAGACTGGAGACGGGGGGGGGGGGGACACACCCGGGGCCAGTTCGGGGGGCTGCCCCCGCCCCTCGCCGGGTCCCCGGGCGGCGGGCGGCGGATCGCGCCCCGGGGGCGGCAGCAGTAGCGGCGCCAGCGGCCGGCGCCCGCCCGGGCAGCGCGAGCTGGGGCGGGAGCGAGGGGCGGGGGACGGACGGACGGGCGGGCGGGCGGGCGCGCGCGCGCGCGCGGACGGGGCAGGCGGGCACGCGCTGTCCCGGGAAGGAGCCCGCAGGGCCACTCTACTTAAAGGGGCAGTGCACCCTTGACAGTACGGCCCACCGGGCGGAGGCCAGGACACCGAGCCGCGGACACCCGGGGTGCAAAGCAGAACGCCCGGGCGTGGGAAAAGAACCAGCGCTCCCGAGGAGCCGGGAAAGGTGGGGGCGGACCCCGGAGGGGACTCAGGTCGGAGCCGCGCACGTCGCCGCCGTCAGAGGCTCTCCTAGGAGGCGGGGCTTGCTGGCAGACCACGCCCCGGGGGGGCGGTCCTCTCAGCCCGGCCATCGGGCGAGCCAGGCGAGCCGGGCCAGTGGGGCCACCACGGTCACTGCGGAGCTGCCCCTTCCTGCCCGACCTGAGGTTCCAGAACTCGCTTCGCAGTGGCCTCAGGTGATGGGGGCCAGAGGCAGGCGTCGCCGGCGCAGCCGCTCGGTTGCTCTCTTCCCACAGACAGCCTTCCAAGTTTGACTCCTCCGACCGCCGCCTCAGCCCCCGTCAGCCCCCTGAGGCTCAGGTGTCTTCTTAGGCCGCAGCTGGCCTCCTCAGGGCTGGAGACCCCGGCCCACATGGGGGTCTGCCCACGTCCCTCAGCATGGGCTCCCTACCTCACGGCCCTCCTGCTGATTGCCAGAGGTTTGGCTGTGGGCCCCCATCGACCTGCCAAAGGTCGCCTCAGCCCCTTCAGGCCCAAGCCACACCCTCAGGCCTGGTCCTTCCCTCCTGGCAAGACCACCCCACCACCAGGCTCCTCAGCCAGGGCACCACCCTGCAGATGCCCATCTACCCTCTTGGCTGTGTCTGGCTGCCGAGGTCTCGAGTCTCCCTTGGTCAACTAGTGGTTCTGTCCGGCCGCCTTAAATCTGTCCAGCCCCTTAGACCTAGGTCAGCCTCTCGGGCCCAGCCATCCGAAGGCCGCATGCCCCTCAGCAATTGCCAATGGCTCCCTTAGTTCTAGACCCCTTTCTAGCTCAGGACATCCGGTTTCGAGCTCACATGCCCTTTCAGCCCAACTCTACCCCATCTACTACTTCAAGATACTCCTTTTGTTCTTTACGTTCCTCGACCTTTCTCAGCTCAGTTTAGCTACCCTTGTTGGTTTTGTGGGGTTTGTGACTGGCAGGGTCTCTCTTTGTAATCCATACCGCAGTCTGGATTTAAATTCTCTATCCTGAGTTAACTTCCTGAATGTTAGAATCCCAGGATTGCCAAACTATGTCTAGTGCACCTGTTGCTTCCGACACATTCTGATTGGCTTTTTCTGTGTGGTGCAGGTCTCCATGCGCGCCTCACTTACCTAGTAGTTTATTGGCTAGGGTTCCCAGAGCTGGGCATGCAGGCCAGCGGCTCTACCACCGAACCACATCTCTACCACTTCCCTAGCTTTTTTTAATTTGTTTTGTTTTGTACAAAGTCTTGCTGTTATAAACCAGTCTAGACTCAAACTCATGATGCTCCTTCGTGAGCCTCCTGAGTGCTTAGGATTACAATCTGTGCTGTCACCTCTGGCTTTTATATAATATTTGTTCATGTATTTTATTTTATCTTTCTGGTTTTTTTGTAGTATTTTTTTTTTAAAGAGATTTATTTATTTATTATGTGTACAACATTCTGCCTCCATGTACGCCTGCATGCCAGGAGAGGGCACCAGATCTCATTACAAATGGTTGTGAGCCACTATGTGGTTGCTGGGAATTGAACTCAGGACCTCTGGAAGAACAGCCAGTGTTCTTAACCTCTGAGCCATCTCTCCAGCCCCTGTAGTATTTTTTTTTAAATTAAGTATTCATTGTGTGTGAGTGTGTGTGTGTGTGTGTGTATGTGTGTAGAAGTCAGATGCAGGGATCGAACAACTCAGGTCATCAGGCTGGGGCAGCAAGCTCTTTTATCCATCAAACCAGCTCCTTGGTCCCTATCTAGTATATTTTTTTAAAGACTTTATTTTTAAGCTGGGCAGTGTTGGCACATACTTTTAATCCCAGCAGAGGACAGCCAGGGCTGCACAGAGAAACCCTGTCTTGAAGAAGACAACAAATTCGTTTAAATTACTTATGTGAGTCTGTGCGTGAGGGTCTAGTGAGGCTGTGGGTGCTTGTGGAGGTCAGGAGAGGACATCAGATCATCTAGAGCCAGAGTTACAGGTGGTTGTGAGCTGTCTGACTTGGGTGCTGGGAACCAAACTCAGGTTCTCTGCAAGAGCAGCAAGCACTCTTAAACACTGAGCCATCTCTCCAGTCCTTAGAGCTAGTGTTTTTCAATTTTTTTCTTTATAATTACACCCCCAAACACCTCTCACCATATCGTCTTTGTCCCAAACGCTGTCTCAGTTTTATTATTTCATCTTTATGTGGGTTTAGCTTGCATGTACAGGTGTGCACCATGTGTGTGCCTGGTGCCCACAGAGGTCAGAAGAGGGTGTCAGGTGAAGTGACAGATGGTTGTGAGCCACCACGTGGGTGCTGAGAACCAAACGCAGGCCCTCTGCAAGAGCAGCAAGTTCTCTTAGGAGCTGAGCCGTCTCTCCAGTCCCACAAGTAGAGTTTATTTTAAAAAAAAGGTTCTAACATAGATTTAACCGTAGGCATTGAAAGAGAAAGGGAAGGGGGCTGAGGAGAGGCTCAGTGATTAAGAGTCCTTGTTGCTTTTGCAGAGGACCTCTTCTGCCCTCCTCCAGCTCCTGCATACACATAGGACACATAAACCCATACAGGCTCACACACATACACATAAATAAAAAATTGGAAAGTAAATCTTGGAAGGAAGAAAAGAAGAGCCCAGGAAAAGGACCGTATGCACCCAAGTATGGGTACAGATTTCTCGAGAAAGTTCCTGTGCAACTGACTTCTCTGTTCACTTTACTGTAGACCAGCACTAGTCCTCAACCTTCCTAACACTGCGACCCTTTAATACCATTCACGCTGTGGTGACCCCCCCCAACCATAAAATTATTTTGTTGCTACTTCATAACTGTAATTTTGCTACTGTTATGAATTGTAATGTAAATATCTGTTTTCTGATGGTCTTAGGTGACCCCTGTGAAAAAGGTCGTTGGATGCCAGGGGGTCGTGACCCACAGATTGAGAACCACTAATGTAGACGCTCTCAGTTGCTGCTCCCTCCTTTGTTGTTACTTTTTGCACAGTTTCACTAACCTTTCGTATCCAGTTTCTTACCAACCCTCAATGCCTCCACGTCTCTGTCCGCAGTCACCAGTTCTGTTGTCGAAGGCCTCTGCCCCATCCAGTTTCCACCTGTCAGGCCTCCTGCTTCGTCATCTTGTACTACAATTAACTTAACTTGCCTCTGTAATTTTCGCTTACTCTATACTTTTAGCTCCAGAAAATTTTCTCCTTCACATCGTCCACCTTGCCTGTTGTTTTTATCTCCAGCTTTACATGTTCAGTTAATAGTACAGCACTGTCTCTCTCTCTCAGAGTTACTAAGCTCTCTTTTTTGGGAGGTGTTCAGGCCCTTTCCAGTCTCTCCACTTGCTGATGCTCTGGTCCCTACAGCCATTACATGAGTGAATGACTCATTATCCACTATCCTCCCAACACCAAGGCGGAGGTCCATCCTGCTACCCAGCGGAGTCCGGTCATGCAGGGACAGGAAGATGGAGACAGCATCCTCCCTTTTGCCAAGTGAGTCCTCCTTGTTGGGTGGGAAGGATAAGGGTGGGATGGAGGGAAGATTGCATGCTTGGATTCTTCTCAGAAAGGAGTAAGAAAGAACAGGAACCTCAGTGCCTGTGTTTTGGGGATTGATGGTTCACTAATTTATTCAATAAATGGTTTACTATTGTTGTTTTATTTTAAATTGTCCATGGAGGCCAGAAGAAGGCTGGGGATACCCTAGAGCTAGAATGACAGGGAGTTGCAAGCCCACTGACGTGGGTGCTGGAGAATGAACTCAAGTCCTCTGCAAGAGCGGTGTGTGTGCCCTTAACCACTGAGCCGGCACTCTAGCCCCAACAGTTTTTGAACACTGTAATAGACATTGGGGATTCAAAATTAGAAAGAAAGGGGGTCCTCCTCTCACAGAGCTAGTGGTAGAACAGAATGTATAAACAAGCATCATTACACCTAGTTCTGAGAACTACACAAAAAGATAAATAAATATAAAGTAATGGAAAATAGAGGAGATACAAGGTTAGGGTCACTGTAGAAAACTGTTGTGTAGAAGTTAATTTGAAATGAGATAGAGCTTGTCTGCAGAATGGGGATGGCGGGGGGCAAGAAGGAAATAAACTTGGAATGTTCTAGTAACAGGTCAGACCAATGTAATTGAAACTTGTTGACTGAAGAAATTGTGAAAAATAAAGTTAAGAGAGTTAGGCAAAAGCCAGATCATAGAAAACCTTGTAGGCCATAGACAAAATTCTGTATTTTTATTCTGAAGATGGGGGAGATAAAAAAGTTTTAAGTAAGCACACTTTTTTCCTTCAACCTTTTTTATTATGGAAAATTTCAAATAAATATAGTAGAGAAAGAGTATTATGAACTGATGTACTCCGGTGAAATTCAATAATTTTCATTATATGGATATTCTTTTTACCTATCTATCCCCCTCAATTTTTTTAAAGATTTATTTATTTATATGTCTCTGTGAGTTTATGCACACATATATGTGCAGAAGTGTGTACCGTGTTGCATGCATAGGTGCCAGAAGGTGTGGAGTATCCTCCATCACTCGCTACCTATTTTTCTCTAAATTTTTTGTTGTTGTTTTTTCAAGACAGGGTTTCTCTGTATAGTTTTGGTGCCTGTCCTGGATCTTGCTGTGTAGACTAGGCCTGGCTCTGCCTCCCGAGTGCTGGGATTAAAGGCATGCACCACCACCGCCTAGCAATTTTTTCTCTACATTTTTTAAAGGTTTCATTTATCTTATTTTATGTGTATGAGTGTTTTTTGTCAGCATGTGTGTGTGTGCACTGTGTGGGTTCTGGGAGCCTAATCTGGGTCCTCTGAAAGAGCAACAAGTGCTTTTAACTGCTGGGCTGTCTCTCTAGCAGAACCATCTCTTCCTTTGAGGCAGGGTCTCTCTCTGAACCTGGAGTTCACATTTTCTCAGAGTGGAAGCCCGAAAGCCCCAGCAGTCCTATCTCTGCCCCTTCAGAGGTAGGGTTACAGGTGTGTGAGGGACACTTAGCTTATTACATGGGTGCTGGGATCTGAACTCCAGTTCTCATGGTTGAACAGCAAACACTAACTCTTAAGCCATATCTCCAGCCCCTGTGTTCATTTGTTTTTTTTTTTGTTGTTGTTGTTGTTGTTTGGTTTTTCAAGACAGGGTTTCTCTGTGTAGCTTTGCGCCTTTCCTGGAACTCTCTTTGGAGACCAGGCTGGCCTTGAACTCACAGAGATCCGCCTGCCTTTGCCTCCCGAGTGCTGGGATTAAAGGCGTGCGCCACCACTGCCCGGCTTTCATTTGTTTTTGAAATGGGGTCTGATATAGTTTAGGCTAGCCTCATGGTTACTATGTAGACAAGGATGACTTTGAACTCCCAATCCACCTGTCATCATCTCCCAGGTGCTGAGATTACACACATGTACCAGAGGGTGTTGGATCTCCTAAAAGTTGGAAGTTACAGGCAGTTGTGAGCTGCCTGATGTGAGTGCTGGGAACTGAACCTCAGCTCTCTGAAAGAGCAGTAAATGCTCTTAACCACTGAGCCAATATGATACCATTTTAAAAGATTAATCTCACTGGACTCAGGAGGTAGAAACAGAGGGGAAAAAAAGATTACTTTCTCCTGCTCTGTGTAGTAGCATTGGGGGAGGGGAATGAGAATAGAAGCACTTGTTGGATCTGGGTTCAATTCCCTGTACACACACACACACACACACACACACACACACACACACACACACGGCAGCTAAAAACCATCTATAACTCCAGGTCTAGAGGATCCAATGCCAGACTTCTTCCAGTCTCTGTGGCCACTGCATGAATGTGATACACACACACACACACACACACACACACACACACACACACACATATATGCAGGCAAAACATCCATACACATAAAATAAAAAAAATACATCCTTAAAAAATAAAAAGAACAGGGGCTCGTGGGATGTCTAAGTGATTAAGAGGACCCAGATTCAGTTCCTAACACCCACATGATATCTGTAACTCAGTTCCAGAGGATCTGATACATTCTTCCAGGCTCTGTGGGCACTGCATGCACATGATACATAGACACACATACAGGCAAAACATTATAGTATGAAATAAAAATAAATTAAAAGTTCATTTTTTGCCAGGTGGCATTGGCGTACGCCTTTAATCCCAGCACTCAGGAGGCAGAGGCAGACAGATCTCTGTGAGTTCGAGGCCAACCTGGATTACAGAGTGAGTTCCAGGAAAGGCACCAAAACTACAGAGAAACTCTGTCTCAGAAAAAAAAAAACATTTTTTGGTTTTTTAGAGACAAGGTTTCTCTGTGTAGCCCTGGCTGTCCTGGAACTCACTCTATAGACCAGGCTGGCTTCAAACTCAGAGATCTTTCTGCCTCTGCCTCCTGCCTGCTAGGATGAAAGGCATTTGCCACCACTGCCTAGCTAAAATTTCAAAATTAAAATAAAATAAAATAATAATAATAATAATAATAATAATAATAGAAACAGGGAGAGTAAAATAGAGAAACCCTTGCCATAGTCCAGGAAGAGAAAGATGATGGATCTCTCCAATATGATGAGAATGGAAATGGAAACCGTGGTCAGATTTGGGTATTGTTCAGATATACAGCTCACTGGACTGGCCAGTTAGATACAGGATATGAGGGGGAATATAGCATAGCATGTTTTTGGCCATAGCAGCTAGGCATATGGGGTATATCTTTCATCAGGTTAAAGGCTGAGCAGATGTTGGGTGGAGCCTAAGGAGGAACCCGGGCTTGAACAGATTTGGGAATATTAGCACACTGGAGATGTTTAAAGTCATGATATTGAATGAGACCACCTACAGACAGATAGAAGAGAAGAATATGAAAGACTCCCTGATATTTCACTTAAAGACTAGGGGGTTGGGCCAGGCATGATGGCTCACACCTTTAATCCCAGGACTCAGGAGACAGAGGCAGACAGATCTCTGTGAGTTCAGCACCAGCCTGGACTATATAAGCAAGTTGCAGGACAGTCAGAACTACATAGTGAGACTCTGTCTCTCAAAACAAACAAAAACTCAGAAGATTAGGCATCATTCAATCTGAGGACAAGGAAGTCATGAGCACTGTTCTCACATAGCTCCGTATATCCTTCCTGCATACAAGGATGTCAGTGGTTCTTCAACCCAGAAGACACAGCAGGGGGAAGAAGCTTCTCTCTTGGATCTTCACTAACTTAAAGGAAACTTGCCTGGCAAAATCACCTGAGTAGCCAAAGCCTTTCTTTTTTTTTTTTTTTTCTGTTTTTTGTTGTTGTTGTTGTTTCAATTTATTTTGGTGTTTTGAGACAGTGTTTCTCTGTGTAGCCCTGGCTGTCCTGGAACTCACTCTGTAGCCCAGGCTGGCCTCAGACTCACAGAGATCCACTTGCCTCTGCCTCCCAAGTGCTAGGATTAAAGGCATTTGCCACCATAACCTGATCAAAGTCTTCCTTTTAACAACTCTGCTTCCTGAATATTATGTTCTCTGGCTATGCAATATAAAAGCTGAAATTCAAGCTGAGTGTAGTAGCACATGCCTTTTAATCCCAGCACTCAGGAGGCAGAGGCAGGTGGATCTCAGTGAATTTGAGGTCAGCCTGGTCTACAGAGCGAGATCCAGGACAGCCAGAGCTACATAGTGAGACACTGTCTTGAAAAACCAAAAAGGAAAAAGAAGAAGAGGAGGAGGAGGAAGAGGAGGAGGAGGAGGAGGAGGAGGAGGAGGAGGAGGAGGAGGAAGCTGGGATTCAGTGAGACCTGAGGGTTCAACCATAGCCTTCACCGTAGCTCCTGTCTCCAATCAAATCAGAGTCATTAACCTCTTTAGCTAAAGTGGACAAAGGGCTGTGGCTCTAGCTCAGCTAGATATAGTGTAGGTGGTACAGTGCTTTCTTTCCTTTTTTCTTTGTTTTGTTTTGTTTTTCAAGACAGGGTTTCTCTGTGTGGCCCTGGCTGTTCTGGAACTCATTCTATAGACCAGGCTGGCCTCGAACTCAGAGATCTGCCTGCCTCTGCCTCCCAAGTGCTGGGATTAAAGGTGTGCACCACCACAGCCCCAGCTGGTACAGATGCTTTCTTAGCATTCAGGGAACTCTGGGTTTGATTCCTAGTACTGCATAAACACTAGGTATAAAGCCAGATAGTGATGGTGCACGCCTTTAATTCCGTCACTCAGGAAGCAGAGGCAGGTGGATCTCTGTGAATTTGAGGCCAGCCTGGTCTACAGAGCGAGATCCAGGACAGCCAAGGTTACACAGAGAAACCCTGTCTCAAAAAACAACAACAAAACAAAGAACAAACTAGGTGTAGTGGTACATGCCTATGATCCCAGCATTCAAAGGAGAAGGCAAGAAGATCTTTAATCTTTTATTATTTTAATTTATGTGTGTATCTGCATATGTATGTGGGTGCCTGCAGAAGCCAGAAGAGGGTTGGACCTAGCCTTGGTTCTGGGATTTGAACTCAGGTCCTCTGCAAGATCAGCATGTGCTCTTAACCACTGAACCATCTTTCCACCCCTGTGAAACAGGAGGATCTTAAATGCAATATATTGAGTTTGAGGCCAGCCTAGAATATATGAGACCCTGTCTTTAAAAGAAGGAAAGAGAAAACATTATGACTTGTGCTTCACCCCATTACCCCAAAACAGAGTTTCTCTGTGTAACAGTCCTGGCTATCCTGGAACTCACTTTGTAAACCAGGCTGGCCTCATTACAGAGATCCACCTGCCTCTGCCTCCCGAGTGCTGAGATTAAAGTGCCACCATCCTTCATGACTCATGCTTTTAAGCCTAGGCAGACACAGGCAGATCTCTAAGTTTAGGGCCAGCCTAGTTTATATGGCAAATTCCAGGACAGCCAGAGCTACATAATGAGACCCTGTCTCAAAACAGAGATGGGAGGGAGAGAGGGAAGGAAGGGAGAAGGAGAGAATGAAAGAAAAGGCATGACTTGCGAGCAGGTGGACAGCTAGGACCCCATGGAAAGAACCACTCCTGAATCCAGTGGGAGAGTAGATGCTCTTAGGCAGTGGTTCTCAACCTTCCTAGTGCTGTGACCCTTTAATATAGTTCCTCTTGTTGTGGTGACCCCTCCCTCAACCATAAAATTATTTTCATTTCTACTTCAAACTAATTTTGCTATTGTTATGAATCATAATGTAAATGTCTGTGTTTTCCAATGTTCTTAGGGGACCCCTGTGAAAGGGCTGTTTGAAACCCCCAAAGGGGTCAGCACCCACAGGTTCAGAACAACTCTGAGACCTGAGCCTACTTTGTTCTCTTTGAGCAGGTGTTCCAGGGTGGTCAGCCGACCTTCACCCTGTAGCCTGCCTTCCCAGAGTAGCAGACCAATGCCTCAGCCTTATGGAGATACCTTCTGGGAGAATCTTAGCCAAAGGTCTAGGTGAGTAGAGGAGAAACCAGAAGCTGGAGGTGGGAAGGTGAGCTATACTATTTTTATTGATCATAAATCCTTACAGCAATAAGTGTGTGTGTGGAGGTCATTTCACACTACTTGATGGAAGTTGAAGCTCCAACAGGAAGTCAGGAGAGTTTATGAGGGAAATGGTATTTATTAGGGTGTCTTTTCTGACTCCAGCTCCTCTGTTTGTTCTTAGCTCCCACTGGATGGAAGAACAGCACATTCCACCAATACTGGTATAACAAACTCTGCTCCTCAACATTCTGTTAAATTGTGCCCACTGCCTTCGTAGCCTTAGTACCCTTTCTCTCTGGTATTTCCCAGCCAGTATACTAACCAGACCCTGTTTTTACCATAAACCAAGCATCCTGTTTTCCAGATCATGCCCCAACTTTCAAAGACCCCTGATTCTCTAGTTCAGCCCCAAATCCCCTGAAACCAACACCTGTCTACCCATTTAGCAACTGTTCTTCCTTCTTGGCACAGAGGGCCACTGGTTGCTCCCAGCCTGGCCTGCATCCTCTTGAGGGACTCCCTCCTCCTGAAAAGCTTTGGAGAAGAAAGAGGAGGAAGCTGCATTTGGAAAGAATGCAAAAGGGGCCTGGAAACATTCCAGCCCGTGTCAGAGCTGTTACTTATCATCTGGAGGACCTGAGGAGGCGACAGAGAGTCATCAATGAGTAAGGAGACATGGCATCTGGTCTCTGGGAGCCCAGCAGGGATTGGTGGCAGGGTAATTTGAACTAAAGAAAGTTGAGAGCTTTGAGAAAATTCATTGGTACTTGGAAAGGAACCATGCCCCTGGTGTGATTCAAATATGATTTCTTTATTTTTGCATTTAATTATGTATGTGCATATATACTGCATTCCACAGCATGTGTGTGGAGGTCAGAGAACAATTTATGGGAATTGGTTTTCGTCTTCCATCATCTGGGTCCTGACTTAGATCATCAGGCTTGGTGGCAAATACCTTTACCTGCTAAGTCATCTTGCTGGCCCTTAAAAGTTTCTATAATATGGAAAGAAGCAACTGAGGGATGGGAGGTAAGTCACATTAGCTGGAAGAATGAAATGGCCCAAGATGACAAAAAAGCATATCATTGAACTAAGGGAAATTAGGGGTCATGACAGGTAGGTCCCTGAACTGAGAATTCTTCTGTCTGTAGAGAGCAAAAAGTTGGGGTGAGTTGAAGGTCAAATGGAAACCCCTATGAGTCTCAGTGAGAAGTACTTCAGACCCGGGAAGCGTGAAGAATGAAGCCGGAAGCCTGACCTCCAGGCACCTTGCCTCTAAACCTAATGTCTCCACAGACTGAAGAAGGCCCAGTGGGGTAGCTCTGAGGCTACATCTGAGCTCCCAGTACTTGAAGAGGGCTGTGGATTCCTCAGCACTACTGAATACCTTGACGTGGAAGAAGAGAAAGGAACCTATCCACAGGAAGAGAATTATTTTGTCACTCCCAGGGATCAGGTATGATTGGAGATGAACTTGGTAGGGGTAGGGTGGAAGGTGGTGTCAATTCATAATCTCGAATGGGAGGCAGCAGAAGCCAGGAGCCAAGTTGGATAGCTGAATTTAAGAATAAGAACATAAAGTAGTCATGAACCCGAGCTTTTGAGGGGGGGGGGGCGCCTGGATTTGGCCATTAAGAAATCTGGAGAGAGACCTGTTTTTCCACCCCACCCCACCCCGCCCCTTCAATTTTTCTCATCTACAGCTGCTTTGGTCTCCCTGGACTCCCTTAGGCCAGGACGGGACTTATGCCTCTGGGCGGCTAAGCTCTCTGGCCCACAGCACTGTTACAGCCTGGAGGAACCCCTCTTACAATCCTCAGAGGATGGCATTGGAGTCTGAAGAGTAGTGGAAAACAAACCATCCATGCCCGAGCCTCGGGACCCAAGACCAATTCAAACGCGAGACTCTCCTCATCGGTGGCGTCAAGGCGGCTGTTTCCCTCTCCTAACCCTAACTGTTGTTCACAGCCCACTGGAGTTCCTATCCAACGGCCCCATCCTCTTACAGCCGGGTTCCCCCCTAGACCAGACCCTGGTCTTGTGTTCTCTCTGTTGTTATTAAAGAGCCCGGAGTAGTCTTGCTTCTGATCGAGACAGTGATGGAGAGGAAATGGAAAGGAAGACTCTTTTGATTTCCTTGAGGACCCAGTTTCAATGAAGTCAAGCTAGGCCCCCAAATTTGACGAATCTCGCCCGAGGCAAGAAGAGTCTGCCCAGGTCCAGCCTTCTTCGCCTCCAGGGCACTGGCCCTGTACCTCTGTCCACGCCCCATCCTCCTACGCCCACAATCACATCAGTCTGCCGAGCTTCCGCCTCCCGATCCCGGTCCCTCCGCGCTATTGCCCTTTTAGAGACCGTCCTGCACAGTGTCTCATAGACTGGCCCAGAACCCCAAGTGTGCTGACCCCAGGTTCCCTTCTCGACCCCGTTCCCTTAATTGGGAGGCCCCGCCCCGTGCGCACTGACGTCGAACGCCGCTGTCAGCCGGCGCTAGGGGGGGTCGGTTTGGGGTAGAATGGCCGCTGCCGCCGTCACCCGCGGGACCCCGGGAGGTAAGAGCCACGGCCTCTCGCCCGCCTCTCCACCCCCGCGCCAGGGGGCGCAGCTCCATGCGGTCCGGGTATGGAGCACGGCGCCGGGGACCACCGTCCCTCCTCCCTATTCGCCTCCACCTTGCTGCTTCCGTCCTCCTTCCCCGCGCCAGGGGGCGCCGCTAGGCGCAGGGCCCCATCACGGACCAGAGAGTGCGGGGATTGTCCCCCCCGACCCCGCACCGGGCTCCCGCACTGCCCCTTGCCCGCCAGGTGTTCATGAACTCTGTTCAGCTGCTTCTCCAGAACATCCGGGTTTGCGGGCGGGACCCTCCCACCTCGAAGAGTCAGTCTCCCAGGACCCCCGCCCCCTTTTGGGGGGGAGCATCCCACCCCCAGAGCCAGGCTGTCATAGACCTGAACCACCCTCGGGCCTGCAGTCTCATCCCTCTCTTGCTCTGCACCCTGGCAAACTGCCTAGCCAGGGCTGCGCACCTGCACCCTGTGGTGGACCCTATCCCAACCCTAGCCTCACTGCACACCACCGATCCTGAATGGGCTTCCGCCCCCTCTCCATCCCCGGACACCTGGCAGAGCCTCCTCCAGCTCCCATCTGTTCCCCAGGAGGGCGGAGGCTCAGGCTGGAGCCAGAGCAGTAGTAGAGGGAATATGGTTGGCTGGAGGTTGGGGAGATAGGAGTGTTGAGGTGAAGTGAAATGCTAGCTGCAAAGGGGAAGCCGGGATGTCCCACCCGGAAACTTGGTCCAACATGTCTACTCCAAATTCTCCCAGCTCATGACCGACCTGAGAGAGAGTAAGTGAGGTCAGTTATCAGATCTGCCCTTCCCCTTAGAAAAAAAATCAAATAGAGAAGCAACTCGGGGTGTGTCTTCTAGGGCCCAGCTTGTGACCAGCCTTACATCTGCTTTCCTCCTGCGTCCTGGTTGCCTTGCCAAGCCGCCTTCCAAGGACTAGAGCCCCAGCTCCCATGACTGGCCCACCCTTCGCCCCAGCCTTGCCCTCCCTTCCCAGATGCACCCTGAGTTCTCTTTCTGTTTGGTTTTTCCAAGGGGAAAGATCTAATAACTGACCTCACCTACTCTCTCCTTCAGGTTGGTCAGGGCCTGGGGGAATCTGGGTTAGACACGCAGGACCCAGCTTCCTGCCCTGGGGAATGCTCCAACATTGTCAGCCTCCCCCACTTATCTATCCCTTTCTTCCTGATCACTCTGTTCTGCCTTGCCTCCCCACTCGTGTGGGTTCCTGGCACTTATCTCTGGGTTCTCTTTCGTCTCTGTTCTCTGGTTCTGCTGTCACTCTCTGGTCCAGCCTTTTCTTTATCTCTCCCAGATATCAGGGCTGAGTTTTATAACCCCTGACCCCACCTCAGGCTTCTCATCTTGGATTAATACGGGGGCTTCTTCCATGACCTTGTTCTCTCCTTTCCCAGCACAGACTCCCCCTCCCCCCGGCCCCTCAGGCCGGGGGTGACCTTGCCCCCTGGAACCCTCACCATGAATACCAAGGACACCACTGAAGTTGCTGGTGAGTTCACAAAACAGGTCCCCAGTCTGGGCACAGTCTTCCGTGCTCCCGGGCTGTTCTTTGCTCCCTGCCTCTCTAGTCCAGGCTGCGGCCCTCCCCAGGGCCCTGGGTTCTAGTTGGCTCCTTTCCTCCAGATTGCCTCTAACAAAGCCCTCCCTTCTGGGTCCCTCTAGAGAACAGCCACCACCTGAAGATCTTCCTCCCCAAGAAACTGCTGGAGTGTCTTCCTCGATGCCCCCTGCTGCCTCCAGAGAGGCTCCGATGGAATACAAATGAGGTTTTCCTAGGGAGCATGGGGTTAGGGCCCCCCCCCCCCCCCGGCAAGTCCTAGTGGGCTGGAGGGTCAAGGGGGACCTGCCTATGTCTGTGGACACTCACTACTAAGCACTATTCTAGGTTTTGGGGATCACAGAATTACAAAGATTTGGACCTTATAGGAGTCCATTGCTCTTCGGTATAATCCATCCATATTAAAAACAACAGCTTAGGATTTCTTCATATTGAGCACCATGCTGTGCATCTCACATGTACTTTAGGCTTATAGGGCACCAATGTGAAGGATGTGATTGTTGGAGATATGTTCAGGAAGGGACCAATGAGCCCATCTGGCAGGACTAGTGGGTTGAATCTGAGTAAATAGTAGAAGTAATAGTTTGATACTTTGTCTGAAAGCCTTGGAGTCAGACCGAGAACCTGGAGTTCTTGTCAAGTGTCAAGCCATTGACCTTTTTCAGAAAGGGTCGCTGGGAAAGTACCTAATATGAACAAAAGATAAACTTGAAGCTGGCACCGTGGTATAGGATCCAGTAGGGAGAGAGAGAAAAGAGGTTAGGTTGGGTTTTTTTTGTTATTTGTTTTTCTTCTCCTGGTACTTGAACCTGGGGCCTTGCACTTACTAAACAAGCCCTGTCTTTTTCTATTATAGAACTACATCCCTAGCCCAAGGTTAGGTTTCATCTGAGATAGAGAACCTGCTATTTTTAAGAGGGCTGTGAGACCTTTACCTGTAAGAGTCTTACAGTAGATGCCACACCTCTGCAGAGGCCCCGAGCCAATGACCAAGGGTGGGGGGGGTGACCCGAGTGTTTCCTCTCCTCCAGGAGATCGCATCCTACCTGATCACCTTTGAGAAACATGAGGAATGGCTCTCTTGTGCCCCGAAGACAAGGTGCGAAGGTTCTCCAATTTGAAGACTGACAGGAATCCTGGGTGGTGCTCACAAAACTCAAGCGTCCCCGTCCTCCTTCCAGGCCTCAGAATGGCTCCATTATCCTCTACAATCGGAAGAAGGTGAAATACCGGAAGGATGGTTACCTTTGGAAGAAACGGAAGGATGGGAAGACCACACGAGAGGACCACATGAAACTCAAGGTCCAGGGCATGGAGGTAAGAGCATCAGACAGCCACCCACCTGCCCTCGGCCACACTCCAGCCCGGCAGGCAAGGTCTGGGGACCTTGTCTGCCTCTCCTGCTCACTTATCTTCTCCCATCACTGTGGATCAGCTGACTGATGGCTGAGCTCACTCTGAGCTTCCCATTTGCCCTCCGTGACCCAGCCTTATGGCACCAGTGTACAGTCCCCTCGTGTTCCTTGCATTTCCCTCAGGGGTCCAGTAGTGATGCTCTGAACACAGGCTTCTCTTCCCAAACCCCTGTTCTTCTGCACTTCCTCTCTGCCCTTAGATTTCTTCCCCAAATCTCAAGTTGGGCCCTTTTTTGTAAGCCCCCCAGCTCCTCTGTTCTCTTCTCTCTCTCTGTCCCGTAACCATGACTTAAGGGCTGCCGGAATTTGGGAGGGGTGGGAAGAAGGTGGGGGTAGGGAGAGGGCTGAAGAGGAACTGGTGGAAAGATTGGGATTCCTGCGAAGGGACTGAACAGAGGAAGAGTTGGGGAGCAGACTAGCCCTCCCCCCACCCCAGCCTGTCTCCTGGCAGTGTCTCTATGGCTGCTACGTTCACTCTTCCATCGTCCCCACATTCCATCGGCGCTGCTACTGGCTGCTCCAGGTAAGGACTGAGGACTCAGGGAGCCAGAGTTCTGCCTCTTTGAGGAGCATGGGGTCTGAAAAGATGGAGTGGGATAGGTTCTGAGTGGGAGAAGCAGAAAGAAGATTAGGGATAGAACGTGATAGAAGCTGGGGGTGACTAGAATTGGGGGTAATGCTCAGAAGAAAGTGAGGACTAGGAAGCTGAGCCCCTGACTCCTCGCCCTCATGGCTGTCCTCTGTGTGCTCTCAGAACCCTGACATCGTCCTTGTACACTACCTGAATGTCCCAGCCCTAGAGGATTGTGGAAAGGGCTGTAGCCCCATCTTCTGCTCCATCAGTAGCGACCGGCGGGAGTGGCAGAAGTGGTCACGTGAGGAGCTATTGGGACAGCTAAAGCCCATGTGTAAGGACCAAGCATGGATCGAGCTCTAAGGGAGAGGGAGTGGAGCTTCCCAAAAGCACTAGGGTTCCATGCCCAAACCCTGTGGGTAACTATTTCCCTCTAAGTCCTGTTTGGACACTAGACACAGACTGTACAGTCTGAGATGTGGAATGTGGAGAGGGGTGAAAAGCAGCTGTGAGCTGTATGTCTGAGCAGTTTTAAGTTCAGCATGTCAGGGCTTTAGAGGGGCCGTCAAGGTCCATCTCATGGTGTTTCCCCCAAAATCTCCTGTAGTTCATGGCATCAAGTGGAGCTATGGGAATGGGTCAGAGGAATTCTCTGTGGAACAGTTGGTGCAACAGATCTTGGATACCCACCCAACCAAGCCAGCACCCCGAACCCATGCTTGTCTCTGTAGTGGGGGCCTTGGTAAGTGATGCCTGACTATGGAACTCTTTTCCCATTTAGCCACATTGCTTAATAACCATCTTGATGGAATTTGCATACTAATTTGCAAGTCTTTGCATGTCCAGAAAGATGGGCCAGATGAGCAAAGAACTTCCTTTCTGGTAGCACTGGCCCCAGAAATGTATACGCTACAGTCCTGGCAGTCCATAACTCTCCTGCCTACTACTTTTCGTAATTCCTGCCCCCTCCCACCCCACACCGCCAATCACACTCAGCCTCAGTTAGCTTTGATCCTATTTAGTACCCCTTGGTTCTTTTGGCCCTTTGCTCTGCTTTTACCCTCAGCCACTGCCTCAAACCAGGGCTCCTCCCCTACTGTGTTCCTCCAGTCCTGTTTATTTTGAGAAGAAACTGAAGGGAGGGGGTGACTCTCTTCTGATGCCTCCCAGTGGTCATAATCAGTATTACACTTTAGGTTTACTTAAGTCGGGGACAGGGGCTTCCAGGAAGAGACTGCGGGAAAAGGCTGTAGCCTTCTCTTCTTCCTCCTCCTCTCCATTGCAGGTTCCGGGAGCCTTACCCACAAATGCAGCAGCACGAAACACCGCATCATCTCTCCCAAAGTGGAGCCCCGAGCTTTAACCCTGGCCCCTGTGCCCCACTCCCGGCCCCCTGAGCCTCCACCCCTCATAGCGCCTCTTCCCCCGGAGCTCCCCAAGGCACATACCTCCCCATCTTCCTCTTCTTCCTCTTCCTCCTCCTCCTCCTCCTCAGGATTTGCAGAACCCCTAGAGATCAGACCTAGCCCTCCTACCTCTCGAGGGGGTTCCTCCAGGGGAGGCACTGCCATCCTCCTCCTGACAGGGCTAGAGCAGCGTGCTGGGGGCCTGACACCCACCAGGCACTTGGCTCCCCAGGCTGAACCTAGACCTTCCGTGAGCTTGGCGGTGGTGGTAGGTTCTGAACCTTCCGCCCCGCCAGCTCCTCCCAGCCCTGCCTTTGACCCTGATCGTTTTCTCAACAGCCCCCAAAGGGGCCAGACATACGGAGGGGGCCAAGGAGTAAACCCAGACTTCCCTGAGGCAGAAGGCACTCACACTCCCTGTCCTGCCCTGGAACCTGCCGCTGCCCTGGAGCCCCAGGCAGCTGCTCGAGGTCTCCCTTCACAGTTGGGAGCAAGCGGGAGAAGAGGAAACCAGTTCTTTATCCAGGATGATGATAGCGGGGAGGAAATCAAGGGCCAGGGAACTGTGCCACCTGTACCTTCACCCCCTCCTTCATCCCCGTCCTCACCTGCTGCCTTGCAGCCATCAGGCAGGGTAGCAAGAGGAGAAGCCTTGTTCGGGGGCCCTGGTGGCACCAGTGAGCTAGAGCCCTTCAGTCTTTCATCATTCCCAGACCTTATGGGAGAACTCATCAGTGATGAAGCTCCAAACATCCCTGCCCCGACCCCCCAGCTCTCTCCTACTCTAAACACCATCACAGACTTCTCCCCAGAGTGGTCCTACCCAGAGGTGAGTCTTGGGTTTTTCTTCTCCCATTTGTTTTCCGATTTCTCAAAATGAATGTTATTAACTCTTACCCCATGGCCTGTGACCTGCTTTCTCTCAGTTTTCATGGCTTTTGTGTGTTTGTTTTTAATGTTAGGGATCAAACCCAGCTTGTAAGGCCTGTATTCTGCTGCTAGGCGATCTACCACGTCCTTCATCCTCCTGGTTCTCCTAACCTTAACTTTTATGTAAACTGTATGTCCGTAGTCCTTGTCCACGTACCTTTCCCCATCCCCCCTTCCATGTGTTGTCGTGGTTTTGAGAGCCCCTTCCGGGACTTCATTCTCTTGGTGACTGTTTGAAGGGGGGCCACTGATCCTAGAGAAAAGAATATACAGTGAGATGTGACTTCAGACTCTGGGCAGCTGGAAGTCTGTGGTCAGCAGTGGAGAAGTTCTACTTTACTTCAAGAGGGGAAGGGGGACTGCAGTGGAGTGAGGTCGTCCAGCAGCACAACTTTCTGATGTCAGTTATCCGATACTCTTGGGGAGGTCCTGACTTCTGTTTCTTGGTAGATTCAGAATATTCTAGCAAAAGGCTGAGGGTGTAGCTCAGTGGTAGAACACCTGCCTAGCATGTACAAGGCCATGGGCTGGATCATCAGCACTGGGGAAAGATTTTTTTACTGGGCATGGCAGTGCACGCTACTAGGAGACAGCAGCCAGGTGATCAGGAATTCAAGGCCATCCTTGGCTACATAGTAACTTTGAGGCCAGCCTAAGCTACATGAAATTCTTTAAAAAAGAAAAAGAAAATTAGTTCTGATGAGATAAATAACCACGTGACAGAAAGATTGAACCCCTAGACTCTAGCACAGGACCTGCCACACAGTAGTAATTTCTAAGGCTCTAACTCCAGTCATGTGGCTCTGACTTCTGTCTGCAGGGTGGGGTCAAGGTGCTCATCACAGGCCCTTGGACGGAGGCCGCAGAGCATTACTCCTGTGTCTTTGATCACATCGCAGTACCAGCCTCGCTTGTCCAGCCTGGTGTCTTACGCTGCTACTGTCCTGGTATGGAGATTGGGAACAATAGGGTCCTCTACACCAACCCGGGGAGAAAGTTCATCAGCCATATGTACCTATTGAATTAAAATGAAATAGAATTTAAAATTCATTTCCTCAGGCACACTGACCATATTTCAAGTGCTTAACCACCACACATTCTAGGACTGCCACGATGAGCAGGTTAGATGTAGAACATTCTCGTCACTATAGAAAGCTCTTCTGCACAGGACGGGTCTAGACTGACTTCCCGTCTTTTGCCACCACCCTTCTCTTCAACCTAGCACTCAACAGTTGTCTTCCTTGGGAGACTCCAGGATGGCAGTATCGTTGTTTGGGAGAGTATTCTCTCCTAGTCTCCACAGCCCTGGTCAACCATGTGTGAAGGAAAAGGGGAAATAAGACCAGAGAGGCTGGGAATTGGGAGAAAAGTCTCAGGCCCTGGTCTTGAGGTTGAGGCCTGGTGGTTTTATCCTTGGGGTGATAGGCATTGAGACTCTGGATACAGCTCTTACTGGATACTGCTGGTGAACAGACAGCTTCCCTTTCCTGCATTTTAGTAAGGGTCATGACCTCTGAACTCTGGTCTAAAGGATTAAAGGAGGTAACCACCATCATGTTTGCTGAGCAATACCCTTAACTCAGCGTCTACAGCCAATAATGCTCTAGTGCAAAGATGGTGTTAAGTTCTTGAGTAAATAGTCTCCTCTCCCTGTGAGTGCAAAGGCTGCCCACTGAACCTAGGGGTCTCTTGGCCCCCCAGCAAGGGGACGGGAAAAACATGGACTAATCATCACTGGCTCTGATACAGCTAATCAGCCAGGAAAGGAGCCGGGCAAAGAGCCCTTCTTCCTGACCTGTTCTCCCCAGCCCACGAGGTAGGGCTGGTGTCTTTGCAGGTGGCAGGGCGGGAGGGGCCCCTCTCTGCTTCTGTGCTCTTTGAGTATCGAGCCCGCCGATTCCTGTCTCTGCCTAGTACACAGCTTGACTGGTTGTCACTGGATGGTAAGTACTGAGCCCTTTGACCCAAGGTCTTAGGCATGACGTGTTTGAGTATGACATGCTTCCTCTATCTTTCAGGGCCACCATTAAAGCCCACTGTTACTACTGTTGCCATTGGTCGTGTGTGTGTGTGTGTGTGTGTGTGTGTGTGTGTTTAGTGTTTTTTAGAAAGGGTCATGCTATGCAGCCCTGGTTAGCTTGGAACTTCTTTGTGGATCAAGCTGGCCTAAAACTTGCCGCTTTCTTCTTGCCCTGCCTCCCAGAGTGCTGGGATTTACAGGCATGTGCCACCATGCTCAGCTCCATGGTGTTTTGTTTTGTTTCATTTTGTTTTGTTTTTTGAGACAGGGTTTCTCTGTGTGGCCCTGGCTGTCCTGGAACTCACTCTGTAGACCAGGCTGGCCTCGAATTCAGAGATGCACTTGCCTCTGCCTCCCAAGTCCTGGGATTAAAAGTGTGTGCCACCATTGGCTTTTTAAATTTTTTTATCTTTTTTTGGCATTGGTCATTTTTTTTAATGTGATAGCAAACTGTCCTTATTCCTGTGAATTTGGGAGCTAGCTTTTTTTTTAATATGTATGGGTGTTTTGCCTACATATGTGTCTGTGTACCCCCCAGAGGCCAGAAGAGGGCATCAACTGGAGTTACACCCATTGAAAACCACAATGTGGGTGCTGGGAATCAAACAGGGTCTTCTGGAAGAGTAGCCATTATACTTAAGATGACCTTGAGTCTCCTCTCCAGCCCCTTGTTTGTTTCTTGGCAGGATCTCATATAGTCTAGGCCAGCCTCAAACTCACTAGTTGTGTATACTTGTAATTCTAGCTACTCTGGAGGTCGGAGTAGGAGGATCTCAAGTTTGAGGTCTCCAGGCTGAAAATATGGTTCAGTATTTAAGAGCACTAAGTACTCTTGCAGAGGACCCAGGTTTGATTCCCGGCATCTACAGGATGCCTCATGACCATCTGTAACTCCAGTTCCAGGGGACTGAATGCCCTCTTCTGACCTCTCTGGGCATCAGGCACACAAATGATGCACAGATATACATGCAGAACACTCATACACATAAAATAAAAAGTAAAAGAAAGAAAACTATAGGTCCTTTATTTTTATGTTTTTCTTTTGGATGGTAAAGATGTATTCATTATAGGAATGACTTGGAAATTAAAGAAAAACACGCGCAGAGAAATGGAAATGTGTAATACTATTGACAGGGCTATTACTAAAGTGCCCTCTCTTACACATACAGGCATGCATACATCTATACGCTGGTGTGCGTTTTAGTCGGTCCCGTTTCAGCTCCTTCTACTTGTCTTTCCTGGGCTTGGAGAACTCCACCTGGCCCTGCTGCTTCCTCACCACGGTGTACTTTTCTCTGTCGCTTCTCGGTTCTTCTCAGTTCTACTGTCATCCCTGCCATCCCTCCTCCTCCCAGAGGCTTTCCTTCCTGCTCCTGCCTCACTCCCGGGTGGTCATGCTTGTCACACAGCCTGAGCAGGTGTGTTGGGTTGTCTGTGATTTTAATCGACCTATCTTTGGACCTCGATAGCATTCTCAGTTTTGCTTTATCCTGCTCTGGCAGATCATCACTCTGTTTTTCTCTTTTAGAAAATCTTCATGCCATCTCTCTGCTGGGTCTTCTCTCTTCCCAGTTTTCTTTGAACTTTATCTGGTCTTGCCTATTTTCTTTTCTAATTGCTTGGTTGGGACTTTCCTGGATCTGTTCCCCTCTCTGTCCTGCGTTTCTGCTCATCATCCCCTTCTATCACGGCATTGTGGAACATGCCCAGTCTTCACTATTGTCCTGTGCCTGTTTTCTCTAGGCTCTGGTTCCCTCTCACTTCCTTTCCTTGTCCTTATTTGATCTCAAGAGGGAACAGATACAGCTTGTGTTTGTGCATGCATAAGTGTGTGTGTGTGTGTGTGTGTGTGTGTGTGTGTGTGTGTGTGTGTGGAGTTGAGAGGAGGGAGAGTGAACACGGCTATCCATCTCTATCACCTTCACTTCCCAACCATCCTCTGTGGACAGCTATAGAGGATCTACTGGAGTAGGTGATGCTTTTCAAGCTATAGTCTTCTAGTTCTTTGGGGGTAGTGGTTAACCTAGAAGGGGGACCTTGGAGTATTTCAGTTCATCGTGGGGACAAAGGCAGTATCTGGAACAAGAACTTAGGGTACATTCTGTTTAGGAAAAGGCTGGAGGAGGACATGCCAATATGTGGCTTGGTTAACTGAGAACTGGATGGGCACAGGGGAATTCCTGATACCTCTGTCTTGAAGGAAACAGCCTTGGTTCTTAATCCTGGTTTTAGTCTATGCATGAGATTAACAGCCCTAGTTCAAGAGCTGAGTCTTCCTGGTGAGTTCTATGTAGATGAGTGGGTAAGGAGGATGTTGTGTAGGGGAAGAGAAAGTTTGATCATCCCATTATTCATCCCCCAGATCTTGTGGATAATAATATATATATTATATCTATCTATAATATATCTATATATAATAACACGAGTAGTGTTACTAGTGTCACCTAGATCCTGTCCACTCAGCCTCTCGTGCCCACCCCACAGACAGCCAGTTCCGGATGTCCATCCTGGAGCGGCTGGAGCAAATGGAGAAGCGGATGGCAGAGATTGCAGCAGCTGGGCAGGCACCTGGCCAGGGTCCAGAGGCTCCTCCAATTCAGGTACTTCTCCAACAAAGACTGGTCTACAGTGGGGATCACTGGATCTCCACAGGGAGAGTGGTTCTAGTATGTGACGCTCCTCACTCACCTATCCCCAGCCTGTCTCATCAGCGGTACCCTTCTTCCTGGTATCACCTTGCTGCCACCCCCACTCTGTGGCAAGAGTGGCTATTCTGGGCGCCCTCTCAGCATGACAGGCTTCGGACTATTTCTGATCTGAAGAAGGGTGGAGGTGAAGGTGAGGGTGGAAGAGGAATCAGGAATGTTGGGCCTAAGGGCTCTGTGGGTTCTGAGTCTCTGAAGGAAAAGGGCTGGGGGCTTAGAGAAGCCTCTGGCTCCTGCGGGAGAAAAACCATCTGTGGACATGGCACCAGTCAGTGCTAGTATGGAAGCACAACATGGCAGTGGTGTGTAAGGTCAGCTCCAGAAGTGCTAGGAGTGAGCTGAGGGGTTGGGGATAGTGAGGCCACATAGGGACTCAAACTGTGGGAACTAGCCATCTACAGTGGTAGTGCGAACCTGGAGTGGGAAAGGTGGTTTTGTGTGCCTGTGTGTGTGTGTGTGTGTGTGTGTGTGTGTGTGTGTGTGTGTGTGTGTGTAGAGAAAGAGACAGAGAGAACTAAAAGCTGAAGCTGGGAAGATAACCTGCAGGACCAAATATCCAAATCTCTGCATATGGGTGTGTGTACTGCAGGATGAAGGCCAGGGCCCTGGTTTCGAGGCACGTGTGGTGGTCTTGGTAGAGAGCATGATCCCACGTTCCACTTGGAGGGATCCTGAACGTTTGATCCACAGAAGCCCCTTCCGGGGCATGAGCCTTCTGCATCTGGCTGCTGCCCAGGGCTACGCTCGACTCATTGAGACTCTGAGCCAGTGGCGGTGAGCAGGGGCAGCCAGGGTTGGGGGAGTGCTGGGGGAAGCGGGGGCACTGGGCAACTATTGAGACTGAAGCACCAGAGGGTAAGAACTTGGATCTCTGCCTGGAAGGATCTGGGTCACTGTGGGAAGGTGTGCACTCAGGAAGATTGGCGTTTGGAGGACTCCTAATATCCTGACTTAAGACACTGACTTCTTGACCAACTTAAGTTGACAGTCACTTCCAGCCCTTCTGCTTCTAATGTCCCTACTTTGTCCCATTTTTTCCCCCCTGACTGGGCTTTCTTGTTACCCTAACCTCTAGGAGTGTGGAAACTGGAAGCTTGGACTTAGAGCAAGAGGTTGACCCGCTCAACGTGGACCATTTCTCTTGCACCCCTCTGGTGAGGATGTTGTTTCCATGTTCCCTCAGGGCAATAAGCAATGGGAAAGGATGCTTCGAAGGAATGATCCTTTGAGGAATGCAGGGAAATACCAGGGTGGGCCAGGGCCTGAGGACTGGCTCCCTGGAAAAGGACAGGCCTCACCTCCACCTTCTCTCCTAAGATGTGGGCCTGTGCTCTGGGACACTTAGAAGCTGCTGTGCTCCTTTTCTGTTGGAACCGACAAGCGCTGAGCATTCCTGACTCTCTGGGCCGTCTACCCCTATCTGTGGCCCATTCTCGGGGTCATGTGCGCCTCGCCCGCTGCCTTGAGGAACTGCAGAGACAGGAGCCTTCAGTTGAGCACCCACTTGCTCTATCTCCACCCTCCTCTAGCCCAGACACTGGTGAGAGCTTTGGGTCTTTTCAGAGGCATGTGGCCAAAAAATGTCCAGAGTGAAGCAAAGGGTGAGAGTGAGGGAGAGAGACAGGGATGGGAGAGAACAGGACCCAGAACAGGCGGGGAAGGTGCTGGAGAGCTGCTCTAGCAGAGGACCCGGGTTCGGTTCCCAGCACCCACATAGTACCTCACAATGGACATATATTTGGGGGAAAAAAGATCTCATACATAAAACAAGTCTTAAAGGGCTGAGAAACTGAGATGAGCTGAGTTGAGAGACTGGAGGGTAGCCTGCAGCTCCCGCTATCCTTACCCATTCCGCTCTCCTCTCAGGTCTGAGCAGCGTCTCTTCACCCTCCGAGTTGTCAGATGGTACCTTCTCTGTCACATCAGCCTACTCAAGTGCCCCAGATGGCAGTCCTCCTCCGGCTCCTCTGCTGGCCTCTGAAATGACTGTGGAGATGATCCCAGGCCAGCTTTCTTCTGGTGCCCCCGAGACACCCTTACTCCTCATGGACTATGAAGCCACTAACTCCAAAGAGTCTGTTCCCTCCCTTTCTGGCCTCCCACTAGCCCAGAGGGATGCAGCTCCTCCAGAGGATGTTGACAGTCCACCAGCTGTGGATGTGATCCCGGTACTATTTATGTTGATGGGATTAGACTTATAAAGGCTAGGAATGGAGTGAGGTGCAGAGGTGGGGTGACACCGATTTCCATGAAGCAGAATCAGCCTGGCTTCAGCTTTAGAAGAAAGACCATTTACTATTTGGACAGAGGTATAGGACCCTTTGCTTAGTTCCTTCCAGACTCTATGATTCCACAGTCATGAGGTGGAAGAGGTTAAGAATTCTGGGGAGTATCTTCACTTAGAACTGTACTGTTGCAATTACCTGTCAACCCATGAAAGGTTCTTTTGTTTTTTCCAAGACAGGGTCTCACTGTATAGTTCAGGTGTCCTGGAACTCACTCTGTAGATGGGCCTCAAACTCAGAGATCTGCCTGCCTCAGCCTCCCGAGTGCTGGAATTAAAGGTGTGGGCCACATGCCGGGAGGTGAATCTTCAAGTATAGATAAGTGCTAGGACCTGTGGATATACTGGCTTTAGAAAGACAGAGTATAACTGTACAAAAAACAAGAAATCCATCTCAGGAAGCAGGGGCAGGAGGATCTCTGTGAGTTCCAGGACAGCCAGAGCTACATAGTGAGACAATGTCTCAAAACCAAACCAAACCCAAACCTCCACAAAGGCAGCATCATGGATTATGGCCCAGCAGGAAGTGCTATGTGCCTCACAGCTCTGTTCACCAGAGTGTTCTGTGGTTAAGACCTTGGCTGAGAGTGTTCTGTGGTTAAGACCTTGGCTGGTTCTTGGAGACCTGAGGTGGAGTGGGCTACACCTGTGGAGGTAGAGGTTGGTCGGGTGGCATGGAGCAGGTCCAAGAGGGACAGTGGGTAAGGAGGAAGGGTGCTAAGATCTTCATCCTTCACATCTTATGTTCTCCACAACGTCAGCATGGAGGGCTGTGTCCCTCAAAGGGCATCAGTCAGAAAGAATGAGCAATTTCAGTTCAGAATCAGTGAACAGAAAAGCAGTTCCTGTGCCTGATGTTACCTAGAAAGATGAAGGAGTCGGGGGGTGGCTTAAGGCTGTGCTCAAACACCAAAGAGTTCACACATCCCTCTTCATCCAGGTGGACATGATCTCACTAGCCAAGCAGATCATCGAGGCCACACCAGAGCGGATTAAACGAGAGGACTTCTCGGGGTTACCTGAAGCTGGAGCCTCACCGAGGGAGCAGACAGGCACCGTGGGGCTCAGTGAGACCATGTCCTGGCTAGCCAGTTACCTGGAGAACGTGGACCATTTCCCCAGCTCAGCCCCTACTAGGTGACCAGCTCAGAACAAAGCCTCCAGATTCTTTTTCAGAGAAAGATGGGAGGGAGGAAGCGGGCCCCCTGGCGGAGGCCCTGGGTGTTCGGGAAGGGACCTGAGCTGCTTGATAAACTCTGGAGTCACTCTCTTTAGACTCTGTCGCTGAAGATCATCCTCAAAGGCCACCTCCAGCTGGGATAGGAGGGATTTAAGATGCTCCGTGATATCCTTTTCCTTATCCCCCACAGTGAACTGCCCTTTGAGCGAGGTCGCCTAGCTGTCCCTCCAGCGCCTTCCTGGGCAGAGTTCCTCTCGGCATCCACCAGTGGCAAGATGGAAAGTGACTTTGCCCTGCTGACACTCTCCGATCACGAGCAGCGGGAACTGTATGAGGCAGCCCGCGTCATCCAGACGGCCTTCCGGAAGTACAAGGTCAGACAGACGGACAGCCCTGGGTCTCAGGGTAAATCAGTCTCCAGCCAGCGAAGACTGTGGGCTCCCAGTGCTTTTGCAGCAAGAGCACTCATCCAGAGGCCTTAAACGGGTCTAAGAAAGGACCAAGGGGCGGGTACTTGCCACCAAGCCTGACAACCTAGCTTTGATCCCTGGAATTCGCAGTGGAAGAGGGCTGACACGGTCAGGATGTCCTCTCATGTCCGCACACAGGCATGCCCATCCATATACATACACAAAAGAAAGAAATATAAAAACCAGCACGTTTTAAGGAGGGGACCTCGGGAGGAAGTCTACGAGGTGGGCAGTGAGATGCTGAGATGAGGAGGCTTCGTTTTCTTCCCTTAGGGCCGGAGGTTGAAGGAGCAGCAGGAGGTAGCCGCAGCTGTGATCCAACGTTGTTACCGGAAGTACAAGCAGGTTAGAGCCTTCTGTCAAAAGTATACACATCCACCCAGTCTAACCAAGTCCCTGTGCTGAGAGCCCTAACTTCCCCTCTCTCTCCACAAGCTGACCTGGATTGCACTTAAGGTATTAGGCATGAGATCTGGGCGTGAGTGTCGGTTAGAGAAAGGGATCTGCAGCCACCTAAGGGTGACCGACAGGGGTTTGGGTTTCTGTCCCTCCATTTCGGCTTCTGTCCCCTCTCTCCTTCCCTGCAGTTTGCACTCTATAAGAAAATGACTCAGGCGGCCATCCTGATTCAGAGCAAGTTCCGAAGCTACTATGAACAGAAGCGGTTTCAGCAGAGCCGCAGGGCAGCAGTACTTATCCAGCAGCACTACCGTTCCTACCGCCGCAGGCCAGGGCCTGCTCACCGGCCCTCAGGCCCCCTGCCGGCCCGAAACAAGTAGGGACCGCCCCTCCTGCCTCTCCAGCCCTCTGCTTACCTCTTTGATAAGGCCCACTCTGTTCTCTTCCTGCCTGGCTGCCTTTCCCTACAATGGTCTCAAGGTGGGGGGCTGGGGATGCCTGAGTTCTATGAGGTCTCTCTCTTCTCCCACCAGGGGCTCCTTTCTCACCAAGAAGCAGGACCAGGCAGCCCGGAAAATAATGAGGTTCCTGCGGCGCTGCCGACACAGGTTCTAATCCCTTACCTGGCTGGATCTCTACCCCGTCACCTTTTCTTTATCCACTACTCTCCTCTGACTCCGCTCTGTGTCTCCACAGGATGAGGGAACTGAAGCAGAACCAGGAGCTGGAAGGGCTGCCTCAGCCAGGACTGGCCACCTGACCTCTCCACCGCCTTTCTCCACACCCTGGGGGCCCCTGGCTGTCTTAACAAGGAGAAGGCTTTCGGGACTAGGGGAGCCCCCTGTCGGCAGCTTTTTCTCCTTCACCTTCTTGGGAGCCCTTTGTAGAACCCCTGCCCCTTTCCCCAGCCTTAGTCCCACACTTTGCCTCCCTTCTGGTCGTGCCTCCTCTTTTAGTCCCTGGCTCCAGAAGACCCACGCCCCACATATCTGCATCTTCAGCTGTGACCTACGGAGCCCTGCCTGCACCTTCTCCATAACCCCGCTCCTGCCTGCACCTGACTAGGACCTTCCTGACTTGCCTTATTTATTTGTTCGACGAGTCTATGATGAATGTATCCGCCTCGGTCCCCACCACTGCCTTCGCTGCGCGCGCCCTCGTGTTTCAGGGGTGACTCTGCCCCACCCTGACTCCGCATGTTTGCGTCTGTTTCCTCCTTTCCCGGCCCTGTCTTCCCCATCACCCTGACTCTGGCCACCCACCTCGGGTTCCAAAGAGGAGGGGGTGTACATAGGATCGCGAGGCGGAGTCCCGCTCCCGTGGGGAGGGGTTTGTACATACTGTAACATACAGAGTATAGTGAAGAATCTATTTAAGGCGCTGCGCGGCCGGGCGTCTGGTTCCCTGGCGCGGCGGGGGCCCCCGGCTGGCTCCACGAGCACTTTCTACTTGTGCATGGGCTTGGTTTATACGAACTGCCATTAAACATCTCTGCACCAGCTAGCCTCCGGCCTGTGTCTGCTGGGGGCGGGGCGGGAAGATCGCCACGCAAGTCCGCCGGCCTGGGCTCGCTGCCTTAAGCGGGGCGGGGCGGGGCAGCGCGGTTTTTCGCTGCCGACGTGTTTCCGGCCTTAAAGGCATTTCGCCCTTCCCTTTAAGACGCACCGCCCCCTCTCAGTTATTCCCAAGATGGCGGACCTGCTGGGCTCCATCCTGAGCTCCATGGAGAAGCCACCCAGCCTCGGTGACCAGGAGAGTCGGCGCAAGGCCCGAGGTGAGGATCCCAAATTCACAACCGCGTATCTTAGCCCGGTTCTTGGGACCACACCCTCCCCCCTTTGAACAATGCCACCTCCTGCCCTAGAAGACCCCTCACAGGCCACTTTCGAGACCCTCAGAGTCCTTAAAAGGCCTGCCGGCCCGCCCGCTGCTCTTTACAGGCAATGATTGGCTACCTCAGTCTGTCTCCTGCCTCCTGCCTCTTCTTCCTAGCCTGGCCTTCTGCAGTCCTTGTTTGCGATTGGCCCACGGGCCCGCCTGTCTGCTGTTGGCGAGCTCTGATTAGTAGGGCGCTTTCTTCCGATTGGAGGATGTCGTATCCCTCGCCTAGGTCCCGCGTACCTCCAGTTCCATTCCGATTAGCTTTAGGGCACGCCCACCCACAATCTGTTCCCCTCTATTGGCTAGCTCAACTTCCAGCTCTTAAGTGTAGTTTCCCCTTCCCTCTGACCTCCCTCAACCTCAGCACCTCCCATTGGTTAGCTGGGTCCTCCTTTCTCTGTGCCCCTCCTCCTCCTCGAGTTAACCCAGTCCCTCATACCTCCGTTCAACAGCCCCTTCCTAACTATATCCTTAAATTCCTGTGCTGTCCAACCGGATCGTGATGTTGATTGGAGGGATGAGAATGGCCCGCAGGTTCTGATTCGCTCGTGGCCCCCCCTGTGCTGAGTATGAGCAGCTAACCAGAAAGCTTGCTGGAGTTTGGCAGCGTTGGTAGGGCGCGGCCCCAAGAGGCCTACTCAGTGTTGGCTCACGCTCTGGCAGAGGAAGGACAGCCTTCGGTTCACCCAGCTCCCAACCATGTGGGCCCTGACCATGGACCTGCTCCCCATCTACCCAAAGGAGGCAGGACAGGCAGGATGCCTTCAAAATGTTCAAGAACTGTTAAATGTCCGTAGTCCCTTATTTACAAAACTTGTGGAGCCAATGATACCCATCAGGAAGGTTACAGACTGTGTCTGAGATGTTTACTAATGATCATAAAGAAATTTAATAACCAATTAAGTGCTTTGAGAGAAATCTATATGTAAGAGAGATTAACTGGGGGGTCCCAAGCTTATCTGAAATGAGCTGAGCACCGAAAAATAGGTAATTCAGTGAAGAGAATGGATTCTTTTCGGAAGCTCCAGGAAAGCAGAGCTTAATAGGAAACAGGAGTTGAAATTACTTGTGTTCAGATGAGTGACAGAAGAGTACTCACATCAGCTAACAGAGTAGGGGTCTTCAGCCACTTGCCTGGGGTCTCAGGTTACTAAGTAGCCCAATTTGGAACCCAGTCGTGACTTTTTAGTCACGTTCTTAGCCTGTGTTCTTGAGCACAATCTTAATCCATCTCCCAAGATGCAGAAAAGCCTGGAAAACCAATTAGGAAACAGTGAACGGTCAAGACAGTGAAGTCAGAGAGATGAGAACCTCAAGTCTGTCAGACTCTGGTCGCTGAAGTACAACTGGACGGGAGGTGAACAGGGTCCCTGCCCTCCAGCAGCTCATAGCCTGGAAGGAGAGATGAGGGAAAACAGAACAAAAAAACCATGCATGTCTTTATCAGAGAATGTGCTTGGAGCCTGCAGGAAGAAGTCTTGACTCATGGTGAGAAATTGGTGTTTGCAAGAGAAGGAAAAGCATTCCACCCAGAAGGGACAACATGTACGAAGGCATGACGTGCCTAGGAAGTCGGAAGAGGTTCATTGCCACTCTGGGGACTCCAGCCCTGTGGAAGAAGCGAGCCTAGGGTTTTGAAATACCAAAAGAAAGAAGGGGCATTTCAAGCTGAGGACCAGGAGGAAGACACATGTGCCAAATCACAAGAGGCAGTAAACTCCTATCATAGAAGACAGGATAAGGGACCAGGTTAAAAGTAGTCTGAGGGCTGGGAATGTTGCTTCAGTCAGTGGTAGAACACTTGCTTAGCATGTGAAAGACCCTAACTTCAAGCCTCAATACCACATCAGTCAATCCTAGGCTAGTGTGGTGGGTCTGTAAGTTTGAGGCCAGCCTGGACACTGTAGTGAGTTTCAGGTCAGCCTGGGATATAGAGTGAGATCCAGTCTCAAAGTTATGGGTAGGGAGAGAAGGCAGGCCGGCAGGCAGGTAGGCAGGCACTGCTCATCTTTAGGTGCAAGACCCTGAGTTCAGTCTTCAGCATTCCCCTTTTAAAAAGTTGCACCTGCCCACTAAGGCAGAGGGGATGATCTGGTACAAAGGCAGGGTCTGAGGAAGGGGAGGGGCATTCAGTAAGAGAGGAGAGTTTATTTAACTATCTTTGGACACCTATACCCCCCAAAGAAAAGTGATGTCTTAGGGTTCCTGTTGTGTGATAAAAACAACATGACTAAAGCACATAATGGGCATTCTAGCCCAAAGTTCCAAATTTCTTCTATAGTCCCTCTGTACCACCTCACACACCTCCCAAAAAAAACATGGCCATGGCCAGGGCTATCACAACAATAGTCCACTCTCTGGTACCAGTTTCTGTCTTTGTTAGAGTTTCTATTGCTGTGATAAAACACAACTTGACCAAAAGCAACTTGGGGAGGAAAAGGTTCGTTTCAGCTTACCGTTCCACGTCACAGTCCGTCATCGAAGGAAGTCAGGGCAGGAACTGAAGCCGTGGAGTGCTACTTACTGGCTTGCCAACCTGCTTTCCTATACACCAAGACCACCTGCTCAGGAGTGGCACCACCCACAGTGGGCTGCCCCCCCCCAATCATTAATAAAGACATTTTCCCACACATAGACTTGACTACAGGCTAGTCTTACGGAGGCATGTTCTCTTATTACGGTTCCTTCATCTTAGATAACTCTGCTTTGTGTCAAGTTGACAAAATAACAAAACAAAAACAGAACAGGTGAGAAGGGCATCAGATGAGCCATTCCAGTGTCACCCTGACCTTAGAAGTTGTGGGGGGGGGGCACTATGACATAGAGGGACTTTGCCGGGTGGTGGTGGTACACACCTTTAAACCCAGCACTCAGAAAGCAGAAACAGGCTGATCTCTGTGAGTTTGAAGCCCGCCTGGTCTACATAGAGAGTTTCAGGACAGTCAGGGCTACACAGAGAGAGACTGTCTCCAAAAGTTAAAAGCTGGTTGTAGGAGTGCATGCTTTTAATCTCAGTACTCCAGAAGCAGAAGCAGGCAGATGGCTGTGATTTTGAGACTAGCCTGATCTACATAGTGAGTTCCAGGGAGTGAAATGCTATCTCCAAAATAATAATTATATAGAGAGATGAAAATTAAATCATTTCCTCTTCCCCGACGCTGATGCTGTTCTCACTTCCTCCGATGCCTTAGTTCCTTCTAGACTCTGGGCATTGAGTGAATGCTAATTGGCTTTCTTGGAGGCTTGGTAAGTGGGGGTGATTCTAGTCTTTGTGGTCCCCAGCCACACTGAGCTCTGCTAGGGGAAAACTTGCAGCCATCTTGGTACTCTGGGGCTTAGCACGGTGTCAGGTTGTGGTATGGAGGAAACATCAGAGACTGCTTGGTGAGTCAGCAGTACCCTGCTGTCGGAGCACGGCCCTTCCCAGTGGCTGTCAGACCCTCTCTGGGGCCTGACCATCACTCTACCCAGGCTTCAGACCTCATGCTGCCCTTTCTCACCCTAGAGCAGGCTGCCCGCCTGAAGAAACTGCAAGAGCAAGACAAACAACACAAAGCGGAGTTTCGGAAAAGGGTGAGAACAACTGGAGAGGTCACAGGCGGCTTCGGAAGGACCTGCAGTAAGAGTTAGAAGATTGAGGACTTGGTTGTGTAGACAGTGCCTCCAGAGAGGTGGAACTAAAGCCAGCCGCGCGGGAGCTGGGAAAGCAGCGGGAGGTTTAAGAAGGCCGACGGCCCGAGTTTTGGGGGGACCTCTCATCTCATGTCCCCCTCCTTTTGTTTCTCCTAAGATGGAGAAAGAGGTGTCTGATTTCATCCAGGACAGTGCACAGATCAAGAAAAAGTTTCAGCCTATGAACAAAATAGAGAGGAGCATACTGTGAGTGTCTCTCGGCTTGGGGAGGCAAGAGATGGGTAGTGAAGGGACCTGAGGGAGCCAGTGGGGACTAGGCCTTACGGCTCACTGCGCTGTCTTCTGCCTCCTCCCCAGACATGACGTGGTGGAAGTGGCAGGCCTCACATCCTTCTCCTTTGGAGACGATGATGACTGTCGCTACGTCATGATCTTCAAAAAGGTGAAGGCTGGGCTCCTGCCTCTCCTCTCGGCCTGCCCCGCTACCTGAGGCGGGGGAGGAAGGAGATCACACTTAGATTTGGACCTCTGATTCTACCTTTCCCTTCATCCCCAGGAGTTTGCACCCTCAGATGAGGAGCTAGACTCCTACCGTCATGGAGAGGAGTGGGACCCCCAGAAGGCTGAGGAGAAACGGAAGCTAAAGGTGAGCTGTGCCTTGCAGGCTCTGGAGCCTGTAACCAGCCCCTGCAAGAGGCCAGCTGGGGTCAGGGCCTTGAGCACAGGTGCCCCACCTCTGTGCCCTTAGGAGCTGGCTCAGAAACAGGAGGAGGAAGCAGCCCAGCAGGGACCTGTGGTGGTGAGCCCTGCTAGCGACTACAAGGATAAGTATAGCCACCTTATTGGCAAAGGAGCAGCCAAAGATGCAGCCCACATGCTGCAAGCCAACAAGACCTATGGCTGTGGTGAGCCATGGTGGGAGCTGGGGAGGCATGACGTGAGCATGGTTGGGGGAGGGGAGTGGAGACTGAGGTCTTGCCCACTTTCCCCTCTGCTTCCAGTGCCTGTGGCCAACAAACGAGACACGCGCTCCATAGAAGAGGCCATGAATGAGATCCGAGCCAAGAAACGTCTGCGGCAGAGTGGGGAAGAGTTGCCAACTACCTCCTAGGCATCACACCCAACTCCCTTTGACCTCCAGCAAGGCAGGGGCATGGAGGAACAAGGCTGCTGCTATCAGGACCTATTCTGGAGCCCCCTTCTAAACTATGAGGTCCTACCAGCTGTCATTCAGGCTGGAGGAGAAGCAGGTGTTTATCACTGCTGTAACTTGGATGTTTGGTTGGTGCGTGTGTGTGCGTGTGTGTGTGTAAGAGTGCAAATGCATGGGTGGGTATTTAATCTGTATTATTCTCTATTATCCTTGGAACTTTCTTCCCCATGGGGCTGGGGTTACTTTACATTGAATAAACAGTTTGACCCAATGCTCTGATTTGCACATAGAAATGTGGATACTAGGTCCATAGGCAGAGAAGAGAATAATTTTAGATTGAACAGTATGAAGTTGCTGTTTGTATAAGCTAAAGATGGCCAATTATTAGCACTGTTATTGTGACTTTCAGGTTTATTTTTATTTATTTTGTGGTGCTAGATATTGAACTCTGGGCCTCGTGAATACTGGGCAAGCACTCTTATCACTAAGCTGGGATGGAGTTTTGGGTTTTTTTTAATTTATGTGTATGAGTATTTTACCTGCATGTAAAGGTGTGCACCATGTGCATGCCTGGTGCCTGTGGTGGTCAGAAGAGGGCATTGGAGCCCCTAGAACTGGAGTTACTGATAGTTGTGAGCCACCAGGTCAGTGCTGGGAGCTGAACCCTGGTGCTTGTAAGAGCAACAAGTGCCCTTAACCACTGAGCCATCTCTCCAGCCCCCTAAGCTTGGAATTTTGAGACAGGGTCTTATTACATAGTCCAAGCTGCCTTGAAATTTGTTATCCCTTCTCTACCTCCCAAGGCCTGAGATTATAGATGTGAGCTACCACGCCCAGCTAAGATACAGTATTTTAAGGCTGAAGCCAAATGGCCTGGCTTTGTGTCCTGGCCCTACCAGTTGCTAACTCTGCTGTGTTGAATAAGGAATATTTAACTCTTCGTGTCTTGGTTTCCTTGTGTGTGAAAATGGGACAAGAATGGTGTATGTCTGATAGGACTGTTTCAAGGCTTATGTAAGGCAATAACATCAAGTATTGTGAACACTTCCAGATCCTCACAAGCTCCACTGAAGTGGTAAATGATCTCATTATCATTTATCCTCACAAAGGACTCAGTCTGGCTGCATCCTGCTTCAGACCCCTCTCCTGCTGGGAGCATCAGGACCCTCAGTCCCTCTCCATCCACTTCTGACCACTCAGTCGCTGTCTCTCACTCCATAGACACCGCTCCAGCTCCTTTTCACATACAGAATTTGCTTTTTCTATCTTCATTCCAAAGTGTGAATTTCTCTTTTACATCCACCGAGCTTTCCAATTCCTCACTTCCTTGTCACAGCCTGTTACATGTCATTCTCTGTCTCTTCCTCCTGCCGCCTGTCCACTGCCTGTCCTTCCCAGCTAGCTAATCAGCCTTTCCCTCCTTCCTTCCAAGGAGCACACCGTGGTCTCGTTTGGCAGTGTTTATTTCAGGGAGAAGGGCTTGAAGGCCTGTGTCTGTTCTTTGGTGTCCCGGAGCCTCCAGCTTCTCATTTGGCCTTTGGATTACGGAACTTTCGTCCAGCGAAGACAGCTTTGTCTCCAAGAGCCTCCTCAATCCTATAATACAAAAATCAGAGCTGCTCCCTTCTAGCCCAGGAGCGCCTTCCTCTCCCCACAGGCTTCTGTACCCACTGTACCTCATAAGCTGGTTGTATTTGGCCAAACGCTCTGAACGACATGGGGCACCAGTCTTGATCTGAGGTGGGAAAGGGATTTGGAGGGGTTGGTTTGGGCCCCAAAGGAGCAGGCTGTAGTGGTATCCAACTCAGGTTGACACCAAGGTGATCCAAGAAACTCAGTTAGATCCTCGGTAGAGGGAAGCCCTGAGTACCTGTCCTGTGCAGAGTCCCACCACGAGGTCAGCAATGAAAGTGTCTTCAGTCTCCCCAGAGCGGTGGCTCACCATCACCCCCCAGCCATTAGACTGTGCCAGTTTGCAGCTGTGTGGGAAGAACATTTGGTGAGGCCTTATGTGACCTCCTCAGAAAGCCAGGGACAGGCAAGGCAGAGCTTTCCTTCCCTTTGTTTTGGGCAGTGGGCACTGCAGGGATGTAGTGCCTAAGTTCTCCGGGAAGCAGGAGAGGAAAGATTTCTGATCTTGGATTAGGGTGGCCAGAAGATGGTAGAGAGAAGAGCACAGTATGAGAGGGAGGTAACGGGACATGGCAGAGCCACAGGGGCAAGGTCTTGGGGACAAGCCAAGGGTTAGTCATAGCCTTGGGGTTAAGAGTGCTTGGGTGGGTCAGGTTCCCAGGGAAGGGTAGACGTATGGCAAGAACACGAGCAGTGCGTTGAGCTGCAGCTGAGGGTGGCCACTCTGAGCCTGAGTCAGGAGACACTCACGCCTGGATGGACTCTGTCACTGAGCCAATCTGGTTGACCTTCAGTAGCAGGCAATTGCAGGCCTTCTTCTCAACAGCCTGAGCGATCCTCTTGGGGTTGGTGACTGTAAGGTCATCTCCCACAATCTGGATGTCCACTCCAGAGAGGAATGAGGTCCATGTGGCCCAGTCATCCTGGTCAAAGGGGTCTTCAATGGAGACCACTGGTAGGGATGTGAGAGCAGAGTTGGGGTTAGAGACGGGGGTCTGGCGGAGGGATGACAAGAAGCAGGGGTTAAATGGAAGCGGCAGTGGAGCTAAGGATGGAAAGGGCTGGGATTGTGGCAAAGCCAAATAACTGAAACCCGTGTCAGGCAACTGCAGAAGGCAGGGCAGGAAAGAAGCACATGGAAACCTCACCGGGATAGTTCTTGATGAAGTTCTTGTACAGCTCCCCAAGCTTCTCCCCACTGATGTGCCGTGCAGGATCGTCAGGTGACTTGAAGTCCAGATCATACTTCCCATTGCGATAGAATTCAGATGCTGCCACATCCATGCCAATTACCACCTTGTCTGGGTAACCAGCTGCCTGAATGGCTGTCTTTAGCAGCTCCAGGGCTAGGAGAGGAGCAAGAAATAACCTGAGACTCCAATGTCCCCTGCATCTGCAGCCTCTCTTCCTCCCCACCTCATGGGGACCCAGGTGGTCTATGCCCCAGGATGTTCCCACTGACCCTCATTGTTCTCCAGGATGTTGGGTGCAAAGCCGCCCTCGTCCCCCACATTGGTGGCGTCCTTCCCATACTTGGCCTTGATGACCCCCTTGAGGTGGTGGTAGACCTCGGCGCCAATGCGCATGGCTTCTTTGAAGGAGCTGGCTCCCACTGGGAGGATCATGAACTCCTGCATAGCCAGCTTGTTTCCAGCATGAGAGCCCCCATTGATCACGTTGAAGGCCTGAGACAGGAGATGGTGCTCAGAACTGGGTGGCATGGGGGGTCAAAGGTGAGAGGGAACTGGAGGTGGGAGCTGGATTCCCTGCTTACTAGCTGAGTGGTTTAGGGTGCATAATTGTACTCAGGGCCTTTCCCTCATTTCTACAAAGTGGTTACAATGCCTACTTCCCTGTAGACTCTTCTGAAAATTAGGGGAAAATGAATATAAAGTGCTTAGTACATGCCTGATGTGTAACAATAATTTTATGGCATTCTAAATAAACTAGCTTGTTTCACTCTCAAACATCTCTATTAACTATACATTCTTACTAATTTCTTCTTTACGGACGAGGAAACTGAGGCACAGAGGTTCAATAACTTGCCTAAGATCACACAACTAGAAAACAGGCCAGAGGCCGAACCCAGCAGGTGTCTCTAGAGCCCAGGCTCTTTTTTTTTTTTTTTTTGGTTTTTCGAGACAGGGTTTCTCTGTGTAACAGGTCTGGCTGCCCTGGAACTTGCTTTGTAGGCCAGGCTGGCTTCGAACTCACAGAGATCCGCCTGCCTCTGCCTCCAGAGTGCTGGGATTACAGGCATGCACCACCACCATCCATGCTCTTAACACAATCTTCCTAGTAAGTAACAATAAATGGTGACGTTAAGTTCTACCCAGGCCATGCAGGGCTCCAAGGATGGAAGCGACTGGGGCAGTAAGGGAATGAAGAGAAGAACAGACGATGGACACACAGACAGAAAAGCTGGGCAATGGACACACAGACAGAAAAGCTGGGAATGTACACACGGACAGAAAAGCTGCGCAATGGACACACAGACAGAAAAGCTGGGCAATGGACACACAGACAGAAAAGCTGGGGAATGGACAGACAGAAAAGCTGCGCAATGGACAGACTGACAGGAAAGCTGGGGAATGGACACACAGACAGAAAAGCTGCGCAATGGACACACGGACAGAAAAGCTGGGGAATGGACACACGGACAGAAAAGCTGGGGAATGGACAGACTGAGCTCTCTGAAAACCTCAGCACTCTAGATGCTCAATGTGTTTATTATATAAGCTCAGCATATTTATTATATAGAGTTGAACAGAGAAGCAGGGTTATTGAATAAGTATAGACAAGGAGGTAGGGTTTATGGTATACAGCTGGACCCAGGGGACAGGGTTAAGGGATCTCAGTAAGGGCAGTCTCTGTAGGGGAGTGGTCTTCAGACCGTAAACATCCAAGGGGGAGGGAGTTATGGTGGACATACTATGTACACACTATCAACACTTGCACCTGGTCACCAAGGAAGACTTTGCCATTCCTCCTGGGTCTGAGGCTCTGGGGTCTTTGACAAGGCTGGTTCATGTCAACATACACATTCACCCAGGACTTCATACACTCAGGGCTTTCTCTGCACCCGACAAAACTCAGAGTTACTACTAAGAGGGCAGTGACTTTATACGGACTCAGAAGATACACAGAAATACTGAGATCCTCGCCCTGAGGATGCTTTCATATCTGACTAGGGGAATGGACTACAAAGACGGAATGAGGTCTAAGGAAGCAGCCTGAGCCTGGAATGTGAAGGGACTAAGGGGCCTGGCCAGGGAAGGGAACATCAAGAGGCTTAGCGTTAGATTGTGGGAAAGAGGGAGGGCGGGAGCACAGCACCAGAGAGATTTCATTTCAGGAAATGCTTCTTTGGAGCAGGATCTGCAAGGTAGATTTACCAGGGGGCTACTCACATTCCTGGCTGGGAAAGGGCAGCTGTCACAGGGATTTAGAAGGGACAACCACACTCACAGGCACAGGAAGTACGAGATCAGGATTCCCTGCAAGATCTGCGATGTGTCGGTAGAGAGGGACCCCTTTCTCAGCTGCTCCCGCCTTACACACAGCCAAGGACACACCCAGGATGGCATTGGCCCCAAACTTGGCTAGAGGGAGGCAACCAGGGAGAAGGATGACAGCTCCTACGGGTTTTGTGGTTAATTCCTTGAACATTCCCTCTGGTCACCCCAGGAAGAAGCTTCCTAAACCACTGGACATTAAGATTTCATTAACTCATCTCTTTCCCGGCCTGCAGACTTCTGGGAGTTCACCCCCTCCTCCCTGGGCCAACAGCTTCCCATGTTGTCTCCTGCCAGCCAGGCCTGGCAGGAGACAGGCATCAGGAAATGCCTGTGGAATGAATAAAGGGCTACCCAGCTTCGGTGTGCCCCAAGATGGGCCACAGGAACCACCCAGCCAGCTGTCCTCGGCCTCTCGCCCACCCTTGCCGCATGCCATGCCATGCCACACTCTCCCCATCTCTGGCGCCTCACGCACACTTATTCTCTGTCCCGTCCAGCTCAATCATAAATTTGTCAACTTTTTCTTGATCCACAACGCTTAGTTTCTGGAAGAGGCAGAGGTCGGATTTCTCAGGAGCCAGGTAATGTGCAGGATGAAGGACAGGTGAAAATATTGGGAGTGGGGTGCCTGGGGGGAGGCAGGGGTCACAGGGTCACAGGGTGGGGGTTGGGGGGGGAGCCGGCTCCTCCAACTCACCTTCTCCAGCAGTGCGGGGCCTAGGGTCTTGTTGATGTGCTCCACAGCCTTGAGCACTCCTGGAGGCCAGAGAACGGGTTCAGTTTTCTGAGGGGATTAAGCCTCTTCCTTATGGGGTCCTTGGCTTTGGGTTGGGGCCCTCTACTCTGTCCTGGGTTAGTCTTTGCTCACCTTTCCCCAGATAGCGGGATTTGTCTCCATCTCTTAGTTCCAGTGCTTCATAGATACCCGTGGAAGCGCCGCTGGGCACAGCTGCTCGGAATCGACCTGGGCAGGAGGAACTGGCAGATCAGAGGGAGCCCGTTCACAAGGGCCTGGGGGCACCTCCCTGGACCCAGGGACAGGAGAAAATACAGAGAAACTCCTGCGCCGCGCCGCCCCCCCCCCCCCCCCCCCCCAGCTTTAGAGCCAGGAGGAGAAGAGGGCCTGTGAAGGAGTCTGGGGAAAGGAACCTCTGACACAGGACAGGATGTAGTATAGAACCCTTGAGAAGGAGCAGGTGAGATTGGGGGTTTTCTGAGGCAAACCAATTCAACGGGCCTATATTACCCTTGGCGGTGTGCAGGTCCACCTCCACTGTGGGGTTGCCCCTGGAGTCCAGGATTTCTCGGGCAAAGATTTTTTGCATGGCCATGACTGCACCACAAAAGATGTGAGTGAGCAAGTGTGGACAGATGATCCCTTAAGGAACTAGAAATCCCTTGCCCTTTTAAGAGTCTTCTCCACCCCAAGAAGGCAGGTGCTGGAGCTAAAAATACCCCATAAAAAGGTCATAGACCAAAGAGGCAGGCAGGCAGGCCGGCCCCCTCCCCCACCCTCCCCCACTCGGAACAGCTCTTGTTCCACCCTCCCATCCTGAAAATCAAGGGCTCACGACTTTATAACCCCAGAGGAAACCACTCCCTGAATACTCCACCAAGCTTATGCCTTCTTCTTCCACTTTTCTGATTAAGTACCTGCTTGTTGCATCTTCAAGCCCTCAAATCCTATCTGGTTCTCATCGTCCCATTCCCAAATCCTCCTAGACCCCCAATTCTCTGCCTGGCTTAATTGTCTTCTTTATCTGCTTCCCCATTCCTCAGCGTCTCTTTTCCTCTATCTGTCAGTATTCCAGTGTTTGCCTCAATCCTGCTTGCTCCAACCTGGCCACTCTCTTTCAAGCCCTCTAGTCCTAGGAAGAAAGAAGTCAAAACTTCCCTCACTTTTTCCAGCACCATCCCACACCTGCACACCAGGAACTGAAGTTCTAGCAAACCTGTGACGGCTTCCCTGGGACTTTGAATGAAGCTCCTCGTCTAGGTGGCAGCTGGGACAGTGTCAGCTCACCCCTTCTCAGGCTGGGCATTTATCTCCAAGCCACCCTGTCCCCCAGCCAGCCCCGCCTCTCTCATTCCACCCTCCTCCCCTCCACACCAGGCTGACAGCCAAATGCCCACTAGAGCCTCAAGCAGAAGCCTCTGGCCTGGGTACCCCTTTTCTCAAAAGTTAATGACTACCCCATACATGTTCTTTCTGTCCCCCAAATAAAAGTCTCTACTTTGAAGTCCACTCTTGGAGGGAGCAGGAGGGGGGGCTGCCGATAGGAGGGTCTCTCGCTCTCTCCCCTCCTTAACCTTACATTCCCTTTTTGCAAAGGTTAAAGAGGAACCAGTGCCCTTTAGGAAAGGCCAGGGGTAATCTGAGCCCTGCAGGCTGGCTGGGGAGGGGGCCTGGAAAAGGGGCTGCAAGACTGACATGCACACGTGCTCCACTCACTTGGAGGCAGGCGGTGCAGGCCACACAGTTGGGGGAAGGAATCAGTGATGCTGAGCAAGCTCTGTGGTCTAAAGTTGACACCCCTCCGCCATAGAAGGCGAGCGCTTTCACTTCTCAGGGTCCTCATAACGGCCACTTCGGCACCACTCCACCACCCTACCCTCTCTTGGCCAGCGAAGGGCGAGGAGAGAGGCCAGGAGACGAATATAGACGGGCCCTGAGCACCGACTGGCCCGGCGCCCGGCAGATAGTGCTGGGGCAGCACTTAGGGCCCAGCGTGAAAACTGGTGGTCAGGAGCCTTTTCCCCCACCGACCGACGGTTCGCGCTTCAGAGCTCAAGCCTTGCCTATCACAGAATGGTGTTCTATCACGAGTGGGGGGTGGGAAACCATGAATGGACTCTAGAAGGGGATGATGACACTGTGGCGGCCGCTCTGTCCATCCATCGGCAGCACTGCAGGAAGTGAGTCTCTGCGCTCGGTAACTTTCCACTGAGCGGGTCTCGGGCGTGAGTGGGGTCTGTCCCGCGCGCGCTCCGTGGAAGCCTGGCCGGCCGGCCGGCCGGCTGGTGTCCCAGGGCGCCTTGGCTTCTCACCCACCCGCCGGCGCTGCAGCGGGTGACTCACTGGGCGGCCGGCTCTCCAGCGCCCCTCCCCGTCGGCGGCGGCGGCGGCCCTCCCCCTCGGGGTCGCCCTCCTCGCCTCCACCCTAGGGTCCCCACCTGCCGTCGCGTCCCAGTCCCGTCCCTCCCCCGCCCCCTTATCTCCTGCCGCTCCCTGTGGGACTTTTCCACCCGGGGCGGGGAGGCGCGCCGCCGCACCGGCCAGAGGTCAGGGGATGGCGGGCGTAGAGCGCCGCCACGTGCCCCAGCGCAGCCCCGCCCGGGACTCAGCCACGCGGCTGTCGAAGAACCGGGGCTCGGGGGCGTGGGGGAGCCAGGGTTTGGGGGGTGGACATCAGGGAGCCCAACAGGCCTCCAGAGACGCAGCGAACTCGGTCCTTAACACCAGGAGGGGCTTCAAACCCTGGCGCCCCTCCTCCGGGGGACCGGAAGCAGCCGAGCCCCTCGGCGGCGAGGGTCCCGAGTGACTCATTTACTCCCGCCAGCCTCACCGGCCTGCCGTCCCCGCCTCCCGCCCCAGCCCAGCCCCCAGGGCGGCTAGTGAGCCGAACGCACACAAGTACTTAGCAAAAGTTTTAGGGGGGGGGGGGGGGGAGAAAAGCCCGATGGGCCCAACGTAGAGGGGACTTTCCCCTTCTTGTAAAAGTTGCCATCCTTGGGACTTTAGTATTCTTCCGCCTTGAAAAGAGTCCCGCCCGTGTCACCCGGCTGGCGCCCCTGTTCAGTGACCTCTGTAGAGAGGGTTCAGGAGTAGGGCGAGGCTCTGAGCTGGAGCGGATCCAGCGAAGGAATGATTCCCCTAGAATGTAGGGATGCACTCGAGCGAGCCCGGCGTGTGCGTCTCCGGCAGACAGTTGGGACAGGTGCCCTGGGTTGGGGACCTTTACCACTGGAAAGGACCGGAGTGTGCGATCAAATTTAGTTTTGCTCCCTTGTCGTCTAAATAAAAAAAAAAATTCAAAGTGGATGGAGTAGGCAGCAGCGCACAGGCCAGGGCCTCTGCCCGCTTCGCCTGGTGGGGGGGGGGGGGGACACACGCGTCTTCCCTCCGAGGAAGGTCCAGATCGGTGCCGCCGCCGGGCGCGCGCTCGCGCCGCCAGCCGCTAGCCCCAACCGCCCCACGCGCTGTCTTCTCCCGGCCCCGGCGCAGGCGCGGGCGCACGCGCCGCCGCCGCCGCCGCCGCCCGCCGTTCCTTCCCTCCCGCGGAGGTGGGGGTGTGTGTGAGTGTGTGGGGGAATCATTCGGTTTAACCCTGGGTTCCCCGCACCCACTTGAATGTGCTCAACCTTACTAATTTTCCTCCTTTTTCTCTCCCGTCTCCCTCCGGCTTCCTCCTTTTATGCCGAAGGGGTTTGTATTCAGTATGAATTGGAGCGAGCCCTAACCTAAACCTCGCTCCTGCCACCGTCGCCACCACCACCACCACCACCACGCCAGCCTTTTGCACGGCTTTCCATCGAACTCGGCAAATTTTGCAAAAGCGGGGGGGGGTGGGGGTGGGGGGGGAGGGCTTTTTAAAATTGCATTTGCAAAAGTTCGCTATCTGGCCAGGCCGGGGAGGGGGGGGGTGTGTGTGGAGGGAGGGAATGGGGAGCAGGCCCCGCCCCGCCGCCCTTTGCAAATAAAAATCTAGGGGGGGGGGGGAGGAGCAGGAAGTGGCGGTGCGAGGGCTGCTGCACAGCTAACAGAGCCGCGTTCCGGACGGCAGCGCGTGCCCCGAGCTCTCTGCCTCCCCCCGCCCGCCAGCCCGAGCCCAGCCCGCGGCCCCAGCAGCAGCCCGCAGAGCAGCCCCAGCAGCAGCGCCATGGCCGGGTGGAACGCCTACATCGACAGCCTCATGGCGGACGGGACCTGTCAGGACGCGGCCATCGTAGGCTACAAGGACTCGCCCTCCGTCTGGGCCGCCGTCCCCGGGAAGACCTTCGTTAGCATTACGGTACTGCGAGCCTTGTGCGGTCCGGGGCAATGACGGGGCTTAGACCCTCGGGGAGAGGCTTGGGTGGGGGCGGGCGCAGTCTAGCGAAGGCAGCGAGAGGCCGGGATCTGGTCCCTCTGCCTGGAAGCGGCGCGAACGGCGGCTGCATGGATCTAGGTTCCCTCGGTTGCCCCCCGAGCCCTACGCTCCGCGGCGGCGGCGGCGGCGGCGGCGCCCATCCCGCCCGCCACCCCGCTTTCTGCGACGGGGCGTTACATCCGGGGCACAGGGCGGGGAGGGGCGCGCCGCCCGGTGCGGCGGCCCACTTCCGCCTCCTCCAGGGCGGGGCAGGCACGCGCTGCGTTTTGGCCTGGGCTTGTGATTGATAAGGGGGCTCGGGGAGCCTCGGCTCCCCTCTGGGCCGCCCGCTCGCGCTCCCTCCACCATTGTTTGCCTCTGCGCTGGTGGGAGCTGCAGGCGCGTGGCCTTGGGCCCTTGCCCGACCTCCGGGAGCTGCCTGCCCCTCCCAACTCCGTTAGAGAGGGCGAGGCCGCCACACACGCACTCACACACACCCCCCAATTCGGCACGTTAGCCTCAACATTCCTGTGAAGCCAAACCCGGAAGTCCCCCTCACCCTCCCTTCCCGCCATCCGGCCCGGCCTGGAGTAAGGGAACTTTGTGAGAAGTTCTGACACCGTAAAAGTGAAGGAATAAGGTTGCTGCTGTCCCCACCACCTTCCCTGGCCACACTGCCCGGAAGTGGGGAGGGGGAGCGGAAGTTCGGATGGGGGGGGAAGGGGATTTCCGGGCGGGAGGGTACCGGATATAGGGGTTTGGGGTTTAAGGGGGGAGAAGAAAGGTTCCCCGGAATGTCTAGACTCAAGACAGCCTAGTCCCCCAACCCTTAAAACTTTCTCAACTTTCCTAGAAAGCCCCCAGGGGTCGGCTTCCTCATCGTGGGGCGTAGATACCTGGACCTAAACTCTAGGTTACCGGGAGACCCAGGCGTCCGGGTTCCTAACAACGCCTGCAGAACCTTTGACCAAATAAGGACAAAGTTGCTTCTCCTCCTTCCCTGCCCCCTCCCTCACCCTCTCCGCTTCTGCTTTTCCTGAAGGACTGTTCTGAGCATCCAAAGGCTCCCCCTGGATCATTGATTGATTTTTGGTACCCAGGTTTTTCTCCCTTTGCTTTCCCTATTTAACATCAAGGCCTAAGTCTTTAGAGAAGTATTATTCCTTCTTCCTTGGTCCCATTTATTAGACCTTAGGATTATGATCTTTTTCTGCACCCCCCCCAAGTTTTGATGGTGTGTATGAAGCACATTCACCCCCAACTCCAGGATAAATAAGTGGATTCTTGGGAAACGAGTTAGCCGGTGCACTAACTTAATGAGGTGATTGATTCTGATTCTTCCAGCCAGCTGAGGTTGGTGTCCTGGTAGGCAAAGACCGGTCAAGTTTTTTCGTGAATGGGCTGACACTTGGGGGCCAGAAATGTTCTGTGATCCGGGACTCACTGCTGCAGGATGGGGAATTTACAATGGATCTTCGTACCAAGAGCACCGGAGGAGCCCCAACCTTCAATGTCACTGTCACCATGACTGCCAAGAGTAAGTTTCTGAGTTTGAATGGTTGGTTCTCAAGCTTTGAAATCCCTGATGTATCTTCTTTTGTTAATCGGTAGGGGGTTTTCTGTGGTTCCTCAATGTGAAGGTTGCAATACAGTATTTTACTCACGGTCTGCTGGATGTGGGAACCTTTGGGTTTTCTACCTCTGGCTCCCCATCTTGTAAAGGGACTAAATAACACTGCCTAAGTAAGTCCCTTCCTGCCTTAAGCTTTTTGAGATTAGTTTGCTTGGTGTAGGTTATTGGGATCTTAAGTCAGTGTTGGCTCTAATCTTGAGTCCTGTAAACTTTAGAGGTAGGAAGCTCATCCACAGCAGTTCCTAGCCATACAAGTCTACAGCCTGTGTGTGACCTCTACATTTTGCATTTTCTTCACTAGTCTTTAAGCTAGATTTTTTTTTCTCCTTTGAAAAGCTCTATTGTTTTAGGGTGACTGACAGCCTGCCTGTGTGTGTTGGGGGGGTGGTTGGGAGGAATGAGGTTAGGTTACAGCCCCCAGGGCTGGACAGCTGCTGAACAGCTGGCAGGGTTGAATTGTGACACCTGGGTCCTAGCCTCCTTTCTCTTTCCTCCAGCGCTAGTCCTGCTGATGGGCAAAGAAGGTGTCCACGGTGGTTTGATCAACAAGAAATGTTATGAAATGGCCTCCCACCTGCGGCGTTCCCAGTACTGACCTCATCTGTCCCCTCCCCCACCGCTCCCTTCAGCTTTTGCACCCCTTCTTTCCATACACACACACACACCATTATTTTTTTGGGCCATTACCCCATTTCCCTTATTGCTGCCAAAACCACATGGGCCGGGGGCTGGGGCTGGACAGACAGATACCTCCCCTTACCCATACCCCCTCCTGTGTGTGTTTGGAAAAATTTTTTGGGTTTTTTTTTTTCTTTTTTTTTTTTCTGAATAAAAAAGATTCTACTAACAAGGTCCTGTGTGGTTTGCACTTGGGGTATTAGTTGGAGGCAGGCGCTGTGGCCCACCACCATTGAGCTTAGCTATTTGCTTCTTGGCTGTGTCCAGACTGAACCCTTTGCATTCCTTTCCTTTCTGCTTTTCAGCCCCCAAGACTAAGCATTCTTTCATGTGCCCAAGGCCCCTCTATAGTGGTATTTCCATTTCGGGCCCAGTTGAATGTGTATAATGGAACATAGCCATCTAGACCAGAGAATGGGTCCAAGCCTGCGGCTGAGGCAGGGCCACTTGAGTCATCCTGTGTAGGTGGGGCTCCCCCTCCCTGAGTCATAGCAAATGCAGCTGGGGCTGTCCCCCTGACAAGTTCATCTCATGAGGTGATTCTTTTTCCAGAATCTCACCTGTATAAAAATGATCTTACTCTTTCTTAGTCCACAAAAACAATTTTATTAACCCAAGAAGTAAAGACCATGTCCCTAAGGTTCCCAGCCACCTCAAAAGGATGAGGCCAGTTTGAGAACCTGGGGTGGAAATGTCCCCTATCCCTCAGCTTGTTAGACTGGAGGAAGAGTTTGTGCAAATAGATCACCAGAGGTCCCAAGTGTGGGAGTTTCAGGCCAGGGCAGCAGATGAAGGGGAGGGTGGGGGGTCTGTAGAGGGCCCAGGAAAGACCAGGGGTGCTGGGGCTAGAGATCCAAAGGAGGTGGGAAGAGTAGGGCTGGAGCCCAGGAGTGGGGTCCACTCTGAAGCAGGTTGGTCCCTTGGCTCCCCTTCCTCATCGCCTTCCTCTTGCCCTTGAGTTTCTTCCTCCTGCTCCTCATCCCCAGGACCCCGATGGACAGGCTGTTTGCAGATGGGGCAAGTCTTCCGGGTCTGAGTGAGCCAGGGGTCCACACAGCGGCTGTGATAGGCTATGGAAAGGAATGTGTAAAGTACCTGGGCTCTGCAGGTAGGGCATAAGCAGAGGTAGTGGCCTCACCATGTGCACAAGGAAGTACCCGAAGCTTGTCCCCATCCTCATACTCATCCAGACAGATGGCACAGACATCATATTGATCTCCTGGGAGAAAGAAAGGATTCACTGAGCCATTCAGAACCAAGCCCAAGAGAGTTCATAGTGGAAGGCTAGAATTAAAACGTGTAAGAATTGTTTTCCCAAGCCAGTACAAGCTCTTAGGGCAGGCCACAGAAAAGCATGGGGCTAGAGGGGACAAGGAGAGATAAGGGAAGTGGGTTGGGGGGAGGGTAGGAGGGGAAAGCAGAAGTGGGAGGGACGAGGCTTCTGCTATAACCTTATATGGCACTGGAGGCTCCTGGGCTTAACCCAACTCCTCACCTGCAGTCTGAGTCCTCCCAGCTCCTTACATCTTTCCACTCTCCACACTCACACAAGGTCAAAATTTTTACTTGATCATCTTTGTTTTCTACTCCTGCTCTACCCTACCTCCTTTGTGGTTGGTTGTGTGTAAAAAAGCAGCAATGGTGGCATCTTCTAGCACCTCACCGCTTTTTGTGGCCCTGATCTACTGGGCTCAAAACTCCTTTAAGATGGGCTCTGTTCCCATGTCCTTACCCTTTTGATAGTCATGAGTAGGAATCTGTTTTAGTTGCTCTTTAGTAAGTCGGTTCCGCTGGAGCCGTTTCCGGTGCTGGATACAACGAACTATCTAGGGGTAAGGGAGAGTGGGCCAGGCTTAAGGAAATTAAAAAAAAAAAAAAAAGGAAAATCCAACAACCACTGCACTTCCCATCTCCAGACCCAGTCTGGCCTTGTAAGTTCTTCCCATAGCTACTCACCAGTACTGATCCCATGGCCAAAACCAGCAGTCCTATGATTCCAGTGAAAGGAATGAGATAATAGCCCAAGGGGAAGCTATTGTCTGGAACAAGAAGCACCCGCGCCCTGAGGAAACAAAGACAAGCCTCAAGCCAGGCAAAACCAGGTAACTGGATTGGGACAAGACATGGGTGAAGAGAAAGTTTAAAAAAAAAAGATGAAGAACTTGAGCCTGAGTGGATAGCGTAGTGAGGCTTGGGCTCCAGGCTGCCATCCATGGAAAGGGTGGGAGACAAGTGGGAAGAAAGCATATGTCCTACCCCTTCTCATAGACAAAAAGGGCGCGTAGGTACTCTGCACTTCTCTCTCCAATAAATACAGATGGGATCCAGATCTGCTGTTGGATTTCCTCTGCAGGGAACAGGATATTAGGGATTTAGCCTTCCACACAATTTCTGGAACTGGCATTTGACACTTTTGCCCGTCCCACCTAAAGAACTGGCCTCTTTAGGCCTTTAGTCCTCCTACTTGAAAACCCAGCAGTGCAGATGTCCCCAGCCTTACCACTGTTCCACACCATGTTCAGAAGCTCATTGGAATTGACATTGTGTACCACAGCTGCACCATACCCAGCTTTCTGGGCATTTAGGACCTAGAGAGACAGCAGGGACAGGAGTCATAAACCGTGCCTCTCCTGTGTCATTTACCTTGTTTACCAACTCCCATTCCACATTTAGCAACCTTGAGGTCAAAGTTGCAGTCGAATCTTCGAAGCAGTGCAATAAAGACTGACCCATTGACCGGGGCTGAGGGTGGTGGGGCAATGGGACTGCAGGCATTTTCTGGGTGGGCCTCCACAAGGAACCCCTGAGGGAGAAAAGCAAACAGTGAATTTTCCATCTTTACATTCTGCCTCCCACAGAGCCTATCCAGCACAATGCTACACACACACTGGATTCTGCAGCTCTACTCTCGGTACTCATTCTTGAGGTCTCAGCATCCCACCCAAATCAGAGACTACATTTCAGGCATCCATGGTAATGCATGCATTTAATCCCAGCACCTGGAAAGCAGAGGCAGGCAGGCAGGTCTTTTGAATGGACGCCAGCCTGGTCTACAAAGAGTTCAGGACAGCCAGGGTTACACAGAGAAACCTGTCTAAAAAAACCAAACAAAAAAGCAGAATCTACATCTCTTAGCTTCCCGAAGATGCACTTACAGTACAAAACATCCCTTTAGCAGAGGCTCCCTGAACTTCTCAAAATTCTAGGCTAGTTTAGTTCTGTTTTTTGTTTTTTTGTTTCCAACTTCCCACTAATAATAATACAGCCTGCTACTCATCCGTGTCATTTTCAAGTTTTTTCCCCCCACATTCGTCTTTCAAGTACATACAACACATTCAATTTGCTTCATTTTCCAATTATCTATCTTACAAACAACTGCTATCCATGGTCCAACTGAGTTCTTCCTATGTGGCAAGAATTTTATAATAACCTACTGCAGACATGCTTACCTCACTTACTAGTTAACATAACTTAGCTCTAAGCTAATTTCTATTACCCATTTTACTAAGAGTCCACAGCCATCCATACAAACAGTAAGCTCTAGAGACATTACTGATAAGCACCTGTTGGCTTGTTGCTTTTTTTTTTTTTTTTCATCTTAATTCACTCTTCAGTCTGCCTCTTATATTTGGGAGTTCTAGGACACTGCCTTCTACCTCTAGATTCTGGACTCTGCTTTGGACATGGTCATGTACTTAGGGTTTTTTTTTTGGGGGGGGGGGCTGTTGTTGGTGATTCAATCTTACTAAGGTAAGCACCCTACCACTGAGCTCTATCAACAGCCCAATGCATTCCGTTGCAACTCGACTATTTCCTACCTCCAGTTTGATCCAGAGCACGGCTACTCAACCCCTGCCCAGGATAGAGACTATAAGGAAATGGGGAGAGCATCACCTGGAGTCCCTCCTCGCTCAGGGCAGCCCCAAATAGAGCTGGGAGGTCTGCAAAGTCCATGCTGGCATTGTGCTCCGAGGTCTGCAAACAAAATAGTCCATGTTTCTCTCTTCAGCCTGAAACCCCTTCTCAGCACCCTTCCCCCATCCGACCCTTAGACTCACCGCTCGAATAAGCCCTCGGATAGGGGATGCTCCCCACAGCACAGTAGCCACAACAACAGGAAGCGGGAAGGCCGCAGGGTGCATGGCAGCGGGAGGGGTAAGGCTGAAGAGGTCGCGTCCTGATAGCAGGAGCAGAAGCCGAGTTCTGCGCCCTCTCTGCCTCTCCTTCAGGATCCCAGGGGTCCAACCACCCCCAGGTCCCACTTTCTCAGCTACATGGGGGCGTCAGGGAAGGAACTCCGACTACTCGGGAAGTGAGGTATGAAACCAGCTTAGTGGAGCTGGGAGGGAGACAATGTAGCTTTCTCTGGTGCAGAAATAAAACGGAGAATAGAAACGAAGGCAAATAAGTAACAGAAAAACTTAAGGAAGGGTGGGGGAATCTCAAAGAGGTGGGACTTCCGGCCGGGTAGGCCGTCTTCCGATCCCCCTGGAAAAGGGTTTCCGGTAAAGAAAGGCCGCTTCCAGTATTGGACGCTCAGGACGGAGGACTTCCGGTCCTAAAAGGCCGGTTGAAAGAAATGTTAGACATGGAGAGAGTTCCTGCGGAGATGGAGGGAGCTCCGATGCCCAGAAGACGACCTAATTGTTTTCCCCTCAGTGCCCGAGATCTTGGAGCTGCCCTGTTTACAAACCTCTCCTCCTTCTGGTCGCTGCGGTACCTTCAAGTATCGCGAGAGTGCTCACCACCACCCGGTCTCGCCTCTGAAATTATCGCGAGAGGTCTCCTAGCCCTAACTCGGCTGACTCACTCGCTCTCGCGAGATTTTCAAACAAACTAGTTTCCCGCGATTCCAATTCGGCAAGGGCGGGGGCTACACAGAGGCTTCCTAAGTCAGCCACGCCCCTTCTCTCACGCATCCTAGCCCCGCCTCATTCCCGGCCGCCTTTGCGCTACGCGCCTGCGCCCCCTTTCCTCCCCCTTTCCAGTTTCTAGCTGGAGCCAGACTTGCCTGTCGGAGGGGCGTGCGCGCGCGCGCCCTCGCCCTGTTGCGCGCTGGTGTCACCTTGGGCGCGAGCGGGGCTGTGCGTGCACGGGACCCAAAGCCGAGGGCCATCAAGGGGCGATGGCGGCGACGGCGAGTCCCGGCGCTGGCCGGATGGACGGGAAGCCCCGTACCTCCCCTAAGTCGGTCAAGTTCCTGTTTGGGGGCCTGGCTGGGTAAGCTCAGGCCCCAGGGATGGGAAAAAGGAGGAAGGGACGGGCGCAAGCAACTGGGCCCAGTGCATCTCGGGGTATGTTCCAGTAAATTGAGCCGGTGGGGGCTCACCATGATGTCCAGAGTATTGCGAGGTCCCTGATGGGCTGCCAGGATCTGTTCACCCATTGCGGGGCCCCTACTGGGCTGGCTGCAGTCAAGGGTCATTGCCCGGTGTTTCCACCACCATTGCTTCACTGGCCTGTTTGTGTGGTGGGTCTAGGTTGTTCAAACGCTTTGTTAGAGGACTGCTTGGAGTCCTAGGTTGTGGATGCCCTCTCCACTCCTTAGTCAGACTGCCTGTGGTCTAATTCTGCTTGAACACTGAGGAACTGCCTGAACCATTTTGATTTGCGTGGTCTTTACTGGACATCTGAACTTCTTTTCTGGCACACTGCCCTTCGTGCACACACTGATATTCATGCCCACCAGCCTCCTGAATCCGTAGCTGCATGTCAGGCCCTGACCTTTGTAACTTCTTGCTGCCAGGTTGCAGTAGATACGAATAGAGCTGGGACAGCTGATCTCTGATTGCTTTCCTGTCTTACTGCTTCACTTCAGGATGGGTGCTACCGTTTTTGTGCAGCCTCTGGACTTGGTGAAGAACCGGATGCAGTTGAGTGGTGAAGGGGCCAAGACTCGAGAGTACAAAACCAGCTTCCATGCCCTCACCAGCATCCTGAAGGCAGAAGGGCTGAAGGGCATTTATACTGGGTACTGGGGCCTCAAGTTGGGAAGGGAGGGTGTGGGTTGGCAGGTCCAGACCTTGGCTTGATAAGCTGTGCTGACATTTCTGCTTCTCAGGCTGTCCGCTGGCCTACTGCGCCAGGCCACCTACACCACTACTCGGCTTGGCATCTATACGGTGTTGTTTGAGCGCCTGACTGGGGCTGATGGGACACCCCCTGGCTTCCTGCTGAAAGCCCTGATCGGCATGACGGCAGGTGCAACTGGTGCATTTGTGGGGACGCCAGCCGAGGTGGCGCTCATCAGGATGACCGCTGATGGCCGGTGAGTTCCAGCTCTGAGCCCGACTCCAGCCCCGTTCCTGGCATCTAGAACGAAAGGACTAGGTTTTACATGTTTTTCTTAGCCGAGTTCTACAGCAGGGCGCTTCACCTGCTCAGGCCTCCCTTTCTTTGATCCCATGGCCCCTGAGCTATCCTGATCTTGGCTTTCCCCTGCCCTTTCCCCAGGCTTCCAGCTGACCAGCGCCGTGGCTACAAAAATGTGTTTAATGCCCTAATTCGAATTGCCAGGGAAGAGGGAGTCCCCACACTGTGGCGGGTGAGCAAAAAAAGGTTTGAGCCTTGGGGGGGGGGGGGTGTGGGGTCAAGTCTCTGGTATTTTTTTTTTTTTTTTTTACTCTCCTCTCTCCATTGCCTCCATTCTGTCACCTCCAGGGCTGCATCCCTACCATGGCCCGAGCTGTCGTCGTCAACGCTGCCCAGCTTGCATCCTACTCACAATCCAAACAGTTCTTGCTGGACTCAGGTGAGAGACCCAGAGCTGAATCCTCACTGCCCAGTCTGGCCTGAGCCACCCGAGACTTGGCCACCACCCTCTGCTTCTTCCCCTCCCAGGCTACTTCTCAGACAATATTCTGTGTCACTTCTGTGCCAGCATGATCAGTGGCCTGGTCACCACTGCCGCTTCCATGCCTGTGGACATTGTCAAAACTAGGTGAGTCTGTAGCCTGGGACTGGAGAACTCTGGGAAGGCCTTCTTTCGTCTTTCACGCACATGCTTCCTCTCTTTCAGGATCCAGAACATGCGAATGATTGATGGGAAGCCAGAGTACAAGAACGGGCTGGTGAGGCGGCAGGGAGGGGGAGCCTGGGTCAGAGTGTGGTGGGTGCCCTGGGAGGGATATAGAGGGAGCTGGGTATAGGGACAGAGTCCTAGAGGCCAGGTCACAGCCCCAGCACTTACCGGCCTGTCTGTCTAGGATGTGCTGATGAAAGTCGTCCGCTATGAGGGTTTCTTCAGCCTGTGGAAGGGCTTCACACCATACTATGCCCGACTGGGCCCCCACACTGTCCTCACCTTCATCTTCTTGGAGCAGATGAACAAGGCCTACAAGCGTCTCTTCCTCAGTGGCTGATGTGGCAAGGTCCTGGGACTAGAGTGCCAGGGCTCCTGGGTCACCTACTGCTCCTCCAGTTGGTGCGCCCTGGGGGCCTGATTCTGCTACCCTGGACTCCTCTATTTATTTTCCCTCTCCAGTGTGGTTTACTCCTTTGCGGTTAAGAACTTTAATCTCTTCTGCCCCTGCTCCAGCTTGCCATGCCTGGCCTGATGCTTAGGATTGTTCTGTCCCTGGCTATTCCTAGGAGGACTGAGAAACTTCCCTGAGGACTTCTAGTCGCCTCTTGGGTGTTAGTTTCAGGGCACACAAGACAGCAGACCTCTCTCTCCGGGGAAACCAAGATAGAGCTGAGGAGATAGGAGAGAGCAGAAGCTATCCACATGACCACAAGGGTCTGTGGTGGAAGGATATGGCTTCCTCCTCCCTGAGGACAAAATTAATAAATTGGATTGATAACACCAACCCCAAATCTGGATAGTCTTGAGGACCCTAGGGGGAGCTCACTGCACAAAGAAGCCGATGTCTCTGGAAAACAGACTGGAGTTTTTAACAAAAAATATTAAAGAAAATCACCGACTGGTTTTATGAAAATACTATGTAAATAAGTCGTGCTTCAGCAGCTGACAGAGAGAGAGAACTGGGCCTTGTGTGTATCTTGCAAGCCATTTGCCCAAAACTGCAGCAGCCTTACAAACCATATCACAGTTCTCAGGAAAGGCCTCTGGGATCTCATGACTGCTTTTTCAGCATAAAGAGGGAGGGGGTGCGGAGTGTAATTGAAGTAAGTGGGGTGTGTCGGCACATGCCTTTATTCTCACCCCAGGAGGCAGAGGCAGGCAGATGTCGGTTCAAGAACAGCCAGGGCTACACACAGAAACCATGTCTCAAAAAATTAAAAAGGAGAGCCGGGCACCGGTGGCGCACACCTTTAGTCCCATGAGACAAAGGCAGGTGGGTCTCTCTGACTTCCAGGCCGGCCTGCTCTACAGCATGAGTTCCAGGACACAAAATTAAAAGAGAAAAAGAACTAAGTTGGACTGTAGGATGGAGCCACAGGGGTGGAGAGAGAAGTCCAAATCTCTGGAGGGTGCACACTGGGAGGCAACCCAAGGATTGATGAAAGAAAGAATATTGATCAGAAACTGGGTTGGCTGGGGAAAGTGATTTTTTTTCATCCATTTCTTAAGTATGGTTCCCAGGGCCTCAAGGATCCTGCAAACTTCGTGGACCATAAAAAGATATGGGAAGGTCAAACCAGGAGGAGTGCTGGGCAGCCTGAGGGCTGCATGCCAGACCGGGAAACAGGCAGGCAGCAGGTGCAAACTGTGCCCTTGGCAGAGCCTCAACACAAAAAGAGGGTGCTGGGGCCCCGGCCACTCCTTCCCTAGTCCTTCCATGCACACTGTCCTAGGCCACCAGAGGTGGCTGCCTGGAGTTATTTGAAGCCCTGCACCTGGAGGAGTTTGAAGTCTAGCACGAGGATGACAGACACATCTGGAAATGGCTGTAGCAGTGGTGTGCACCCTGCCCAGCTTAAGACAGAACTCCTTAGCGGTAGCAGTCAGGTTTAGGAGGAGGGTAGGAGGGCAGAGGCAGAACTCCTAGCTAGAGTGAGGACAGGCTCAGAGGAGGAGCCCTGCTCACACAGGTGACCCATGAGACATGCAGTGGTCCAAGGACACAGTGCCAAGGGAGATGAAGCTGGACTGGTGGGTGGAGTCCATGAAGAGAAGTCCTTGATGGCTGATCTCTGAGGTTTGCCCTCTACCTGGATGAGTTGAAGGCATGAAAGAGATTCAGTCAGGTTCACAGGAAGGTCTAGAACCATCTGGAGAAGGGCAGTCTGTAGAGCCAGAAAGATGCTGACTTCCTTCCTTCTCTGGGCCCCAAGCCCTGGACTGCACTGAGAGGAGGTATGGAAGAAGGCCTCATGGTGAGATTAGCAAATGGCAGAATCAGTGGGTTTGGGGGATAGGAGGGTCCTGTTACATCCAGCTTTGCAAGAACAGACCTAAGACTCTTCAGTCAAACTCACCACACCCTTTCCCAGTCCTGACCTGGCCAGTGTGGAGACTTGTGCTCTGGAGGTTGTGGGTGTGAGGAATGTACACACCTCTGCTGCAGGCAGGTAGGCTTTAGCACCGGCTCTCAGCTCTAGGGCATTGTTCTATCTAAGGTTGATATTTGAGGTAGCCTGGTGGGTCCTCAAATCCTGCAGAAGAATCACTAAGGTAGAGGAAGTACCCCTTATGTCCACCTACCCACCCTCAGCTACAACTGGAGGTTTGTTGGGTGGTTGGGGTCAGGGTGGGGACAGTTAGGACTTGGGAATTCTTGTACCAAGTGTTCCAGCCGTTCTCAAGTCCCAAAGAAAGCTACATTCTTTTTAAAAACATTTTTATTATACAGGAAATGCTGGTGGAAAACTAAGAAGTGTTACAGGGAAAAAATATTCATGATACTTAGAGATAGTGCTCCTGTCTTGATTAATGGCTTTTCAAGTTTACTTCCATGTGGGAACCGAGTTCTATTTCTATTTGCTTTTCTAGCTCTTCCCCATAATGGTAACAGTGACCATATGGCCTGGCAATACTCTAAGCAACATAGGTAGCTTGGTTCTATGACCACCTGGTTCCATCGCCTCACTGCTTCTCTTGATGTATGAGGTCTGGATGTGAAGAGGGGGCTTCAGATAAAAAAGTAAATAGCGTTGCCGGGCGGTGGTGGCGCACGCCTTTAATCCCAGCACTCGGGAGGCAGAGCCAGGCGGATCTCTGTGAGTTCGAGGCCAGCCTGGGCTACCAAGTGAGTCCCAGGAAAGGCGCAAAGCTACACAGAGAAACCCTGTCTCGAAAAAACAAAACAAAACAAAAAAAAAAAAAAAAAAAAAAGTAAATAGCATGTCCCTGTGGCAGTCTCATTTTCCCCCTACTCCCAGCTAGATTCCAGTAGAGTCCTTTTCAGTTTTTCAGGATCTCCAAAGTACTCACCTTCACAGACTGTGGTCTGAGTACCTAATACCCACTGTTCCCAATAGGTCCTGACAACGACCCTGGCTGAGAACTGAGGGCCTTCGTCCTGCTACCAGAGGCCCAACATGCCCATTAGGCCTTACCCATAGGAAAAGGCTAGAATGGAAAGTAGGGAGTGACCCTTGAAAGAAGAGCAGCCAGGCCCGGGTCACAGTTACTTGTCTTCCCCTCTGAACCTCCAGACTGGTGTGTGTGCTTGTGGCCAAGGCAGCAGAGAGGCCCAAGTCCAGAGTGTGTGGTTTTATGTGCCAGATCCAGATCAGCAACAAGATGAGTACCACAGAGGCAAATAGCCAGAGGAGAGACAGAATATAGAAGCACAGGGGGAGGAGGAAACAGAACTCAGAGTTGAACAAAGGATCGCTTTTGAAAGTGTCAGAATTTCTTTGAGCCATCTCTTGGACAGTTAGGAAGCTGTTCAACTCTGGGATCATTGTGATGGATTCTAAGAGTAAAGTGAGTTCTGTGGTAAAGAATAGTTCTTAAATGGTCTTATTTGGGAAGATGCCCAGGTGGTAGTGAACACTTGGGTGATGGTGGACACTGGAGTGGTTGGGATGGTGATGGACTCTTGGGTGGTTGGCGTGTGCTGCTGGGCTCGGGGTAGTAAGGGTGGAGGTGGTGGGCTCTGGAATAGTCAGAGTGGAGGCTGTATAAGCATTGATGTGGTGTTGGGCTCTGAGCTAGTCAAGGTAGAGGCAGGCTCTAAGGTGATTGGGGTGATGATGGGTATAGTTTTGGGTTTTAGACTACAAGAGTGTACATTGGATTTAATGGTCTGTGGGAGTGTGGTGAATCCTGGGATCTATATGTGGGTGGATGTGTACTGTTTGTTAGTGGGTTTGTGGGTTGGAGGCCAAGAAGGCATTTGGCTGTCTGGAGAAGTAGGAGACCCTAAGAGTAGGCCCCTGTGGGTAGTATGGGCTTTGGTGTTAGTAGAGAACTTGACCTCGGCCCTTGTAGCAGGTACATCAGAGAAATTATCATGGTCATCAGAGTCTATATCCCTATCACCACTGGTAGGGCAACCCTTCCCTGGGTAAGAGTAGACAGGTGCGGAGCCCAAATTGACACATCGTACACTGGCCACATTAGGGGTCAAGACAGTGACATTGTCACCCTCCTTCCATAAGTAGACATTGTTGGAATTTTGCTGGAGCCAGTTGCGGAAGTAGAGGATATCACAATCACAATACCAGGTGTTGCCATGGAGAAAAACAAAAGGCAAGAGGAGGGTCCCAAAGAAGCCCTTTGGGATTGTATGAAGCCGGTTCCCTTGAAGGTAGAGGGTGTCAAGATCTTCCAGCCCATCTAGGAGCCCAGCGGGTAACTCACACATTTTGTTGTTGGCCAGATTGAGTTTGTTCAGCTTGGTGGTGAACAGGAAGAGTCCAGGGGACAGACTCCTCAGATTATTGTTCTGCAGGTAGAGCTCCTGGAGTTGGCTTAGACCTTCCAGGACACCAGGAGACAGTGATTCCAACTGGTTGAAGGAGACGTCAAGGACAGTGAGTGCAGGCAGAGCCTGTCCTAGGGAGGGCAGACTTCGCAGGTTATTGTGGGATAATTTCAGGTTATCCAGCTTCGACAGTTCCTCGTCAGTCTGCAGGCTGGTCAGCTCACATTCATCCAGGTCCAGCTGAGTGAGGTGAGTGAAGTGCGCTAGGGATGCTGTGGAGAAGGTGCCCAGTTTGTTCTTGCCCATGCGGAGGATGCCTGTGTCTGCTGGCAGGTCTGCGGGCAATGCAGTCAGCCCCTGGTCCTCACAGTTCACTTCCAGCAAGCTGGTCACTTTGGAGACATCACAAGTGGGATGGGAATGTGAGGGACTTGGCAGCAGGAAGAGCAGGATGAGGAGAGCCATATGAACCTGTGGGCAAAGGGAGTTATAAGGATGCCACCCTGGCCCTTGGCATAATTTTCCTAGGCTCCAGCCCTCCACTGCTCTAGCTCTCAGGATGCCTTCCAGAAACAGCTTCCATACGTCCCAGACTTTTCCCTCTCTTCCACCCCTGTCCTCAGTCCTTGGTCTTAGTCCCCCTCAGATCCTCCTCCTCTGGTCCCAGCCCCAGCTTACAGTCAGGCAGAAAGACCTCTGAAGGCACGGACCTTCTTCCAGGGTATGACTGGGTCCTTCTCTCTTCCAGCTCCAAGGAGAGCCAGGCCAAGAGCAGGAAAAAGATAGAGGACCTGTGGAGGAAATGACAACCTGATAACCAGCTCCTGTGACCCAGGGAACAGTCTCCCTCCAGCCACAAGCCCTTATCATCTCTCTCCACAGCTTTCCCCAGAACCCTCTTTGGTTTTACACTCTCCCTTTCCTGCCACCCTGGAAAGATCTAGAGACTCTCCAACCACCAACTTTGTGCAGCTTCTGCCTGCTGCCCTCTTTCCTCCCCCTCCATAGCTATTCTTAGAGATGCCAAATTTTCCTTCTCTGCTCCCTTACACCCCACTGCCACCTTTCCTAGCCCTAAACTGATTCGCCCCCGCCCCAACCTGGGGCTGCTGGCCCCCTCTATTCTATCCACTGGGCTCTTGGCTGATGCTCTCTAAACTGTTTTTGCAACATCCATACCCTGGGCTAGTCCCTCCTGGGGACATGACAAATGACACTCATTTGCTTGGTTTTCGTCTTGCTGGTGTGGTTGGTCCTAATCAGCCTTCTCTGTGGCTCCCTCTTCCTCTACCTTTCTGGAGCAGTAAACCTGTTTTCAGAGCATTCTTGGGCTTTCCTAACATATACTCCATAAACACCTGGAACATACTTTGCTGTGCCTTTAATCACCTCTGCCCCAGACTCAAGTTTTTATCTCTGCTCCAGACCCTTTTCTCTGAGGCCTAGATCCTTAGGTCTGATTGTCTCTCAGACCTCTCTTCTTACATGTTCCACAAGTACAGAAACAATGTACCTCATCTGAGAGACTCAGGAAGGTCCTAAGTTTGAAGCCAGCTCTGGACTACAAAGGAAGACCCTTCTCATGAACACAACAACAAAAAACAAACAACAAAACAGAAAACAACCAAACCCAAACCTCCAATACACCAAAAAGCAACTTCATGATCTAAATCGCTTCATCTGCTAGCCATGGAGGTGCAGGACTGTCAACACTCCTAACCTTGGGAAGCAGAGGCAGGAAGAGCATGAGTTCAGGGCCAGCCTGGGCTGTATCCTGAGACTTTTTCTCAAAACAAACAAACCCACAAAGAAATAGCACTCCTCCTCTGTTGTCCACAACTACTCATTTACCTGATCAATCTGAATACTCCCAGTGCTACTGCCTTCTTCGGACTCCCCCATTATCGAGAATGCTGATTCAACTCTGGTTTCTATCAATTCTTTCAATTCTCCACTGCCCAGGCCTGGGCACTATCTCCTCCTTTCCTGTAGTATTCCGGAAATCTCCAACTTCCCTTCTAGTTTCCATGACAGAATTGCCTGCAAGTGTGCTAATCTGTTGACCACTTGAACTCATCATGGCTCCTGAGAGCTCCAGAAGGCCATCTGCAGTACCTAACATGGCCTTCAGGGCCTGCTAGTCTGAGTCTTGCCCACCTGCCTGCTCAGCCCCCTTGTCTAGTGCTCCCCACCTCCTGATCCTTCTTTGCTGTCCTTGAACTTTCATTCATTACCTTTTCCCAACACACATCTGGTGAGTTCCAGCTCAACATTCATCCCTCTGGGAACTGTTCTGATTTCGAAGCCTAGGTTTGTCCTCTGTTGCAGAAAGTCAGCTGTTAGGTCTGTTGGGTCACTGCCCATCTCATGATGTAAGGATCCTACCTCCTCAGAGAGGGATCACGAACATGAGCTTTCCCATCTCTGCTCACGCTGATGACCGGACAAGGGGTAGACACACGCTTATTGCAGCCGATTCCTGGACTTGCCACTTACATCATGTGTTGCGTGGAACAACCAGGGCAGAATCAAGAGGTGAGGCAGAAGGTAGCAGAGATGGAGGCTATGATGGTGAGCCTTTGGGGGTGGAGGTTTTTCTACTGTATTGCTGTCACCTTTCAGGTATAAGCCACAGGAAAATGATACATTGCCTAGGCCTGGGATGTGGTGCACATCTTTAATCCCAGCACTTTATTAAAAAAAAAAATGGCCGGGCGGTGGTGGCGGACGCCTTTAATCCCAGCACTCGGGAGGCAGAGCCAGGCGGATCTCTGTGAGTTCAAGGCCAGCCTGGGCTACCAAGTGAGTTCCAGGAAAGGCGCAAAGCTACACAGAGAAACCCTGTCTTGAAAAACAAAACAAAACAAAACAAAAAAAAAAAAAATGGCTAGAGCCAGGGAGTGTAGCAAGTGCTATAGCCTTAGTGGTTCTGTAGGCTGAGATGGGAGTTCCACACCAGCCCAGGCAAAACAGCATTACCATGTCTTGTGGTGCATGTGGTGATGCATACCTCTAATCCCAGCAACTATGAGGAGGTTGAGGCAGGGGGATGGCTAAGATGAGGTTGGTTTGGCCACATAATGAGTTTGAGGCCAGCCTGAACTACCTAACATGTTTCTGTCTCAACCTCCAAACAAAAACAAAAAACGACATTGGCTACTTCAAAGACTTTCTGGGCAGAAAAACCAGACATGGAGTTATGTGGCCAGGAACAGTTCCCAGAACCCTGCTGTAGAACCAATCTGGTGAGCAGTTCTCTGCCCTGCTGCAAGACCAAGTCACTGAAACTTGTATCGCCACAGCTGCCAGGCCAGACATTGTTCCACGACTCCTGAGGCTGCAGAGCTCCACACTGCCCATCCTCCTCTGCGATTATGAGCTAACGGAAGCCTGGATGTGAGTCTGGTTAGTCACATGCCTGGTGCCCAACTGCCAAGGGAGCCCAGGAAGTCAGAGTTTTGGTTATTTTTCAGATTCTGAAATAGGAAGCATGTTCTGTTTCTCCAAAGATCTGAAAGTTGAAATTTCCAAACAGAAGAACTCATGTTCTTTGTGTCTACTAAGTGGTCCTGTGTTTTGCCTTCCTCCAGTGTCAGTTCCTGTACCAGGAACCCTGTCTAGGCTCGTAAAGTAACAACGATTTCCTGCCTAGTGCACAAGTACAGAAACAGTGGTTAGTTGATGGATGACATTGTTATTTATTTATTTATTGTATGTGGGTGGGGGTACACATGCCATAACACCTGTGGGCAGGTGAGAGGAGAGTGTGTAGGAGTTGGTTCTTTCCTTCCACCATGTGGGTCCGAGGAATCCCAGTTGGGTCATCAGGCTTTATGCCAAGCTCCTTTTACCTGATGAGCCATCTTGCCAGCCCTGATATATACTTCCTAATAGAAACATCTATTTCATTTAGATGTTCAAATTTATTGTTACATACATTTACATTTTGTGTTGTTTTGTTTTTTGAGACATGGTTTCTCTAATAGCCCTGGCTGTCCTAGACCTTGATTCGTAGACCAGGCTGGCCTGAAACTCACAGAGATCCCCCTGCTTCTGCCTTGTGAACACTGGGATTAAAAGTGTGTGCTGCCAGACAGTGGTAGCACACGCCTTTAATCCCAGCACTTGGGAGGCAGAGCCAGGTGGATCTCTGTGAGTTCGAGGCCAGCCTGGTCTACAGAGGAAGATCCAGGAAAGGTACCGAAACTACACAGAGAAACCCTGTCTTGGAAAAAAAAAAGTGTGCTACTACTGCCTAGCACACTTATACTTTTTTTTTTTTTTTTTTTTTTTTTTTTTTGGTTTTTTCGAGACAAGGTTTCTCTGTGTAGCTTTGCGCCTTTCCTGGAACTCACTTGGTAGCCCAGGTTGGCCTCGAACTCACAGAGATCCGCCTGGCTCTGCCTCCCGAGTGCTGGGATTAAAGGCGTGCGCCACCACCGCCCGGCTTATACTTTTTAAAAATAAATTCTTCTTCAAATAATTATTCTTATTTTATATGCCCGGTGTTTTGCTTGCATGTATGTCTGTATGAGGAAGCCGGATTTCCTGGTTCTGGAGTTACAGACAGTTGTGGCCTGCCATGAGGGGGCTGGGAATTGAACCTTGGGCCTCTGGAAGAGCAGCTAGTGCTCCTAACTGTTGAGCCATCTCTTCAGTCCCTACATTTATACCTTTTCTTCTGTTTTTCAAGATAGGATTTCTCCGTGTAACTCTGACTGTCCTGGAACTCGCTCTGTTGACCAGGCTGGCTTCAAACTCAGAGAGATTCACCTGCCTCTGCCTCTCAAGTGCTGAGATCAAAGTTATGAGCCACCATTGCCCAGCTTACATTTATAGTTTTAGTGATATATATTTATTATTATGTATGTGTATATGTGCGCGTGTGCATCCACATGTCACAGAACACATGTAGAGGCAGAGGACAACTGTGTAGAATCAATTCTTTCCTTCCACCTTTATGTGAGTTCCAGGGACCAAACGCAGTTCTTCCAGCTTGCATGATGAGTACCATTTATGCAGTGAGACATTTTTGTTTGTTTGTTTTTGCCTGGGTCTCACTATATAGCTCTGGCTGTCCTGGACCTTGTTCTGTATAGTAGGCTGGCCTTGAACTCCTAGAAATCTGTCTGCCTCTGCCTCCTCTGCTTCCCAGTGCTGGGATTAAAGGCTTGTACCACCGACCAGGCCTAGTGAGACATTTTGATTGCCCCTCTATCCTTTTATCACTTGTTCAAACCTCTGTATCTAGGAGCTGAAGATGTGACAGAGTCTCAGTGTGGTTTATTGGTCCCCCTCCGCCACCAGGAATGCTACCATTGCATCAGTTTCTAAGCTGGTCAGCTTGCTTGGATCCAGGTACACTATGTGAAGGGAGTGGAAGACACCAGGCATGGGCACCTGGAGGAGGTGAGCAGTGACTTCTGACCTGGGAATGTAATGTTGTCTGTAGGCTTGTCCACAGTACTGTCTGCTTTGCTCTATCTCCTTCAATCCTACAGCTGGCTGACCACAATCTGTGGGTCCTATTTTGGGACTAGAGAGATGGTTTAGCTCATAGGAGTGGTACTGCTCCTTCAGAGGACTGGAGTTTGGTTCCCAGAATCCATGGTGGGCAGCTCACAACCTTCTTTACCTCCAGCTTTAGATGATGGACACTCTCTTTTGGCCTCTACAGGCACAGGACTCACATGCACATACACACACAGATACACATATACACATAATTAAAGAAGACATGCTTTTAAAAAGGAAGAAACTGAGCCAGATGTGGTGGGGCATATCTTTAATCCCAGTACTTGAGAGGCAGAGGCAAGCGGATCTCTGTGAGTTCTAGGACAGTCAGGGCTACACATAGAAACCCTGTCTTGAAAACCAAAAAACAAAAACAAAAACAACAAAACAGAACAACAACAACAAAAAAAGACAGCTTTCCAGAGTTGTCCGAACATTGTAGGGTCCTCCCATCAGAGAGTGACTGGCTCCCCACCTCCTGGCCACTGTGGTTTTACAGATACAACCACTGTGATGGGTGTGCAGTGACCGCTCATCATGGTTTGAATCTGTGGTTCTCTAATGATCATAATGGTGACTCTTTTTCACACTTTTATTTATCCTTCGGTTATCTTATTTGTTACGGTGTCTCCTCATATCTCTGGTCATGTTCCTGGCTGGCTTGGACTGTATGGAAACTGGTGTCCCTGTACTCCCAGAGATCTGCCTCTGCCTCCCAGGAGCTGGAATGAATGTATGCCACCACATTTATTCCCATTGTTTAGCTACTGTTGTTTTGGGTGCATTTTTTAACGCAGTCTTGGTTTTTGTTATTTTTTTAAATGTTTTAAAATTTTCTTTTAATTTGATGTTGACTTCCACATGCACCAAGCATGACACAGTGTATATGCAGACAGAACACTCATACACATAAAATAAAAAAGACTTTTGGGAAAAAAAAATATATATATATAGGTTTTTCCAGACAGGGATTCACTGTGAAACTCTGGCTGTCCTGGGTCTCACTCTGTAGAACAGGGTGGCTTTGAACTCAGAGATACCTGCCTTTGCCTCCTGAGTAATGGGACTAAAAGGCTTGGGCCACCACCACCTGGCTCTGAAAGAGATTTTTTGTTTGGGGGAAAAATGCAATCATGAGCCAGCCATCCTCATCCCTGTCTGTAATCCCACACTGTAGCAGGAAGAGCATGAGGATTTTAGGCCAACCTGGGCACATGATGTCTTGGAATGGAGTTCTCTGGGCTTAGCCCATTTGTGGTTGGTTGTCATGGTTCATTTCTGTAGCTGTAATAAAACACTCTGACCGTAAGCAGCCTGAGGGAGGAAAAGATTTATTTGTCTTCTACTTCCAGGCCACAGTCCCCCACGGAGAGGAGGCATCAGGAGCTGAAGCAGGAAGGTGACACAGAAACCATGAAGGAACTCAGGTGTTGCCTTGCTTCTCTGGCTCCCTGGTAGGGGCATGGGTAGCTAGCTTTTAAATTCTTTTCTTTTTAATGTATGCACAGGTGTGTGAATCTACATGAATCACCTGTGCGGGACCCCTCTGAGGCCAGAAGAAGGCCCAAATCCCTGGAACTAGAGTTACAGATGGCCTTGAGCCACCATGTGGGCACTGGGATCGAACCCCAGTCCTCTGGAGGAGAAACCAGTGTTTCTAACCACTGAGCCATCTCTCCGGCCCTGTGTTCCTGCACTTGCTCACTCCCTTCCTCTCTTCTCCTCTCACCTCCCTTCCCTCCCTCTGTCTCTGTCTCTGTCTCTGTCTCTCTCTGTCTGTCTCTTCCTCTCTCTATTTCTCTCCCTTTCTTCTCTGTGTGGTCCCTGTCTCACTGTGTGGTCCAGATAGTTTACAACTCGCAGTCCTCCTGCCTCAGCCTCTAGCGTGCTGGGGTTCTAGGATCACAACCTAGAACTTCTCTTTCCTCAGCCTAGACAGACTTCAGGGCTGTTTTTGTTTCAGTGTGCTCTCCTGATGTTGTTTCTCTTCCTCCTCTTCATCCCCACCCCTCTCCCCCACCTCCAGGATAGCCTTGTCTTTTAGTCCAGGATAGCCTTGTCTTTTAGTCCAGGATAGCCTTGTCTTTTAGTCCAGGATAGCCTTGTCTCCCTCCTTCCATCCATCCATCCTGGGAATTGAACCCAGGGCCTCCCTCACACATGCTCTGTATCCCTAGCCCTCATTTCATCATGGAGTTTCAAAACATGTTTTCAGATAGTCCTCACACCTTCATGTTCTAGGGCTTCAGATCTGTTGACTATTTCTGTTTAGTTTTCAATCTTCCTGGTCCTTGATATCATGAATTTTTTCCAGTGGAAACCTTTTCACATACTCCTGAGATCTGTGTTTAAGGCCTCATTTCAGCTGTCTTATTTGGTTCTCTCTTGGTGGGAGGATGTACTGCCTGGTGTTGTCAAGTAGAGGAAGGGGCTGGGCTATGGTTGCAGTGGTGCCCACCTGCTGCATTTCTGATTGGTCGTTGTTTTTCTGAGACAGGGTCTTTTTAATATATCCGTGGCTGTCCTGGAACTCACTATGTAGACCAGGCTGGCCTTGAACTCAGAGTTCTGTAGCTGGAAATTTTCCTTTGTCCCACCCAGTTCCGCAGCTGCTCATTCCCAAGTAAACACACAGAGGCTTATATTAATACAAACTGTACGGCCTATGGCTCAGGCTCATTATTGACTAGCTTTTATAACTTCATTCAACCCATTTCTATTAATCTATGTTTTCCACATTGCTTACCGGTACTTTCACATCTTCCTTCTTGGGTGGCTGGATCGGGTCTCTCCTGACTCCGCCCTTCTTCTCTCCAGCTCTCTTGGATTTCCCACCTGGCTATAAGCTTTCTTGTCATAGGCCAAACAGCTTTGTTTATTTTTCAGTGGGAGCAATACATATTCACAGAACTTCCCCATTCTGTCTAATCAAAAAGGAAATTTTTAACTTTAATATAGTAAAATTACATGTAACAGAACAGTTACCAAGCAAGAATTATAGTCACAATATCTAATTTATTTATATTTAGCAAAATTAAAGAAAATAGTCTATCATGTATCTTATTTTTGTGAGTCTAAAGTTTCATGTCTAATTTATCCTTTTATCATGGCTATGGAAACATATAATTATAACTATCTGGTTTTCAACTTCATCAAGGACCTGAGAAGAAAATATTATTGCCTGCCGCTGTCTTGCATGTGGCGAGAAAGGTGTGTGCCACCCTACTCTGCTACTTCTAGCATTTCAGAGTTTGGGGCAGAAAGATCATTGAGACCAGGAGTTGGAGGCTAGCCTGGGCAAAATGTCAAGACACTATCTAAAAGAGACATGGTACAAAGAGGGAGGGAATAGTGTGGGGGGGGGTGAGTAGGGCTTGGGGAATCAGATCTGAGTCAGAATAAGTCTCCATGTGTGAAGTAGAATGTTTCCAGCAGGTGTCTACATGGCTAAGTCACTAATTAAGCTGTGACCTCAGATCCCCTTGGGATCTCTTTGGATGCTACAGGAGCAGTCTCTCAGCAGGGTGTTCTGTGTGGGCTTTTGCCCTGGATCAAGTTCAGGAGGGAAACTGCACTTTGCTCTGCTCTGGGCAGGATTAGTTACTGTATAAATTCCTACCGTCCCTGCCCCTGCCCCAGGACACTTAGCTTTCTCTGTGTAGGCGGTTTATTTCGCTGTTGTTTTTGTTTTTGAAACAGGGTCTTGCTCTGTAGTCCAGGCTGACCTCAAACTCAACATCCTCCTGCCTCTGTCTCAAGTGCTAGGATTATAGACATTTGTGACCACACTCAGCCTTATGTCTGTCTTTTCTCTGCTTCTTCTAACGTCAGTTTATTATAACGCAGCTTTTTGTGGGGGCGGAGTGAGGGTTGCTAGGGTTGAATTTAGGGACTTGTTTTGAGGTTTATCAATTTTTTTTTATATGTATGTTTGCCTGCATGTATACATGTCTGGTGCCCCCTGGGGGCCAGAGAGGGCATAAACAGACCTGCATAATGACCATACACCAGTGGACATGCCAGTGTTGATGGGGGAAATTTCACAAGACCCGACCCCGAAATGAAAAGCTACAAGCAGTGGTTGCTGAGGGAGGGAGAATCGTTTTCTCCAGTTTTGGTTGTCCAATCCAAGTGCTCAGCCCTGAACATGTGCACATAGGAGCCACAGGAAATGGACAAGAACACTTGTTGATCTTGCAAAGGACTCGAGTTTAACTCTTAGCACCCACATGGTGGCTTACAAATATCTGCACCTCCAGTTCTACGGGATCCTGTGCCCTCTTCTGATCTTTCTAGGCACGCAGCCTGCTCATGATGCATATACATACTTTTAGGAAAAACATTCATACACATAAAATGAAATTTAAGAAATTCTCTCTCTATGGGGTTGGGGGTGTGGCTCAGTCGTTAAGAGCACTGACTGCTCTTGAAGAGGACCTAAGTTCAATTCCCAGCACCCACATGGTGGCTCACAACCATTTCCTAACCTCAGTTCTTCAGTTCTTCTGAATTCCATGGGCACGTGGCACATAGACATATATACATACAGGCAAAACATTCATACACATAAAATAAAATAAAATAAAATAAATTCTCAATACCCACCTCCATCCCAGGACCAGGATGTAACTCTCAGCTACTGCTCCAGCACCATGGATGCTGCTGTGATGATAATGGACTAAGCCTGTGGACCTAGAAGTGATTCTGAAAAGAGGAGGCGCCATCCTGGGATTTACTGCCCAGGATTGTACAGAGCTAAGACTGCCCAACCAGGGTCACATGCAGCTAATTAAGACCAGAGAGTGCCTAATTAGCTAAGCCACAATGCTCAGTGGCTAGGAGAAGCCAGTAGAAATCCAGCCTTGGGGTTAACTGGAGGCCTGAGAGCCCTGTTGCCATCCGTGTGGGTTTCCCGAGTTGTGTGGCCCCCTGCTCTCACAAAGTCTTTTAAAGATATTTATTTATTTATTTATATTTTGGTTTTTCGAGACAGGGTTTCTCTGTGTAGCTTTGTGCCTTTCCTGGAACTCGCTTTGGAGACCAGGCTGACCTCAAACTCACGTAAATCCACCTGCTTCTGCATCCCGAGTGCTGGGATTAAAGGTGTGCGCCACCGAAGCCTGGCCTAAGATCTTTATTAAATCCAGACATGCCCCACCTTAACACACACACAAAAAGAAATTTAAAAAAAAAGGAAGCCAGACAGTGGTGGTGAACACCTTTAATCCCAGCACTTGGTAGCCAGAGGCAGATGGATCTCTGTGAGTTCGAGGCCAGCCTGATTTATAGGGCTAGTTCCAGGACAGCCAGGGTGGTAGTTACATAGAGAAACTCTGTCTCAAAAAACAGAAAGAAAGAAAGAAAGAAAGAAAGAAAGAAAGAAAGAAAGAAAGAAAGAAAGAAAGAAAGAAAGAAGAAAGTCAAGAGAGGGAATGTCCTTATGTCCTTCCACATACCCTCTTTCCCTGGACTTCTGCCTGGAGGTCAGTCCGCAGTCTCCACGGGTCCTCCCACATCAGTCAAGGCAGTCAGCACAGTTCTTCAGGGGAGGCTCCCTACTCAGATGAGTCTAATCTGTGACAAACTGACATTGGAACCAATGGTGATTAATACCTGCAATTCTGCCTGGGACACTGAGACAGGTAGATAGATCTCATGACCTTGAGACTAGTGAGTCCAAGGTCAGCCTGAGCTTACTAGTGAAATTTTATTGTCTTGTTTGTTTTCATTCTTTTTGTTTTGAGAAAGGGTCTATCTCTCTCCTCTCCCCTCTCCTCTCTCATTTCTTCTCCTCTCCGTCTCCATGTTCCCCACCCACCCACCCACTCTCACCCTGCCTGTCCTGGAACTCCCTACACAGACCAGGCTGACCTCAAAGTCATGGCAATCTCTGCCTCCTGAGTGCTGAGGTGAAAGGCCATGACAGCTTTTTTTTTTTTAATGGTTGATAGCATGTGCATGCAGGTACATGGGTGCCACAGTGTGTGTGTGGAAGTCATGTGTGGGAGTTGATTTTCATTGTCCACCGGTTGAGGCAGTTTGAAGGGGCTCCAAAATAGCTTGACCACACAGCAGCCATGACAGGCTTAGCGGCCTAGACACAGCTTCTGTGACAGGCTAACTGGCAGGCAACACCCAGATCCAGGAAAAGCCTTAAGCTGATACCACCCAGGGGTCCACCCAGGGGTGAGCAAGTACCTGACATCCCAAACATTCCAACCATTAGATAAGGTGACCAGATGCCCTTGAGTCTAGCACATACCTATTTTTTTTTTACAGATACCCCTACAAAATTGCCAGCTAATCAGCTAATTAATAATTAAAAAAATTATTTTTGGGTGTTTGTGTGTGAGTGAAGGCATGTGGTGTCCCAGAACAACTTTGTGGGGTCATTTCTCCCCTTCAGTCTTTCCATGGAGTGTGGGCTTGAACTAGGTTGTCAGGCTTGTATGTACTGGCTGAGCCTTCTCCATGCCCCACCCCTATCCTCTTGTTTCTTTCTTTGTTTTTTGAGACAGAGTTTGTCTGTGTAAGAGCCCTGGCTGTCCTGGAACTAGCTCTGTAGACCAGGCTAGCCTTGAACTCACAGAGATCTCCCTGCCTCTGCTTCTCAAGCATGCTGTGGGATTAAAGGAGTGTGCCACTACCACCCAGCTTTGTAGTGTGTGTGTGTGTGTGTGTGTGTGTGTGTGTGTGTGTGTGTGTGTGTGCTCTATTTGCTGTATGCCTGCATGTCAGAAGAGGGCATCAGATTCCATTATAGACAGTTATGAGCCACCACATAGATGCTGGGAACTGAACTCAGGACCTCAAGAAGAGCAGCCAGAGTTCTTAGCCCCTGAGCCATCTCTCTAACCCCAGAATAAACTCTTCTCTCTCTCCCCTCCTCCCCTTTGATTTTTCCAGACAGGGTTTCTCTGTGTAGCCCTGGCTGTCCTGGAACTCACTCTGTGGACCAGGCTGGCCTCAAATTCAGAGATTCTCCTGCCCCCAAAGTCCTGGAATTAAAAGCTGCTCCACCACCTTCTGTCCAGTGTTTCTTTCTCTAGCAGTGCTTTTGATACATTGTTTTTTAAAAACAGACAAAGTTCCCACCCCAAATCACAGTGATCCTCCAGTCTCTTCAGTTAGCTTTGCTTTTCTCTTAACCGTTGATTCCCTGGTTTACTTTGTATCTGGTGGGAAGTGTGGGAGCAGCTCGCTTGCTTTTCTCTCCATGGAGGCCCTGGCTGCTGTGGTGGCTAACAGCCTCTCCCCCTGATGCCCTAGGATCTGGGTGCTCTGGGTCCCTCCTGGTTCTTCCAGGTCCCAGCACCTCACATTCCTGCTGTTAGAGTGTTTACTGTGGTTTTTGTGATGTGTTCTAACATCGGGTAGGCTGAGTCCCTTCTAGGGTCCTTTTCAAAACTGACAAAGCTGTTCATGGACCTCTTCACTGTTATATACATTTAAATGAGTATCAAGTTCCTTTCAAAAATTATTTATAGATTACCTTAAGGAGAATGGACATCTTTATAATATGAAGGTAACTCATTGACACAGATATCCTCATTTATGTAGACTCTACTGTTAATTTCTTCCTCCTTTTTGATTTTATTTCTTTTTATTTTGTGTGTCTTAGTGTTTGCCTGAATGTCTGTATACCACATGCATGCAGTGCCTGCAGAGGCCAGGAGGGGGTGGAGGATCCCCTGAAACTGGAGTCACAGATGCTTGTGAGCAACCCTGTAGGGAAATGCATGCTCAACATTGTAGGAAGCTGCCAGCTTTCCAAAGTGGCTGTTCATTTCACATTTATACTTAGTTTTGTTTGTTTGTTTGTTTGTTAGACAAGGTCTTATTATGTAGCTCTGGCTGGCCTGTAGCTTGCTAGGTAGACCAGGCTGGCCTTGAGCTCAGAGATCTGCCTGCACCTACCTCCTGAGTGCTGGGATGAAAGGCCTCTACCACAGTTTCTGGCATCACCTACCCTCAATATGTAGCATAATATTCAGTATTGGAGGTGAGCATATTAAAGCACATGAGGCTGTAACACATCATTTGTAACTGCCTCTTGTACCCTTTGTTATTTGAGTCCCACCTAAGACTGCTTTGGTAACTATGGTTGGTTATTTGTTCTGTTCTGTTGAGACAGGGTCTGATGTAACCCAGGCTGGCCTTGAACTCCTGACCCTCCTGCCTCCACTTCTCAAGTGCTGGGATTACAGGTGCATGCCAGCATGCCCCGCTTGCTGACTAGGATTTCTTAGAAGTTTTTCTAACTGAACCCTTACCTCCCTGCCTTTCAGGCTCATCAGAGTTCTCACATTACACCGGGAGTCTCACCGTCTCCATCTCCTTCTCTGAACCCAAGTTGTGATGCCCCAGCTTTTCCCATGAATGTGTCATCCAGTTTCTGCCTACATGAGACTCCTTTTCCCGGTATCTCAGGTGTATTATTTTCGTCATGGTGGTTGCCACGCTCATTGTTATGAATTGTGTTATCGTGCTCGACGTGTCTTTGCAGACCCCGACCACTCATGCCACATCCCCTTGGTGGTGCGAAGCAAGCGCTGGTTGAGGAAAGGACAGCCCAGGGTGGGAGGCAGGCTTGGAACTTACCTCTGCCCTGGCCAGAGCCTTTATTGGAGCTATGCCACACCTCCTGGTCTTGAGCTCCCTAAGCTGCCCTACGCTTGAGGCGAGCCTCGTCTGTGGGCATTCTGCTCTGAGCAGAGGAGCTCATCCTGAAAAAGCCACGGAACATCTTCAGAAACATTTGGAAATGGCTGTAGCAGTGGTGTGCACCCTGCCCAGCTTAGGACAGAACTCCTTAGCGGTAGCAGTCAGGTTTAGGAGGAGGGTAGGAGGGCAGAGGCAGAACTCCTAGCTAGAGTGAGGACAGGCTCAGAGGAGGAGTCCTGCTCTCACAGGTGACCCATGAGACATGCAGTGGTGCAAGGACACAGTGCCAAGAGAGATGAAGCTGGACTGGTGGGTGGAGTCCATGAGGAGAAGTCCTTGATGGCTAACCTCTGAGGTTTGCCCTCTACCTGGAAGAGTTGAAGGCATGAAAGAGATTCAGTCAGGTTCACAGGAATGTCTAGAACCATCTGGAGAAGGGCAGTCTGTAGAGCCAGGAAGATGCTGACTTCCTTCCCTTCTCTGGGCCCCAAGCCCTGGACTGAACTGAGATGAGGTGTGGAAGAAGGCCTCATTGGTGAGATTAGGAAATGGCAGAATCAGTGGGTTTGGGGGATAGGAGGATCCTATTACATCCAGCTTTGCAAGAACAGACCTAAGACTCTTCAGAAGAGTCAAACTCACCACACCCTTTCCCAGTCCTGACCTGGCCAGTGTGGAGACTTGTGCTCTGGAGGTTGTGGGTGTGAGGAATGTACCCACCTCTGCTGCAGGCAGGCAGGCTTTAGCACCGGCTCTCAGCTCTAGGGCATTGTTCTATCTAAGGTTGATGTTTGAGGTAGCCTGGTGGGTCCTGAAATCCTGCAGAAGAATCACTAAGGTAGAGGAAGTACCCCTTATGTCCACCTACACACCCTCAGCTACAACTGGAGGTTTGTTGGGTGGTTGGGGTCAGGGTGGGGACAGTTAGGACTTGGGAATTCTTGTACCAGGTGTTCTAGCCGTTCTCAAGTCCCAAAGAAAGCTACATTCTTTTTAAAAACATTTTTATTATACAGGAAATGCTGGTGGAAAACTAAGAAGTGTTACAGGGAAAAAATATTCATGATACTTAGAGATAGTGCTCCTGTCTTGATTAATGGCTTTTCAAGTTTTCTTCCATGTGGGAACGGAGTTCTATTTCTATTTGCTTTTCTAGCTCTTCCCCAAAATGATAGCAGTGACCATATGGCCTGGCAATACTCTAAGCAACAAAGGGAGCTTGATTCTATGACCACCTGGTTCCATCACCTCACTGCGTCTCTTGATGTGTGAGGTCTGGTTGTGAAGAGAGGGCTTCAAATAAAAAAGTAAATAGCGCCGGGCGGTGGTGGCGCACGCCTTTAATCCCAGCACTCGGGAGGCAGAGCCAGGCGGATCTCTGTGAGTTCGAGGCCAGCCTGGTCTCCAAAGCGAGTTCCAGGAAAGGCGCAAAGCTACACAGAGAAACCCTGTCTCGAAAAACCAAAAAAAAAAAAAAGTAAATAGCATGCCCCTGTGGCAGTCTCATCTTCCCCCTACTCCCAGCTAGATTCCAGTAGAGTCCTTTTCAGTTTTTCAGGATCTTCAAAGTACTCACCTTCACAGACTGTGGCCTGAGTACCTAATACCCACTGTTCCCAATAGGTCCTGACCACGACCCTGGCTCAGAGCTGAGGGCCTTCGTCCTGCTACCAGAGGCCCAACATGCCCATTAGGCCTTACCCATAGGAAAAGGCTAGAACAGAAAGTAGGGAGTGACCCTTGAAAGAAGAGCAGCCAGGCCCGGGTCACAGTTACTTGTCTTCCCCTCTGAACCTCCAGACTTGTGGTGTGTGTGCTTGTGGCCAAGGCAGTGGAGAGGCCCAAGTCCAGAGTGTGTGGTTTTATGTGCCAGATTCAGATCAGCAACAAGATGAGTACCACAGAGGCAAATAGGAGCCAGAGGAGAGCCAGAATATAGAAGCACGGGGGGAGGAGGAAACAGAACTCAGAGTTGAACAAAGGATCGCTTTTGAAAGTGTCAGAATTCCTTTGAGCCATCTCTTGGACAGTTAGGAAGCTGTTCAACTCTGGAAACATTGTGATGGATTCTAAGAGTAAAGTGAGTTCTGTGGTAAAAAAATGGTTCTAAATGATCTCATTTGGGAAGATGACCAGGTGGTAGTGAACACTGTGGTGATGGTGGACACTGGAGTGGTTGGGATGATGATGGTCTCTTGGGTGGTTGGCGTGTGCTGCTGGGCTCGGGGTAGTTAGGGTGGAGGTGGTGGACTCTGGAATGGTCAGAGTGGAGGCTGTAAGCATTGATGTGGTGCTGGGTTCTGAGCTAGTCAGGGTAGAGGTAGACTCTAGGGTGATTGGGGTGAAGATGGGTATAGTTTTTGGTTTTAGACTAAGAGTGTACATTGGATTTCATGGTCTGTGGGAGTGTGGTGAAACCTGGGATCTATATGTGGGTGGATGTGTACTGTTTGTTAGTGGGTTTGTGGGTTGGAGGCCAAGAAGGCATTTGGCTGTCTGGAGAAGTAGGAGACCCTAAGAGTACGCCCCTGTGGGTAGTATGGGCTTTGGTGTTAGTAGAGAACTTGACCTCAGCCCTTGTAGCAGGTACATCAGAGAAATTATCATGGTCATCAGAGTCTATATCCCTATCACCACTGGTAGGGCAACCCTTCCCTGGGTAAGAGTAGACAGGTGTGGAGCCCAAATTGACACATCGTACACTGGCCACATTAGGGGTCAAGACAGTGACATTGTCACCCTCCTTCCATAAGTAGACATTGTTGGAATTTTGCTGGAGCCAGTTGCGGAAGTAGAGGATATCACAATCACAATACCAGGTGTTGCCATGGAGAAAAACAAAAGGCAAGAGGAGGGTCCCAAAGAAGCCCTTTGGGATTGTATGAAGCCGGTTCCCTTGAAGGTAGAGGGTGTCAAGATCTTCCAGCCCATCTAGGAGCCCAGGGGGTAACTCACACATTTTGTTGTTGGCCAGATTGAGTTTGTTCAGCTTGGTGGTGAACAGGAAGAGTCCAGGGGACAGACTCCTCAGATTATTGTTCTGCAGGTAGAGCTCCTGGAGTTGGCTTAGACCTTCCAGGACACCAGGAGACAGTGATTCCAACTGGTTGAAGGAGACGTCAAGGACAGTGAGTGCAGGCAGAGCCCGTCCTAGGGAGGGCAGACTTCGCAGATTATTGTGGGATAATTTCAGGTTATCCAGCTTCGACAGTTCCTCGTCAGTCTGCAGGCTGGTCAGCTCACATTCATCCAGGTCCAGCTGAGTGAGGTGAGTGAAGTGCACCAGGGATGCTGTGGAGAAGGCGCCCAGTTTGTTCTTGCCCATGCGGAGGATGCCTGTGTCTGCTGGCAGGTCTGCGGGCAGTGCAGTCAGCCCCTGGTCCTCACAGTTCACTTCCAGCAAGCTGGTCGCTTTGGAGACCTCACAAGTGGGATGGGAATGTGAGGGGCTCGGCAGCAGGAACAGCAGGATGAGGAGAGCCATATGAACCTGTGGGCAAAGGGAGTTATGAGGATGCCACCCTGGCCCTGGCATAATTTTCCTAGGCTCCAGCCCTCCACTGCTCTAGCTCTCAGGATGCCTTCCAGAAACAGCTTCCATACGTCCCAGACTTTTCCCTCTCTTCCACCCCTGTCCTCAGTCCTTGGTCTTAGTCCCCTCAGATCCTCCTCCTCTGGTCCCAGCCCCAGCTTACAGTCAGGCAGAAAGACCTCTGAAGGCATGGACCTTCTTCCAGGGTATGACTGGGTCCTTCTCTCTTCCAGCTCCAAGGAGAGCCAGGCCAAGAGCAGGAAAAAGATAGAGGACCTGTGGAGGAAATGACAACCTGATAACCAGCTCCTGTGACCCAGGGAACAGTCTCCCTCCAGCCACAAGCCCTTATCATCTCTCTCCACAGCTTTCCCCAGAACCCTCTTTGGTTTTACACTCTCCCTTTCCTGCCACCCTGGAAAGATCTAGAGACTCTCCAACCACCAACTTTGTGCAGCTTCTGCCTGCTGCCCTCTCTCCTCCCCCTCCATAGCTATTCTTAGAGATGCCTAATTTTCCTTCTCTGCTCCCTTACACCCCACTGTCACCTTTCCTAGCCCTAAACTGATTTGCCCCCGCCCCAACCTGGGGCTGCTGGCACCCTCTATTCTATCCACTGGGCTCTTGGCTGATGCTCTCTAAACTGTTTTTGCAGCATCCATACCCTGGGCTAGTCCCTCCTGGGGACATGACAAATGACACTCATTTGCTTGGTTTTCATCTTGCTGGTGTGGTTGGTCCTAATCAGCCTTCTCTGTGGCTCCCTCTTCCTCTACCTTTCTGGAACAGTAAACCTGTTTTCAGAGCATTCTTGGGCTTTCCTAACATATACTCCATAAACACCTGGAACATACTTTGCTGTGCCTTTAATCACCTCTGCCCCAGACTCAAGTTTTTATCTCTGCTCCAGACCCTTTTCTCTGAGGCCTAGATCCTTAGGTCTGATTGTCTCTCAACCTCTCTTCTTACATGTTCCACAAGTACAGAAACAGTGTACCTCATCTGAGAGGCTCAGGAAGATCCTGAATTTGAAGCCTGCTGTGGACTACAAAGGAAGACTCTTCTCATGAACACAACAACAAAAAACAAACAACAAAACAGAAAGCAACCAAACCCAAACCTCCAATACGCCAAAAAGCAACTTCGTTATCTAAATCGCTTCATCTGCTAGCCATGGAGGTGCAGGACTGTCAACACTCCTAACCTTGGGAAGCAGAGGCAGGAAGAGCATGAGTTCAGGGCCAGCCTGGGCTGTATCCTGAAACTTTTTCTCAAACAAACACACCCACAGAAAAACAGCACTCCTCCTCTGTTGTCCACAACTACTCATTGACCTGATCACTCTGAATACTCTCAGTGCTACTGCCTTCTTCGACTCCCCCATTATCGAGAATGCTGATTTAACTCTGGTTTCTATCAATTCTTTCCATTGTCCACTGCCCAGGCCTGGGCACTATCTCCTCCTTTCCTGCAGTAGCCTTCTGGTTTATCCCGGAAATCTCCAACTTCCCTTCTAGTTTCCATGGCAGAATTGCCTGCAAGTGTGCTAATCTGTTGACCACTTGAACTCATCATGGCTCCTGAGAGCTCCAGGAGGCCATCTGCAGTACCTAACATGACCTTCAGGGCCTGCGAGTCTGAGTCTTGCCCACCTGCCTGCTCAGCCCCCTTGTCTAGTGCTCCCCACCTCCTGATCCTTCTTTGCTGTCCTTCAACTTTCATTCATTACCTTTTCCCAACACACATCTGGTGAGTTCCAGCTCAACATTCATCCCTCTGGGAACTGTTCTGATTTCGAAGCCTGGGTTTGTCCTGTGTTGCAGAAAGTCAGCTGTTAGGTCTGTTGGGTCACTGCCCATCTCATGATGTAAGGATCCTACCTCCTCAGAGGGGGACCACGAACATGAGCTTTCCCATCTCTGCTCACTGCTGATGACCGGACAAGGGGTAGACACACACTAATTGCAGCCGATTCCTGGACTTGCCACTTACATCATGTGCTGCGTGGAACAACCAGGGCAGAATCAAGAGGTGAGGCAGAAGGTAGCAGAGATAGAGGCTATGATGGTGAGCCTTTGGGGATGGAGGTTTTTCTACTGTATTGCTGTCACCTTTCAGGTATAAGCCACAGGAAAATGATACATTGCCTAGGCCTGGGATGTGGTGCACATCTTTAATCCCAGCACTTTATTAAAAAAAAAAAATGGCTAGAGCCAGGGAGTGTAGCAAGTGCTATAGCCTTAGTGGTTCTGTAGGCTGAGATGGGAGTTCCACACCAGCCCAGGCAAAACAGCATTACCATGTCTTGTGGTGCATGTGGTGATGCATACCTCTAATCCCAGCAACTATGAGGAGGTTGAGGCAGGGGGATGGCTAAGATGAGGTTGGTTTGGCCACATAATGAGTTTGAGGCCAGCCTGAACTACCTAACATGTTTCTGTCTCAACCTCCAAACAAAAACAAACGACATTGGCTACTTCAAAGACTTTCTGGGCAGAAAAACCAGACATGGAGTTATGTGGCCAGGAACAGTTCCCAGAACCCTGCTGTAGAACCAGTCTGGTGAGCAGATCTCTGCCCTGCTGCAAGACCAAGTCACTGAAGCTTGTATCGCCACAGCCGCCAGGCCAGACATTGTTCCGCGACTCCTGAGGCTGCAGAGCTCCACACTGCCCATCCTCCTCTGCGATTATGAGCTAACGGAAGCCTGGATGTGAGTCTGGTTAGTCACATGCCTGGTGCCCAACTGCCAAGGGAGCCCAGGAAGTCAGAGTTTTGGTTATTTTTCAACTTCTGAAATAGGAAGCATGTTCTGTTTCTCCAAAGATCTGAAAGTTGAGGAAATTTCCAAACAGAGAAGAACTCATGTTCTTTGTGTCTACTAAGTGGTCCTGTATTTTGCTTTCCTCCAGTGTCAGTTCCTGTACCAGGACCCCTGTCTTGGCTCATAAAGTAACAATGATTTCCTGCCTTAGTGCACAAGTACAGAAACAGTGGTTAGTTGATGGATGACATTTTTATTTATATATTTATTGTATGTGGGTGGGGGTACACATGCCATAACACCTGTGGGCAGGTGAGAGGAGAGTGTGTGGGAGTTGGTTCTTTCCTTCCACCATGTGGGTCCGAGGAATCATAGTTTTGTCATCAGGCTTTATGCCAAGCTCCTTTTACCTGATGAGCCATCTTGCCATCCCTGATATATACTTCCTAATAGAAACATCTATTTCATTTAGATGTTCAAATTTATTGTTACATACGTTTATATTTTGTGTTGTTTTGTTTTTCGAGACATGGTTTCTCTAATAGCCCTGGCTGTCCTGGAACTTGATTCGTAAACCAGGCTGGCCTCAAACTCACAGAGATCCCTCTGCTTCTGCCTTGTGAACACTGGGATTAAAAGTGTGTGCTGCCAGCCAGTGGTGGCACACACCTTTAATCCCAGCACTTGGGAGGCAGAGCCAGGTGGATCTCTGTGAGTTTGAGGCCAGCCTGCTCTACAGAGGAAGATCCAGGAAAGGCACCGAAACTACACAGAGAAACCCTGTCTTGGAAAAAAAAAAGTGTGCTGCTACTGCCTAGCACACTTATACTTTTTAAAAATAATTTCTTTTTCAAATAATTATTTTATGTGCACGGTGTTTGGCTTGCATGTATGTCTGTGTGAGGATGCTGGATCTCCTGGTTCTGGAGTTACAGACAGTTGTGGCCTGCCATGTGGGGCCTGGGAATTGAACCTTGGTCCTCTGGAAGAGCAGCTAGTGCTCCTAACTGCTGAGCCATCTCTCCAGTCCCTACATTTATACTTTTTCTTTTGTTTTTCAATATAGGATTTCTCCGTGTAACTCTTACTGTCCTGGAACTCGCTTTGTTGACCAGGCTGGCTTTAAACTCAGAGAGAGCCACCTGCCTCTGCCTCTCAAGTACTGAGATCAAAGTTATGAGCCACCACTGCCCAGCCTACATTTATAGTTTTAGTGATATATATTTATTATTATGTATGTATGTGTGTGTGTGTGTGTGTGTGTGTGCACCCACATGTCAAAGCACACATGTAGAGACAGAGGACAACTCTGTAGAATCAATTCTCTCCTTCTACCTTTATGTGAGTTCCAGGGACCAAACTCAGTTCTTCCAGCTTGCATGATGAGTACCATTTACCCAGTGAGACATTTTTGTTTGTTTGTTTTTGCCTGGGTCTCACTATGTAGCTCTGGCTGTCCTGGACCTTGTTCTGTATAGTAGGCTGGCCTTGAACTCCTAGAAATCTGTCTGCCTCTGCCTGTCTCTCTGCCTCCCAAGAGTGCTGGGATTAAAGGCTTGTACCACCGACCCGGCCTAGTGAGACATTTTGATAGCCCCTCCATGCTTTCGTCACTGTTCAAACCTCCGTATCTAGGAGCTGAAGATGTGACAGTCAGAGTCTCAGTGTGGTTTATTGGTCCCCCTCCGCCACCAGGAATGCTACCATGGCATCAGTTTCTAAGCTGGTCAGCTCGCGTGGGTCCAGGTACACTATGTGAAGGGAGTGGAAGACACCAGGCATGGGCACCTTGGAGGATGTGAGCAGGGGCCTCTGACCTGGGAAAGAGTGATGGTGTCTGTAGGCTTGTCCACAGTACTGTCTGCTTTGCTCTATTTCCTTCAATCCTACAGCTGGCTGACCACAATCTGTGGGTCCTATTTTGGGACTAGAGAGATGGTTTAGCTCATAGGAGTGGTACTGCTCCTTCAGAGGACTGGAGTTTGGTTCCCAGAATCCATGGTGGGCAGCTCACAACCGTCTTTACCTCCAGCTTTAGATGATGGACACTCTCTTTTGGCCTCTACAGGCACAGGACTCACATGCACATACACACACAGATACACATATACACATACTTAAAGAAGACATGCTTTTAAAAAAGAAGAAACTGAGCCGGGCGGTGGTGGCACACGCCTTTAATCCCAGCACTCGGGAGGCAGAGCCAGGCGGATCTCCGTGAATTCGAGGCCAGCCTGAGCTACCAAGTGAGTTCCAGGACAGGCGCAAAGCTACACAGAGAAACCCTGTCTCGAAAAACCAAAAAAAAAAAAAAAAAAAAGAAGAAACTGAGCCAGATGTGGTGGGGCATACCTTTAATTCCAGCACTCGAGAGACAGAGGCAGGCAGATCTCTGTGAGTTCTAGGACAGTCAGGGCTACACAGAGAAACCCTGTCTTGAAAACCAAAAAAACAAAAACAACAACAACAACAAAAGAAACAAAACAAAACAAAAAAACCTGACAGCTTTCCAGAGTTGTCCAAACATTGTAGGGTCCTCCCATCAGAGTGTGAAGACTGACTCCCCATATCCTGGCCGCTGTGGTTTTACAGATACAACCACTGTGATGGGTGTGCAGTGACCGCTCATCATGAATCTGTGGTTTTCTAATGATCATAACGGTGACTCTTTTTCACACTTTTATTTATCCTTCGGTTATCTTATTTGTTATGGTGTCTCGTCATGTCTCTGGTCATGTTCCTGGCTGGCTTGGACTGTATGGAAACTGGTGTCCCTGTACTCCCTGAGATTTGCCTCTGCCTCCCAGGAGCTGGAATGAATGTATGCCACCACATTCATTCCCATTCTTTAGCTACTATTGATTTGGGACCATTTTTTAACGCAGTCTTGGTTTTTGTTATTTTTTTTAAATGTTTTAAAATTTTATTTTAATTTGATGTTGACTTCCACATGCACCAAGCATGCCACAGTGTATGCAGAAAGAACACTCATACACATAAAGTAAAATAAAAAAGACTTTTGGGAAAAAAAATATATATATATATATTGGTTTTTCCAGATAGGGTTTCTCTGTGTAGCCCTGGCTGTCCTGGGTCTCACTCTGTATAACAGGGTGGCTTTGAACTCAGAGATACCTGCCTTTGCCTCCTGAGTACTGGGACTAAAAGGCTTGGGCCACCACCATCTGTCTCTGAAAGAGATTTTTTGTTTGGGGGAAAATGCAATCATGAGCCAGCCATCATCATCCCAGTCTGTAATCCCACACTGTGGAGGCTGAGGCAGGAAGAGCATGAGGATTTTAGGCCAACCTGGGCACATGATGTCTTGGAATGGAGTTCTCTGGGCTTAGCCCATTTGGGGTTGGTTGTCATGGTTCATTTCTGTAGCTGTAATAAAACACTCCGACCGTAAGCAGCCTGAGGGAGGAAAAGATTTGTCTTCTACTTCCAGGCCACAGTCCCCCACCGAGAGGAGGCATCAGGAGCTGAAGCAGGAAGGTGACACAGAAACCATGAAGGAACTCTGGTGTTGCCTTGCTTCTCTGGCTCCCTGGTAGGGGCATGGGTAGCTAGCTTTTAAATTCTTTTCCTTTTAATGTATGCACAGGTGTGTGAATCTATATGAATTACCTGTGCGGGAGCCCTCTGAGGCCAGAAGAAGGCCCAAATCCCTGGAACTAGAGTTACAGATGGCCTTGAGCCACCATGTAGGCACTGGGATCGAACCCCAGTCCTCTGGAGGACAAACCAGTGTTTCTAACCACTGAGCCATCTCTCCAGTCCTGTTTCTTCTGCACTTGCTCACTCCCTTCCTTTCTTCCCCTCTCACCTCCCTTCCCTCTCTCTGTCTCTGTCTCTGTCTCTGTTTGTTTCTTGCTCTGTGTGTCTCTGTCTCTGTCTCTCTCTGTCTGTCTCTTCCTCTCTCTATTTCTCTCCCTTTCTTCTCTGTGTGGTCCCTGTCTCACTGTGTGGTCCAGATAGTTTACAACTCGCAGTCCTCCTGCCTCAGCCTGTAGCGTGCTGGGGTTCTAGGATCACAACCTAGAACTTCTCTTTCCTCAGCCTAGACAGACTTCAGGGCTGTTTTTGTTTCAGTGTGCTCTCCTGATGTTGTTTCTCTTCCTCCTCTTCATCCCCACCCCTCTCCCCCACCTCCAGGATAGCCTTGTCTTTTAGTCCAGGATAGCCTTGTCTTTTAGTCCAGGATAGCCTTGTCTTTTAGTCCAGGATAGCCTTGTCTTTTAGTCCAGGATAGCCTTGTCTTTTAGTCCAGGATAGCCTTGTCTTTTAGTCCAGGATAGCCTTGTCTCCCTCCTTCCATCCATCCGTCCTGGGAATTGAACCCAGGGCCTCCCTCACACATGCTCTGTATTCCTAGCCCTCATTTCATCATGGAGTTTCAGAACATGTTTTCAGATAATCCTCACACCTTCATGTTCTAGGGCTTCAGATCTGTTGACTATTTCTGTTTAGTTTTCAATCTTCCTGGTCCTTGATATCATGATTTTTTTCCAGTGGAAACCTTTTCACATACTCCTGAGATTTGTGTTTAAGGCCTCATTTCAGCTGTCTTTATTTGTTCTCTCTTGGTGGGAGGATGTACTGCCTGGTGTTGTCAAGTAGAGGAAGGGGCTGGGCTGTGGTTGCAGTGGTGCCCACCTGCTGCATTTCTGATTGGTCGTTGTTTTTCTGAGACAGGGTCTTTTTAATATATCCGTGGCTGTCCTGGAACTCACTATGTAGACCAGGCTGGCCTTGAGCTCAGAGTTCTGTACCTGGAAGTTTTCCTTTGTCCCACCCAGTTCTGCAGCTGCTCATTCCCAAGTAAACACACAGAGGCTTATATTAATACAAACTGTACGGCCTATGGCTCAGGCTCATTATTGACTAGCTTTTATAACTTCATTCAACCCATTTCTATTAATCTATGGTTTCCACGTGACTTAACGGTACTTTCACATCTTCCCTCTTGGGTGGCTGGATCGGGTCTCTCCTGACTCCGCCTTTCTTCTCTCTCCAGCTCTCTTGGATTTCCCACCTGGCTATAAGCTTTCTTGTCATAGGCCAAACAGCTTTGTTTATTTTTCAGTGGGAGCAACATATATTCACAGCACTTCCCCTTTTCTGTCTAATCAAAAAGGAAGTTTTTAACTTTAATATAGTAAAATTACATGTAACAGAACAGTTACCAAGCAAGAATTATAGTCACAATATCTAATTTATTTATATTTAGCAAAATTAAAATAGTCTATCATGTATCTTATTTTTGTGAGTCTAAAGTTTCATGTCTAATTTATCCTTTTATCATGGCTAGGGAAACATATAATTATAACTATCTGGTTTTCAACTTCATCAAGGGGCTGAGAAGGATATATTATTACCTGCCTCTGCCTTGCATGTGTCGATAAAGGTGTGTGCCACCATATCCAACTACTTCTAACATTTGAGAGTCTGGGGCAGAAAGATCATTGAGACCAGGAGTTGGAGGCTAGCCTGGGCAAAACGTCAAGCCCCTATCTAAAAGAGACAGGGTACAAAGAGGGAGGGAATAGTGTGGGGGGGGGTGAGTAGAGGTTGGGGAATCAGATCTGAGTCACAATAAGTCTTCATGTGTGAAGTAGAATGTTTTCAGCAGGTGTTACATGGCTAAGTCACTAATTAAGCTGTGACCTCAGATCCCCTTGGGATCTCTTTGGATGCTACAGGAGCAGTCTCTCAGCAGGGTGTTCTGTGTGGGCTTTTGCCCTGGATCAAGTTCAGGAGGGAAACTGCACTTTGCTCTGCTCTGGGCAGGATTAGTTACTGTATAAATTCCTACCGTCCCTGCCCCTGCCCCAGGACACTTGGCTTTCTCTGTGTAGGCGGTTTATTTCGCTGTTGTTTTTGTTTTTGAAACAGGGTCTTGCTCTGTAGTCCAGGCTGACCTCAAACTCAAAATCCTCCTGCCTCTGTCTCAAGTGCTAGGATTATAGACATTTGTGACCACACTCAGCCTTATATCTGTCTTTTCTCTGCTTCTTCTAACGTCAGTTTATTATAATGCAGCTTTTTGTGGGGGCGGAGTGAGGGTTGCTAGGGTTGGATTTAGGGACTTGTTTTGAGGTTTATTTATTTTTATTTTTATATGTATGTTTGCCTGCATGTATACATGTCTGGTGCCCCCTGGGGGCCAGAGAGGGCATAAACAAGACCTGCATAATGACCATACACCAGTGGACATGCCTGTGTTGATGGGGGAAATTTCACAAGGCCCCACCCCTAGATGAAGAGCTACAAGCAGTGGTTGCTGAGCGAGGGAGAATCGTTTTCTCCAGTGATGAGCCCCTGTTTGGTTGGCCAATCCAAGTGCTCAGCCCTGAACATGTGCACATAGGAGCCACAGGAAATGGGCAAGAACACTTGTTGTTCTTGCAAAGACTTGAGTTTAGCTCTTATCACCCACATGGTGGCCTACAACTGTCTCTACCTCCAGTTCTAGGGGATCCAATGCCCTCTTCTGACCTTTCTATGCATGCAGAATGCTCATGATGCATATACATACTTTTAGGAAAAACATTCATACACATAAAATGAAATTTAAGAAATTCTCTCTCTATGGGGTTGGGGGTGTGGCTCAGTGGTTAAGCACACTGACTGCTCTTGCAGAGGACCTAAGTTCAATTCCCAGCACCCACATGATGGCTCACAACCATTTGTAACTCTAGTTCTTCAGTTCTTCTGACTTCCATGGGCACGTGGCAGATAGACATACATGCATACAGGCTAAACATTCATACACATAAAATAAAATAAATCCTCAAATCCCCTCCCCCACCCACCACCCCAGGACCAGGATGTAACTCTCAGCTACTGCTCCAGCACCATGGATGCTGCTGTGATGTTAATGGACTAAGCCTGTGGACCTAGAAGTGATTCTGAAAAGAGGAGGCGCCATCCTGGGATTTACTGCCCAGGATTGTACAGAGCTAAGACTGCCCAACCAGGGTCACATGAAGCTAATTAAGACCAGAGAGAGCCTAATTAGCTAAGCCACAATGCTCAGTGACTAGGAGAAGCCAGTAGAAATCCAGCCTTGGGGTTAACTGGAGGCCTGAGAGCCCTGTTGCCATCCGTGTGGGTTTCCCGAGTTGTGTGGGCCCCTGATCTCACAAAGGCTTTTAAAGATCTTTATGAAATTCAGACCGCCCCACCCCAACACACACAAAATAAGAAATAATAAAAAAGGAAGCCAGACAGTGGTGGCACACACCTTTAATCCCAGCACTTGGGAGGCAGAGGCAGATGGATCTCTGTGAGTTCGAGGCCAGCCTGATTTATAGGGCTAGTTCCAGGACAGCCAGGGTGGTAGTTACATAGAGAAACTCTGTCTCAAAAAACAGAAAGAAAGAAAGAAAGAAGAAAGTCAAGAGAGGGAATGTCCTATGTCCTTCCACATACCCTCTTTCCCTGGACTTCTGCCTGGAGGTCAGTCCGCAGTCTCCACGGGTCCTCCCACATGAGTCAAGGCAGTCAGCACAGTTCTTCAGGGGAGGCTCCCTACTCAGATGAGTCTAATCTGTGACAAACTGACATTGGAACCAATGGTGATTAATACCTGCAATCCTACCTGGGACACTGAGACAGGTAGATAGATCTCCATGACCTTGAGACTAGTGAGTCCAAGGTCAGCCTGAGCTAACTAGTGAAATTTTATTGTCTTGTTTATTTTCATTTTTTGAGAAAGGGTCTGTCTCTCTCCTCTTCCTCTCCTCTCCCTCTCATCTCCTCTCCCTCTCTTTCTCCCTCTCCTCTCCTTCCCCTGTCCCTCCTTTTTCTCTCCCCTCTCCCCTCCCCTCCCATCTCCTCTACCCTCCCCCACTCACTCTCACCCTACCCATCCTGGAACTCACTACACAGACCAGGCTGACCTCAAAGTCATGGAGATCTCTGCCTCCTGAGTGCTGAGGTGAAAGGCTATGTCAGGTTTTTTTTTTTTTTTTTTTTTTTTTTTGGTTTTTTTTTAATCGTTGATAGTAAGTGCATACAGGTACTTGAGTGTCACAGTGCATGTGTGTAAGTCATGTGTGGGAGTTGATTTTCATTGTCCACCACTTGAGGCAGTTTGAAGGGTCCCCAAAATAGCTTGACCACACAGCAGCCATGACAGGCTTAGCGGCCTAGACACAGCTTCTGTGACAGGCTTACTGGCAGGCAACACCCAGATCCAGGAAAAGCCTTAAGCTGATACCACCCAAGGGTGAGCAAGTACCTGACATCCCAAACATTCCAACCATTAGATAAGGTGGCCAGATGCCCTTGAGTCTAGCACATACCTATTTTTTGTTTTACAGATACCCCTAGACAGGTGTGTTGGACAGACAGAGGGACCAAGCTCTGGAGCTTGAAATAAAGGCTCTTTGCTTTTACATGTGGGATTGGGTCTCCGTGTTGGTCTTTTGGAGGTCCCTGAGATCTGGGCATGACAGCAGTCTCTCTTGTTTCTGCTGCTGTGCTGTGTACTCCAGACAGTCTCACCCGGGGTCTCTGGGAGTCTTCCGTCTGCCTCCCATTTCACCATGAGGATCTTGGGACGGTGGGTGTGCAGCACATCTGGCCGTTCACTGGAGTTCTGGGGCTCAGACACTGGAATTCAGGCTTGTGCACTGAGTCCTCTATCTGCCAACACATCTGTCTGATCTTGTTTGTTTTTAAGACACTCTCACAATTTAGTTAAGGCTGATCTTGAACACACTAATCTCAAGGTCATGAGGATCTTCCCAGTCTCAGTGTCCTGAGTAGGATTGCATCACCATTGGTTCCAATGTCAGTTTGCCACAGATTAGACTCCCCTGAGTAGGGTGCCGCCCCTGAAGATCTGTGCTGACTGCCTTGACTGTTGTGGGAAGGCCCACAGAGACTGCGGACTGACCTCCAGGCAGAAGTCCAGGTAAAGAGGGTATGTGGAAGGACATAAGGACAGTCCCTCTCTTGCTTTGTGCTGGCTTGGCTCCCCCTTGCCCAAACTCGTGTTTCTGCTGCTGATTCCTTCCTTAAAGAGTCTGCACTCCAAGCCTTCATTGTGGAACAGGGACCAGCTGCTCTCCAGGAACTTTGTGCCTTCCAGTGCCAGGTTGGAACTACTGAGGCCCCCCACCTTGTGGACTGAGTAACTGGTACCACCCCTCACCTCCCCATCCCCTACTCCACAGCGGTAAAAGACAGGTCCTCTGGGACTCCTCCAAGGTTGAGGCCCGCCTCAAGGACTGAGTACCTGGTTCTCAGCAGCTCAGGTGGAATTTGATGGTCTTTGTTTCAAAGTTCACTATATATGCCCTGTTCGGTTATAGAGAACCCACTAAAACAGGAGGCATGAGCTACCACATTGGATTTAATGTTACTAGTTGAGAAAAAATTTTTTTTGTGTCTTTTGTGTGAGTGAAGGCATGTGGTGTCCCAGAACAACTTTGTGGACTCATTTCTCCCCTTCAATCTTTCCATGGAGTGTGGGCTTGAACTAGGGTGTCAGGCTTCTAAGTACTGGCTGAGCCTTCTCCCTACCCAACCCCCACCCTCATGTTTTCTTTCTTTGTTTTTTGAGACAGAGTGTGTCTGTGTAACAGCCCTGGCTGTCCTGGAACTAGCTCTGTAGACCAGGCTAGCCTTGAACTCACAGAGATCCCCCTGCCTCTGCCTCTTAAGCATGCTGTTTTTTAGACAGTTGTGAGCCACTACATAGATGCTGGAAATTGAATTCAGGACCTCTGGAAGAGCAGCCAGAGTTCTTAGCCCCTGAGCCATCTCTCTAACCCCAGAATAAACTCTTCTCTGTCTCCCCTCCTCCCCTTTGATTTTTCCAGACAGGGTTTCTCTGTGTAGCCCTGGCTGTCCTGGAACTCACTCTGTGGACCAGGCTGGCCTCAAATTCAGAGATTCTCCTGCCCCCAAAGTCCTGGAATTAAAAGCTGCTCCACCACCTTCTGTCCAGTGTTTCTTTCTCTAGCAGTGCTTTTGATACATTGTTTTTTAAAAACAAAGTTCCCACCCGAAATCACAGTGATCCTCCAGTCTCTTCAGTTAGCTTTGCTTTTCTCTTAACCGTTGATTCCCTGGTTTACTTTGTATCTGGTGGGAAGTGTGGGAGCAGCTCGCTTGCTTTTCTCTCCATGGAGGCCCTGGCTGCTGTGGTGGGTAACAGCCTCTCCCCCTGATGCCCTAGAATCTGGGTGCTCTGGGTCCCTCCTGGTTCTTCCAGGTCCCAGCACCTCACATTCCTGCTGTTAGAGTGTTTGCTGTGGTTTTTTGTGATGTGTTCTAACATCGGGTAGGCTGAGTCCCTTCTAGGGTCCTTTTCAAAACTGACAAAGCTGTTCATGGACCTCTTCACTGTTATATACATTTAAACATGAGTATCAAGTTCCTTTCAAAAATTATTTATAGATTACCTTAGGGAGAATGGACATCTTTATAATATGAAGGTAACTCATTGACACAGATATCCTCATTTATGTAGACTCTACTGTTAATTTCTTCTTCCTTTTTGATTTTATTTCTTTTTATTTTGTGTGTCTTAGTGTTTGCCTGAATGTCTGTATACCACATGCATGCAGTGCCTGCAGAGGCCAGGAGGGGGTGGAGGATCCCCTGAAACTGGAGTCACAGATGCTTGTGAGCAACCCTGTAGGGAAATGCATGCTCAACATTGTAGGAAGCTGCCAGCTTTCCAAAGTGGCTGTTCACATCACATTTACACTTAGTTTAGTTTGTTTGTTCGTTTGTTTGTTAGACAAGGTCTTATTATGTAGCTCTGGCTGGCCTGTAGCTTGCTAGGTAGACCAGGCTGGCCTTGAGCTCAGAGATCTGCCTGCACCTACCTCCTGAGTGCTGGGATTAAAGGCCTCTACCACAGTTTCTGGCATCACCTACCTTCAATATGTAGCATAATATTCAGTATTGGAGGTGAGCATATTAAAGCACATGAGGCTGTAACACATCATTTGTAACTGCCTCTTGTACCCTTTGTTATTTGAGTCCCACCTAAGACTGCTTTGGTAACTATGGTTGGTTATTTGTTCTGTTCTGTTGAGACAGGGTCTGATGTAACCCAGGCTGGCCTTGAACTCCTGACCCTCCTGCCTCCACTTCTCAAGTGCTGGGATTACAGGTGCATGCCAGCATGCCCCGCTTGCTGACTAGGATTTCTTAGAAGTTTTTCTAACTGAACCCTTACCTCCCTGCCTTTCAGGCTCATCAGAGTTCTCACATTACACCGGGAGTCTCACCGTCTCCATCTCCTTCTCTGAACCCAAGTTGTGATGCCCCAGCTTTTCCCATGAATGTGTCATCCAGTTTCTGCCTACATGAGACTCCTTTTCCCGGTATCTCAGGTGTATTATTTTCGTCATGGTGGTTGCCACGCTCATTGTTATGAATTGTGTTATCGTGCTCGACGTGTCTTTGCAGACCCCGACCACTCATGCCACATCCCCTTGGTGGTGCGAAGCAAGCGCTGGTTGAGGAAAGGACAGCCCAGGGTGGGAGGCAGGCTTGGAACTTACCTCTGCCCTGGCCAGAGCCTTTATTGGAGCTATGCCACACCTCCTGGTCTTGAGCTCCCTAAGCTGCCCTACCCTCGAGGTGAGCCTCTTCTGTGGGCATTCTGCTCCGAGCAGAGGAGCTCATCCTGAAAAAGCCACGGAGCATCTTCAGAAACATTTGGAAATGGCTGTAGCAGTGGTGTGCACCCTGCCCAGCTTAGGACAGAACTCGTTAGCGGTAGAAGTCAGGTTTAGGAGGAGGGTAGGAGGGCAGAGGCAGAACTCCTAGCTAGAGTGAGGACAGGCTCAGAGGAGGAGCCCTGCTCTCACAGGTGACCCATGAGACATGCAGTGGTGCAAGGACACAGTGCCAAGAGAGATGAAGCTGGACTGGTGGGTGGAGTCCATGAGGAGAAGTCCTTGATGGCTGATCTCTGAGGTTTGCCCTCTACCTGGATGAGTTGAAGGCATGAAAGAGATTCAGTCAGGTTCACAGGAATGTCTAGAACCATCTGGAGAAGGGCAGTCTGTAGAGCCAGGAAGATGCTGACTTCCTTCCTTCTCTGGGCCCCAAGCCCTGGACTGAACTGAGATGAGGTATGGAAGAAGGCCTCATTGGTGAGATTAGCAAATGGCAGAATCAGTGGGTTTGGGGGATAGGAGGATCCTGTTACATCCAGCTTTGCAAGAACAGACCTAAGACTCTTCAGAAGAGTCAAACTCACCACACCCTTTCCCAGTCCTGACCTGGCCAGTGTGGAGACTTGTGCTCTGGAGGTTGTGGGTGTGAGGAATGTACCCACCTCTGCTGCAGGCAGGCAGGCTTTAGCACTGGCTCTCAGCTCTAGGGCATTATTCTATCTAAGGCTGATGTTTGAGGTAGCCTGGTGGGTCCTCAAATCCTGCAGAAGAATCACTAAGGTAGAGGAAGTACCCCTTATGTCCACCTACCCACCCTCAGCTACAACTGGAGGTTTGTTGGGTGGTTGGGGTCAGGGTGGGGACAGTTAGGACTTGGGAATTCTTGTACCAGGTGTTCTAGCCGTTCTCAAGTCCCAAAGAAAGCTACATTCTTTTTAAAAACATTTTTATTATACAAGAAATGCTGGTGAAAAACTAAGAAGTGTTACAGGGAAAAAATATTCATGATCTGTTTGGGAGGCATCCAGGCAGTGGGACCAGATCTTGTGCTCATTGCATGAGTTGGCTGTTTGAAACCTGGGGCCTATGCAGGATTGTTTGGCTCGGCCTGGGAGGAGGGGACTAGACCTACCGGGACTGAATCTACCAGGTTGACCTCAGTCTGTGGGGAAGGCTTTGCCCTGGAGGAGATGGGAATGGGGGGGGGGGGTTTGGGGGGGAAGGTGAGGGGGATGGTATGGGGGAGAACAAGGGAATCTGTGGCTGATATGTAGAACTGAACTGTATTGCAAAATAAATTAAAATAAATTAAAAAAAATATTCATGATACTTAGAGATAGTGCTCCTGTCTTGATTAATGGCTTTTCAAGTTTACTTCCATGTGGGAACCGAGTTCTATTTCTATTTGCTTTTCTAGCTCTTCCCCATAATGGTAGCAGTGACCATATGGCCTGGCAATACTCTAAGCAACATAGGGACCTTGGTTCTATGACCACCTGGTTCCATCACCTCACTGCCTCTCTTGATGTGTGAGGTCTGGATGTGAAGAGGGGGCTTCAAATAAAAAAGTAAATAGCATGCCCCTGTGGCAGTCTCATCTTCCCCCTACTCCCAGCTAGATTCCAGTAGAGTCCTTTTCAGTTTTTCAGGATCTTCAAAGTATTCACCTTCACAGACTGTGGCCTGAGTACCTAATACCCACTGTTCCCAATAGGTCCTGACCACGACCCTGGCTCAGAGCTGAGGGCCTTCGTCCTGCTACCAGAGGCCCAACATGCCCATTAGGCCTTACCCATAGGAAAAGGCTAGAACGGAATGTAGGGAGTGACCCTTGAAGGAAGAGCAGCCAGGCCCGGGGCACAGTTACTTGTCTTCCCCTCTGAACCTCCAGACTTGTGGTGTGTGTGCTTGTGGCCAAGGCAGCAGAGAGGCCCAAGTCCAGAGTGTGTGGTTTTATGTGCCAGATCCAGATCAGCAACAAGATGAGTACCACAGAGGCAAATAGGAGCCAGAGGAGAGCCAGAATATAGAAGCCCAGGGGGAGGAGGCAACAGAACTCAGAGTTGAAAAAAGGATTGCTTTTGAATGTGTCAGAATTCCCTTGAGCCATCTCTTGGACAGTTAGGAAGCTGTTCAACTCTGGGAACATTGTGATGGATTCCAAGAGTAAAGTGAGTTCTGTGGTAAAAAATGGTTCTGAAATGGTCTCATTTGTGGTAGACGCCCAGGTGGTAGTGAACACTGGAGTGATGGTGGACACTGGAGTGGTTGGGATGTTGGTGGGCTCTTGTGTGGTTGGGGTAGTGCTTCTGGGCTCTGGGGTAGTTATTGTGGAGGTGGTGAGCTCTGGAGTGCTGCTGGCCTCTGGGGTAGTTATGGTGGAGGTGGTGGGCTCTGGAGTGCTGCTGGCCTCTGGGGTAGCCAGGCTGGAGGTGGTAGGCTCTGGGGTAGCCAGAGTGGAGGTGGTAGGCTCTGGGGTAGCCAGGGTGGAGGTAGTAGGAATCGGAGTGGTACTGAGCTCTGGGGGAGCCAGGGTGGAAGTGGTGTGCACTGGGTTGGTGCTAGGTTCTGGGGTCGCCAGGGTGGAGGTGGTGGGCTCTGGAATAGTCAGAGTGGAAGCTGTAAGCATTGGTGTGGTGCTGGGCTCTGAGCTAGTCAGGGTAGAGGCAGGCTCTAGGGTGACTGCGGTGATGATGGGTATAGTTTTGGGTTTTAGACTATAAGAGTGTACATTGGATTTCATGGTCTGTGGGAGTGTGGTGAAACCTGGGATCTGTATGTGGGTGGTTGTGTACTGTTTGTTAGTGGGTTTGTGGGTTGGAGGCCAAGAAGGCATTTGGCTGTCTGGAGAAGTAGGAGACCCTAAGAGTACGCCCCTGTGGGTAGTATGGGCTTTGGTGTTAGTAGAGAACTTGACCTCAGCCCTTGTAGCAGGTACATCAGAGAAATTATCATAGTCATCATATTCTATATCCCTATCACCACTGATAGGGCAGCCCTTCCCTGCGTAAGAGTAGACAGGTGCAGAGCCCAAATTGGCGCATCGTACACTAGCCACATTAGGGGTCATGGCCTTGACATCCACACCCTTCTTCCATAAGTAGACATTGTTGGAATTTTTCTGGAGCCAATTGCGGAAGTAGAGGATATCACAATCACAATACCAGGTGTTGCCATGGAGAAAAACAAAAGGCAAGAGGAGGGTCCCAAAGAAGCCCTTTGGGATTGTACGAAGCCAGTTCCCTTGAAGGTAGAGGGTGTCAAGATCTTCCAGCCCATCTAGGAGCCCAGGGGGTAACTCACGCAGTTTGTTGTTGGCCAGATTGAGTTTGTTCAGCTTGGTGGTGAACAGGAAGAGTCCAGGGGACAGACTCCTCAGATTATTGTTCTGCAGGTAGAGCTCCTGGAGTTGGCTTAGACCTTCCAGGACACCAGGAGACAGTGATTCCAACTGGTTGAAGGAGACGTCAAGGACAGTGAGTGCAGGCAGAGCCCGTCCTAGGGAGGGCAGACTTCGCAGGTTATTGTGGGATAATTTCAGGTTATCCAGCTTCGAGAGTTCCTCGTTAGTCTGCAGGCTGGTCAGCTCACATTCATCCAGGTCCAGCTGAGTGATGTGAGTGAAGTGCGCCAGGGATGCTGTGGAGAAGGCGCCCAGTTTGTTCTTGCCCATGCGGAGGATGCCTGTGTCTGCTGGCAGGTCTGCGGGCAGTGCAGTCAGCCCCTGGTCCTCACAGTTCACTTCCAGCAAGCTGGTCGCTTTGGAGACCTCACAAGTGGGATGGAAATGTGAGGGGCTCGGCAGCAGGAAGAGCAGGATGAGGAGAGCCATATGAACCTGTGGGCAAAGGGAGTTATAAGGATGCCACCCTGGCCCTTGGCATAATTTTCCTAGGCTCCAGCCCTCCACTGCTCTAGCTCTCAGGATGCCTTCCAGAAACAGCTTCCATACGTCCCAGACTTTTCCCTCTCTTCCACCCCTGTCCTCAGTCCTTGGTTCTTAGTCCCCCTCAGATCCTCCTCCTCTGGTCCCAGCCCCAGCTTACAGTCAGGCAGAAAGACCTCTGAAGGCACGGACCTTCTTCCAGGGTATAACTGGGTCCTTCTCTCTTCCAGCTCCAAGGAGAGCCAGGCCAAGAGCAGGAAAAAGATAGAGGACCTGTGGAGGAAATGACAACCTGATAACCAGCTCCTGTGACCCAGGGAACAGTCTCCCTCCAGCCACAAGCCCTTATCATCTCTCTCCACAGCTTTCCCCAGAACCCTCTTTGGTTTTATACTCTCCCTTTCCTGCCACCCTGGAAAGATCTAGAGACTCTCCAACCACCAACTTTGTGCAGCTTCTGCCTGCTGCCCTCTTTCCTCCCCCTCCATAGCTATTCTTAGAGATGCCAAATTTTCCTTCTCTGCTCCCTTACACCCCACTGCCATCTTTCCTAGCCCTAAACTGATTCGCCCTTCCCCCAACCTGGGGCTACTGGCCTCTATTCTTTTATTTTTTAAATAAATAAATCTCTCCTTTTTTTGTGGGTTACAGTCTGATTGTCCTTTGCTTTATATCTAGTATCCACTTTTGAGTGAGTACATACCATGTTTGTCCTTCTGAGTCTGGGTTTCCTCACTCAGGATGATTTTTTTCTAATTTTATCCTTTTGTCTGCAAATTTCATGTTGTTTCCAGGTTCTGGCTATTACAAATAGTGCTGGTATGAACATAGTTGAGCATGTATCTTTGTGATATGATTGAGCATTCCTTGGGTATATGCCCAAGAGTGGTATGGCTGCGTCTTGAGCTAGATTGATTTCCAATTTTCTGAGAAACCGCCATACTGATTTCCATAGTGGTTGTACAAGTTTGCATTCCCACCAACAGTGGAGGAGTGTTCCCCTTGCTTTGCATCCTCTCCAACATTGGCTGTCATTAGTAGTTTTGATCTTAGCCATTCTGACAAGTGTAAGGTGGTATCTCAGAATCATTTTGATTTGCATTTCTCTGATGAATAAGAATGGTGAGCATTTCCTTAAATGTCTTTCAGCCATTTGAGATTCTTCTTTTGAGAATTCTCTGTTTAGCTCTATAGCCCATTTTTTAGTTGGATTGTTCAGTATTTTGATGTCTAGTTTCTTGAATTCTTTATATACTTTGGAGATCAGTCCTCTGTCAGATGTGGGGTTGGTGAAGATCTTTTCCCATTCTGTAGGCTGTTTTTTTGTCTTATTGACCATGTCTTTTGCCTTACAAAAACTTCTCAGTTTCAAGAGGTCCCATTTATTAATTGTTTTTCTCAGTGTCTGTGCTACTGATGTTATATTTAGGAAGTAATCTCCTGTGCTAATGTGTTCAAGACTACTTCCTACTTTCTCTTCTATCAAGTACAGTGTAACTGGATTTATGTTGAGGTCTTTGATCCACTTGGACTTGAGTTTTGTGCATGGTGACAGACATGAATCTATTTGTAATCTTTTATGTGTTGACATCCAGTTATGCCAGCACCATTTGTTGAAGATACTTTCTTTTTTCCATTGTATAGTTTTGGCTTCTTTGTCAAAAAATCAATTGTTCATATGTGTGTGGATTAATGTCAGGGTCTTCAATTCGATTCCATTGGTCCATATGTCAGCTTTTTTTTTTTTTTTTTTTTTGGTTTTTCGAGACAGGGTTTCTCTGTGTAGCTTTGCGCCTCTCCTGGAACTCACTCTGTAGCCCAGGCTGGCCTCGAACTCACAGAGATCCGCCTGGCTCTGCCTCCCGAGTGCTGGGATTAAAGGCGTGTGCCACCACCGCCCGGCCCATATGTCAGCTTTTATGCCAGTACCAAGCTGTTTTTATTACTATAGCTCTATAGTAGAGCTTGAGGTCAGGGATGGTGATGCCTCCAGACGTTGCTTTATTATACAGGATTCTTTTAGCTATCCTGGGTTTTTTGTTTTTCCATATGAAGTTAAGTATTGTTCTCTCCAAGTCTGTGAAGAATTGTGTTGGGATTTTGATGGGGATTGCATTAAATCTGTAGATTGCTTTTGGTAAGATTGCCATTTTTATTATGTTAATCCTACCTATCATGAGCATGGGAAAATTTTCCATTTTCTGATACCTTTTTTAATTTCTTTCTTTTTTTTTTAAAAAAAAAGATTTGTTTATTTATTTATTTATTTATTTATTTATTATGTATACAATGTTCTGTTTGCCTGTATTTCTACAGGCCAGAAGAGGGAGCCAGATCTCATTACAGATGGTTGTGAGCTACCATGTGGTTGCTGGGAATTGAACTCAGGACCTCTGGAAGAACAGCCAGTGTTTTTAACCTCTGAGCCATCTCTCCAGCCCCCAATTTCTTTCTTTAGAGACTTAAAGTTCTTATCAAACAGGCCTTTCACTTGTTTAGTTAGTGTTACCCCAACGTATTTTTTATTATTTGTGGCTGTTTTAAAGGGTGATGTTTCTCTGATTTCTTTCTCAGCCCTTTTATCATTTGTGTATAGGAGGGTTACTGATTTTTTTGAGTTGATCTTGTATCTTGCTACTATACTGAAGGAGTTTATCAGCTGTAGGAGTTCCCTGGTAGAATTTTTGGGGTCACTTATGTATACTATCATATCATCTGCAAATAGTGAAAGTTTGACTTCTTCCTTTCCAATTTGTATCCCCTTGATCTCCTTTTGTTGTCTTATTGCTCTAGCTAGAACTTCAAGTACTGTATTGAATAAATATGGGGAGAGTGGACAGCCTTGTCTTATTCCTGATTTTAGTGGAATTGCTTTGAGTTTCTCTCTGTTTAATTTGATAGTGGCTGTTGGCTTGCTGTAAATTGCCTTTATTATGTTTAGATATGTTCCTTGTATTCCTGATCTCTCTAAGACCTTTATCATGAAGGGGTGTTGGATTTTATCAAATGCTTTTTCAGAATCTAATGAAATGATCATGTGGTTTTTTCTTTCAGTTTGTTTATATGGTGTATTACATCGACAGATTTTTGTATGTTGAACCATCCTTGCATCCCTGGGATGAAACCTACTTGGTCATGGTGGATAATTTTTTTGATGTGTTCTTGAATTCAGTTTGCCAATATTTTGTTGGGTATTTTTGCATCAATGTTCATGAGGGAGATTGGTCTGTAATTCTCTTTGTTGCATCTTTGTGTGGTTTGGGTATCATGGTAACTGTAGCCTCATAAAAAGAGTTTGGTAATGTTCCTTCTGTTTCTACTGTGTGGAACAATTTGAAGAGTATTGGAATTAGCTCTTCTTTGAAAGTCTGGTAGAATTCTGCACTGAAACCATCTGGTCCTGGACTTTTTGTGGTTGGGAGAGTTTTGATTACTGTTTCTATTTCCTTAGGGTTTATTGGTCTATTTAAATAGTTTATCTGGTCTTGATTTAATTTTTGTATGTGGTATCTATCCAGAAAATTGTCTATTTCTTCCAGATTTCCCAATTTTGTGGAGTACGGGTTTTTGAAGTATGACCTGATGATTCTCTGTATTTCCTCATTGTCTGTTGTTATGTCTCCCTTTTCATTTCTGATTTTGTTAATTGGATGCTCTCTCTCTGCCCTTTGGTTAGTTTGGATAGGGGTTTGTCTGTCTTGTTGATTTTTTCAAAGAACCAACTCTTCATTTCATTGATTCTTTATATTGTTCTTTTTGTTTCCATTTCATTGATCTCAGCCCTCAATTTGATTATTTCCAGGCGTCTATTCCTCCTGGATGAGTTTGTTTCTTTTTGTTCTAGAGCTTTCAGTTGTGTTGTTAAGTCATTGGTATGAGATTTCTCCAACTTCTTTATGTGGGCATTTAGTGCTATGAATTTTCCTCTTAGCACTGCTTTCATAGTGTACCATAGTGTTTGAGTATGTTGTACTTTCATTTTCATTGAATTCTAGGAAATCTTTAATTTCTTTCTTTATTTCTTCCTTGACTCATTGGTGCTTCAGGTGGTTGTTATTCAGTTTCCATGAGACTGTAGGCTTTCTGTAGTTTTTGTTGTTATTGAAATCTAACTTGGTTCTTTTTTTTTTTTTTTTTTGAGCTGAGGATTGAACCCAGGGCCTTGTGCTCACTTGGCAAGCACTCTGCCACTGAGCAAAATCCCCAACTGAAATCTAACTTTAAGGCATGGTGGTCCGATAAGATACTGGAGGTTATTCCAATGTTTTTGTATCTGTTTAGATTCACTTTGTGATCCAGCATGTGGTCAATTTTTGAGAAGGTTCCATGGCATGCTGAGAAGAAGGTATATTCTTTTGTGTTAGGGTGGAATGTTCTGTAGATATCTATTAAGTCCATTTGAGTCATAACATCTGTTAGGTCCTTTCTTTCTTTCTTTCTTTCTTTCTTTCTTTCTTTCTTTCTTTCTTTCTTTCTTTCTTTCTTTTTGTTAGGTCCTTTATTTCTCTGTTAAGTTTCAGTCTGGTAGATCTGTCCCTTGGTGAGAGTGGTGTGTTGAAATCTCCCACTACTAGTGTCTGGGGTTTTATGTGTGATTTAAGCTTTAGTAATGTTTCTTTTACAAATGTGGGTGCCTATGTATTTGGGGCATAAATGTTCAGAAACGAGGCTTCATCTTGGTGGATTTTCCCTGTGATAAATATGTAATGTCCTTCTCGATCTCTTTTGATTGATTTTAGTTTGAAGTCTATTTTATTAGATATTAGGATAGCTACACCAGCTTGCTTCTTAAGTCCATTTGATTAGAAAGACTTTTCCCAGCCTTTTACTCTGAGGTAGTGTCTGTCTTGAAGTTTAGGTGTGTTTCTTTTTTTTTTTTTTGGTTTTTCGAGACAGGGTTTCTCTGTGTAGCTTTGCGCCTTTCCTGGATCTCGCTCTGTAGACCAGGCTGGCCTCGAACTCACAGAGATCCGCCTGGCTCTGCCTCCCGAGTGCTGGGATTAAAGGCATGTGCCACCACCGCCCAGCTAGGTGTGTTTCTTGTATGCAGCAGAAGGATGGATCCTGTTTTCGTATCCATTCTGTTAGCCTGTGTCTTTTTATAGGTGAGTTGAGACCGTTGATATTGATGGATATTAATGAACATTGATTCTTAATTCCTGTTATTTTTTGTGGTAGTGTTGTGTTTCCTATGGTGATATTTTATTTGTGCTGAAATGTGATTTTATTTGTATGTTAATAAATAAAGTTGCCTGGGGGTCAGAGCTAATAGCAAGCCATTTAGCAGAAGTCTGGCAGTGGTAGCACATGCCCTTAATCCAATCACATGGCAGGCAGAGTCTGTGTGTTCAAGGACATAGCCAGCTTGGTGACACACCCCTTTAATCCAAGTCCCAACCATAGACACCTGGAGGTCTGTATAGACAGACAGTGACGAAAAGTGGTTGGGTTTAGAACCAATGAGAAGGCAGAACAGAAAGGCAATAAAAATACAGACACAAAAGCAGTAGATATCTTTTCTCAGGGAAAGGACTGTAGTGGCTGGTAAGCTAAAGACTATTCACTAGTGCTCTGACCTCTTGGGCTTTTAACTCTTTATTTGGCTCTGTGTTTCTTATTTAATAAGCCTATTTAGAATTACATCTACAGTTTCCCTTCTTTGGTATTTGTTGGTGTGGGATTATCTATTGCCTGAGTTTTCATGGGTGTTTAATTTCCTTAGGCTGGAATTTTTCCTTCTAGTGCTTTCTGTAGGACTGGATTTGTGGACAGGTATTGATTAAATCTGGTTTTATTATGGAATATTTTGTTTATTCCGCCTATGGTGATTGAGAGTTTTGCTGGGTGTAATAGTCTGGGTTGGCATCCGTGGTCTCTTAGTGTCTGCATAACATTTGTCCAGAACCTTCTAGCTTTCATAGTCTCTATTGAGAAGTCTGGTGTTATTCTGATGGGTCAGCCTTTATATGTTACTTGGCCTTTTTCCTTTGTGGCTCTTAATAATTTTTCTTTGTTCTGTATGTTTAATGGTTTTATTATTATGTGGTGAGGTTTTTTTTTTTTTTTTGATCCAGCCTATTCGGTGTTCTGTAAGCTTCTTGTATCTTCATAGGTATTCCTTTCTTTAGGTTAGGAAAGTTTTCTTCTATGATTTTGTTGAATATATTTTCTGTGCCTTTGAGTTGGTATTCTTCTTCTTCTTCTATCCCTATTATTCTTAGGTTTGGTCTTTTCATGGTGTCTCAAATTTCTTAGACTTTTGAGTTATGACTTTTTTGGCTTTAGTGTTTTTTTTGACAAATCTATTTTCTTTATTGTGTCTTCAACGTCAGAGATTCTCTGTTCCATCTCTTGCTTTCGGTTGGCTATGCTTGCCATCTGTAGTTCTTGTTCGTTTAGTCAGAATTTCTATTTCCAGCATTCCCTCAGTTTGTGTCTTCTTTATTGTCTCAATTTCAATTTTCATGTCTTGAACTGTTTCCTTCATCTGTTTAATTACTTTCTCTTGGCTTTCTTTGGTTTCTTCCAATATTTTGTTTGTTTTTTCTTCCATTTCTTTAAGGGAATTTTTTATTTCCTCTTTTAGGGAGTTTTTCATTTCCTCTTTAAGGGCTTTTATCATCTTAAAGTCAAGTGCTGGGATTACAAGTGCATGCCACCATGCCTTGCTTGCTGACTAGAATTTCTTAGAAGTTTTTCTTTTTTTTTTAATAATTTTTATTTTATGTATATTGGTGCTTTGCTGCATGTATGTCTGTGTGAGGGTGTCAAATCCCCTGGAACTGGAGTTACAGACAGTTGTGAGATGCCATTTGGGTGCTGGGAATCGAACCCAGGTCCTCTGGAAGAGCAATCAGTGCTCTTAACCTCTGAGCCATCTCTCCAGCCCTAGAAGTTTTCCTAACAGAACCCTTGTTGGTTAAATGGTGCTGCTCGTGGTTGGCTGCAGCCTGTGGCAGCCATTCCAGCAGAGGAGAGTGCTGATTGGAAGAATCACAAGCCATGGTTACCTTTTTAGAGCTTTATTGGCGGGGGAGAGAGAGAGGGGGAGAGAGAGAGGAGACAGATGGAAGGAGAGAGCGGAAAGAGAAGGGGACGCACAGAGGGCCCGCCCGCTTTTTAGGTTGGGACGCCGTCGCAGGCTGGAGACATAATTAAGGACAGAATCCTTACATCCCAGATTTTCACTTATTATAAAAAAAAAAAAAAGCAGGTAGATGGGAATAGGGGCATCATTCCTCTCAAAAACTGCTTCCAGCTGACTTTTGGACATCTGTTGGCTCTGGGGGGAATGGAGAAGGCGAGTCTTCCAAGGTAGACAGACGTTGTGGGATGCTGTCTGTCATCTGTTTGCTCTGGAGACATGTATCCCTCTTGGCTGTGGCTGGGAACTTTTTGTTTGACAAGATACTGGTGACACAGAAAAAAGCTTAGAGAGAGAAAAGAATCATTATTATTTTATATTGACATTTATCTGAGGTAGATCTGGCCTGTCCCTATGGATTTTGAAACATGTTAAGCTTTATCAGAGACAGATTATTTTAAAGCACCTGTTTCCTTTATTAGTTTGGCATCCAGGAGACAGGTGATCAATTGTTAAAAGCATCTCACAGTAATAGATGTTTATATTAAAGTCTTTTTTATAGTGCCCAGACGCTTTTGGGTCTGGGGGTGTGAATACCTTTAGCTGTTACAGTTTCTTACTTGATGATCTCTGGACTCCGGTTCTGTGGTGGTCCTGTACAATTAGCTGAACAGTGAGTTAGAACAGGGAACTGGGAAGAGAAAAGCTTGTGGTACATGAGAATTTATTTTTTTGGAATTAGAGACAAGGCAAAGATCAGGGCCCTGTCTGTATGCACATGAGAAACACAGGTAGTGGATCTGGAGTGAAGCAATGAGCTCTTATTTTAGGTGGAAATCTTTTTTCATTAAGTAACTCTGAAAGTGCAATTAAATCTGGTGAGGTGGTAAGGCTGTCCTCTGTACCCGACAATAAAAGAGAGGTAGCATCCCAAAACTCCCAGGACTGAGTCTGTGGCTCTGGTGTCCAGAATGAAAGAAACGGATTGCTTCCCTGCTGTGTTCTGGGTTCCCTGCAAGCCTGTAGCCAAGCCTAGGTCTGCTGGAGGTCTTAGCTTGATGTTCCCATGTGTCTTGGCGCCTGGGGGCAGTCAGCTGACCAGTTGTCTCTCTAGGTGGCACTTTCAACAAGGCTATTGATGGCCTGGCAGTGCACTCGCTAGCCTGTGGCCTTTCCCTCACTTAAAACAGGGACCCGCCGGGCGGTGGTGGCGCACGCCTTTAATCCCAGCACTCGGGAGGCAGAGCCAGGCGGATCTCTGTGAGTTCGAGGCCAGCCTGGGCTACCAAGTGAGTTCCAGGAAAGGCGCAAAGCTACACAGAGAAACCCTGTCTCGAAAAACCAAAAAAAAAAAAAAAAAAAAAAAAAAAAAAAAAAAAAAAACAGGGACCCAACAGCTTTTGGGAGTCAGCGAGTGCCAGGACTTGACAATTTTGTTTTCAGGTTTTTATCTCTTTCCTGGCACACCTTAAATACCACAGATGACTCTTTTGCCTGTGAGGTCAGGAGCCTTGCTCTCCAGATGCTTAAGTTTTAGTCAGGGAGGTCTGGGGAACAAGAGACGGATTTTTACTCCATGTCCTGATTTTTTTTCCTGATGATTGATGGCTTAAGGACAGCTTTTGGAAGATCTGCCAGGAGGCAGACTATAAACCGATCCTTTTGGAAGACTTATCTGAGCCTATAAGTTGATTTTTTGGCTTAAGAGCCATCCTGACTACTGTAAACTTATTTGTATGGATCTTAGCCGCTTCCAGACCCATATGTGCTTCTCAAGGCAGTTTGAGAATGAGTGGATGGAGTTAAGGTAAGTTAGGGCAAGAGTCGTAGAAACTGCACAAACCTGCCCATTTGAGCCCGCCCACTGCCAGCGGAAGTCAGACAGAAAAGGTTGCACGCGGCAGATGCAGAAGTGGGGAGGGAGAAGGGTTTAGAGCTTTAGCAGAAAACTTGGAGATAAAGTAACTTTTTTATTTGCCCGTTCGCTGGCAGAAGTTCCCGTGACTCTGTTATGCGGCCAGATTTATCGGTACCCGCCCCTGTCCACCAATGTAGGTGGTAAATGTATCCACCCCTTTGTCCCATGGCTGTAGCCGAGAGAAAAATAAAAAATTAAAATAACAAACCGGGATCAGATTCCAATCTCGGGCGTCCCCAAAGAGTGGAAAGAGATCTATGAATCAGCTCAAGTCACAGATCCTCTTCATCAAGGGATCGTGAAGGCTGCGGCTGCACTGCAGTTGGTGTTGGACCCCAGACAGCATTGACCCCCTCATCAGGAGCAAAAATGTGCCTGCCATTGCCAGCACAGCCGAGGACAACCCCTGGGGTGTCCATCGCAAGAAATATAGCTCAGACTACAGCCGTGAGAACGGCGGACTCACTGTGGTGACGGCAGCAGTAGCTGTGTGGGGGTCCAGTGGAGGCGGCGAAGGACACACGCACGCGCGGTCTCGCAGGATGGGGGGGAGGTGGCAGGTGGCAGTGGTCACAGCAGGTCCTTGGTGCTCGGTGGTGTATCCGAGTCTGAACGGCACCAAATGTTGGTTAAACAGTGCTGCTCGTGGCTGGCTGCCCCCTTCGGCCGGACGGCGGAGGAGAGTGCTGGTCGGAAGAATCACAAGCCATGGTTACCTTTTTTAGAGCTTTATTGGGGGGGGGAGAGAGGGAGAGGGAGGGAGGGGGAGAGAGAGAGAGAGAGAGAGAGAGAGAGAGAGAGAGAGAGAGAGAGAGAGAGGAGATAGGACAGATGGAACGAAAGAGAAGGAGACACACAGAGGGCCCACCCGCTTTTTAGGCTGGGATGCCGTCGCAGGCTGGTGACGTAATTAAGGACAGAATCCTTACAACCCTTACTTCCCTGCCTTTCAGGCTTATCAGAGTTCTCACATTACACCCAGAGTCTCACCGTCTCCATCTCGTTCTCTGAACCCAATTGTGATGCCCTGGCTTTTCCCATGAATGTGTCATCCAGTTTCTGCCTACATGAGACTCCCCTTCCCGTTACGTCATCTGTTAGTCCTCTGACCTGAGGTGAGAAATTGAAATGAGATATCCTTCACCAAGATGTTCCTGTACTGAGGAAGTCCCAAGGACTTTTTTCTTTGTACACTTTGGTTGTGTTTGTTTGACCTGCATATATATCTGTGCACCATGTGCATGCCTGTTTTAGGGTTAATTCAATGAGATAATTGGCCAATAATCTGTATTAACAGTACTGAAAATAGTCAACTAATCATCCCCTTTGTTTACTTTTTGACATTGTACCTTTAGGACAGCCATGGTCTCTCATAGTACAGACAACAGATTTCATGGGGTGGAAAAACAGGGAAAGAAAGGGAATTAAATTCACTCAATTCATATTTTAGTGAATTCAGGCTAGTGCTCATAAAGACATCATGCCTAGAACTTAACATTCCTTTAGAGTTTTCTAACTGTTAACGTTTTCCTACATCAGATGACCTAATAAATTAAAGGAAAGGGGTTGGGGATTTAGCTGAGTGGTAGAGCACTTGCCTAGCAAGCACAAGGCCCTGGGTTCAGTCCTCAGCTCCAGAAAATAAATAAACAAATAAATAAAATTAATTAATTAATTAAAGGAAAAATATCACCCTAAGTAGGGAGCCGGTCACAGTCTCTCAGGATTTCTTGTTCTGCTCCTCTGACTAATGCTGAGTCACTTTAGAGACAGCATATGGCTCCAGCAAGCCATCAGAGCACAGGCCTGTGTAGAGCACACTGTGGACCGACCACTTCTTGCACATGAAGATTTCTGAGACAGAAAAGTCAAGATGAAAGGAGCATGTCTAACTGCCATTGAATAAGCATGTTCAGAAAGAAAAACAGTACAGCATTTCTTAAGCAAAGGCCAATAAAAAGACTACTAGACTTCTGCTTCTTAATGACCACATACTCAAGTGTGCTTTTGTTTTGTGAGACTGGGGCTATGCAGCTAGAAGACTGTAGTTTTGAAGCTAGCCTGGGCTGCATTAATCCTAGCACTTGGGGAGCAGAGGCAGAGGCAGGCAGATCCCAATGAGTTCGAGGCCAACCTGATCACATAGAGAGTTCCAGGCCTACCAGGGCTTTGTAGAGAGACCTTGCCTCAAACAAAACAAAACAAAGTAAAAAAATTGCAGTCTTCTGCCTCAGTCTCCCAAGTGCTAGGATTCAGGCATGCACCCCCAAGCACGGCTTTGGAAACACGTCTCTTTTTTCAAACAATTCATTCTTTCTTGAAACTGATTTGAAATCAAGAATATTCATTTAGGCAGACTTGTGAAAGTATACTGCTGTGTTAACATTTTCTGCAAGATGTTAAGTACTGCTGTTTCTGTACAGTTTGGGTGTAGGACTCCAAGGATTCTGTGAGCTAGAGGAACCTCTAAGACAGAGTTTCTCAACCTGGGGGTTGAACGATCCTTCCACAGGGGTCACCTAAGACCACTGGAAAACACAGAGATTTACATTACAATTCATAACAGTAGCAAAATTATAGTTATGAAGTAGCAAAGAAAATAATTTATGGTTGGGGGTCAGACAACCTAAGGAATTGTATTAAAAGTTCACAGCATTAGGAAGGTTGAGAACCACTGCTCTAAGAGGTGGGGTCTAGTAGAAGATGGTTAGGAAATTGGGGGTGCTGCCTTCACAGGGAAATGATGTAGTTCTCACAGGACTCTGGTTAGTTCCTGCAAGAATAAAATGCAGTAAAAAGAGAACCTGGCACCTAAAAAAAAAAAAAGAGAGAGAAAGAAAGTGGGTGCTGGGAATTGAAGCCAGGCCCTCTGGAAGAGCAGCCAGTGTTTTTTCTTTCTTTCTTTTTTTCTTTTTTTTTTTTTGTCAATGAATTTTCTTTGGGTTACTTTAAGGAATATGAGGAAGGAGTTGCTTAGTGGAGGAGCACAGGGAACTCAGTGATAGTTGCTATCATGGAACTCCAAACCAGCGTGAGATACAGCTTACGAACACTGCACACCTGTCGCCTATCTACAGCTTAAAGAGCATCGGTCACCGTGACTCGGTTCGTCAGACCCTCTTCTAAGCGGTTTGTCTGTTTCTTCATGGGAGTTAAACACACCGAATGCTGTCAGTTCCATGCATTTCTTGAATGCTATTTTGGGGTGTGTATTTCCTGTCTTCATCAGCTCTCCCTCAGAATGAATCACTTTAGTCTCCAGGAAACTGCAGCCAGTATTTTTTTCTTCTCTCTCTCTCTCTCTCTCTCTCTCTCTCTCTGGTTTTTCAAGACAGGGTTTCTCTGTGTAGTTTTGGTGCCTTTCCTGGAACTCGCTCTGTAGACCAGGCTGGCCTCGAACTCATAGAGATCTGCCTGCCTCTGCCTCCCGAGTGCTGAAAATCAAGGCGGGTACCACCATTGTTGGGCAAAATAATCCTAACTTTAGCTCAGGATTAAGATCTGCAACAGGTCCAGTTTCCCTTGGACTTGGGTCTATCCCTCTCAGATGTTTGGTTTTGGATTTCCTAATAGGAAAAAAAATGAGGTAAAGAACTGAAGTCCAGCCCTGGTACATTTCATCTGCCAGGACCTGGGGCAGCTGTATCTGCTCCCAGCTGCTCCCCATTGCCCACGTGAGCCTCACTGTGTGTGGGGGGGGTGTGGGGGGTGACTGTCATGATCTTGTTTCTGAACAGTAATCTAAAGAACGCATTGTTGAAGGACCCAGCCTGGAACCCGGCTGTTCTTCTGTCTGTGGCAGCTCCTCCTGAGGAAGGGGGCACATAGCACCCTGAGGTAGCTTTCAGGACAGGGTGAAAGAACAGTGAGGCAAGCTTCCTTCCAGAAGGGCTTCCTGTTTTTGTTGTTGTTTGTTTTTTGAGACATGGTTTCTCTGTAGCCCTGGCTGCCCTGGAATTCTCTCTGTAGACCTGGCTGGCTTCGAACTCAGAGATCCACCTGCCTCAGCCTCCCAAGTGCTGGGATTAAAGGCGTGTGACATCACCACCTGGCTCAGAAGGACTTTCATACTGACCCAGCTAAGATCAAATGATTATGTAAGTCATTTTATCCAATCTATTAAAAGCAGTTATGATGGTTTTATTCAGCTCTGAATCTAAGCTTTTGATTCATGGCTTCCATTTCCTGCCATTTAAAAAATTTTACAGGGCTGGAGAGATGGCTCAGTGGTTAAGAGCATTTGACTGCTCTTCCAGAGGTCCTGAGTTCAATTCCCAGCAACCACATGGTGGCTCACAACCATCTGTAATGGGATCAGATTCCTTCTTCTGGTGTGCATGAAAACAGAGCACTCATATACATAAAATACATGAATAAATAGATCTTTAAAAAAAAAGAGTTGCGTGGACATGGTGTCTCTTCACAGCAATAGAAACCTTAAGACACCTCCTAAGAGCTGAGCTTATGGGCATGAACTACCACATCTGACTATGTTGTACTTGATGGGCCAGCGAGATGGCTTAGCTGGGAAGGGTTGCTTGCCACTGAGCCTGATGACTTGAATTTGATCCCTGGAATTCACATAGTCTGACTGTACATGCATGCCTCATACCCTAAATATAAAAAAAAAAAATTTACATGTACTTGTAAAACTTCGGAATATATATTTTGAAAAATAAGTATGTACCCACATTTATTATGTGAAAAAAGATTATTATTTTTTTTTTTTAGCCAGGCATGGTGGTACACACCTTTAATCCCAGTATTTGGGAGGTAGAGGCAGGCCTGTGAGTTTAAGGCTAGCATAGTCTACAGAATTTCAAACTATTCAGGGTCCAGAGCGCCACAGAAAGACCCTGTCTCAAACAAACAAAAAGAAAACTTCTACTTCTTAGCTCTAGAAATACAGCTCAACAGTAGAGCACTTGCCTAGCATACTTGAGGCGTAAACTGGATCCCCAGTACCATGAAAAGAAAATATTCCACTCTTTTTCAGTGCTGAAGAGCCCAGGGTTCCTATCTTAGGCAACTACTTTACCACAGAACTGTATCCCAAATCCTAAAAATTCTAATAATGAGGGACTTAAGAGAAAGGTATTAAGGTAATTCATTTAGCCAAAAGAAGTGTTGAGACAGCCGGGTGTGGCGGTGTACACTTTTATTTAATATCAGCACTCGGGGGGCAGAAACCGACGGATCTCTTGAGTTCAAGACCAGCCAGAGCTACATAATGAGGCCATGTCTCCAAAAAAAAAAAGGGTTTGGGTAGCCAGCCTGTAGGAGAGCAGCCCTCCAGCCCTCAGGAACCTCTGGGCCAGGCTGGATTGCTGAAGGCTGCTCTTGTCCCCGACTGTCTCCGTCAGCTGTAAGCTCATAACAGCAGCCTGGCGCACTTAAAATGTAGCCGAAAGAGTGTGTTCCTGAGCTGCCTGCTTGACAGAATTCCCAGGGACCTGGCTTGGGTCAGGTCTCCTCCCTGGAACGAGTCACTTCTGGTCAAGGAGCAGGAGCGTCTCAGCAGCTCGCTGTCTTAGTCACTCTTCATCTGCTGTGAAGAGACACCATGACCAAGGCAATTCACAGAAGCAAGCATTGAATTGGGAGCTTGCTTACAGTTTTAGAGGGCTGATCTGTGATCATCATGGTGAGAAGCAGACAGGCATGGTGCTGGAGCAGTGCCAGAGATCCTGATCCTGATCCGCAGGCAGCAGGCAGAGATGGACAAAAGGCCTGGTGGGGGCTTTGGAAACTTCAAAGCCCACCCCAGTGACAGCTCTCCTCTAACGAGGCCACACCTGTTCAGCAAGGCTCCATCCCTTCCCTAACAATTCACCAGCTGGGGATGAAGTATGCAAATATTAGCCTATGGGGGCCAGTCTCATTCAGACAATCAATCCTCTGGACTTGTGATAGGAGAGAATAGTTTTCAGTGACAGGCTGCCAGCAGTTCATTTAGGCTGTTTATTTGTCCAGGAGATAATTATCACGCAGACTCTACTAAATGCCTTGAACACAGCCAGCCAGTAGGGCTCAGCCATCAGCTTGCTTCCTAAGGAGGGAAGAGGTGCTCGGTTAGTGTCCACTGGATGCTCCTTAGCCTGGCTCTGCTCACCCACCTCCCCTGCTAGGAAAACGGGAGCAGCTATTTGTTCTAAACACAGAGGGAGCCCTCCTGCGGCTAGCTGGGGCATGGCCTTTGAGAAGGGCCCTGGTGTCTAGGATGCAGTGGCCCCAAGCTCTGTGGCAGTGGCAGCTGCAGCTGTTCAGACTTGCTAGCCAAGAGTAGTTGGCGAAGGGAGTGGCTTCCTGTTGAGCAGGGATCTTTGCTTGCTTGTAAGTCAGCCCCCAGAGAAACGGGAGTTTTCATTAAACAAATACAAAACCAAGGTGGGCTCACAGGCATGTTCCCAACACCCCCAGCTGGTTGAGGGAGTGGGGGGGGCTTACACCCCAGGTTGTCCCTATCCCCCCTTTCTGCTCTGCTCCTAATGCTCAGGAATGGATGGGGCAGTGGTGTACGTCTGTGGAGGTCAGAGGACAACTTGCAGGAATTGGTCTGCTCACTCCTTTCTTCGGGTGGGTCCAGGGGAACAAACTCAGGTCATCATTGGCATAGGTACCTCTACCCTGAGCCATCTCACTGGCCCACATTGGTGTCTTTTTGGTTTGTTCTGTGACTTACTGAGTTTTCACCAAGGCTGTCCCTGTGACCATGGGTTTGGAACTATCCTATGGAACTTGGTGAGCTCAGCAGTGGGTCACGTGGGAGTCTTAAGCCAGTTTCCTGACTCAGGCTTCGGCATCCCTGCCTTCACGGCCTCAGGCAGATGGTGATGGGAACCCAGGCTGAACTAGCTGTATCTGCAGAGAAGCCAAGAGGTCAGTTTGGGGCCAAGACCGTGGCGAATGGTGCAGATGTTGGGGGGAGGCTGAAACTACACAGAAAATAAAGGCGGTACCCAGAGGTCAGTAGAGAGGGGAGCACCTGGTAAACAGCTGCAGAAAGTCCAGGCAGGGCCTGGCCAGTCCCCAGCAGACACTGTTCCAGAGTGTTGTGGCCACTGTGGATACGTTACAGGAAACCTAGAGGGACCCTTGATGTTCTTAAGATAGGTCTTCGAGGGGCTGATCCACCAACAGCTCATCTCACCTTGACCCATCCTTTCTAGCTGTTTCTCTTCATAAGTTTCCCTGCTGCTAAATACTAGAAGCCTCTTTCTCCCCCTCTCCTCCCTTCTCCTTGCTTCCCTTCCCTTTCTCCCCCCCCCCCCCCCGCCCCCGCCCCACAACTTTTAAACAGAGTTTCTCTGTGTAGCCCTGACTGCCTTGGAACTCACTCTGTAGCCTAGGCTAGCCTTGAACTCAAGAGATCTGCCTGCCTCTGCCTCCCAAGTGCCACCACCACATGGCCAGAAGCAAGCCTCATGAACCTCTATAATCATAGTATCTATGTTGTAAGACAAATGTCTGCATTTAGCTCAGTGCTGCTTGGCCCAGGCCCTAACTCAGAGACTGGATTAAGCAGCAGCAGCATGGCCTTCAAGGTGGTGAGCTCATGCCCACAGATGCTTTCTGGGATCCGCAGTGGAAAATGAGAAATAATGACAGGTAGCAGAAATGGGTGTCAAGAGAGTGTGAGGAACAGACAAGGGGCCTTAGATGTTTGAGGGAATCTCACAGGTAGGAAAGGAGTGAAGAAATGATGACTGTGAGTGTTTGTGAAATGTAAAATGAGCACAGAGGCACATGATGAATAAAGTTGACCCGTGAGTCTTAGGCTTCATCACCAATGCACCTGCGTGAATGACCCTCAGCTGTAGACTCTTCATGCATTTAGGACAGAAGTGGTTGCTTTGCTGGACTGAGGCGAAGTGTAAGGCCTAAGGCATAAAGGGCTTCCGGCTGGGCATTGTGGCAGCACATGCGTGGAATCTCAACACCCAGGAAGATGAGGCAGGAGGATTGTGTAGTTTGGTCTATGCAACAAGTTCTAGGCTAGACTGGCCTATATAGTGAGACCCTCTCTCAAGAAATCCCTCCTTCAAAAGCCACCAAAAATCAAAATTATTCCTATACTTCTTACCCCATGAGGAACACCCGGTTAGCTTTTCTCAAATGCAGATTCTGAGAACCTCACTGCACCAGTGCTCACACCTGCAGTCCCAGCCCATGGAAGGCCTAGAGGATCAGGAGTTCAAGGCCAGCCTGAGCTATACATGACTTGCCTTAAAAACAAATAAAACAATGAAACCCAGGCTTGGTGGCTCATGACTGTCATCCCAGCACCCAGGTGGCTGAGGCAGTAAGTTCAAAAGTTCAAGGCCAGCCTGAGCTATACATGACTTGCCTTTAAAACAAATAAAACAAGCTGAGCGGTGGTGGCACACACCTTTAATCTCAGCACTCAGGAGGCAGAGGCAGGCAGATCTCTGTGAGTTTGAGGCCAGCCTGGGCTACAGAGTGAGTCCCCAGGACAGGTGCCAAAGCTACACAGAGAAACCCTGTCTCAAAAAAACAAACAAAAGAGTAACTAAGGTGTAGTATGGTAGGCATGGGATGTTCTCTCCCTGAGCTGCGCTCATCAGAACCACCGATAGGGCAGCCAGCCGCACAGAGGATGCCAGGGCATGTTGAGAATGGGGGTCGACACTGAAGACTCCCCTAAAGGCTTGTGGTTTCAAATGTTATCGGAGGCTTGCTTCTCGTGAGATAGCAGGTCTGTGGCTACAGAGCTGGCTAAAACCCAGGCAAAGGATGCTGGGATGGGGTGGATAAGGGACACAGGATGGGGCAGCTGCCTCTGGAAGCCACCAGACTGTCCCCAGCTGCGGCAAGGATAGAGGATCAGGTGACAGTCCCCTAACCCAGCCCCGGAACTAACACCCTCCTCCTCTTCACACAGGCACCTTGGCCGGCCTGCCCCTCCAGCCTGTCAAAGCTCGGAATAACCCTGAGAACCAGACAGCAGGATGGCAGGGGCTCTGCTCAGTGCCCTGCTTCTCTTGGCATTTCTTGGTAGGGACAGGGATCAGGGGGGCCAGGTGGACCCGTATTCCAACCTGAAGGGACTAGGTGTAGGTGGAGATCGTACTTGATGCAATGTTTTTGGTTGAGTAGAAACCCAGAAAGATACACACAGGAAGTCTGCACAGGCCTGGCAGCAGAGAGACACCTTGTGGGCTGCTGCTTCATGTCCAGTGACCCCTTCCTTCTCCATGTATCCCAGGCAGGGGCCAGAGCAAGAACGACGAACTGAACCTGTACCACCATCTCTTCGACAATTATGACCCAGGATCCCGGCCAGTTAGAAGGCCTGAGGACACTGTTACCGTCACCCTCAAGGTCACCCTAACCAACCTCATCTCACTGGTAAGATTGCCCCCACCCCCAATCCTAAGCCTGCACCCTCACTTCCAGCCCCAACTCCTGGAATCAGACAGGCTCATTCCTCTTGTAGAATGAGAAGGAGGAGACCCTGACCACCAACGTCTGGATCGGAATTGTGAGTCAGATCTGGGGAGCAGTGTGAGGGTTCCCAGCCAACCCCTTTCTTCCCGCCCGGCGGGAGATGGCGAGCACACACACACACACCCACACCCTTCTATCCTCTACCTCTTAGGACTGGCAGGACTACCGGCTCAACTTCAGCAAGGCCGATTTTGCAGGCATAGAAACCCTGCGGGTCCCTTCAGAATTTGTATGGCTGCCCGAGATTGTTCTGGAAAACAAGTGAGGATTGGCCAAGAGGCCAGGCTGCAAGGGGGACCGGTTCTGGGGGACTTGGTTGGTGGAAGAGGTCCAGTAGTCTTTTCAATACTGTGACAAGCTCGGTCTTCACAGTATCGATGGGCAGTTTGAAGTGGCCTACGCCTGCAATGTTCTGGTCTCCGAGGGAGGCCTTGTGAGCTGGTTGCCCCCGGCCATCTACCGCAGCACCTGCGCAGTGGAGGTCACCTACTTCCCCTTCGACTGGCAGAACTGCTCTCTCATTTTTCGGTGGGAAGAGTCACTTCAAGCAGGAGATTAGGGGCCTGGAGCAGGGGGCAGGGCCTGATGTGGAGGAGCGGGTGGGGTCTCTGCGGAAGGTGTGCGTATGGACAGCGGAGTAGGGCACTGAAATGAGTGGGAAGCTGGACCTGGGTTTGCAGTAGGGCGGGCACAGGCTTCTTGCTGCCATCTTGTGGTTTTATCCCATAGTCCCAGCTACTCCTCAGGAGGAGTCTGAGGTGTAAAAAAATCACGTGAGTCCAGGAGTTCCTTGAACCACATGGCGAGCCCTGGTGGCCAGCAAACCAGACCAAAAGGAAGTAGATCTGGAAGCGGAAGTAGATCTGGAAGCAGATGTGCTGGGAGGATGTGGGCCAGAGTGGACCCTAGTGCCCTTCCAGATCCCACCTTCCGGGGAGGGACTAAGGAGGGCCCCAGCTTCTGGGGTGAAGCCCGGCCCTGTTTCACAGCTCCCAGGCCTACAGTGCTGAAGAGGTGGAGTTCGTCTTTGCACTGGATGACAACGGCAAGACCATCGACAACATTGACATCGACACGGAAGCTTTTACTGGTGAAGGCCTATCCCTTTTTCAAAAACCCTTTCTCACGCGAGGCCCAAGGAGGGGACTTGCAGCGTGGGGCTTGACTTGGGCCACACTGCTTGAGCTGGCTCTTCTTGAAGTCAATCTCAGTTGTCACACTAGGCCACTCTCTTCCCTATGGTCTTTCTGCACCCTTACCAGGAATGCCCCGCTCTGCCCATACTACCCCCATGCTGACAGCCCAGGGTCCAAGTGGTTCACACAGGCCCAGACAGCTGCACCCACCCGCTCAGCCTGGAGTTGCACGTGTGTGGGCTGACTGTGCCCCACCCCACGTCCTGCAGAGAATGGAGAATGGGCCATCGACTACTGCCCAGGCACGATTCGCCGCTATGAGGGAGGCCCTGCAGGAGTCCCTGGAGAAACTGACGTCATCTACACGCTCATCATTCGCCGGAAGCCGCTTTTTTACGTCATTAACATCATCGTACCTTGTGTGCTCATTTCTGGTTTGGTGCTGCTCGCTTACTTCCTGCCTGCTCAGGGTAAGGGATGACCCCTGACTCCTAACCCCAGGCTGGGCTCGCTCCCTGGATGCCTCTCACAGCATGCTCCCTCCAGCCGGTGGCCAGAAATGCACGGTCTCAATCAACGTCCTGCTAGCCCAGACTGTCTTCTTGTTCCTAATTGCCCAGAAAATTCCAGAGACATCTCTGAGCGTGCCACTACTGGGCAGGTAACCTCAAAGTGGATCCTACAGAGGTGGTGTATCAGCATGGAGGGCGGAGCCCAAGAAGGCTGGCGTAGGGGACTTGCAGTTGTCCCGTTCTGGGCTTTTATTTGGACACAGGGTGGGGCTGGGACAGTGATGGATTATTTGGTCCCCTCGTTCTCCTCACTGCTGCTGGATGCCACCTTGAGGTCTCCCGAGTGTCTCTGTTGAGAGGTCAGTATGGCTCAGTATATCCTCAATCCCATTTCCTCTGACCCGTATCACACCCCTTATTCCTAACGCACCGGATCCCGGGGGACCCCAAGGCCCAGTTGGCGTAGGGTTTGTTGCAGGGATGAGGTGGACCCGTGCAAACCGCGTCCGCACAGGCAGAGCCACGCCCCCTGGATCAGGTACCGGGCACTTGCGCCAGCTGCTGCTCCAGCTTGCCGAATCCCCTGCCCTGCGGCCAGGGCTACACGGGCCAGCGCCCTACCCGGATCCCCAGTGTCCGGGGCTGGGCCCAGGCAACCGTCGCCACTGTCCACTCGCTGCACCTCCTGCTGCAGCCAGAGGGCTGAGATCTGCATTGAGGGCACAGGGGCTAGAGGTCCCTGTTTTCGTCCTCCCCCTTTTCTTCCCATCCCTCAACTCCCCAGAGCTGCACCTCTAACAAGGTGGCGCCAAAGCTCATGATGCTGGTCGCAGCTTCTCTTAGCACCAGCCCTAAGGTGGCCTTCTGGGCAGGCGGCTTATCGGATTCCAGGGACTCCTGGGACTTAAGTTCTCTGAACCTTTGCACCAGATATTCCTGAGCTGCGGCCACAGCAAGTTCCAGGGAAGATAGAAGCGGAGGCTGTAGGGCCACCTGGAGAAGCGGGGGGGGGGGGGGGGGGGGGGGGGGTAGTAGAGTGGTCTGGTCACATGGAAGGGTCACAGCAGCAGGCGCTGGAGACCTCTCCAGATGCCACCTTTGGGTGGGCCATTCTCATACCCTCACCTCGGTGGAGCTGTGGAAGTGGTAGACCCACAGCAGGGTGTCCAAGTTGCTGGGAGTCCCCTTCATGTCCGCAACAGATGGTAGGTGCAGGGGGGCGGGGACAATACTGGCGTGATGGAGGGGTAGCAAGGGGAGTAACCCCACCACTTGTACAGAGGTGTTTATGAGGTAGAGGGCAGCTAGCGGCCTCTCATTTTGAGGGACGCTGTGACATCATGCCTTTTGGGTCTCAGGTATCTTATTTTCGTCATGGTGGTTGCCACGCTCATTGTTATGAATTGCGTCATCGTGCTCAACGTGTCTTTGCGGACGCCGACCACTCATGCCACATCCCCTCGGCTGCGCCAAGTAAGCGCTGGTTGAGGAAAGGGCAGCCCAAAGTGGGAGGCGGGCTTGGAACTTACCTCTGCCCTGGCCACAGATTTTATTGGAGCTCCTGCCACGCCTCCTGGGCTCGAGCTCCCCCCCAGAGGCTCCCGGAGCTGCCCCACCCGCGAGGCGAGCCTCGTCTGTGGGCATTCTGCTCCGAGCAGAGGAGCTCATCCTGAAAAAGCCGCGGAGCGAGCTTGTATTTGAGGGGCAGAGATACCGGCATGGAACTTGGACCGGTGAGCACTGCTCTCGAGGGTCAAAGGCAGACAGTCGAAGTTGGGGAAGCTCTTTAATGACCCAGCACTGGGTGTCGCCCTTTCAGCGGCCCTCTGTCAGAACCTGGGTGCTGCAGCCCCTGAAATCCGCTGTTGTGTGGATGCTGTGAACTTTGTGGCTGAGAGCACACGAGACCAGGAAGCCAATGGAGAGGTGGGTTAGGCTGTGGGGGAGCGGCACTCCGGCCCTTCCCTGCCCCACTCCGTCCTTTGGTCCAGTGCGCTAAGCTGTGTTTCACAGGAAGTGTCCGACTGGCTGCGCATGGGGAAGGCCCTCGATAACGTCTGCTTTTGGGCAGCTCTGGTGCTCTTCAGCGTCGGTTCCTGCCTCATCTTCCTTGGGGGTTACTTCAACCAAGTTCCTGATCTCCCCTATCCACCGTGTATCCAACCGTGAGCCTGCACCAGCACCCACTTCACCCCTCCCCCTGCAAGAAGTCCATTTTGAAAACAGGCTGATAATAAATCTGTTTTGTGAACTTCCAGGAGGGGTTGTGCGGCCATGTGGGTAGGTCTGGCTCCTCCGGGTCAGCAGAAGTAGATGGGTGGTTTGGCCAGGCACCTGACGCCAACCCTCTAGGGCAGAGCGTGCCCTTGGTTCAGTCTTACTACCTCCTGGCTCCTCTGAGCCATCTGACCTGGTTGACAGCCAATGAGGCTTTGCACAGACCTAGACATAGGAACACTGAAGCCAGAAGTCAGGCCTGCCCTGGGGGAGCTGGTAAAAGCTAAATACTCTCAAAGTGTCCCACAGGTTTACAACCGAGGATGCCCTGGCCCTCTCTGTCATGTCTTCTAGGTTTCCTGGCCTAATCATCCACTTCATCTCCTAAGACTGACTTACCGGATTCTAACACCTTTCCTCCACCCTTGCACTCCCAACTCTGAAAGCACTCCCTGAAAAGTATCCAGGATTGAGACGACAATGGTGGGATCTTAAGATGGTGGGAGCTGGTTGAATTGTCTTTATTAACAAACGGGATATCCAAGGCCACTACATAGAGAAAGGATACAGGACGGAGAAGGGCTACTTGCTGCTCACACTATATACAGATGCAAGCAAGGGGGTAGATGGGAGAGCTCTGAGCTCTCTCCCTCTAGGGAAGGGGAGAGGCTGGGGGAGGCTGGGAAAGGAGGAATGTTTTGGCTGTGGGGTCCCTCCTCCATTCCCTGGGGCCTGGGGCGGGAGGGGAATCATTAAAGTGCTTTCAGAAAATAAGGACCTGGTCCCTGCCCCTGGAGTGGCTGGTGACACCCCCCCCAGAACCCAGGGCCCAGTGACCCCCCCCCAGAGTCTGGTACATTCAAGGGGGGAGCCGGCTCCCCTGGCGTGCAAATAAAGGGGTACAGGGCCCTGCTCAGTCAGCAGCAATGGGGTAAGGGGGTCCAAGCCCCAAGCACTCTCCTCTTGAAAAAAGGGGAGGGGCAAGTCCCACTCAGTTCCTGGTGAGGGGAAGCTGTGCTATCCCCCAGAAGCTGGGGACAGGCACAGTTTTGCAAACATGTTGGGAGAAAGGATGGTCACGTGATCACAAAAGCTTCAGGGATCAGAGGTCACGTTCCCAGCAGGCTCCAGTGAATCAAACCAGTAAAAGCAAAAGCCCAAGGGGGGGGGGGGGCGGGTTAGGGGAGGGGCGGCCTGGGTAGTCTGGCTGTGGGGAGAGAGCTGGGTCCATGTTGGGGAGCCCCAGCCCAGGGGCCTGGTCACCAGTTCATGATGCAGTTACGGTTCAGAGTCATGAAGTAAACTTGGCTGCTTCCCCCAGAGCGGACTGAGGCAAAAAACACCTGGATGAGGTAGAAAAGCATCACCAAGGGCTAAAGTGCGTCAATGTGTCTGTGTGTGTTCATGGGTGGGGGATCCTCAACTGGGAAAGGGAAAGACAAGAGAGAAGCTTCACAAGGACTCCGGTTTCTCCTCCACCGCCCCCCATGAAAGGCAAAGGTGTGTTACCAGACCCCTGGGGTAGAGACAACAGAACCCAAGGGGAAGAAGGACCGGGCTGCTCTGGCAGCTTCCACAGGGAGGAGCTGCTTTGAGGGGAAGCGCAGAAGCACTGGGCCCTCCAGATCTGCCCAGCACAAGGTCTGGAGAGTCAGCCTAGCACAAGGCCACACTGCCTCCTCACCTTATCGTTGCGCTCACACAGGAACTTCAGCCTCTGGGCTCGTTTGTGCATGAAGACCCCGTCAAGGTGGCCTGTCTCCACTGAGCGGATCTCAATGGCTTTCTCACCCCAGCCCATGATCTGGTTGGAGCAGATGTAGGCTGAAGGGAGAGGGCGGTAGAAGGGCCGTAAGGAGGTTGTGGTCCTGGTCACCTCAGGGCGAGCGGTCCGTCTGGGAGGTGGCCCTTCACTTACCCACAGAGGTGGGCATCTCTCCCCACTGCAGCACCACATCCTTGATGATCCGCCCATAAGTGTTGACGTAGACACCCTCGTCTTCATAGCACAGCAGCATCTCCATGCCGTCAGTGTTGGGGAGGAAGATGATGGCATGGGGCGTGATCTGGCTCTGGATCTAGGGAGAAGAAGGGGCTGGGTGGGGTCCCCACGTCTGATGTCCAGAATGGGGTGGTCTCACTCGCCCCACAGCCCTGCTAAGCTCACGTGTACAGGGATGTAGATGTCATAGCTGTTCCCAGAGTCAACATCCACAGCATGGAAGCCGGCACTGGAGCCATAGATGACCTTGAGCCGCTGGCCCTCCTCTACGGTCAGGTCCACCAGCAGAGGGCGGTGAGGGAGGTCGGCAAAGGACTGTGGAGGAGAGAAGGCTCAGGGAAGACAGGTGCAGGAGCACAACACTGGAATGGACTCAAGGCTGAGGCCCCATTACCTTGAAGGCCATGAATTTGTGGTAGGGTTTGGGAGCCCAGGCGTACACCTCCACGGAGTTCTTCAGAGCGATGACCAGGAACTTAATACGCTCATATTTCACTGGGGGCAGGAAAGAGGGGGATGCAGTGACTTCCGCTGTCAGGCTTTGCTGATCTCTGTATTTAGCCCAGACCTCGTGTCTCCCTGGCTACTGTGTTGTGGCATCCTCACCAACACGATAGTGGCCGCAGCCCTCCATGTCCCCCACAGTGGTCCACCCTTGCTTCTTCTCCACCTCTGGGTCATTGTGCAGAATCTTATTCCGAAGCCAGGACAGGTAATATACCCGGAGTTTGTTCCTTTTCCCTGAGAGATGGACATACGCGTACATGCATACAAACTCACACTTACTCTCATCGAAGGCCCCATTGCTGCTTCCCACAACTGCAAACCAAGGGGACGACCAAAAACAAAACAAAGAAAAAAACAAACAAAAAAGAAAACCAAAGCCAGCGTTGAGACCCTTGTCCCCAAACTCCGCACACACACCTGAGATGGTGATGAGCAAGTTGAGGCCTTCCAGTACATCCATCTGCTGGAAGCGTCGCCGCCCAATGAGTCCATACACTTTGCCCTGCCCGCTTCGGTCCAGCAACATCAGCCCGTTCTCTGTGCCTACCAGGAGGTTGACCCCTGCAATAGGAGTCCTTGGACAGGTCAGAGGCAGACCCAGGCTCTCCCCTGACCAGGATCACGGAAGCTGTGCCAAGCCCCCTTCCAGCCTTTTCAGCCCTGGCTTACCCCAGAGGGCTGCACAGAGGATCTCTGAATTGAATCGCTTCTTGTACTTCCGAATCTCAGGAGTTTCACTATGAGCCCGGGTGTTGGTGGGATTGACGTTGACCACAGAGCCCTTCCTCACATCGAACTGCAGCTGATCAAGACGACCACCCTCTCCACCTACTAGGGCTGCCAAGACGAAGAGGGAGGGAGGGTGGGCTGCAGCCCTCTAGTGTCTGTTTTTATTCCTATGCCCCTACATCTGATCTTGACACTTCAAAATATTCAGAAGGGGAAGGGGAAGACTTCAGAACAGAGGTGCACAAAGAGATAAAAGAACCAGGCCTTGAGGCCAAGGTCTGGCTCACTACCTCTGTTACTCAACATTCAACTTCTGCCCAGTTCCTTTAGCCACCCTGAGCAATTGCCCCTCGGAAGCCCTCCCTTATCTGTGCCTGGGCATGGGCTAAGTCTCAAAAAAGAGGCCACAGGCATAGGCCTTTAATCCCAGCACTCGGGAGGCAGAGGCAGGTGGATCTCTGAGTTTCAGGCCAGCCTGGTCTACAGAACAAGTTCCAGGACAGCTAGAGCTGTTACACGGAGAAATCTGTCTTGAAAACACCCACACACACACACAAAAATTTTTTTTTAATTCTTTCTTTTCTATGTGTTCAATTATCCATGGAGGCCAGAAGAGGCATCAGATTCCCCAGACCAGAAGTTATAGGAGGTTGTGAGGTGTCTGATGTGGGTGCTGGGAACCAAATTTGGGTTCTGTGGAGGAGTAGCAGGTACTTTTAACCACTGAACCATCTCTTCAGCCCCATGCTGATACTCTGCAAAGCTGCATTCTCAAAGAGCTGCGTCCAGGCTAGCTCTGGACTCACTCCAGCCTCAAGGAGCTGCGTCCAGGCTAGCTCTGGACTCACTCCAGCCTCAAGGCAGACTGGGCCTCCTGTCCTCACCTGTGATCGGGATGGTATCCCCACTGCCTCCAGGCTGGTAGATCCCTAGATCCACAAACATGGTGAAAGAGCTCTTCCCAGGGGCCTTTACCAACCCTCGAGACTGGTACTGTGGGGAGAGGGGACAGTCAAGAACACGTGTGGCTCGGGCCTGCGGCCCTGTCCTTGGACGGGACAGACCTCAGGTTCCTCCTGCGATGTGCGTGATGCCTTACGATTCACCCACCACGTGCTCCCATCACCCCACTCTGCAAACCCCAGGGATCTTCTTTCTTTAGTCGTGGACCTACTCCAGCACACGTACATCACTGCCTCCATCCTTTGTCGGAGGGCTTTGACCTTGGCTGTTCTCGGTAGGTGAGTGGCTGGGCTGGACCACGTCTGGCAGGTTTGTGTAGCCATTGCTATCAGCGAGCAGCAGGCTTCGTTCCTCTTCAGGAGTCTGCAGAACAGAGAGAAAGTCAGGGTGGGGCTGCAGAGGGCTGGCGGCGGGTGTAGGAGACGGGAGGGAGACCCACTCACACGCTGGACCACCATGGTGCCGCCCCCATATGGGGGCTGGGTCCCGGCTATCTCCTCAACATCATGAACCACCATGGTGCTGACGCTGTCCGTATCGCCATCACTGCTGTGGGAAAGAGGAAGGTGTGGCCAGGTCCTGCCTGCCATACAATGCCACAGGAAGCAGATGACAGCCAGAGACTTGGGCTTGCAGCCTCCTGTAAAGCCCTCACTGATCACTGACTCAGGTGTTTTCTGAGTGGCCCTCAGGGCAGGCTGGCAAAGAGACAGGAGCATCTGCAAGGGTCCCCCACAACCGACAGAACACTGGAAGAGGTGGGGTGCTAGCACTCCACCCTGCTCCCTCCAACCCGGCACAGCCCCCTTCCCTCCTTCCCTGCATCTCTGCTCTCCTTTCCTGATGAGGGAGGCCCTGCCCTAGGACACCCCATACCGGCCCCCGGGAGTGTCTCTGCTCCCCTCTGATGGCTCCCCATCGCCTTCCTCCTCCTCCTCTTCACTGCTCTCCACCTCCTCACTGGATGAGGAGTAGTCCATGGCCTTCTTGGGAGGCCTAGGGGCCTCATCCAGGGTCCGCTCTTTGAGCAACACAAAATCCTGCAGGGAGGAAGCCGTGTGAGGGGACGCACGGGGCTTGGGCAGAAGCAATACACAGGTACCAGTGGATCTGCAGACGGGGAAGAGAGGACCCCCCAACAGTCCCTCTCACTGACCTCACCAATGGCTCGCTTATAGCTCTGGGGGGGGCCGCAGAGGAGGAAAGGCAGCCAGGAGGAAGCAGGAGAGATGGGGAGAAAGGTTAGTAACATGAGATGTGCCCTGTGAGATCTGGAACTCCCCTGTCTTCTCACATTAGTGAAGGAGCTGGCCCCGACCCCAGTGCCCGAGACTCTGAAGGCTCCACATCCCGCTCCCAGATCACTCACTGCGGGCCGGCCTGGCCTTGAACGGTGGTCTTCAGGCTTGGCTTTGTTCCCAGGGGAGAGCACTGGGGAGCTGTCCAGTTTTGTGGAGGCTGGGCATGGCGGGGTGAGAGAAGGAAGGTCACAGACACCTACAAGTGGCCCCAGGCCCGTGCCCCATGCCCTGGGCTGACCATGGGCCCCAAACCCACCCACATCCCTCTTGTCCCTGTGGTATTCTGGTCCTAAGCCACTAAAGGCCACAGGCCCTGCTTTCAGTGTTGATCAAGGTGAAGTCAAGGCCCAGAGCGGGCTTAGGCCCAGGCTGACCTACCTCCCACACGGTTTCGGTTTCGCTCCAGTGAGCCAGCCTGAGGGAGGTGTCCCTGAGAGGCCGGGAGGACACTGTCTGAGCGCTCCCAGCCAGGGTCACTCCTCCTGAGGTCAGGGTTACTGTGAAGGACAGAGTTCCCGTCAGGGATGTGTCCCCATCTGTGAGTGTCAACTGCACTGTGGGAGGACCCATCACCAGGGAAGCAAGTGGCAGAGTGAAAGGTGAGAGTGAGTGGGGCCAACTCCATTACCTAGAGGCGTTGGGCGGGCCAGGGGGCGGAGCTGGGGGCCCGGGAGGCTTGGGGGTGCCCCGCTCTGCCCGCCTCTGCAGATAGATTTGCCAGGCGGAGTTGCTGCGAGGTCTGTGGAGGGAGCACAGGGTGCCGGGGCGGGTGGTGGCGGCACAAGGAGGGGCTGAGGTGCCTGGTTTGGGGCTTGTCCCACCCCTATGTAGATAACCTGGCAAAGTCCCTACGTCTCCTACTCCCTAGGCTGCCACATGACCCCACCCTGGCGTTCTGTACCTGGCACGGACAGCCTGAGCTGGCCGGGACCCTCCGGCCCCACTGGTGTTAAGGGCAGTGGCAATAGACGAGGTCCTCTGAGGAACCTGGAGAGAAAGAGCAGTTGACTAGCCATCAGTCTTGTACAGACACCGCACATACTCAATTCCACTGTCAATCCGAGAAAAGCAGTCTTCAGCATCCACGGAGAAACAAACAGGTTAGGGCGGTTACGAGTATGTCCAGGCTAGGAAGCAAGAAAATGGCCACGTGGGTCCCCTCTGCTATCAAGCACCTGGCCATTTCTCTTTCTCTCTTTTTTTTCCAGAGCTGAGGACCGAACCAGGGCCTTGTGCTTGCTAGGCAAGTGCTCTACCACTGAGCTAAATCCCCAACCCCAACCCCTGGCCATTTCTCACCCCATAGTCACTCTGTCTTTCCACCCTCCGGATGCTAACCTTGTAGGCAGGGTCCCCTGCTGCCTTGCTTTCCTCCTTCCCACTCTGAGCTCTAGTTTCTCGTCCTTCAGGGTTGTTCTTACCTTAGGTGGAGCCTCATTATCAGGCCGGACCCAGGAGGGGGGGTTTGGGCTAGGGCCAGGCCCTTCCGAGGTGGGGTCTGAATTCTGGCGGATGACAGCTCCTCGGGCACTGGGTGTGGCAGTGGGTGTGGGGGCGGCAGCAGGGTCAGGGTCGTGGGAGGCAGGGAAGGCAGCCAGGTTTCGAGTGGGCTGGTCCTGCAGGGACTGGGATCGGGGTACAGGTGCTGCATATGGCTTCAGTGGGACCCGGTGTGCCACCAGGCTCTGTAGGGAGAGACCAGGAAGGGTGGGCTGCCTGCTTTGGGGCACATCCTGCAAACTAGGGTCTGGGCTGAGAAAAGTCCCTTCTCCTATCAGAAGACAAGGGGTTTCTAAAGCTGGAGAAGAGGACTAAAGACCATGCAGCAGCAGCAGACTGTCACAGGGCTGTGTCCCGGGATGTGCAGAAGACACTGGTGATTGCATGCGCGTGCTCCTGGGTACAGCTCTGGACCTGGCTCTAAGCAAAGCCACCTGCATTGGACAGGAATGGGGACAGACTCACCTTGTGCGGTCCTTCCTGAGGTTCCACAGGCCTCTGCATAGGAGGAGTTTGGGAAAGAGGTCCTGGGGGGCTAGGAGAGGCCTGGGAGATGGGGGGCTCTGGCCCCGTACTGCTTGGCTTCGTCTTGGCCAAGGGAGAGTTCTGCTGCTTATTCATCCTTGCTCTCTCTTCCACCTACGACGCAAGAGGGCCGTCAGCAGGCCAGTGTCTGCATTCCTGGTCTCAAAATTTAGACCCTCACTTGCTCCAACCGCTCCGGCCTCTGCTCCTCGCCCTTCTCAGTGCCCATTACTGTGCAGCAACCCCTCTCACATTTTCCAGCCCTCAGTGAGACGGTACGATGGGCTCTTAGGGGACAAGACAGGCAGTGAGTACCTCTCGGGCCCACGCTGGCTTGTCAGCAGGATTAATGCCCCGACCATAATGATACAGGGGCTTCCTGTCCCCAGGCAGGATTTGTTGCTGCTGCTGCTGCTGCTGCTGCTTCTGAAGCTGTTGCTGCTGCTGCTGCTGCTGCAGGGACTTGAGGTAGGCATGCTCCTGCTGCAGCTGTCTCTGGAGCCGCTCCGACTGCCGCTGCTCCTCCAGCTGCTTCCGCTTGTATTCCTGGGTCCAACGGTAGGGAGAGAGGGCTCAGCGGAGTGTGGCCCTGGAAGTTAGAGCAGGCAGGCCCTTCCTTTCCTCTACTGCCTAGACAGGAGCTGCTTCCCTGATCGTGGGAAGCCCCTTTCCCTGATGTGTCCCCATCCCAGTGCAGGAAAGCAGCTCAGGATGGCATCTTCCCGAGGACACCGAGGGACCCCGTTACCAGCAGCAGGGCCTGTTCCTGGAGCAGCTGTTGCTGAAGGATCTCGAGCTGTCGCTGCTCCTCCTCTAGCCTGTGACGGATATATTCCTGGGGGGCGGGGGGGGGGGGGGGGGGGGCGGGGGCACGGGGCAGGGAGAGAGGGAGGCGGCAGAGGAGGGTGGCAGCAGCGGCGAAGGGAGGGAGTCAGCGGGGTGAGGATGAGGGGGAACAGGGGTAGATGAGCCCCAGGGGGGCAATGCGGTACAGATGGGAATAAGAGGGCACGGGATGAGGAGGAATCAGGTGGGTATCATGAGGGACAGTGCCCAGGGAGGAGTCAGGGATGGGCAGAGAGACAGGAGGGCAGGGAGCAGGGTGGGGTAGAGGGGTAGGAGAAAACAGAGAAAGAGTGAAGCGAGAAGAGATAGGAGGAATCTAGGGGTAGGGGAGCAAGAGGGGCAGGGCACCGAGGAGGAGGAGCGGGAAGGCAGGCAGCAGGGGCGGGGCGGGCGGGCGGAGGGCGGAGGGCGGCGGGTGTGCGTGTGTGCTCTGGCGCCGGTACCTGCTCCCGCTCTGCCTGCCGCCTCTCCTCCTCTCGCCGCAGGGCCTGTATGTCTTCCAGCCGCCGCTGCTGCTCCTTCTCCTGCAGCTTCCGCTGCTCCCGCTCCCGCCGCTGTTGCTGCGGACCAAGGAGGTGGTGTGTCTTACGGACCTTGACAGATCCCAGCACAGCACAGCCTTGGAGGGATCACCCCTCCGTGGAGAACAAGGCAGGGGTGAGTTAGAGACGGCCGAGAGGAAGGTTTTAACACTTCCAAGCACATATCCCCAGCCCTGTAGTTTGTCTGGGGTAGCTGTGGGCATGGGGCTAGACAGAGACCGCTGCTCCTGGAGCGGGGGGCTGAACGGGAAGACATTTTCCTCTTCCCACTGTGCCAGCTAGTTTTATGTCGACTGGACACGAGCTAGAGTCATTTTAGAAGAGGGAGCCTCAACTGAGAAAACGCCCCCACCAGATCAGTGGGGCATTTTCTTACCTGACGACTGATGTGGGAGGGCCCAGCTTCCTGTGGGCAGTGCCAAATCTAGACTGGTGGTCCTGACTGCTAAGGAAGCAGGACAAGCAAGCCATGGGGTACAAGCCAGTAAGCAGTGCTCCTCTCTGCCTCTTTATCAGTTCTTGCCTTGAGTTCCTACCCTGACTTCTGATGACAAACTATGATACAGAAGTGTAAGCAAAATAAACCCTTTTCTCTCCAGGTTGCTCTTGGTTGTGGTGTGTTATCACAGCAGCTGAAAGCCTAAGACAGCTACCCAACAAAAACACAAGTGTCAAGAACAGCGCTCCCCCTCACATGCTCCTTGCACCCCAAATCTGACTTTGCTTTGAACTCTTAAGAGATGGATGTTAGTGACAACCTTCGGCCAACAGGGGGCACCAAGTGTCTGTACACAGAAAAGCAACCTTTGGATTTACAGAACCACCTTCATAATCAGTCGTCCAGGACACGCACAGGATATTCTTTCTGGCCAGTGTCTGTCCCCGTCCCAAACAAGACCAACAATAAAATGGCCAAGACCAGGCCTCTGGACCCTGACACGCAGAAGTATTTTCCTGTGGTGAGGCTGCTGGCCAGGCCTCTGTCACTGGCTATCAACTGCTATTACAGAGAACAGCACAAAGGCTTCATCAAGCTTTCTTGCAAATTTCTTCTTACTCAGGTGGAACAGAGGCCTATGCTGAGGAACGGCAGACAGAGGAGATGCTGGAGCTACTGCCTCTGAGACAATGTTTTTGTTGTTTAGTTACTAATTTTGAAAAAAACATGGCAGATTTTTTATTCTCCATCATGCATCAATAAGAAGTACATTCACACACACACCAAGTTGTTATTTTGTGTGTGTGTGTGTGTGTGTGTGTGTGTGTGTTACTAGAGATCAAACCCAAGAGTCTCAGGTATGACAGGCTCTACCGGCTGAGCTGTAGCCCCAGCCCCCAACCCTTTTTTTGAGACAAGGCCTCAACTTGACTGGCCTATAGCTGAGGCTGACCTAGAACTTCTCATCCTCCTGCCTCCTCCTTCAGACTGCTGGGATTATAAGTACATACCACTGCAACCAGTTTTATATGGTGCTGGGGATTGGACTGGGGTTTCAGGCAAGCTCTCTATTAACTGAGCTACACAGCCTTTTGGTTATTTGGGGGTTTTGTTTTTTTGTTTTTGAGACTAGGCTGGTCTGGAATACATCTTCCTGCCTCTACCTCCCAAATGCTGGGGGTAGAGGACAAAGCCACCACACCAAGCTGTAATATTTTAATGAGTAATAAATATAACAAATAGAAAAGTGTAATTAAACATAAGGTTCTCTTCAATTAAAATGAATTCCCTATACCTACCTTAATTAGTCCAAAACAGGAAGGCTATATGTTATAACTAAAGAATCAGAAGTATGAGAAGGGTCTTTCCAGCTTTTCTGTTTGGAGCAGATCGGCTACCCCAATAAACCTGGGCACAGACCTGCAGCGGGCCGAGACTGACAGTCTACGGAGCTGGAGAGCCCAGAATGGAAGGAAGTGTGAGCAGAAACAGCTCTACCATGGCAACAGCCTTCGCTTTTCAGACATGGCTCTGCTCTGACCATCCACAGGGCTGGGCAGGGGGGACCAGGACCTGGAGACGGAGCCTCTAGTAACAGTAGAGTCTTTCCATGAAGCCTGAGAAGAGCTAGGCAAGGCCCACGTGGCTCCGTGCTCTTCCTCCTGCCCTGGCGGACCCACCTCCTCCACACGCCGCCGCTCCTCCTTCTGCTCCTCTATGCGACGCTGCCGCTGGTGCAGCAGGTGTTTGATGTGGGCCTCGGGGTCTCGCTGCTGCTGCTGCTGCTGCTGCAGCTGCTGTTGCTGCTGCTGCTTTAAAGCCTCTGAGTTGCTCTTATTCTCCTGCTGTAGTCGAAGGAATTCTCGGCGGAGTGTGGACTCCCCAGGCACATTCATGATGGAGCTGGAGGATTGCGGCACAAGGGCATATGGAGGTCAGAACATGCTGGTGGGCAGCCTGCCTGCATGGATGCCTCCAAATGTACCGGACACCCTGCCGATGGCCGATCCCAAAGCGGGGCAGACTTGTCTTCTTTTCTGTCCATCTTCCCTGCTTCAGACAGGGCCTGAAGTACGTAGCCCAGACTGGTCTGCAACTTGCTATCCTGCTTCAGCCTCCCAAATGCTAGGATTAGAGGCATCTATCATCACCTGTGGCTTCTGTCTAGTGTTTAGTGCCGTTTTAAAGACTCCAGCCAATACCTGTGTCAGGCCTAAGTCAACCTTTTCTCTCTCTTTCTTTCTCTCTCTCTCTCTCTCTCTCTCTCTCTCTCTCTCTCTCTCTCTCTCTCTCTCTCTCTCTCTCTCTCAAGATTTATTTAGTTATTATGTATACAGCATGTATGACTGTGGGCCAGAAGAGGGCACCAGATCTCATTACAGATGGTTGTGAGCCACCATGTGGTCACTGGGAATTGAACCCAGGACCTCTGGAAGAGCAGTCAGTGCTCTTAACCTCTGAGCCATCTCTCCAGGCCCTCCAACCTTCTCTTTACCATTCATTTATTTCACTCTTTGTTATACAGGGACTCCATTTATTTATTTATTTATTTATTTACTTACTTATTTATTTATTTACTTATTTATTTCAGTTACATCATTTAGTATGCATGCGCATGCATGCCTCCCCCCGCCCCCCAGCTTAGGACTGAACTCAGGGCCTCTACCACTGAGCTAAATCCCCAACCCATATATGCATGCTTTTAAGCAGCACATGTGTGCATGTCTGAGTGCACCACAGCATTCAGATGGAGGTCAGAGGACAACTTGGAAGAATTCTCTCCTTTTAACATGCAGATCCCAGGAACTACAGCTTGGGCAGGTGCCTCTGCCTGCTGAGACAATCACCAACCCAGGGACTCAGTTTATACAAGCTTCTGTCTCTTATGTGCCATTACCTGAGAATTCCTAAAGCCAAGGATCCTTGTTGTCCCTTTGGACAATACACAGAGACCCCAAGCCCCACCTCCACCTGCCAAACCCACCTTGGCTCGCCTTCCTCTCCATGGCTGTCATCTTCCTCTTCACTGCCACTGTACTCATATTCTGTCTCCTCTGCAAAGGGAAGACCACTGATGCTTTTCCACCCAAAGCTCCAGACTCCACCCTGGGTAAGGAAACCTTAGCTGGGAATATCATTTCAGTCTATGTGCAGAGCCCAGCACGAGGCACCTCCCTAACAGGCTCACATGCTCACACGAGCACAGGCTTGGAATGAGCTTTCTGTGAGGACATCACACAGCCATCCTCACCTGCAAGTACAACTTGAGACAAGTGGAAAAAGCCCCCTGGAGTTGCAAAGCTGGAGGAGACAGGGCAGAGACATCCCCCAAGCCCTCTAGTCCTGACCCATCACTGACCTTTCTCACCCCGCTTCTTCCGGGAGCGGTCAATGTGGTCCTTGAGCTGGATGCGGACCTGCCGCTCTGTGGGCTGGTCTCGGATGAAGGGAAACTTGAGTAACTGTTCAGTTGGTGGGCGGCTCAAGTAAGTCTTGATGAGACACGTGTCAATGAAGTCAGTGAACTTCTTCGACCTGGAAAGAGTAGTGGCTCACACTGGGAGGGCCCTTTAGTGGCTCACACACACTGGGAGGGCCCTTTAGTGGCTCACACACACTGGGAGGGCCCCTTTAGTGGCTCACACTGGGAGGGCCCCTTTAGTGGCTCACACACACTGAGAGGGCCCCTTTAGTGGCTCACACACACTGGGAGGGCCCTTTAGTGGCTCACACTGGGAGGGCCCTTTTGGAAGGGGAGTCCCAGAAGATGGTGGGCCATTATCTCTGAACTGTCTTCCCCTCCTGGCTTCTCCAAATCCCAACCCCAGCTGCTACCTACAGTCCCCACACCTCCTCTATGGTGGACACCAAAGCCTGAACACAAGGAAGTGTTAGGGTGAGGGTGGCCCTGCCTAGAAACCTTTCTTGTCAGACTGAAAACACTCACAGACATACCATTTCTTTGACTTGAGCCTGGGGGGAGGGTTCCGAGGGATAAGGAAGAGAGCCCGCATGGGGTGCATGTCACACAGAGCTGGAACACAGAAGAGACACTATCAATGCTCTTTGCCTTATCGAGAGGCCAAGGAATCCCCCCCCTCAACTGACTTCGGAAGTCCACCTCCTCCCTACGCCCTCTCCCTTGCCCTCCCTCCTGGCCCTCCTACTCCACAGCCAAGTCAGCACTTACGGGGGGCCCCCTCCGCCATTTCGATGGCTGTGATTCCTAGAGACCAAATGTCACTCTAAAGAAGGGAAAGCAGGGACAGGCATGAATTGTTACTGACAATATTACGTAACTCCCTTCACCCAGCACCCCACACAAACCTACCATATCCTCACCCTTTCTTCCAAATCACTCCACCTTCCCATATAAACATTTCCTGCCATACAATACTGGGTTTTCAATTAGTTTATCTGTAATAGGGTCTTGCTAGGCAGCCCTGAGGGCCTCAAACTGCAATCCCGGGTTTTGGCTTCCCAGGCCTGGCCACTCGCCTTAAGAGGTTTCTGTCTCTTCCTGTTCACGCGTCACTTCCCCTCGCCCTGCTCATGCCCCCAAACTTTTAATCTATCCATTACCCCATTTCACTTCCTAACCCCAGCAGCCCAGCACTCCTGCGTTCCCACTTCATACCCTGTAGTCATAGGTGGCATCAGGGTTCTCATCACAGGCAATGACTTCTGGGGCCATCCAGTATGGGGTCCCAATGAAAGTGTTCCGCCTGCCCACAGTGCGGTCCAGCTGAGCACTCACCCCAAAATCCACTATGAGACATGAGGAAGGGGTCAGCGTGAAATCCCTCTCTACTCTTCTGCTTCATACCACTACATGCTCTCATGTGCCCGGCCTGAGATCTGGCAGAGGCCCAGATCCTACTCAGAAACCTCAACATCCTCTTCAGGACGGCATCGCAGGCAGGAGAGAACTCAATGCCCTGTCTCCACAGAAGGGTGTAGAGCAGCTGCGCCCTGATGGGCAGCAGGTGAAAGGCTCCTCGGGATTTTCAGCAGGAGGCAGACATCTCGGTGTGGGAGATGGGGATAGGGAAGAGGCTCCCTCAGCACAAATGCAGTTGGACCTAAGCCAGACATTTGAGGAAGGGGACCCTGTTCCCTGGCTTGACAGCGAAAGGGCCTCAGAAGGACCCACAGTACCTAGCTTGACTTCAGCATTCTCTGTCAGCAGCACATTCTGCCCCTTGATATCTCGGTGGATCACCTTGTGGGCATGGAGATGGGCAAGACCCTGGGACAAAAGAGCAGGGAGAATCAGCCACGGTGTTGGAGGGGGTGGGAAAGAGCATGGAGGTGCGAAACTAGCTATCAGTCCTCACTTCAGAGTGAGGCTGAAGGCACAGACATACTCAACCGCAGCCAGAGTTGTCCTGGGTGTGTGTGTGGTGGGGGGCACTCTTCAGAGTGGCCAGCGCCTTCCCCAGTGGGATGATCAGTACGGAGAAGCTCTAGCCAGGGTGGCATGGGGAAGGACTGGTGAAGGGCTTCCAGCTCACCCTGAGAATTTCCCTGCAGATGTAGGCAATGCAATCCTCCTTCAGTGCGTTCCCTTTGGTGTTCTTTACCAGGTCAGTCACCGAACCAGCCCCACAGAACTCCATCACCAGCTGGTCCCAGGTCCGCCGAGGAAAGAGTCAGAAAGAAAAATATCTGTCAGGCAAGGCCTCTGCCCCGAGCCAGGCCCCGGAGGAAGACCAGAGGTGTGCAGACCAGAACTGGATGAGTCCAACAGCAGGGCTGGATGGTCCCTTAGCAGCCGCAAGACTTGCTGAGGTCAGAGAGAAAGGGCACACAGCGGGGAGACTAACTGGTAGTGAGGAACGCCGCAGTTGTCAGCACAGTGATGCGGGTTAGCATCTTCCCTGAAGTGCCCTCTGCTTTTACCGCATTCTCCCTAGAACCCAAACTGTCAGAACCACTGCTCAGAGCAGAGGTCGGCAGCTACAGGCGGCCAGAGAACCTGGGGTTGGCTGCTCTGTTCTGCTTTGAAAATGTGCTGTTGTTGTTGTTTGGGATAGAGTCTCACAACGTAGATCTAGCTGGAACTCACTATACAGACAAGGCTGGACCTGAATCCAGAGATCCATCTGCCTCTGCTCTCTGAGTGCTGAGATTAAAGGCGTGCACCACCACACAACCCTGTAAGTTATTCTTGTGTATACATGGAGTGCTACAGATTGAGGTGCTAGGCAAGTACCTACCAGTGAGCTACACCCAGCCTGAATCAATGGATAATGGATTTACCCCCCACCCACCCCTACCTGTGCATGTGTGTGTGTGTGTGTGTGTGTGTGTGTGTGTGTGTGTGTGTGTGTAGAACTTCATCAAGTTAGACTAGCTGGCTCAATAAGCTTCCAGGGATCTGCCTATCTGTCTCCCATTTTTTACCGTCATTGGGAGTACAAACATCCACCGCCATGACCAGCTATTTCTGTGTTCTAAGGATCCAAACTCATGTCCTCACACTTGAAGGGCAAGGGCTCTACCAACTGAGCTTCCTCCTCAGCGTGCGTTCACTATGTTTAATGATTAGGGGGAAACAAAACCAAAAAACCCCCTACGAAAGCGCAGAGTCCTACTTCATGACACATGAGGATAATATTAAATTTTAGTGACCTAAATATAAATTTGAGGATTCAGGCACACTCATGTTTGGTTGAGTGAGGGTCTTTCTATGTAGGCTAGGGTAGCCTCAAACGTATGATCCCCCCGCCCTCAGCCTCTTGAGTGCTGGAACTGCAGTGTGAGCTGCTATGCTCAGCTAGCCAGCTCATTTGTTCATGTACTGTCTACTGCTTTCACAGTGTCAGCAGAACTGAGTGATGGCAGCAGCAAACATGACCAACAAAGCCTAAAGCATTTACTATTGGGACCGTCACAAAAAAGCTCAACATCCTGGACTCAGAGGCAAGAAGGGCTGAGTCTGCTACGGAGGTTGATGGGGTCCCACTCAGTGTGCTGCTGGAGAGAACTTAGGAACAATTTCACTAAAATCGACATCTCATTTAGGAACAGGCTGGTTGAGACTGGTATGTGTGCTATGCAATCGAAGTAATTTGCATGTGCCCTACTATTGGGACAGTAGAGCACAGTGGGCGGAGAAGAGGCCCAGTACCCTATACATTAACAAGAGAATGGTCACTACTGCCTAGCTGCCAGTCCTCAGCGGTCTCCTAAATCCCTGGAGCCATTGAGACTGGAACCGTGACTCATGCTCAGCTTTGCAGGGTATATAGAAGATGCTTATTAAATAGCTAAAGTCTAGCTGACTTCCAGCATGTTCTCCAAAACTCCCAATAGCCATAATGATGCCCCTTGCCGCTCTCCCCTCAGGTTATGGGCCCAGCACCACAAAGGATGAAGCCAGGAACTCCGTGGCACCAGTGTCCAAGCTAGGATCCCTGTCACTACACACACAAGGGGACAAGACACTGAGCACACAAGACTAAAAAGCAGAGTTCTGTGTGAGCCATGAGGTTCCTCTGGATCCACAATGTAGGCAGGAATGTCAGAACAGATACTGGCCTCAAGGGCCACATGAGAGGCCTAGGGCAGAAAAATCTGGGAGGGGCGGGAAGGGCATGTCTTACCCAGAGCTGGTCATCGTTCCCAGGAGGGCTTTTCTTGATGAAGGCCCCGTAGTAGGTGGCAATATTGCGATGGTGAGAGTACTTTTTTAACATGTTGATTTCCTGTTTGATCTCTTCCTCCTCATCCTAGACAAAAGGGGGAGGTAAGGCCTGAGATCCTACAGCCCCTTTCGACTGCCAGCCCCACCCTTCCCAACCTCATTCCCTACCTCTGTGACGTCCATGACCTTAATGGCAGCCAGCTGCCCAGTCTTGACATGCCGACCCTGTAAGAAAGCCAAGTACAGTGAGTGTGGAGGGGTTAGGATATATGCTCATTTAGGAAAATAATGGAGAGGGAATGAGTCTGGGAAAAGCCAAGTCTCTTAGTGTTTTTCTCCCTTAGAACGTGCCCTTCATGTGGTTAGACGCCTTGCTTAACAAAGCGGAAGGCAGAAGGGAGGCTCCTGAGCCATCACAGCTAACACAAAACTGCCCAGACATTTCTAGGCTGTAAAGATAAGAGCTCAACAAAGATGAAGACTCTCAACACCTGAGGTGCAGGACAGACGCCACTCCTCTGTTCCGGCCTCCCGAGCGGGGACTTCTCCATAACCTGATGAAGGCTGGAAAGGGGCTAGCCCTCCCCATCTACGTAAGATAAAATGTCCGGTGCTTTCCTGGCCCAGCTACTCTAGAAAGGAGGCCTTTCCCCAGATCGATCTCATGCCCAAGGGGTTTTATGTTAGCAGGGAAAGAACAGACTCACAGCTAGTGTAGGAAACGCAGGTAAACAATGGGGCCAGCTGACGTGCGTGCCACACCTACAGTCATCCGTCTTAATAGTGGGAAACCTTTCAGTGTGTCCGTGCCACAGCCTTCTCGACCTCAACTCCAACCCCACCCCATCCACCCTTCCAAAATCCTTTAAGAACCATCAATGGCTTGGACAAGAAAGTCCCAGGCTTCCTGAGAAGAGCAGGATTGGACAGTAGTTGTTCATGGGAAGGACAAAGGCATTGCCACCCCTGAGTCCTGTCTTCAGCAGCCACCCTCCCACGACCCCAAGCACAGAAAAGCACAGCTGTCTATATAGACACAACTCAGCAGGAGCTGTGCACGTCTGTTCCCCCAAAGCCCATGCTTACAAAGGGAAAGGGGTAGATGAGAGAGCTTGGTAGTCCCAGTGACCAGGAGACTCACAGGCAGGGCACCTGTGGAAACATCAGGAACTGTGCCTGGAGATGAAGCAGCGGACTAAATGTCTGGGAGTAGCACCCAATAAACATCCCCTTCATTATGTGGACATTTCATGTATGGGCGGAGGTCCAGCCACTTGAGAGGGCTGAGCTGGCCAAGCTGAAAAGCTATCAGGAGCAGAGGAAATGCCACTTCTGTGGGGAAGAGAAGCAGCTCAAAAGCAGGGGCTCTGGCTGGCTCCCTGCTTGCATGCAGCTGCAGGAGGTCAAGAAAGCTGCTTCCTCTCTGCAGGCCACCAATGAGGTCTCATCCACCCCAAGTCTCTTTGTGGTCTTGGGAGGTGTCAATGCACTCTTCTGGCATGGGCTGTGAATTTCCAGGTGAGCTCTGACACCCACATCCCCATGTGCTCTTCCTGCTTCCTATCCCACAACCACCAGCTGCAGCCAGTTCCTGCCACACCCAGGAGCATGTCTGCACTCAGGGATGACATCTCCCTTCTTCTTTCTGTTGTTGCTCTCTGTGGTCTGTGCTTTTCTCCCTCTTTGAGGGCCCAGCCTGTCATCTCCTGTAGCTTCCCTCAGACTGCCAGACCCAGGACTCACTTCCTACGTTACTCTAAAGAGGGATCCCGCTGGTTTGAAGGTTGTATTTTTGTTCCATGTCTTACCTTGTACACCTGTCCATAGGTTCCATTGCCAACCACCTCCACCAGCTCAAAGATCCCTGCAGGGTCCTGGGAGGAGGGAGAACAAGGTGTCATCACTTCAACAAGGACTGGGATGCTGAGGGGAAGGAGGTGTCAATCAGGACATGAGTGGCAGGGAAGGCTATCACTTAGGGACTGTGGAAAGCCCTGGTGGCTAGATGCCCGTTCCCTGGATGGTCTGAGTCAATGTCCTATGGGAAGAGTGAGAAGGGGGGAACGTGGAAGTCAAGGGCCCAGGTGACTTTTCAGAGACATGCTCTTGATTCCTGACTCACTGGCCAGCTCGGTATCTGCGTTTCCAGCAGCAAGTGAGGGTGCCCAAGAACAAAGCCCTGGCTGGTCTAAACTTTCAGTGAGGTTATGCCTACAAAGTACCAGGGCCCGGGCTGGCAGTGTGCGCCAATAAGAGTTTATTATTATTGATATTACTTTAAAGGCAGAAATGAAGGGCTGGAGAGATGGCTCAGTGGTTCAGAGCACTGGTGCTCTTCCAGAGGGCCAGATTCAATTCCCAGAACCCACAAAGGAGCTCACGACTGTAATTCTAGTTCCAGGGTATCAGACAGTTTCACACAGACATACATGCAGGCAAAACATTGGGCACATGAAATAAAAATAAATTAATTTAAAAGGGTGGGGGGGTGGCAGAGATGAGCCATGCTACCAGGGCACAGGAGGTACCACCCATTGGTCTCCCCTCCCTAGTCCTCTTAAAATAAGGGCCTCCAGCTAGGACATGAAGTGTTCGGGGCATGTGAAGGATTCTCCACAAAACGAGAGAAAGGGCCTCTTATTGCTGGACTGAATTCTGTCTGTCCTCCTTTTCTGAGCCATGCAGTGCCAGGAGAAGGCCCACAGGCTGAACAAAGCTTTCAAAGATGCCCCTCCTCCCGCTGGTTCACAGCAGGCAGCCTGGTCTCTGACCTATCTGTCATCCTACCCTAAGGCCTCTCCTACCCACACTCTCCTGGCAGGACTGCCCCTCACCTCCAAACTGGGAGGTGTAGCTGTAAGCTGCAGAGACTGCCCCTCCCCCATCCTGCAGGAAGGGACCAGGAGTGAGACCACCACCATGGAATCAACTTCTCTAGGCAACATGTGAAGTCTCTGGGCTGATCATCCTAACATTCCCTCTCACGGATTTTAAGAACCAATACAGGATTTCTGAAAATAAAAACATCCTGTTGCACTGAAGGAATCTACAGGGACAGGTTCTAGGCACGGGGCAGACCAGGAGACCCCTGCCCAAGACTTTTTAGGAATGTGTGCTCTGTACTTTGTCCATTTTCTCAAAAAGGAAGTGGAGGGCAGAAACACACCCTGGCTCCCTCACAGCAGGGATCACAAGGCATTGTGACTGCATATTTACTTGCTGGGAAACTCCCTGGAGGAAGTGCCTGAGTTCTTACTCTCCAAATCTGTCCTGCATCTCAACCAGACCTGGCATTCAGCAGCCGGAGACCATGTACCCCATCTTTCCCAAGGGCCCCCTCCTGCTCCTTGATTACAGACCTCATGTCAACAGTCAGTTATTTTACTAGCTACCAAAAGGCATTTGTGTGGGGAGGGTGTATGCATGCCATTAGGCACGTGTGGAGGTCAGAGACAACTCCAGACCATTGGTCCTCCCTTCCACCCCGTTTGACACAGGATCTCTTGTTCACTGCTGAGTATGTCACAATAACTGGCTTAGCACAGAATGTACGGAAGGAGAAGGACAACTTGTGGGGGTCTGTTGTGTCTATCATGTGGGTCCTGGGGAACAGCACTCAGGATGTCAGGCTTGGCAGCAGTACCTTTACCCCATCAGCCACTCACTGGGGCTGGAGGCAAGTTAAAGCTCTGCCTGGACCTGACAGCTACAAGGGACCCGAAGTTTGGCTGTAGTGCTAGATGTGGAGGCACAGTTCCCCGAGGACCTTCCCAGGAGGAGCTCGTCCATTCCCAGGCTTCCCGTGCCGGCTTTGGGAAGTCTTGAATCTGACTCCATTCAGTCCCTTCAGCAGAGGGAGCAGCAGGAAAGTAGACTGATGGTGTGGGTTTCTGAATATGATGGCTTGCTAAAGGCACGTGATACGCCACCATGAGCTCAATTTGCCACAGCCCCCCGCCCCCACAAACAGGGTTCCTCTGTGTAGCTTTTGGAGCCTGTCCTGGAACTCACTCTATAGCCCAGGCTGGCTTCGAACTCACAGAGATCCTCCTGCCTCTGCCTCCCCAGTGCCTGGATTAAAGGTGTGCGCCACCACCCCCTGGCCAAAATGGTTTAATTTTAAAATCAAAGTTCTCAGTCTGTCTCTTTACATGTATTTGGGTGCTGAGGAATGAGGTCATCTGAGGACAGACCCATGGACCCAGACACTGAGATTCAGTGGTTTCAACCCTGCTTTCTGACCCCCTCCGCTGGCTGGAAAGGATGAGTCAGAGAATGGGGGGGGGGAGGTGTGTGTGACATACTGGTCACAGCACCTGGCCCCACTAATCAGTTGCAGCATCTTTTCTCACCAACCCCCTTGACTCTGTGGCTCCTCCCCTGTGCTGGTCACCTCGTCCTTTCTCCTTCCATGTCCTCGGTTTATTCAGACCCATCTGCTCTACAGATCTCTACCCCTCTCTCCTGCAGACCCTCCTCCCCACCTCTCCCTTCAGCTGCCCCTGCCCACTTGAGCCTCCTTAACTAAGCTTTCTTTTCTGCTCCCAAACCAGCGTGACGCCCCACTGCTTGAAGACAGTCCAACATCAGTGTGCCCATCGTGAGTCAGCCGGTAAGCACTGAGAGTGCCTCCAGCTGCCCTGCACGGGCTGAGCCCGGGTCCAGAGAAACTGATGAGACGTCTCATCTCACTGCACCTGTTACACTAGGTGCCAATAACTCCACGGCAGCTTCTCAAGCAGGCACACCAGCTCTGCCACACTGACAAATGCGTCACCTCACCATCTGACGTGACGACACACAGCTGACTGTACGTCAGAAGACAGCTGAAAGCCCAAACAGCACTGAGGGGCCGCTTGGTGTGGTGACACAAGCACCAGGAAGTGGCTTTCCGGTGAGAACGTGGGTGTCTATTGGCTGTATGTCCTCGAGCCAAGTGTGTGTTTGGGGCCTCATTTTCCTTCAACAAACTGACAAGGAAAGGCTGTGGTACAAAGTCTGTCCTGTGGTTCTGGAGAGAAACTTCAGCTCTAACTCAGAGTGTCCAACGGGCTCAAGAGGAGACAAAACTTGAGGGGTTTGGAGGCTGGGTGTTTCCAACCACACGTAAAGACTGCAGAGTGGCTTAGCGCATGCCCTGCTGAGGAACAGTGCCGTGGTTAAGACACTCCTCTGAGAAGTCAGGAAACGAGGGAGCATGTCTATCCAGAGCTACTCAGGAGCGTGCGAGTCGGTGATGAAGTAGGAAGAGAAAAGAGCACAGGAAAGTGGGGTAAAAAGAAGCCAAGGCCAGCCTGAGGAACAAAGGACAGACACCAGAGCATGTGGGGAGGACAGAGTGACCAGACAGTCTCAAATGCTACAGAGCAGGTCAGAGGACATTGCAGAGACCCCAACAGCCTCAGCCTCTAAACAACCAGAGAGAGACTTCAAGGGAACTGCACTTGTGGGAGCGGAAAGCAGAGCGGGGCCAGAGGAAATGGGAGGGTGGGGAAATCAAGGCGTGCTGGAGCACCCTCCCAGAAACATTCTGAGAGCGGAAGAGGGAAATCAGATGACGCCTAGAGAAGGCGGCAGGGTCAGACAAGGTTCTCAAAATAGGGTAGATCTCTCATGACTGTGGCTGGAAGAAGACAAAAAGAGGAGACAAAAGGAATCAAGCTGTTTTTTTCTTTTTTCCCTAAGACAGGGTTTCTCTCTGTAGTACTGGCTGTCCTGGATCTCTCGCTCTGTAGACCAGGCTGGCCTTGAACTCACAGAGATCCATATGCCTCTGCCTCTCAAGTGCTGGGATTAAAGGTGTGCGCCACTACTGCCCAGCCAAGGAATCAATTTTTAAATAACATATATGTTTGTATGTACACCTGTCAGGTTTTGCTGTTGTGGTTATTGTTTCTGTGGTAACTGTCAGGCAAACGGTCCCCCTCTGAGTTACATTCCAGAGGAAGTAAACTACTGTTCTCTACATTAGGGACAAAACCCAGTGGTGTCTGATTCTCTCTCTGCATACCCAATGATTCAGAATGCCTAGACACCTAAGAATTTAGGGTTGATGAGTACCCTGATTAGACAACAAATACAGTCTGTCCTCGGTCACCGTCTTCAAAGGTGAGGAGTCCCCACAGGGCTACCCGTGCTCCCTGGCTGGCCTGGCACTGCTCTAACGAGCGAGCGAGCGCCGGGGCCTCCCTAGCCTCCTCCTCTCAGTTCCTATCTAGCCAGCTACCCAAGTGGAAGACATTAAACACCAGGACAGGGTAACTCCCGAGATCCGCTGAGGTCACCGAGGCAGCTAAGCAGGAAAAGGTGCTTCAGCCTCCCGCCCAGACGTGCAAGGAGAAGACCACCTCCACCAAGTTGTTCTCTGACCTCCACGAGTACTCCACGGCACGGATTCCCCTCCCCAACACACAGCACACCCACACACAAATAATAAACACATAATTTAAAAAGAAGACGACGAGGACGAGGACGAGGGGCTGGAGAGAGGGCCCCAAGTCAAGAGCACCAGCTGCTCTTCGAGCTGAGTTGAGTTCAGGTCCCAGCACCCACATGGAGGTTTACAACCATTTGAGATCCGGTTCCAGGGGATCCAATGCCCTCTTCTGGCTTCTGAGGGGTCCTGTCTGTATCTACATGTGGAACACATAAAACTCAAGAGGGACATACACACACATATATAAAAATAAATCTTTGAAGAAAATAAAAAGGCAGATGAAGGAGTTTAATAATATTCCGTGGCCTTGATAGAGATGGAGCTGGAGGCAAGTTCACTTCCAGTTAGAGTGAGGACATACATGATGTGGGAAGCCTTCAGAACCTTGAATCAGTAACCGTTTCTAATACATTATACCTAAACCAGGCCAGGCATGCATGCTGGCATACATCTCGAGCCTCAGCTACTTGGGAGATGGAGGCAGGAGGATGAGTCAGAGACCAGCTTGAACAATATATACCCCAGATAAAATAACCAGTAAAAAGCTATGCAGACGTGTAGCTCAGTTGGTACAGTGCATACCTAACACACACCAGGTCCTGGGTTTGATCCCTAGCTCTTCATACACCCCGGGTGGTGATGCACACCTGGAATCCCAGCACTCCAGTAGTGATGGTAGGAAGATCATGAGTTCAAGGTTATCCTCAGCTACATAGTGAGTTTGGGGCTAGCTGGGACACTAAACTCAAAATAAATGAGTCTGTCTCAAAAGGGTGGGGGATACTTAGGGAAATGGTTCAGCGCTTGCTGCCTAAGTGTGAGGACCTAAATTAGTTCCCCAGCACCCACAAAAAGGTGGATGCGGCAGCTCATTGCCTTAAAACCCGGGGGAATGGTATTCCTAGAGCTTGCTGGCTAGTCAGCCTAGCACTCAGTGAGTCCCAGGCTCAGAGAGTCAGTCTCAAAAAGTAAGGTGGAGAAACAGAGAGAGCAAGTATGATGTCAGTGTCCCTCCCGACAAGCACATGAACGAACACACACAGACTCCTGCAGATCCCTAGTGGCTTACTGTGACATCCAGAGATCAGCGTCTCTCTCAACCTTCCGCTGAGCAACTTCCTTTGCAGTAGATGGTGATTAACACGAGACCCACAACTGGTCAACTTGTAGGCAGTGTGAGAGTAAGAGACCGTGGAGCACACAACCTGAACACCACACAGCCCCAGAGCCATGGGGGTCTCTGTGGAAGAGGGGCTGCCTGACTAGGAAACTGGTTTCTAGTCACGTCAGGACGGTTACATGTGTGAACTCACGGTGATTGTGAGAGCATGCACAAGACCTGCACAAGCTCAGCCCAGGCCCAGGCCCGGCATGCAGGGGGTTGGTGGGCATGCAGTCTCCTACCCCAGCCAAGGACCCACTGGCAAGGAGAGGGAGAATCAGTTTTCTTTAAGGGTGTGCCCTTATTTGAACAGCACATACTAGACTTGTCTTTTAAATTTTGATTTGTTGTTTTGTTTTCTTAAAAAAGGAGGACACAGCAAGTTCCAGGACGGCCAGGGCTACATAGAGAAACCCCATTTCAAAAAAGGGGTACGCACATGCGTTCGTGTGTCTGGAGAGTTGGCTCAGAGAACTTAAAGCTCTTACAGAGGAGCCAGGTTCAACTCCCAGCACCCACATATTGGCTCACAACGGTCTGTAACTCCAGTTCCAAGGGATCTGGTGCCATCTTCTAACCTCCAAGGGCACCAGGCATGCAGCTGGCACACACACAGGTAAAACATTCATAAACCAACAAAAAAACCAACAAAACAAAACAAGCAGCAGCAGGGAGTTAGAGGAGGATCTGGGAGTAGCTGGGGGTAGTGGTGAATATGATCAAAATACAGCACAGGAAATTCCCAGAGAATTAAGCATTTTTAAAACAATTATTCCTCGGGTCCTTCAGATGGCTCAGTAGGTAGAGACACACTGGCCTTGCTACCAAGCCCAATGACCTGCATTTAGTTCCTGCAATCCAACAGTGGACAGAAAGAACCCATTTCCTCAGCTGTCCCTCTGACATCCATGTACACGGTGGCATGCACTCTCACACACAAACACACGTGTGGTGGTCTGGATGCAGATGGCCCCCACAGGCTTACCAATTTGAATATCTGCTTCCCAACTGGCAGACTGGGAAGGAGTAAGAGGAGTGGCCTTGTTGTCCCAGGGGCAGTGTGTCACCGGGAGTAGACGTCAAAAGCCCAAGCCAGGCCCCATCTGGCTCTCTCTGCCCTTTGGTGCAGATCAGATGTTAAACTCCTAGTCACCACTCCAGCGCCATGCCTGACTGCCTGCTCCGAGGCTCCCCACCATGACGATCATGTATTAACCCTCTGAAACTGTAAGCAAGCCCCCAATTTTTTTTTTTTTTTTTTTTTTTTTGGTTTTTCGAGACAGGGTTTCTCTGTGTAGCTTTGCGCCTTTCCTGGAACTCACTTGGTAGTCCAGGCTGGCCTCGAACTCACAGAGATCCGCCTGGCTCTGCCTCCCAAGTGCTGGGATTAGCAAGTCCAGAATTTAAACACTTCCTTTTATAAATTGCTTTGCTCATGGTGGTTCATTGTAACACTAGAATAGTAACTAAGACAAATGCAAATAACTAAGTAACTATTTTCAAAAGGATACCTGGGCTGGAGAGATGGCTCAGTGAGTAAGGGTGCTTACTGTTCTTCCAGAGGACCAGGGTTCAGTAGCCAGCACCCACATCAGACAGCTCACAACTGTCTCTAACTCCAGCTCTAGGGGTTCCAACACCCTTCTGGTCTCAACAGGTACCTGATTCATGTTCATATACCCACACACAGATACACCCACATAGTCATAATTTAAAATGTAATTAAAATATTTTTTAAAGGATTCCTACTATATTTCATCCACAAAAAAACAAAAAAAAACAAATAACACTCTGGGAGTTCAACGATAGAGCACTTGCCCACTGTAGTACGTACATGTGTAAACAGCACACATATGTACACTCGGATGTGTGCGTGAGAACACACACACACACACACACACACACACACAGTATGGGAGTGGCCACCACGGCCACCTGTAAGCAGTAGGTAAAGCCTGGTCTTTATGTGCTGGCCATGGAGCTCCTAGGCTGGGGTAAGCTTCTTGGGGGCCCTAGTCGCCCTTGTCCAGGGATCCACAGAAGGCCTGACCCTGAGCAGAAGTCCTGTTCAAGTGAGTCGCAGACGCCAGGCAGCACTTACTGTTCCTGTAAGGCCAAGAGCAAGGGAGTCTAAACCCAGCAGAAAGAGAAAAAATTAAATTAGAAAAGAAGCGAAGCATCTGAAGAGACACTTCTTCCAAGATATATGTAGTGGCCACTAAACATCCAGGAAATGTTGAACATGACTCATAAAGGAGATGCAAATAAACACAAGACGCCAGTTCACACCCCTCAGAACGGCCATCAGCAAAGCCCAGTCAATAGATGCTGGTGAAGGCTAGTTAGGAAGAAACTGGAACTCTCAGACTGCTGGTAGGAGTGTGAAATCACGTGATCACTTTGAAAACAATTTCAGCCAGGAAGAGCAGCATGTGCCTTTAATCCCAGCACTGGGGAGGTAGAGGTAAGAGCTCTGTGAGATCAGGACCAGCCTGTCTATGCACCGAGTTCCAGGGCCAGCCAGGGCTACACAGTGAGACCTTGTCTTTAAAAAGAAAGGCAGCTGAAATAATTGTGCAAATGTTAACCAGAATTCACTCGTATGCAGACACTCAAGAGAACTAAAAGGCAGAGAAGTTTGCACATGAATGTCCATAGTAGCATTATTCAGAAAAGTCCTAAAGCAGAATTAACCAAATGTCAACTGATAATTGTATTGTATCCACATAATGACATAATGAAACATTACTGAAAATAATGGAATGAAGTACTGCAGCTAGACAAACCTTGAAAATATGCTAATGAGCCATGTGTGGTATCTCATGACTGTAATGTGCACTTGGGAGGCTGAGGCAAGAGGATTGATTATATTTGAGGCAAGCCTTCGCTACACTTTGAAATCCTGTTTAAAAGAAAAGAAAAGGCATGTTTATGAAAGAGGCCAGTCACAAAAGGCCACATGTTTTATGACTCCATTATGTGTGTATTCATAAGAGGCAAATCCAGAGACGGAAAGTGATTGCCAAGGGCTGAACAGAGAGGGGAAATATGTAGTGACTGACAATGAGAACAGTTTTATTTAGGACTGATGAAAATGTTCTTAAATTAGTGCAATGATCACACAAATCTTGAATATACTAAAGTCATTCTAAAATGACCAAACCAACTTACTTTTTTGAGACAGAATTTATGTGTAGCTCAGACTGGCTTGGAACTCATTACACCCAGCTAAGATACTTTCAAAGGGTAGATTTTGTGAGTTGTGAATTTTATCTCAAATGACTTATTAAAAATAATTAGCTATCTGGCCCATGGTGGTACACCCCTTTAATTCCAGCACTCAGGAGTCAGAGGTAAGTGGATCTCTGTTGAGTTCGAGGCCAGCCTGGTCTACAAAGCAAGTTCCAGGACAGCCAGGGTTACACAGAGAAACCCTGTCTTCAAAAACCAAAAAAAAAAAAAAAGAACCAAAACCAAATCCTAAGACTGCCTACTGTGGTGCTCAATCAGTTATGATTTATGACAATCCCTCCACTTGAAGAAAGCTACCCCACTACTGTGGGACCCTTAAATGCTTCAGGTCAACACACATGAAAGTCTTAAGTAGTAAAACAGAGAAAATAGCTGGACATGGTGGCAGATACCTATCATCCTAGCACCTGGGAGGTGGAGGCAGGAGGATCACAAGTTTAAGGCTATTCTCAGCTACAAAGCAATACTGAGACCAGCCTAGGCCAAAAAGACTGCCTCAAAACAAAACAAACAACAACAAAATCCATAGTAACTCATATGATTAAAAGTTAGGCAATTTAGGAGGCCAGAGATAGTTCCATAGAAGTACCGAGTTTGGTTCCCAGCACCTACATGGTGACTCACAACTGTGTGGAACTCCAGTTCCAGAGGACCCAACAGAGGTGAGAGGCATTAAATCCCCCTGGAGCTAGGGTCATAGGTGGTTGTGAGCCATATGACTTGGGTGCTGGGAACTGAACTTGGGTCCTCTGGAAGAGCAATAGGAATGCTTAGCCACCGAGCCGTAATCTTGAGCCTACACCAGTAGTAATTTGAAAGCATTTCCTTTGATCCTGGTACTGTCAAGCACTTCAGACCTATAATCTCAAAAGCTTGGAGGGGTTACTATTGTTACGCCCACCTCACAGGAGAAGGAAGGGTAGAACAATTAAATGCTATGCCCAGAGTCACAGACAACTAGGAAGTGATGAAGCCAAGCCCACCCTCAGAACCTAAGTCCAAGGCCAGAAGCTTACTCTGCCTGGTTCAGTTCTTGTTGTCTGAGGGACTGAGAGAGTTGAAGAAGTGGGTTCCTGACTGGACACTGCCAGTCCAAGACTGAAGGGGAATGCTAGCTTATTGTGGAATATTATTGTAAGGTGTGTGTGTTACCGTTGTTTAAGCTGCATTTGTTTAACCCTGTGAAGCTGTGTCACTGTGCCTGTCTAAAACACCTGATGGTCTCATAAAGAGCTGAATGGCCAATGGCAAGGCAGGAGAAAGGACAGGCGGGGCTGGCAGGCAGAGAGAATATATACAGGAAGAAATCTGAGAGAAGGGGAAAAAAAGAGATGGAGGTGCGAGGAGATCGAGGAGCCAGAGAAGGAGGACTCCAGGGGCCAGCCACCCAGCTACACAGCCAGCCATGGAGAAAAGAGTGAGAGAACAGGAAAAGCCAGAGGCAAAGGTAGATGGGATAATTTAAGTTAAGGAAAGCTGGAAAGAAACAAGCCAAGCTAAGGCTGAGCATTCGTAAGTAATAATAAGCCTCTGTGTGTGATTTATTTGGGAGCTGGGTGACGGGCCCCCCAAAAGAGCAAATACAAACAATAACACTAACTAGAGCAAACTTGCCCCTATCCATTCCTACTGAGAGAGAAGATGCGGGAGAGAAGATGGAGTCGGGGCTGGAGAAGTCATTCTCACCTCGGGTAAAGGGAAGCAGGAGCTGTCAGCGAACAGAGTACCAAGATTACAGAGATCAAAGCAGACACAGAGAGAGAGAGAGAGAGAGAGAGAGAGAGAGAGAGAGAGAGGAGAGAGAGAGAGAGAGAGAGAGGACAGGGGAAGGGCTGCAGAGGAGGAGTCTAAGGCAGGAAAGCTGAGTTAGACGGTAGCAATTCAGCCCTTGCTGTTTCCAAAAATCCAGAACCATCTGTGGTCTATGGAATCATACACTCAGTTCTGATGCTCAACAAGATTCCAACAAGGTTTCCAATCTTAAAAGATTGGGGCCTGGAGAGACTGCTCAGCAGTTAAGAGCACTGGCTGCTCTTCCAAAGGACCTCAGTTCGATTCCCAGCACCCACATGGCAGCTCACAACTGTCTGTAGCCCCAGTTCCGGAGGATCTAACACCCTCACACAGACACACATGCAGGCAAAACACTAATGCACACAAAACTAAAAATAAATAAATCACAAAAGAAAAGAAATACTGACCTCCCGGGGTAGTACATGTTGCTGTCCCAACACTTGGGAATCTGAGGCAGGAGGACCTCAAGTTCAAGGTTAGCCAGCCAAGGAAGCAAGCTTCTGTCAGAGACAGCAAAGCCCCAATATTAACAGACGCACACCACGCTGTTTTACACACGGCAACTGATTTACTCCTCAGATAACCCACAAGGTAGATAGTTGTAGTATCCTTAGTCTAGAAATCTGGATTGTGAAGGTGTAAGGATGTGAGCCAGCCCTAACCTGATGGCACTGTGTTATGGCCTGCTCAGAAATAAACTGCTCTAGCCCAGTCATTAGTGACACTTCCCCCAGAGAGCTCAGACCTGTGTAATAATTTACACATAACTCCCCTGTGATGGCTAAAGGATGAAGTGGTGTTTTTATTACTGTATATCGGGAAAGAGAAACACCCGAGGGGACTAAAACCACTTCTTGCCCAGCAGTGGATTCCATAGGAAACAGTAGTGTACACCTTTGATATCCATGTTATAAACCCTTCTTTTAGCCCCCTTTAGCACAGCATGCTGTTTGGCTCTAAGGCTGCTATCCTTCTGCTAGCAGTAAGAATAAATTCATTTAATCTAAATTTAAATTGAAACTAAGTCTCTGGTCTTTCTTAGTGGATTCAAAAGCCACAACCAAGGTGTTGTGTAACAGTTTCCTCCAAGATTGAAACATTCCACTCCGCAGGGAAGCCCCTTAAACAGGAAGATAAACAACTCAAAATAGCTTCAGGAAGTCCCCAAAACTGACCAGATCCACTAGGCCCCTCCCTGCCAGAATAAGCAATTAAAGCTGAGAGTCCCTCAAAGACTAACTCAGCTAAGCCGCAAAGACTCTGAGGCCAGACCAGCTGCCTGGAAGCACCAGAAGCCAGTCTGGAAGAGGCTTACACCAACTGAGAAAAGCACCTGGGAAGGACTCTCCAACCTGTTGAGCTGCCTGCAGGCTGTGCAGTGTGCTCCAGGTTCCCAGCTTTAGTGAGCTGTCACTCAAGCTGGGGTGGGCTTTGGGGATGCAGCTGTCTTTGAGTCCTTTCTGCTCCTCTAAGAACCCCTCACCCACAGTCCCATAAGTAACCCCAATAAAGCTCACTGGTTTACCAAGTTGGACTTGGGTGATATCTGTACTTTGGTCTGTTGCGGGCTCCATATCTGGGGTGAGCAGCCTTGTGTGTTAAATATAGCTCCCCTCAAGTTTTGTCACACAGCATAAGGTCTGTAACTTGCTCAAGGTTGGCAGCTTGTCAAGTGGTGGAGGCAAGATGTAAGATCTGAAGGCACATGGCTGCTTCCAGAACCAACCATCCCCTTATTTGACCTAATCTAAGTAAATTCTTACAACCAAAGAGGCTGGACCACATGCTGCTATTCTACCTTACACAAGGTTAGGTTTCCTCCTCCCTAGTAGAACGGGAGCCATTTAAGGACAAGACGAAGACAGCACTTGGGTATTATACACAGAAATGAGGGCTGGGCAGACATGTGCCTGCATGAAACGCAGCCGCAGCCACGTCTTCCCTTCAGCTCTGATTCTGTGGCATATGCAAAAATCACTCTGTTGTACAGTAAGTACATGCAGTCAGGCTCTGGCTGCATCCTCTTACTAGTGCTTCCATGACTAAGCATTTCTCAGCCTTTCATCCTTTACTTACGTTAAAATTTCTACTTATGGCCAGGTATGGTGGCACACACCTTTAATCCCAGCACTCAGGAGGCACAGGCAGGCAGACCTCTGAGTTCAAGGCCAGCCTGGTCTACACAGTGAGTCACTACCCAAAGAGAGGGAGAGGGACGACAAACCTTTACATATGAGTTCAGTATGATGGCATACTCCTGCAATTCCAGCACTTGGGAGGCAGAGACAGGAAGACCATGAGTCCAAGCCCATCATTGGCTACAAAATGAGTTCAAGGTCAATCTGGGCTATGTAAGACCTTGTCAAACAGAATAAAATCACATTTAATTTTTTTTCTTTTTTCTTTTCCTTTTTCTTTTTGGCTTATGAGGAGACTCTAAAAGGTAGCCTCAAAGTGTTGGACTCTTATTACAACTGACAGCCAAAACCATGTAAGGCCCTGCACTCCATTCTCAGGACCACATACTGTGTAAGTGCCAAGTCGAACAAGGTAGAGCAGAGATAGGCTTGGTTAAGGGAAACTTTGTGGAAGAAGTTGAAGACGAAGGCTGGAGGAAGCACTGGGAAGCTGGCTCAGTGGGTGAAGTCTAACGACCTGAGGTTGAGCCCCTAGAAACCTAATGGCAGAAAGCAAAAACTGACTCTACAGGGCTGGAGAAACGGCTCATCAAAAAGCGGCTTTTGCTCTTACAGAGACCCAGGATTCAATCCCAGGACCCACATGGTAGCTCACAACCACTCAAAACTCCAGTTCCAGGGGATCCAGTGCTCCATTTGAACTAGGCACTTATGTGGTGGCACACTTACATACATGTAGGGAAACATTTGTATACATAAAATAAAATTAAAAAACAAAACAAAAAACCAAGAACTGACTTCACATAGTTGTCTTCTGATCTCCACATGAGAGAGAGCACGGCGTGAGCCCACAAACAGAGCATACACACAAAAATAAGAATAAAGAAGTTTACGGTGAGGGGTATGAGGCTGAGTGGACACAGAAGAAAAGACACTGCCTTAGGTGTCCAAGGGGACAGAGGCCTGCTGTCTGTCTGAAAGCGGGTGTGTTGGTCTCCCCAGTTACAGCCCAGGACTTCCTGAAGACAGCCTTGGGCTTCACATCCTCCCCAGCCCAGGCAGGAAAGAGGCTGAATGACAACTGGCACAGCACCTTGATTCCCCAAACACCATTTGCGGTTCTGCTTGCTAGAGCAGACCGAGAGAGAAGCAGGCTGCGCTGGCTAGTTATGTCAACGTGACACAAGCTAGAGTAACTGGAGAGGACAGACCTCAATTAAGAAAATGCCCCCTGAAGATCTGGCTATAGGCAAGCCTGTAGGGTATTTACTTAATTAGTGATTGATGTGGGCGGGCCCAGCCCATTGTGGGTGGAGCCACCCCTGGGTCTGTAAGAAAGCAGGCTGAGCAAGCCATGGGGAGCAAGCCAGGAAGCCGCACTCTTCCAAGGTCTCTCTGCCTCAGCTCCTGCCTCCAGGATCCTGAGTTCCTGCCCGGACTTCCTTCAGTGACGGACTATGATGTAGAAGTATAAGCTCTGGTCATGGGCATAGCAACAGTAACTCTAACTAGGAAACAGTCACAAACTGGCCTTGAGCTCCTCCTGCCCTCTTCTGCTGATCCTCCTCCCATAGTTACCATGGGGACCATGAACAGTGAACAGCAAGCCCAGCTTTGACTTTGATGCGTGGAGCCCATCATCAGCTGACATTTTCTTATCCTTTCCCTGACATGTCCAAAGGAGTCATTTCTATGCGGTAGGACAGCCTGAGACTAGATTAGAAACAAAGGCTTCGTGACTTCCCAAGAGAAAATGAAAATGCTTTATGTACTGTCAGGACTACTCCGGCTACCCTGGTAGAGGAGGGGGTGGGGGTGAGAGTCCAGAGGAGAAACTAACAACCTCAGCTGCTGGAAGCATGAGCTCCGGCTGCGGGCCATGGAAAGAAAGGAACAAGCCCAACCACTCCACTCTCTCACAGTCTAGAATCTCAGAGAACAGCCTTGAGTCACAGCGGAGTCCCAGGTAAAAGGCAATGATAACAGAATGGGAAAAAGAATACAGCAGACAAGGCCTGGGGTAGTATTTCTAGAAGTGGCTCAAAGCTAGCGGTTAGAACTCTGGCCCCCATCCTCATTCCAGTAACAACACCTCCTTCTAACAGCAGGCCCTCCCCACTGTACCTCAGACTGCCCATCTCCAAATGGGCAAAGTAATTCCTGGTGGGCTGGCTTTTCCTGTAGGTGAGTCTCCTGGAGGTAATGACCAAGCTGGGCGCAGTGGAACACGCCTTTAATCCCAACACTTGGGAGGCAAAGGAGGATCTCTGTGAGTTCATGGCCAGCCTGATATACATAGTTCCAGGACAGCCAGAACTATGTGTCTCAAAACAACAACAAAAACAAGAAAAGAATGGCAGACTATCAATAGCCAGCATTGAGGAGCACCTCCCTAAAGCCTGGCTCTGCCTTACCACTCAGGCACTAACACAGGGGAGAGAACTCCTGAGGGCTAGCGACACTGGATAAACTGTAAAGGGTAAGACTGCTTATGAAGCAACTGCAGGAGAGGATGGAGGACAGGAGGCTGGACCTGTGCCTTTTTGATGATCCATGAGTCTTACAGAAATTCAGATCTGTAAGGGTCCATTACTAATTTGAGAGAAGCTGCTAGAATGGTAGAAAGATCTGGAACCATAAAATCTGGAGGAAGTTCTTAGGAAAGAAACACTAAAAACAAAAAAAGGCTAAGTAGAAACAAGAGAAGGACTGGTCTCACCTGTGCTTCAAGTCCAGCAGTAATTGTTTGCTTAGCTATGCTCAGCAGGCCATCCCACGGCAGCCAATGCCATTCTAAAAGGCATGCAAGGTGCCTCACCACTCCCTGCCCCATGGGAACTGTGCCAGGAGCTGAAGCTGCTGCAGGGTGTGGGAGGGCTGGACAAGTCATGGCCAGCCAGCTGTGAGGCTGGAGGAGGGAGGAACCCCGCTTTCCGGCAGTCCCACCTCATCACTCACAGCAGACCAACAGCATCGTCCAAAAGAGACCTGAGGGAAATGTGATACAGAAGGGACCAGGGGTCACACAGGAAGAGAATGGGAACTTGAGCTCTGAAGATGAACAAGAGGGGGCAGAAAAGTCCCAAGCCAGATAACTCGCCCTGGCCGTCTCTGTGTATCTGGTACCGTTTCAGAGAGAGGCTAGAGCAGGCTTCTGCCTCCCTGCCCGAAGGAAAACAATGGGCTTGTTTTCCTCAGCTCTTCCTGTAATCCAGAAGGCCCACACCAGGGCGGGGGTGGGGAGTGATGGGGTGGTGTTGGTAAAGGCAGCAGCAGAACCAATGGGCAGCTTGGGAGAAGGAATTTCTGATCTCCCATAACTCCCTAGCTTCTTCAAAGCCACCCCAAACATTACCATGAATACTTACAGAGTAAACACTGCAAATTTAACTTTGAAACCCACCCCTCAGCCCCACTCCCAACCAGATCACTGATCTACCACCAGGGGAGGGCCTAACAGGGTTTTCTAACAGCTCAGAGCCACCAGGACACAGACCTTTCCCAGTCCAGGCGGAAATTTGGAGGGAGAGGCAAGTGTGCTGGTAAGGCAGGGATAGTCTTCGACATCCTTCATTTAGATATGCATAATTAAGGATGTGTGCGAGAGGAAAAACATAATAGCAGTGTTGAGAAAGACAGCAAGAGTGAGTATGTGTAAGACAGAAACCATGATGGGGGTGAGGGGACCTAAGAAAGTCTCATGAGATCACCTCTACCTTCATGGCTAGCAGACACAAACCAGACACAGCTCTGGACCCCAAGGGAAGACAAGCTCAGACTGCTGCCGCCTCCACAGGGGACCTGTGGGATCTGAGTAGGTCTCCATCTACCGACCACGGTAAGCATGCAGTATGACCCCACTCCCACCCCAGATGGCTAACTGTGGAAAGCGGGGCCCAGGCCAAAGCGTGACACAGGTTTTTTTTTTTTTCCGAGACAGGGTTTCTCTGTGTAGTTTTGCGCTTTTCCTGGAACTCACTTGGTAGCCCAGGCTGGCCTCGAACTCACAGAGATCCGCCTGGCTCTGCCTCCCGAGTGCTGGGATTAAAGGCGTGTGCCACCACCGCCCGGCTGTGACACAGGTTTTATATCTGAGGAGAAAGGAAGTGGATGAGGACTCCCTAGAGGACTAGAGGACCCCTCCTCAAGGAACCTGCACCTGGAGAGAAGAGAATGTGCCAAAGTTCCATCATTCAGCATGCCCACTTCAAAACAACTAGGCTCTCTTACAAAGCCTTCCAAAATCCATGTTCCCAGATTTCCTCATGGTCAGAAATGGACTCTCAACTCTGCTGGCCTCCCTCTCACACTGGGAAACTTGATCAGTTCTCTGTATTCTGACTGCACATGGTGACATGGATTCACATTCTGAGGTGTTTTTTTACAGTAATCAAGTAAGTTCCATGAGTCGAGAGAGGAGAGGCAAAGAAAGCAAGGTGGGTATTCATATAGGGAGGATGGCGATAACTCATTCCTCCTGGGTCTCACACACACACACACACACACACACACACACACACACACACACACACACACCACGCACGCACGCACGCACGCTCACTCTTGCAAATACATGCAGAGACAGAAACAAGTTAGAACAGGATACATCCATGACCACAGATGCCATTCTCATCAGACACCAGTCAGGGCAGAGGGGCGCCCGGCCTGCTGCGAGGACGCAGGGCGTCTTCCCAACTTCCACACTTTGGTTTTGCTGTCCCCAGGCCTAGTCCCCACAGACTTTGCAGACTCAGAAGGGGTCCTAGGCTGGCTGCCCGAGTCCATCCAGAGGTCTTCACAGATGGCCCACCACATGCGGAGAGCCACATGCAGAAGGAAGGCTTACGGTACTGTGCAGAGCACACAGACAGGCAGCAGGAGAGGGAGGGAAAGAGAAGGAACCAAAACTCAAGCAGCCTGATGGGCTTCTAAAATGGCCACAGGCAAGGACAGATGGTCCCTTTCTGAGCTGGGGAAGTGGAGAAAGGGACAAGGAAAAAATAAATACCATCAGTCAGAAATTTTAAAAATAAACTGAAAAAACCCGAAAGATAAACAGCTTGCATCTGAGGTTCCGCCTGCCTCCAGAGCTTTCTAAGGGAAAGAGAGCTGCAGGCCAGGCCCCTAGCCTCAGGTCTAGAGGAGACTGCTGGGGGGTCATTGTAGCCACCCTGTCCTTGGTCTGGAAATCCCGCAAATCTTCCAGGCAGCTGAAGTAGTTTTTGCCTTTATTTCTCTAGGACTCCTTCCCAAATGACCCCCAAGTTAAGTAAAGGCCTTCATTTTAAAAATGGAACAAGCTAAAAAACCAAAACAAAACACCTGGTGGGAGGTGGTGGCGCTCGCCTTTAATCCCAGCACTAGCCCTAACCCTCAGACAGAGGCAGGAGGATCTCTGAGTTCAGGCTGGTCTACAGAGTGAGTTCCAGGACAGCCAAGGCTACACAAAGAAACCTTGTCTCTAAATAAATAAATAATAAAATGGAACAAGCTCCTTCCTCAGGCAAAGGCAGGAGGATCTCTGAGTTCAGCCTGGTCTGCAGAGTGAGTTCCAGGACAGCCAGGGCCACACAGGGAAACCCCAAGTCTCTGCATACAAACAATAAACTAGAACAGGCTCCCCATGCACAGTGTGTCCACAGTGAGTAGAACTGGTTTATCATCTCACGGCTGCTTCCTTCCCCCTATTGCCCAGCACTCTGCAATCCTGAAGTGATTTCAGTCATTATCTCATTTGTGCCTCAGACCTGCAGAAGGCTGGGCAGATAAGAAAACCAAGGCTCTGAGAAGTGAAATGTCTGTCTAGGGCAGTGGTTCTCAACCTTCCTAATGCTGCCACCCTTCAATACAGTTCCTCATGTTGTGCTGACCCCCAACCATAAAATTATTTTCATTGCTACTTCGTAACTGTAATTTTGCTAGTTATGAATCATAGTATAAATATCTGTGTTTTCTGATGGTCTTAGGCGACCCCTGTGAAAGGGTCATTCGACACCCCCCCAATGGAGTTATGACCCACCGGTTGAGAACCACCACTCTGGGGTAAAGCCAGAACTCAAGCCCACTTAGTGCTCTGATGGCAAAACCCACTACCCCTACTAGCTCTGTCCACTAGATCTCATTTGCCATCCATGAGCCAGAGATGGCTGCTTCGCGTTCAGCTGTCCAGTCTCATATCTGATGGTCACAGTATGATTTACATGGAGACTTTCCAGCCAGCGAGACGGCTCAACAGCTAAGTGCACTTAATAGCACAAACCTGGTGACCTGAATTTAAAGCCAAAAGCGCCCGTCCTCCAACACCCACATGTAACAAATAAAAGTCAAAATGCTTTAAATTACATGGAGCTTTACCAATACGCATGGTGCCCCTCTGTTTCTTGCCTATGTGGGCGCGAGGCCCACACATTACTGGATTTCTCTCAGGTCTACTGCACCTCAGCCTGTCTTACACATTTCATTCCCCTCTGCAGTACCTGGATGGCTCATGCCTAGCCCTCTAGATTTCAATTCAAACATGGCTACCTATAGGAAGTGTCCCGTTTCCAAAGTACCCTATGGCCATCCATTCAGGATACCAATCAGATATTTATAAACGAACTCCTTGCCTGTCTATTCTGCCAGACCAAGTTGTTGATGGTCAGGGCTGACTTTTCTGTCACATAAACAAAGAAATAAACATAAATTGTTCCTTAAAGCGGTGGTTTCTAACACTAGATTGGGTTTATCACCATCCTTTCAAAGTGACTGTGAGGGGAAATGACACTTCAGTTCATGAGGTGAATCCTACGGCTGGGCTGTCGCTCTGTTGGTAGAGTGCTTGCCCAGCATATATTAAGCCCTGAGCTTGCTTCCTAGCACCACATAAAACCAGGCAGATGGTGGCAGCTGCCATAGTCCCAGCACTCACTAAGTAGGAGGGCAGAAGCTTAAGGTCATCCTCAGATACACAGTGTGAGTCAACCTGGGCTACATGAGACCCTGTCTCCAGAAAAGGAGGAAAGAAAACAAGGTTTTCTAAAAGTGACTTTGGGGGGGGAGGCTCATATGGATCAGTACCCTATGATTTACATGCTTGGTGAGTAGGTATTACCAGAACCTTTCCTATGGTTGGCAAAACCCAAACAGTAACACTAGAGTAAGGGCCCGAAGACCACAGGCAGCAGGCCATGAAGAGATGAAGCTCAGGCTTCCTGAAGAACAGAGTTCAAGGAGCAGCTGGGTCTGCTGGCACATGCCTGCTATCCCAGCTCCTCAGGAGACTGAGGTAGAAGACCACACGCTCAAAGCCTGTCTGAGCAACTTATGACCCTGTCTCCAACAACAGGTAAAAGGAGCACTGGGATGTAGCTCAGAGGGCAGGCATGAGCCTAACAGAGCACCATGGAGGCAGAAAGGTAGGTGAGGCCAGATGAGGAGGGCAGAGGTGATGGTCCCCTGCCCCGCGCCAGACAACAGCCTATTAAAAGGCCCTGAAGCACTCAGAGGATGCCAAAGGGCAGGCTTTGTACGGCATGGAAAGAGGTCAGGAGCACAGGATGCAGTGACAGGTAGCCGTTAGTTAAGGGTCTGATGGTGCCAAGAACTAAAAGTTCTGGGTACCAGCTCTGATCCTTTATGTAGTTTAGACAAATGAGCACGTCATTTCACCTCTCATAGCCTCTTTCTTAACATCTTCAAGTCCATAACATGCTACAAATTTGCATTAGTCACTGTGAAGAATCGACCTCCACATAACAGAGGAACTGTGGCAAGAGGTGGTTTTCTAAGACGGCTGATGTTTCTTGTATTTAGAGTAAAAAAGAGCAGCTTAGGAGAAAGAAAACAGTATGAGCAGAACCGAGAAGAGTCAGGTAAGAAAGGAGATGGTAGGTTCTGTGCCTGGCGGGGAGGGAGGCACGAGACACCAGGCCCATTCACTCTGGCAGATACCAAGCTAACGGAGGAGGACTATACCAGTAATCAGGGGTTGGGTAATAACAAGGCTTCTCCCTGCTGATTTTCAACTGCAGCACAAACAAATCATTATGCCTCATTGCCAGCCTCCTACTGTCAAATCAGGTGTCCGCAGAGCCAGGGAAGAGACCTGTGCCCTGCCCGTGCTCTACATTGCTTCTAATTATACAAGAAGTCCAACAGAGTGCCATAAGAGAGGTAAGGGGGAAAAGAAAGTTTAAAAAAGGAGCAGCTGGGTCTGCTGGCACATGCCTGTTATCCCTGCTCCCCAGGAGACAGAGGCAGAGCTCAAGGCCTGTCTGGGCAACTCATGATCCTGTCTCCAACAAGAGGTAAAAGGGGCGCTGGGGTGTAGCTCAGAGGACTGGCACATGCCTAACACAGAGGAGGCCCTGGGTTCAATCCCCAGCACCACTGGAGACAGAAAGGTGAGGCCAGATGAGAAGGGCAGAAGGTGAGGACCCCTCCCTTCCCTCAGACAACTACTGGAAGGTTCTAAAGTGTTCAGAGGCCAACAAAGAGAATCAAGAAATGAGCACAGGGGTGCCAGGCTGAGTCAGGGGAAGAAGATCAGGTGGAGGGTAGGGCCAGCAGGGTGTGGAAGAAAGACTGTTTGAATCACAGGTTTAGAAAGGAAGGCCCGGGTTACTCTCCACAGGGTGGAGACCAGATATTCCTGGCTCCACCAAGAACCAACCCAGAAGAAATTACAGCTAAAGGGACCTAGGAAGGAGCGTCCTGACCAGCAGGATGGCACCAGCACAGCCATCTGACTTTTCACCAGCCTGGCTCTCTTCCTGTGCCTGCAAAACCTTCTCTGACCCCTTTCACACCAACTCTATGGGCCAGTTCATGCATTCACTCAATAAACACCAATCAGTGAGTAAAGGAGCTTGCTGTGAAAGCCTGGGGACCTGAGTTCATTCCCTGGAGCATACGTAAAGGTGGAAGGAAAAAAATGACTCTATGAAGTTGTCTTCAGACCTACACACACACACACACACACACACACACACACACACACACACACACACACACACACACAAAATAATATACATCCAGTACCTAGTGCTGTGGGTGTACCTCGGTTGGGAGAGTGCTTGCCTAACATGCATGAAGCCCCAGATTCCATCCTCAGCATCTCACAAAACTGGAAGGGATGGTGCACACCTGTAATCTCGGCACTCAAGAGGTAGAGGCAGGAAGTTCAGACGTTCAAGGTCACCTGCTACATAACAAGTTCAAAGCTAGCCTGTTCTTAGGTGGGGACAACAGTGGAAAGCCAGCTCAGCAGTTGAGAGTGCTTGCTGCTCTTGCAGAGGATGAGTTCAGTTCCCAGCACCCACAGTCCGATACGCACAGTCATCTGTGACTCTGGCTGCAGGGGTTCCCATGCTCTTTTCTGATTCCTCAGGTTAGTATGCATGCAATGCACATATACACACAAAGGCAAACACTCATACACATAAAATAAATCTTTTATTTATTTAAATGAAGTAGCTGGGATGCAGAGGCAGCAGAATCTGGAATGTGGCAGGTAATACACAGAACAGAAAGAGTCCCTTCCCTCAGGGAGTTTACAGTCTACTTGGCAAAGCAGCTATTGAAGGAAGACATAGTTACATGGCTGTAAGAAAGCAAAGAAAAAGGACCGAGTACTGTTAGAAAGATTAAAGGAAGACATGGTAGGGAAGGGAGGGAGGGCAGCTAAGGACATGATATTTAAACCGAAGCCACAGGCACAGTTAAGAGTTAACCAAGTCAAGGCTGGAGGGCAGGAGGGCCCAAGGACTCCGAGGGAAGAGTGTGTCTCCACCAGCAGCCCAGAGTCTGTGCCTCACATAAAGCTCTTGCATGTTTATACAGATGCCCTACCTCTCACATCCCAACTGTACCCCCACCGGACTGAGTGCTTCCTCTGGGTGGGTCCACAGCTTTCACACACACACACACACACACACACACACACACACACACACACACACAGGCAGGGCCAAAGAGACTGCTCAGGGATTGCTGGGAATCCTGACTCAAGGGGCAAGTCAAACAGGAGTTTCATGTTTGGATAAGATTTTCAAGTCATTTTTTCTCCTGGGGACATTGGAAGACTTTCAGGAGCTGTTGGAAAGCTCCTGGACAAGCAAACGAGAGCCAGGCTCCAGAATTCCAGACCTACACCTGGGGCTGTGACTCATTACAGCAATTATGAAATCAATTGACTGGCTAGTTTTCTCCTTCTTAAACAAAACACTAAGTCAGGAGAGAATGTTAACTGAGCTGTAGATTCCCTCTCTTCAATAAGAGAAGGGGCTTCACAATGACCCCCATCTAATAAGCATCTACCAGGCTAAGCACTTTCATTTAATACTCTCAACAGCCCTATTATATGGGTTTTATTATCCTCGTTTTATAAAGGATAAAAACTAGGTGTGGAGTGTTGGCTGTTTGCCAAAGGTCACACTGTGAGTAGCAGGATTTGAATCCAAGCCTATTGCCAAGGCCTGTGTGAAAAAGGGCTGCACCTATTACAGCCCCACCCCCAATCCTCAAAACCTAAGTAAATACTTTGACTTCCAAAGTCAATCCTCATTTGGTCCTGCCTATTCTTTCCTCTCAGCACCAACAGATCTGGATAGTCTTTTGGCTATCAACATCCCGAAAGTCACCTTCGTTTTACTCTGTGTCCCTAGTTCCGTCCCATGCCTGAACTCCAACAGCATGCCTACCTGCTATCGCCCCATGCCTCTCCAAGATCATATCATTCTTCTCAACTCCTGCCTTGCCTGGCTTAACACCCAGAGGAGTTTTCCTCCGACAGAGACCACCACAAACGGCCCGTCTGGTTGATCTGTATGTCTAAATCAGTGGTAAGAATAAACACAACAGCCAGGTGTGGGGCACACACCTTTAATCCCAGCACTCGGGAGGCAGAGGCAGGTGGATCTCTGTGAATGCAAGGCCAGTCTGGGCTACAGAGCAAGTTCCAGGTCAGCCAAGGTGACACAGTGAGATCCTGTCAAAAAACAAAAACAAAAAAACCCAACACAACTAAAAAAGAACAAACAAAACACCTTATAATATGAACTCGGAGTTACGGAAAGAGTTCTAGGTCTCGAGTCTGGTTCTGCAGTTCTGGACAAGAAACCAAGACACCAGGGCCCCACCCTGAGCGTGGTGAATCACCTGGACAAGGCCTGGCTATGTGCAGGTGATTTTGACTGAGTCTCTGACTGGAAGCCACTGAGTTCCTACCCCCTCATTTTTCAGGGGAGGAAACCAAGTCCGGGGGAGACTTCTGCTAGAGCTGGAATGGGAAGGAGTGCCGGGTCTCCTGGCACCAATCCCGCCCCATGGGTCTAGTTGCTCAAAAGCAGCTACTGAAGATGAGCAGGCCCTCATCCTGGCAGGCCTCCGACTGGGAACTCTCTAGACATCAATTTTACTCAATGAGGTCATGAAGCCAGGGCAGGGGATTGGGAAGTACTCATTGTTAACCTGCTGAACGGGCTACACACCTAGGACCCCAGGATGACCAGCACTCACGAACACTTCAAATATGCCAGGGACTGGGCAATCCAACGGGTTACCAAGCACCTAAGTATGAGAAGTCAGCTCTAGCTCTAGAGCCTTGGCCTTCTGCTACCAACTTTTAAAATGCAAGGTGGCCGGCGGGTGCTCTGCTTCAGACAGTCAGCAGTAAAGTCCCATTTGGCTTCTCTTAGGGACGGAGATGGCAACAACATACCGGACTACAGGAGGACACCCACGGGAGACAAGTTCTAAGAGAAGCAATAGAACATTCCTTTAGTCAGACTTGGAGCAGTAGGGTCGGGTAACCTGCATCCAAGAAAAGCAACCAGCCTCAATTCATACTGGGCTGAACACATGGAGCCTCCTCTAAAAACAGAGAAAGGGACCTTTTGATCTACAGGCTTTCCCTGACTTTGGATCAACACTATCTTGAGAAAATGGGGAGGTCGGGAGGGCAGGCTTCTTCTGAGTGATAATCTAGGGCACAGTCCTAACCACATGCACCCTGGAGTTACTACCTCCAAATCATGACCTGCAGGCCTCTACTGCCTGCACCTGACCTCCCCCGGAGGCCACCACTCTTTCTGGCTTACTTGAATACCAAGACTTATCTCTCTCATGTTTCCCATATCCCACTAAAAGTCAAAGAATAAACTGTTAGATGGCATGGACAAGGAAAAGTTAGGTCGGCAGGGCTCTGTTCTAAGATACACAAGCTATTTCTGGGTCATGCTTTGAGTCTGTCCACCGGTGTGAACACCTCAGAGGAAAGCAGAGCCTGACCTCACTCTAAGTTGCCCCAGTAGCACGTGTGCCCCCCTCATGCACAAATGCAGCAAGCTGTTAAATTGTATTATCTTCACCCTCTACATGAACTTCTTTCCAGCTTTCTCTAACACACTGGTTCTCAACCTGTGGGGTCACGACCCCTTTGGGGGTAGAACGACCTTTCACAGGCGTGGCCTAAGATCATCAGAAAACACAGATATTTACATTACGAATCGTAACAGTAGCAAAATTAGTTATGAAGTAGCGACAAAATTTTTTTTATGGATGGGGGTCCCCACATGAGGAACTAACTATATTGAAGGGTTGCAGCATTAGGAAGGTTGAGAACCACTGCTCTAACACATGCCCCTCAGAGCACCAGGATGAAATGAAGGAAAAAGCTGATGACAGATACAAGAACAGCAGCATGGCCAGGAGTTCCTGCAAGTTACGTGGGCTGAATACAGAGACCGTTTATTTCCCTTCTAACTGCCCACCCAATCCCCTGTGATACCAAGACGCCCTTTCTTTGGAAGCCCCTTTCAAAGGCCCGTGAGTGTGCATCAGAGCCAGCAGCGAGGGCCATGTTCTAAGTCAGCTGACGGCTCTGAAACAGTTCACTTCTCCTGACTTGACAAATAGTAAGCGTCTGTCGATGCCCAGTCCTCTGCTCAATTCTGAACACAAAGAGGGAAGAAGTCTGGGCTGGGGAAGCAGGGCACAGAAGAGTGTTTGACGGACTCAGAGACACAGGAAAACATCTGGAGGATGGTGATGGAATTTACTTAATGCTGCAAAACTGGACACTTAAAGTATACTAAATGTAAAGCCGACGTTACATATTTTAACCATTTGAAAGTTTTTTTGTTTTGTTTTGTTTTAAGAAGCTGGAGAGATGGCCCAATGGTTAAGAATGCTTGCTACTCTGGCAGAGAACCTGGATTCAGTTCCGTGTACCCATATGGACGCTCCCAGCCACTTGTAATTCCAGTTCAAGGACTCCAGTTCCTTCCTCAAGCTTCTATGGGCACCGGCATGCACACAGTGCACATACATACATCACATACCCACATGCAGGCAAACACTCATATATGAAAAATAAAGATAAATCTTTTTTTTTTTTTTAAGACACAGACCTGGATATCTGAACCCTGTGCTCCTACAGGGCAGAAACCATTTTCACACTGGCTGTCTCTAATCCATTAAATGAGCCATGTCCTAAAAGTCACCAAGGACTTTACAAGTCCTCAGCAAACATACAAAACCCATTTGCTACAGGTCATAGAAATCTTACACATTTGCAACTGAAGCAAGCAGAAAACAGTACAAGGTGCTGATCAGACATTGCCCTCCCGCCCTCCCCTCAATGCCCACCCCCATACTCCCTTGCCTCCAATTATAGGCAATTAACAAAAGTTCTGGTTCTGTGGTGAGTCTGATCTGAGACCCAATCCAGGCCCAGCTTCAGATCTCAGACAGGTTACTAAACTTCCAAGTAGTTTCTCTTGTCGAAAGCGTGGTTCATCATCCACCTCTCAAAGGGCTACTGTGAGGGAAACTGAGATCACACAAGGACAGAACCTAGCGCACAGTGAGTGCTCCTTGCTCCAGCTCCAAACCCCCTTCTGAAACGAACACATTAAAATACAAATGACTCGAATCAAAGCATCCTTTGTTCTGAACTGAAGAAAGACAGGAAAAGAAGGCCTTATGAGAGAGGATTCAAGGGCCAGAAAATCGGACTCTGGCCCACGTGTTCCTGTGCCCTATCCTGCCTTGCGTTGTCCCACAGCAGTGCACACAGTCTTGCTAAGGTTGGAGGGACTTCTCCAGGTTCTCTGAACCTCAGCTAAACAAACACAAGTGTCTGTCAAGTCCTGCTGCACACCTCTGGCTCCTGTGGCCCGGTACACTGTGGCAAGGTGCCTTCTGCCCTCTCATACTTCCCCACAAGGTAGAGGGGTGAGGGAAAGCTGAGGGAAGAACTGATAGGGCAGGGCCAAGTACGCCTCTCAGTTTGTTAGCGACTGATCTGAAATGAGACTCCTTCCTCCAGCTTGAGGGGACAAGCAAAAGAACAGACACGAGCGAGGAAACAGATACCCTGGCCTCTGTTTCTAACACTGCTCACACACACCCACTTCTGCTCTTGGGGTTCCCTGTTCAGCTCTTTTCTTGAAGGCTCCTCTCTGAGCTACTGAGAACGAAAGCCCAGGTTCTGCAGGTTTCCACCACTTTCTTACAAATGTGCCTTGAAAAGTAGGTGGGTAGTGAAGAGAACATGAAAACCTCCCTACAGGCTGGCAGGTAACCAGAGGTGTACTGGCAGACACAGCTCTCAGTCTGAGAGATATGTGCCATGTGCAAAAGTAATTCCTCACTCTTCCCAGAAAGAGGTGAACAGGAGACAAGAACTCCTTCCTACCTACAGAAGACACCTAACTAGCCTCTCCCATCTCCATAACAAAGTCACAGAAGTCCTACAAACCACCAAGAGTGGAAAAACAATTCTTCAATGCAATGTCTGCAAGACTGCCGGATGGCTAACATCCGTGTCCCCACATGCTAAGTGCCTTTAGTGTTCCCAAGACATAGTTAACAGTTAAACCTCCCTCCTCAGCGGTTCTAAACACACCCTGGAGGGCAGTGCCACTCAGCTGAGAACCACTGAGCACTCACTTGTACTGTTGGGCTCCCCATGGGCTCACTATATTCTAGCCATCCTTTATGGCTCGGGAACTAAACCCAGCAGAACAAGTCAAGAGCCCTGTCTCCAGCCAAGTGAATAATTACTGAATCCCTGGCATGTACTCAGCATCTTGATAGGCAGTAACAGATCAATAGGAAATATGGGTCAGGATCCCCAGCACAAGGAAGTGGTATATACAGTAATATGTAATCAAATTAAGTCATATGGCCTATAAGAAACAGATAAGATAATCAGCTAAGGGCTGGCACTACGACAAACACTTTGTGGGAAAAAACAAGTTGTGGTAGGTCTTGAAGAAGGTGGAATTTTCTTTACTCAGACTTTTTGATTCTCAGTCTCTCCCTGTTAAGAATCGCTGTCCGCCGGGCGGTGGTGGCGCACGCCTTTAATCCCAGCACTCGGGAGGCAGAGCCAGGCGGATCTTTGTGAGTTCGAGGCCAGCCTGGTCTCCAAAGCGAGTTCCAGGAAAGGCGCAAAGCTACACAGAGAAACCCTGTCTCGAAAAACCAAAAAAAAAAAAAAAAAAAAAAAAAAAAGAATCGCTGTCCATGGAAAACTCCCTTTAACTCCTTGTTCTAGGAACAATTTACAGTCCACTCTTCAAATCCCATGCTCAAACAGTTCCTGGCAGAAAAGGGTGAGAATTTTCCACCCTCCCTCAGAAGGCCAACTATTATCAGCCCGCAGAAGAGGCAGAGGTACCAAAGGTGAGTCAAAAGCATTCAGTGCCATATGCACTCAGTGAGCCTTGAACGCTGGCTGGGGTTCCCAGGCTGCAGGAATGTTCCATTCACCTGTCAGCTTTGGCCTGAATGGCCTCCTGCTGTGAGGACATGAACTTCTGTAGTGTGAGGTCTTAACTACCTTCTCCATGGAAGGTCTCCTCCCTCACCAGCCATCCTCATTCTTCTCAAACAGTCCCTACTTCCTCCATTCATCTCCTTCAAGCCTTTCAGACTCCTCCCCCCGCAGGCTGTGCCACCCAATTCCTCCCAGCCCGTCCCACCATCTTCCACACGCCAGCCACCAGACATCCAAGCTGCTTCTAGAGTCTGGCTCCTCCAAGAAGCCCAAGACTTGTGGCTTCCCCAACCCTCTTTCCTTTGGAGCATTCAAAAATCACTAACACTCCCCCTACACACCCCACTCATCCTTCACTTGCACACAATGTAAATGAGTCTCGTCTATTTATATAGAGAAGCTATCTAATGTTAGAGGAAGGATCCCACTTCCCGCAGACCGTAAGAGCTAAGTCCAAGGCCGAGCCTGGCTGTTCTTACTCTTGAGACACGTTTACCTCAGCCACCACTCACACTAACAATTCAGCTCCCAGGGACACAGGGACACCCACCCCCACAGAACCACATGTGAGTCCACAGACTCAAGACTCAGGAGCCCTCCCCCAATAATACATGTGAGATTATAGTCTTGTGCCCTTTCCACATTCAATCTCTTAGTTTATAAAACATTTCTTTTTTTTTTTTTTTCCTCAAGAAAGGTTGAGAATAAATTCTTTGGACCAAAGCTAAGTCTGGAGTTTTCAATTCCTCAGACTCATGGCTCACAGTTGTTGACCAATGATGCAGTTCCATTTTTAGCCACCAACTAATTCTACCTACCTGCTGCTTCATCTCTATTTTCTTTTCTTTTTCTTAAAACAATGCCAGCTAGGCTTATGCCTCGCAACCAACCAACCAACCAACCAACCAGTTGGTCTTGTAAAAACAAGTCAGGAGTGTTGACTCACATTTCTAATCCCAACACTCAGGGGGTTAACATACTCAGTTCTGGGCCAGCCAGGACACAAAGTAAGACCCTGTCTTAAAACAATTCAAATCAGAAAAATAATGCAAAAAAGTTGGCAGAGTGGCACAAACCTATAATCCCAGCACTTGGAAGGCGGAGGCAGGAGAATTCCAAGTTTGAGACCAGCCTGGGATATATAGCAGTTCCAAGGCTAACCTAACCTAACAACCAGACTCTAGTCTTAAACAACAAAACAAACACTAGGTGGGTCTGGAGACTGAACTTGGGTCATCAGACTGGACAGTAAGTGCTTCCTAACTACTAAGCCATTTCTTCTCACCAGCCCTCTTTCTTTTTTTCTTTTCGTATTTCCCCCCCCAATACAAGGTCACACTATGTAGCTCTGGATGTCCTAGTACTCACTATGTAGATCAGGCCAGCCTCAAACACAGAGCTCCACTTGCTTCTGCCTCCCCAGTGCTGAGATCAAAGGTGTGCGCCACTACACCCAGCTTCACCGGTCCTCTTATTACTTCTGGTTTTGAGACAGTTCATTAAGTTGCCCAGGCCAGCTTTAAGCTTACTCTCTAGTAAGGCAGGCCTTGAACTTGCAATTCTCTTGCCTCAACGTAACAAAACCGCTAGGACTACATGCTCTTGTCATCAAGCATAGCTAAATCGTGTAGTGTTTGCATAGAAGCTACACACTCTCCCATAGACTTTAAATCATCTCTAGATTACTTTTAATACCTAATATAAATCTAAAAGCCATGTAACAGTTGCCATACCATACTGTTCAGGGAACAGTGACAAGAAAAACAGAACAAAACGAAACTTGTGCAGTCATACTGTAATCCCGGCACTTGGGAAGCTCAAGTAGGAGGATAAAGTTTGAGTCAGCCTGTGCTACAGGAATTCCGGTCCAGCCTGGGCAACCAAGTAGGACCAGCAAAAGCAAAACAGAACCACCACCAAGTCGATTAGGACTGGGGAGATGGCCCGTGGGTAAAGCTAACCGCAAGCACAGCGCCCAAGTTCAAGCCTCCAGGGCCTGTGTAAGCCAGATGCAGGGTTCCTAGGACAGGATGAAAGGCAGAGAGGAGAAACTCTGGAAGCTGGAGTCAGCTAGCCTGGCTCACACAGCAATGAACAGAAGATTCCGCCTCACATAAAGTGGGAAGTGAGGATGCACACCCAAGGTTGTCCTCTGATTTCTAAGCACACACACCATGGGACACACATACATGATACATGCACACATTCATATATGAGCAAATTATTTTAAAAAGTCCATTCACGGGGTTGGGGATTTAGCTGAGTGGTAGAGCGCTTGCCAGCAAGCGCAAGGTCCTGGGTTCGATCCTCAGCTCCGGAAAACAAACAAACAAAGGTCCATTCACTAACTAACTAACTAACTTAATTACTTTCTTCTATTTTTCAACCTAAGAGGGGAAAGTCTAGAGAGTTAGTGGCACAAACTGAGTTATAAGTGGGTTATAAAGTGGGTTCTGAGAGAGTATGGGACTGAACATTGGATTTCCAGATGATTGGCTACCAATCACAGCACCACAGAAAATAAATATAAGTTCATAACAATCAGAATTAACAAGAATGCCCAACCTTGAGGGTTCTAAGATACTGAGGAAGCACTAACCATTAAGATAAGAACAGGGCTGGAGAGATGGCTCAGAGGCTAAAAGCATGGATGCTCTTCCGAGGACCTGGGCTCAAACCCTAGCACCCACATGGCAGCTCACAACTGCCTGTAACTCCAGTCCCAGGGACTCCTGTGTCCTCTTCTGGCTGTTGCAGGCACCAAACACACATATGATGCAGGCAAAACACTCACAAAACAAAAAGATGAGGAGAGCCTAGGAGGACATGGTGGTACATGCCTGTAGTACCAACCACGTGGGAGGCTGAGGCAGAGGGACCACCTGAGCCCAGGAATCTGAGGCCAGCCTGGGCACTACAAGACCCCGGCAGGAGATGGGGTGGGGGGCGGTGCTTCTAAGATGTGGGTTTGCAAAGGCACTTCTTAGTGGGATGCTCACAGAGTACTGGTTCAAAAGCTTAGTACAGAACTGAGTACAGTATCACATCCTTCCCATAGGGTCTAGAGCCTGATGTCAACAGGATACTGACAATGCTCAGTGACGAAGGAAAGGTCAGCACCCACAACTCTGACAGGACTCTGGACACAAAGTCTGCAGGCAGATTCAGATGGCTTCTAGAGATACTGTCCAATCCCAGGACGATTGTGTGTGTGTGATTGGGTGGACAGGTGACTGCACTCCGTGTTTACAGACCTAAACCAAACTGCAAGTTTGCCAACAGAAGTTGTACACTTCTGCCATCCTTTCCACTAAGTGACAAAGTGTTCTAAATAGACCAAATAGTGTGTGTTATCCTGTTTCAGGCACAGTTCGTAGCTGAATGGATTTGGACCCTATATACTATCATAAGCCCTTGGGGTGAGAGTGAGGGGCAAACCAGACCAAAGTCTTGCTGACCCCCTTTCCTGCTAATGGGGGTGGGGGGAGAGATACCAAAGAGTAACATATACAATCATGTGTGTACATGTACATGTAGGTGCCATGCGAGTGAGTGTGTGTGTGTGTGTGTGTATGTGTGAGAGAGAGAGAGAGAGTGAGTGTGTGTAGGCCAGAGGTCAATATCAGTATCTTCCTTCCCTCTTTAATGGTTCTCTACCTTACTTTTTGAGACAGGGTTTCACACTGAACCTAGAGCTCATTCACTTGGCTTGGCTAACAGGCCAATGAACTCCAGGGATCCATCGGCCTCAGCCCCCAGCACTGGGATGACAGGTATGTGACATACTACTTGGCTTGTACATGGGTACTGGCGATCCAAAGTCAAGCCCTCATGCCTGCACAGCGGACACTTCACTGAACCACCTCTCAGCCCACTCCCCCTTCCTTTCACTGTCAAACCCTCACTTTCGGGGCTAGAGGGACAGCTTTGCGGGGAACAGCACTTGCTGTCAGCTGGAAGTGGGGAGCAACTACTCCAAAAGTTAGGCACAGGATGTGTGCCTGTAACCACAACACTGAGGGGGGGGATAAAACAGGTAGACAGTACCAGGGGCTCACTGACCAGCTAGCTTAGCCCCAAATAACAAGCCTGGGGATCAGTGAGGCCCTGTGTCAAGGGGATAAGGTGGAGAATGAAAAAAAAAAAAAAAAGCATCCAACATTCCCTAACTTCCACAGGTATGTGCACCCACACTCTCACATGAACACACGTGTGTACATACACACACACCTCGATTTCCCAAAGAACTGCTCCTTCACGTGCTACTAAGGATATAGCAATTTGTCCCATCCTACATAGACAAGAGTGGTCACGTCCCCCTCCTTGTCTGGGTAGGGCTGAACGCCCGTCCCAGCCATGTTCTCCATTGTCATCTTTTTATCATTTGACCACAGCGACATTTCACATCACTTCAAATGCCACAGGCCTTCGAATCCCCTGCCCCTTCTGTCATTCTCTAGGAGAAAGGTCACCACATGCCCTCCCTGCTGCTGCAGGAGGTCAGTCCTCCCATCCCTCTGCCTGTGGCATCTGTCATCACCCTGTGGACAGCAGCATCTCAGCACACACCCGCAGTGCCACACTGCTCAGCAGCCTAGGCACATGCCCCACTGCCAGCTTTCCTGGTGATGCGGGCTCCACAGCATCAGACAGGAGGAGGAGGAGGAGGAGGAGGAGGAGGAGGAGGAGGAGGAGGAGAAGGAGGAAAGACATCTTCAAAGAACACAGACAACCACTGGAGAGACACAAAAGAACGTGCAGAAGCATTTGAGAAAAAACGCCTGTCAACAACCACCACCCCACAAGAAGTCCCTTGAAGGTGTGCGGTGGCCTGACTTCAACACAGCCCCACTGCCTGGCTGCACGGCTTCAGAGACACTGCAGTCTAAAACTTCCAGCCGCTGGACAGTAGAAAGAAACTGATTTATGAAGTGGGTCAACCAACAAGCAGGAATGTGAAAAGAAAGAGGTCATCCCGGGGCCCGCTGGTCCCTCTCCCAGCTACTTCTGTCTGTCCGCGCTTTATTCTTTGGGAGAAGCCGCAGTGCCAAATCAGAAGACTCTTCTGGAATATAACCAAGTTTGGACACAGACAAAGATGACTTAAAACTCAAGGCCCAAATTTTCTCTCAGATATACTAACTTTCAGGGTCACGGCTTGGCTGGATGCATCCAGAGCTCTGCATTACCGTAAGGTCTGATTCCAACACATCTCAGAGGACATTCTTTTTGTTGTTGTTTTTGAGACAGGTTCTCATGCATCCCAAGCTGCCCTTGAACCTTGGTTTCTTTGAGGCAGGGTTTCTCTATTATGTAGCCCTGGCTGTCCTGGAACCATGTAGACCAGGCTGGCCTGTAATTCAAAGAGATCCCATCTACCTCTGCTAGGGTTAAAGGTGTGTGCTACAACACCTAGTAGATTTATTTGTTTGTGTGTGCACGCACACTCACACATACATGCATCATGGCACACATGTGGAAATCAGAGGACAACCCAGGAGAGTCTATTCTCTCCTTCCACCACGTGGGTTCTGAGGCTCAAACTCGGGGTTGTTATCAGGCTTGATAGTAACTGCCTTTACTCTGAGCCATCTCCTCTGGTCACGACTACCATTTCTCCCCCTCCATCCCCCCAAAAAGGGTTTCTCTGTGTAGCTCTGGCTGTCCTAGAACTCACTATACAGACCAGGCTGCTCTCAATCTCAGAGATCTGCCTGGCTCTGCCTCCCAAGTGCTGGGATTAAAGGCGTGCGCCACCACGGCCCGGCAGGTCTACCACTGCTTGAGTATTTTTTTTTTTTTTTTTTTTTTTTTTCGAGACAGGGTTTCTCTGTGTAGCTTTGCGCCTTTCCTGGAACTCGCTTTGGAGACCAGGCTGGCCTTGAACTCACAGAGATCCGCCTGCCTCTGCCTCCCGAGTGCTGGGATTAAAGGCATGCACCACCACGCCCGGCTTTGCTTGAGTATTTTAAGCAAGCATTATACTAACAGCTTTCAGTTACTGTACCATGCACTTATTTAACAAATATCTGAGCCCCACTATGTAAACTCTGCTCTAGGCACTGGGGACACAGACACAACAAAACAGTCAAAATTCTAGCTGATAGTGTGCTTTTATTTTTGTGGCACTGAGGATCCTAGGATATCATGCATGCTAAACAGACAGCTACCACGGAGTTATACCTCGAGCCCTAATTCACATTTTAGTCAAGACTGACAGAAATACATCTATGTCAACCAGTGATAAGAACTATGAAAAAGGAATTTTACAAAAACATAAAGCAGGGAAGAGAGTGCTTTTTATTAGAGTTGTCCTGGGATGCTTCTCAATTCTGTGCTAGGAACTGAGCTAAAAACTTAATGTGTTGCATTTCATTTAATTTCAGTAACTCTCTGTTCAGTGCTATTCTGACATTCCCACCACACAGGCAAGAAAATGGAGCTTAGGGAAATAAGACTCATTGCAGAGTCTGCAGGGAGGGAAGTAGGGATAAAGGACCAAGGCCTGTATCCTACAGGAAGTGAGGAGACAGGGACTTGACTTCAGGAAAGCAACTCCAGACTGATGTTCCTCCCCGACTACACTATCCCACCATACTGTTGGACAACAGCCCAAGAAGTCAAGGGTGGTGTGGTCGCAAAGTAGCAGGTCCATCTGGCCTCCTTGCTAAGAGATTAGTGCAATTCAATCTTCCTCTAATATCAGACTGTTACTCTCACTACCAGCTGAAAACCAAGCCTTATCTTGAAACACGAGGAGAAAGACATCTTAGGCTCATTAAGGCTTTGCTCACCCTACCCCAACCACCAACACCAGTACCATGTCCCTCTAGAAAACAGGAACAGAAGACTAAGGTGTGACTGAGCCAGCCGTCCGATGGGGCCACAGCACTTGTTGGAGGTGTGCTGGATGGGACTGGCCACTGAGAGAAGCCAGCAGCAAGGAGACAGCAGCCTTTCCATTTCAAGAAAGCATGGCTCTACCTCGAGTCCTGGGGTGCCGGATCGAGAGACGTGCCTTGTTTCCTTCAGAGGCAGAAGGCAGGACGGACAGAAGGACAGGGAACAGGTCACCCAGCTCCCTTGAAGGGAAGGAGCGGAGAACCAGGAGGAGGCCAACACACTCAAGGAGGGAAGTCCAGAAGGGAAATGCCATGTCCAAGGTCAAATAGCAATTGCAGAATTGCTGGAAATCCCAAGTCGGGGGCCCAGATGAAGTTACCAGAGAAACCAAAAGAAAAGAGAAGCAACCAGAGGACCGAGGTTCCAATCAAAGGTCATGGTCTGCACCTACTCACTGTGTCACAGTGTCTCGGTCACCAGAGAACCTGTGGCCAGAGTTAATCAACAACTTCAATTTGCAATATCATTCCAAATCCAAGCACATTAAGAGACTTTACTCAAAACCTGGATTTCCACCTTCCATTCCAAAGGACTTGAGCACCCCAGTTTAAACACTGACTGAACTGACCTCCCATGGCCTTCCCCCATTGAAACACACACAGAGGCAGAGGGACAGAGGGGAGGGGGGGTGAGAGAGAGAGAGAGAGAGAGAGAGAGAGAGAGAGAGAGAGAGATCGAGATCCAATGCTCAGCCTTGTTCTCCTAAAACTTATCTCCAGCATAACCCAACATTGCACCAAACAAATTATGACCTGAATGGCAAGGGAAAAAAAAAAAACTGTGTCACCTAGAGAAACCCAATTAACAACATGACTCTGCTCTCTTCAATTCTCTCTCCCCTCCAGTCATATCCGGGGCACTTGTGGGCTGAATGCCTTTTCCCTGGTTAATTCAAAAGCCAGAAGACAATGTGCTGCTCGGGGATCTTCTAAGAAGCTAAGCATGAGGTGGGAAATCCTGCTCTATCTACACCTTGGCCGGTTGGGAAAGCTCGTAGGGCACGGAATCAAAACACCTCCTGGGACACAGTCTGGAGTGGTTCACCTTGAAATCACAATATTGCCCTTAAGACAAAGCTGCCCGCTAAAGAAAAACATACAAATGCTGCTGAATTAAAAATTCCGGAAGGAGAGAGGGAGAGTAAGCGCCCCACGTGGAACAATAATTGGGTTATTTCAAAGCACATTCCTGACACAGTTGCTTCCTCTTAACCGCTTTCCTAATGAGCCCCCTCCCTCCAGGTCTCCTTGGCCTCCACCCCCACGACTTTCGCCAACCCCTCACTACCGACCACAGGCAGCATGTGTTTTCTGTGTGTACATGTATGTAAACATCGTCTTCCGGCCCGAGTTTCCGAGGGAAATCAAGGCTTCCCTTCCTCCCCCCCCCCCCCCTGCACTTGTCCGTCCTCGCAGCCCTACACGGCTGCAGAGTTAGTAATGTAATATTCAGGGACCCCGAGACCGGAAATGCCTGGAGCTGGAAAGCTGCACTTGAAACGCGAGAGAAGGGCTAGAGAAAGTGAACGTGGGATGGAGACGTAGGTGGTGTGTGGGGTGGAGTGAGGAGGTGAAATGCCGCCCAAGTTGCAATTCAGGGGTAGGCGAGGAAGAAAACGGGGGGTGTGGGGGAGGCGGAGGCAGTTGCAAAGTCAAAATTCCAGGAGCCGGAGGAGGAGGTGGAGGTGGAAGGAGACATGAGGACCGAGGCAGGGTGAGGGGGCCACACACACACACACACACAAAGACTCTGCAGGTGATGCCGAACTGGATTTAGGGACACTAGAGGTGACCCTCACACGCCTAGGAGGGTGGGGACCCGGAATCCCAGCAGCAAGGTAGGGGTGGCAGGCAAGTGTGGGGGAGGGCAGCACAGGGTGGGGACCGAACTGGCTCCGGGAATCTGCAGAGGGCGGGGGCCCGGGCGGCGCGAGCCGAGCCGGGGAGAGGGGCAGGGGTCGCGCGCGGGCCGGGGCGAGGCTGGGGGCGGCGCTCACCCGCAGGGCGGACAGGTCGATGTCGTCCAGGCTGCGGGCGGGGGCCGGGTCGCCCATGGCCGCCGCAGGGCCGCTCACGCTCCGGCTCGCTCACGTCGCTGCTGCCGCCGTCGCCGCTTCTCCCCCATTGGGGGGACCCGGGGGGGCGGGCTCCACCGCGCCTGCCCCAAAGGCCGGGGGAGGGGGGAGGGCCAGCGGGAGGACCGACCCAGCGGCTGACAGGCGCTCTCACCCGCGCGCCTGCAACCCGAGCCGCCGGCTGCCCCTGCGCACGCGCGGAGCCGGCCGTGACGCGAGCGCGCCGGGCGCCCCCTCCCGCCGGGCGCCGACACCTGCGCGCAGGCGCAGGAGAGCGGGCGGAGGGTGCGCGCCGGCCCCGAGCCCTGCGGGAGCCCGGCGTGGCAGGAGCGCGCCCACCTGCTGGTTGCGCGTGCGCACACACCTCCCCTTCCTTTCCCCCTTTTATTATTATTATTATTATTAATTTTTTTTTTTGGCCTCCTCTCCCCTAATTCCTTCCTGGATTTTTTTTTTTTTTTTTACTTGACTCCTTTCCTTCTTTCTTTCGTGTGCCTAGCTGCCAATCAAACCACCCACCTCTCTATTTGCGGGGGAAGGGAGGCGGGACCCAACCCCCTCTATTACTAGGGGGTTGT